>NC_057803.1:699465223-700065223 GCF_018294505.1 Triticum aestivum
GGGGACGCGGTGGTACGGTGAAGGGAGGAGGGGGAGGGGAAAGGGAGGGGGTCGAGGGAGGGGAGGGCTACCGGCGGCGGGCGCCGGCCGCGGCCGCGGCTACCCGCGACGGGGGAGCCGACGGCAGCGCGGGTGGAACCCTAGGGAGGGGGAGCCGCGCGGGAGCTCCAAAGAGTTCGAGCCTCGAGCGTTCGTCCAACTTCATAGTGTAATTGTCTTCAAGTGCATGGTTGCATGTTGTGCTGAATCTTTTCCCATGAATGTTAGCATGTTGACGTCACCCTTTCCCAAGCATGGTTGCACGTTGAGATAAATAAGACTAGCAGGGATCACTCTTTTAGGTATATAGGATTTCGTCAATTGCAATCCTTTAGCTCTCTTTTTTGTTGTTCCTATGAAGCCTTCTTTTGTTTCTAGGATAAGAAGTTTCTGATCGAAATTCTTCTATGGTCTAATTTCCATCATTGCATATACCTAATCCGTTGAAACAATTAAGATTTTTCCTAGGATACAACCAAACAACCTCTAATATATATTTCAGTGTTCCCATTTCATGTAGGATTAAACATATCATGACATCTAGTCCCGGTTGAATCCTACAAATCAAAGGACATTGAGATTAAAAAATCTACCCAAATCCTATGATTTTTTTCCGAATAAACAAAGCGCTCAACAAAACAATAAGTGTGCTTTGTTTATCAAAGGATATGACTACAATGAGGTGCTCCATTATGGCCTTGCCATGCACTACTCTATTTGGTTGCTTGTATACTTACATGTACTCTATAACTCTATTTACTTACAAGTTATTAATCACTTAGTTTTCAAATTATATTAACTTGGCTACTGGGTCACTAGCATCCATGTATATCAATGTAAGACTTAGTTCACGTTACTTGTATGGGTTGAAGCAACTACTGCTAGAAACATCGCGATGCTAAAAACATATAAATGATTTCCTATACACAATTATCTTGGTAATTGTTCACTAATAACATGGCAACCACAGTGACATAACCTAGCAACTAGTGGTGACGTTTTTTTTAATGAAATGTAACAAGATGAGATTTTGTTTTGAAGCCCTCCTCGCAACGAAATTACAGGTAAGACGGGTCGCTAATCACATTAAACATTTTTCAGGTAAAATGTTTTGAAAATTTGGATTTAGCAATTACCCAATGATACCAGTACCAGGTGGAAGATTTTTGCATGCATATATATACATGCTCTCTCTAACGGGCAAATCTCATTGAAATAGCCGCATCAACGTTAGACTACCTTTGCACACTTGTGCTAGGTAGATTCACCATCAGTTAACAGATCATTATACTTATAAGTAAGGAGTTTCTATTTGTTTTCCTTGTATACCTGACGTGGACTTGTACGTGGCAGCGACGACGTGTATCATTCACGGCATCGGAGGAGGCCGCTCATTGACTGGAGTGAAGTTTGCAGGCGCTGGTGTTCCACGTGCATGAGAGTAGTGCAATTTGTTTTGTTTTGTTCTTCTGGGTACCACTGCAGCAATATTGCCGTAGCCGCAATATTTGCTTGGGACGTTGTTTGTGCAATTCTTTCTGGGGAGATAAGTGTAGGTAAGTCGACTCAATTGGCTCCATTTTATATGATTAAATTGTACTTCCTCCGTTCCTAAATATAAGTCTTTGTAGCGATTTCATCATGGACTACATACGGAGCAAAATGAGTGAATCTCACTCTAAAATGCATCTATATACATCCGTATGTGGTTCATATTGAAATCTCTACAAAGATTTATATTTAGGAACGGAGGGAGTATATTGCTGGTAACTAGCTCTCTACGATTATTACCAAATAAGAATTGGTTGTATTTACTAACTTGATTGATACATAATTGCAGACCCAAGTTGTTTCGTCAGCAGGTGTACTACTATTACCAGACGTGCCATTGGAGCCGTTATCCAGAACCCTCACATTTGGCTCTACGACTCGTGCTCGACCTATTCCATGACGGGGAACGTGGACCTCTTGCTGGGCACCCACGCTGCCCCATTCAGCACCGTTTCTTCAGTCACAGGACACACAATGTCGTCCTATCTGTGCGGCCGCGTAACCGGGACCGTGAACCTCTTCGGGGTCCGCTACTTCCCCGGAGCCCCCAACCTCATCTCCAGCGGCCATCTCATTCAACTCGGGTGCACCACTACCATGGACCCACAGGAGGGCTTCACTGTATGGAGGAACGGCATAGCCGTTGGCAGAAAGGTCGTTTGCTCGACAACAACATGACTACCATCGACTTCCTCGGGGACTTGTTCCTTGGCTCCATCTGCCCCGGTTGCCCGTATCACGGCAACCAGCAAGGCAACACAAGCAAACTGTTCAACCATATGCACCCCCTTCTCTTACTGTGTTCTCTAGATACCGTTAAGTGATGTTCGATGCTATATAGAACTGTAATCTGTTGTTGGGACTGTCTATTCTACATCTGGATGAAATTTCATTTGCTTTCATCCATATTTTTCAGCCAACTGAAGGATGACAAGTGTACCCTGTCCCGTATCACTTGTCCCCTGTTCTATTTTATACCGCAAATCGCTTGTAAAAGACGACCAAAGAAAACTTTAAACGGGTCCACACCCCAAACTTTTCAAACCCGCACAGAAAGCAGCTAAAAAGGGTCAAAATTTAATTAACCCTCGCAGCCGGGATGATGGACGAGCTCGGCGAGGAGCGGCGGAGCGCCTCTGCTTCCGCCCGTGACGGCTGGCCCGGGAGGGACCCGCTGTTCCCGCGCTGGACGCCGGCCGGCCCGGCTCCGCCCAGATCCGGGAGCCGCCGACATCCATCCGCCGCCGCCGTCGCCGTCGCAGGAGAGGTTTCATCTCCCCCAGGTACGGTGCGCGTTTCCGACGGAAGCTCTCGTGGCTGCTAGTCACTCGTCTACCGAGATTCGTTGGTTCCGGGGTGGGGTGGGGTGGTGTCATCCCAACTGAAACCTCGCCCGGAAACTGCGAGATTGTACTCTTCTGCTCCCATACGAGATCATTAGCGAGGCGTTGCCGTCCAGGTCTGTGCGAGATTGTATCCAGGATCTTATATCTTGTGAAGTCTGAATGTTTATACAGTATATGTGAATAAATGAGCCATCTTTCTTTGATAGAGTAAAAAAAACACGTTGATGCAGTTAAAATACCGTGCCTCCACTCAATTCTAGGGATTATATATATCACACGGCAAATCTTCGAGCAACGCAAGCAAATTCCGACCGATTCTTTTTCTTTCTTGTGCTAACTAAATCTCCGGCAGCACGTCCTGCTCCTGTCCTGCCCGTCATGGCATGCAGGCTCGCCCTCTGCAGGGTATTTCCTTCCTTCTGTCTTTCTTTCTAATTTTCTTGTGCTACTTTTTCATCATGATGATGATGATTTCGCCCTGTTCGTCAAACACCATGTTTTTTGTGTTTATTACTACTAGGGCTTGATGCTAGTTTATCCAAGACACTGTCTCTTGCGTTTCAGAGTGGTGCCACTTGGATCTAGCTAGGGCTTGCCAGTTTAGTTGATTGTTGAATAATATCGTATTTTCAGGCCCTCGTAATTTTTCTGCGCGTTTGTTTGTGTCACAGGCCGGAACACATCTTGCAAAGCGTGGACTGGCAAAAGTGATTTACGGCGAGGTAGTGGCGGCCACAAAATCATCTAAAGGCGCAGGTATGCACTGCTTGCTGCCCCTCCCTCCACTGCACTCAGGAACTGCTGCTTGATCCATGTGCTTATGTGGCAACTGCCAACAACTATCACTTCCCGATAAACTTGGGACGGCGCCGACAGGATTAGCATCACCCCTGCGCAAGGATGACACACGCATAGAGAAAAAGACTTCATTTCACTGAATATTTTGCTTTCGTTCACGCCTTTGTTGGTTGAGTCTTTGCCATGGAGTTAAGTTTGTTTCTCAACTCTGATGCTTAATAACGCAGGCGGGGTGCTTAGAAATCTACAAAGGAGATACAGATCAAGCTTTTCTGGTCAGAGGGTACGGGGCCAATCCGACGCAGGTAGCCGCCGTTTCTTTTCACGCTTTTCTTTCAACAACTGTTATTCTTTTCCCACGCAAAAACGACACACAATCTATTTTAAAACTTATTCAATGTAAGAGGAACTACTAAGACAGAATCGGTCGACGAGATGCAGAATTTTTTTGACAACTTGTTTTCTGCAGAAGGAACTGCTAATTCAGAACCGGTTGGCCCATGCAATGCCTTGGACAATAATTTTAAGATCTTCATGACTATTGCAGCTAATGGCCTTGTGTTCTGGGCCGGTACCGCTCTGTATAACAGATCCGATAAGCTAGGCACTGTAACCTATGTCAAGAGATCGGATGAGGCTGCGGATGAAGAATATCATAAATTTTACGGTGTGAAGAGAGCGTCCATTTATTCAGGCACGTGGTCCAGTGATGTCAAGGGGGGCACCGGAAAAAGCCGTGACTTGGATGAAATGAACAAAGTGTTGGATGATGTGATCAAAGAGTTGGATGATGTGAAGAAAGCTACCAGAGATTCAAGCAGGAAGCTGAACAAATTGTTCGACGATGTGAAGAAAGAGTATGATCGTGTGAACAAAGCGTTGGATGATGTGAACAAACTGACCACATATTCAAGCACGAATTCCAATTCCACTGACGCAAAAAAAAGATACATTTGATGCAGCGAAAGACGTGTCCATGCAATCAACCACGACATTTTGTGATGTCAAAGGAGTTGACGAAGCCAAAGCTGAGCTCGAGGATATTGTACACTACCTAAGAAATCCCAAGGTAAGAGATATCAACATCACCAATTAATAAACATATGTGCAGCCTGGTGTTTCAATTCAGCTCTCCTTTTTGTTTCCAGATGTTGATTGAATTGTTAACCTAGCATACTTAACTCATTTGCAGAATTTCACGCGCCTTGGGGGCAAACTTCCAAATGGTGTTTTGCTTGTTGGCCCACCGGGCACAGGGAAGACCATGTTGGCAAAGGCTGTGGCTGGGGAAGCTGGTGTCCCGTTCTTTGCGTGCAGCGGCGGCGATTTTGAGGAGAAATATGTTGGTGTTGGTCCTAAGAGAGTGAGAGATCTCTTCGGTGCTGCAAAGGAGCGGTCCCCTTGCATAATATTCATCGATGAGATTGATGCGGTTGTTGGAACCAGGAACTCATATGATTCAAAGTCATGTAGGCAGACCTTGAACCAGCTGCTTGTTGAGATGGATGGATTCAAGCAGAATGATGGGATCATCATTCTAGCGGCGACCAACTGCCCCGAGTCGCTAGATAAAGCTGTTACTAGACCTGGGCGTTTTGACTGTCATGTTCAGGTTCCTAATCCAGATTTTGAGGGCCGGCGGCAGATCCTCGAGGGTTGTATGTCAAAGGTACATGCTTTGTCCAGAAAGATATTTTGTCCTCGTAGTCTTCAGTGCAAGTCTGCAAGACTTCAGGTCAAAGCCAAGGGTGTGGATCTGAGGACCATTGCGAGGGGGACACCAGGATTCTCGGGTGCAGACCTTACAAACTTGGTGAATGTTGCTGCTCTGAAGGCTACCAAGGATGAGGCAGAAGCTGTTATGATGGATCACATCGAATATGCCAAGGACAAGATCATGATGGGCAGTGAGCGCAAATCGGCTGTGATACCTGAAAACTGCAGGAAGATGACTGCATACCACGCGGGAGGGAGGGCCCTTGTTGCTATCCACACAGATGACGCTCGCCCTATCTCACTAGTAGAAAAGGGGGCAATGGTCCAGGCCAGGTCAGCCCATTAGTCCCGGTTCAATCCAGAACCGGGACCGATGGGGGCATTGGACCCGGTTCGTGAGCCACGGAGGCCGGCCGGGCCACGTGGGCCATTGGTCCCGGTTCAACTGGACCTATTGGTCCCGGTTGGTGGGACGAACCGGGACCAATGGGCCTTGCTCCTGGCCCACCACCATTGGTCCCGGTTGGTGGCTTGAACCGGGACCAAAGGCTGCCCTTTAGTCCCGGTTCTGGCCATGAACCGGGACCAAATAGTTGCCTATATATACCCCTCGCTCGCGAGCAGAGCACTCCCACTGATGGAGTCATATACCTAGGGTGGGGTCACAGACCTGATCTAAGTACCCTGCCCAAGGACACCCTTAGACGAGATCACCTTCCAGTCGACCTACGAGGGACTCACTCGACTGACTTGAAGGACTCGACCACGAAGACTCACTCGACCACCAGAAGGTCAAGAGGCACTCTGCACTGCAACGGTCCGTAATTAAGTAGACTTTATGATAGTAAAGACACTTTATGTGGGGCGTTAAACCCTTCATTACGTGGGTTGGCTGGGGTCCTGGCGCACTCTATATAAGCCACCCCCCTCCACAGGCAGAAGGGTTCGGCACCCTGTAATCCATATACACATAATCCACTCGACCGCCTCCGGGCTCCGAGACGCAGGGCTTTTACTTCCTCCGAGAAGGGCCTGAACTCGTACATCACTTGCGTTTACAACCTCTCCATAGCTAGGACCTTGCCTCTCCATACCTACCCCCACTCTACTGTCAGACTTGGAACCACGACAGTTGGCGCGCACCGTGGGGCCGGTGTTTTAGCGATTTTGTGGAGAAGTTGCGATTCTTCCGAGTACTTTCATCATGATAGCCGCTGGAGTTTTGGTCGAGGGTCGAGAGATTCGTCTCGGTGCTCTCACCTTCGTCGCCGACGACTCCGCCTGGCTCCAGGAGGCTCCACTCGACGTCGATGCACTCCCCGTCCGCGGTGCGACGCATTTTCGCGCATGTGTCCACGGCGTTCTGTTGCGGCAACCGTCGACCCCATATCGGTCGACTGCCCTATCGATCACCCTCCCGGTCTCCCGCCAGCGCAAGCGCTCGGGTCGGTCGAGGCTTCAGCGGTGGGTGAGACACGCGGTGGCTCGCCAGACGGCCACCACCCAAGTTGCGGCAGTCGAGCCCGACGAATCTCTCTACGGCCTGTTCGATCTGTCGACTGGCTCCGTAGAGACTGCATCCGAATGCGATAGCAGTGATCCAGCGGCGGAAATCTTGATGGTCGACGGGCCTCGCAGCCCCCCTGGCTTCGCCCGTGATGGTGGGGCAGGCGACGGAGGCGACCCCGCACGAGACCACGAAGAGTACCAGCCCGAGCCACTCGACTCTCTGCAAAGAGAGGAACTTCGCCGCAGGAACATGGATGCCCTGCATACTCCCATCGCAGGAGAAACCCCCGAGGCTCGCGCCTTGGAGGAGGCACGTTTGGCCAATTTGGCTGAACGCGCTCGCCTGGAGAATCTTCAGCGAGCACTCGACGAGCGCGCGTGGCAACGAGTTCCCGACGCCAGTCGACGTCAACTCTTCCCGCCGACTCAGGTATATCGAACCCCAATCCAGAATTTAGCAGCTGCGACCCGTATTGCAGAGTCCATCCAGCCCTCTCAGTCGGAAGCTGGCAGAGGCTTGATGCAGATCAGGGATCTGCTCCGGGCAGCAGGAGATCAGAATTCAGCCGTGTCGCAGTCGCGCAACAGAATTCACAGTCGATCCGTCGCTGCGAATACGGTTCAGTCGGCTCACAGTCCCAGATCGCCTCCGCGGCGTGAGGGGCGCGAGAATTAGCGAGACCAATATGGAGACCGACACGACCGAGATGATAGGCGTTGAGTGCCCACTTCCCCTCTGAGGGGTGGGTCTTACGCTCCTCGGCAGCAAGATGACAGACGTTAGCTCAGTGCGGGGCGAAGAGTTCCAGTCGACCCCAGGGAACCAGGCTTCGACGCGCAATCAATTATCGTGCAAGGCTTGGTCGACCGGAACAGAGCCCATCGAGGTGGACTCGACAGAGATGCGCCCGCGAGTAGTGGAGTGCACGTTTCTGGTCCGGAATGTTTCAGCAGAGCCATCAGAGCCGCAGTGATTCCTCCCAATTTCAGGTTGGCAACAGGAGTCAGCAAGTTCACCGGTGAGTCTAAGCCTGAAACTTGGCTTGAGGACTACCAAGTGGCGGTTCAGATTGGTGGTGGGAATGACGAGGTGGCCATGAAGCATTTGCCCCTCATGTTGGAAGGTTCTGCCAGAGCGTGGTTGAATCAGTTACCTCCCAGCAGTATTTACACTTGGGAAGATCTGTCCCGAGTGTTTGTCAGAACGTTTGAAGGAACTTGCAAGCGACCTGCTGGATTGACGGAGCTGCAAGTCTGCGTGCAGAAGACCAATGAGACTCTCAGGGAGTATATTCAGAGATGGATCACTTTGCACCATACTGTGGAGAATGTGTCTGATCATCAGGCAGTCTGTGCCTTCAAGGATGGTGTCAAGAACAGAGAATTGAGTTTGAAATTTGGTCGAACCGGAGACATGACATTGAGTCGGATGATGGAAATTGCTACCAAGTACGCCAACGGCGAAGAAGAAGACCGACTCCGAAGCGGCAAGCACAAGCCGAGCCAGTCGGAGAAGGGAAACACCAGTCGGAAACAGAAGCGGAAGGCTGAACTGGCAGCTCCTGGAGAGGCTCTGGCCGTGGCTCATGGAAAGTTTAAAGGGAAACCAAAAGGATCCTGGAACCCTAAGAAGGTAAAGGATAAAGAAGGAAACGACGTGATGGATATGCCATGTCATATCCACACGAAGAAAGACGAAGAGGGGAATATCATTTACCCAAAGCATACCACTCGCCAATGTCGACTCCTGATCCAGCAGTTTCAAGGAAAACAGTCTAAAGACAAGGAAAAGGAGTCGGACAAGGCCGAAGACAAGGAGGATAGTGAGGAAGGATATCCGCATGTCAACTCCACTCTGATGATCTTTGCAGATGTGGAAAGCAAGAGTCGATTGAAAGTCATTAACCGCGAGGTGAACATGGTTACCCCAGCAAAAGCAAATTATCTGAGATGGTCCCAAACACCCATCACATTCGACCAATCTGATCACCCGACTCATATTGCCACCCCTGGGAGGCAAGCTCTGGTGGTCGATCCAGTTGTCGAAGGCACTCGACTGACAAAAGTGCTGATGGACGGTGGTAGCAGACTGAATTTGTTGTATGCAGACACACTGAAAGGAATGGGCATTCCGATGTCCCGACTGAGCACCAATAACATGAGCTTTCATGGAGTTATACCGGGGAAGAAAGCCGAGTCACTCGGCCAAATAGCTTTGGACGTGGTGTTTGGTGATTCGAAACATTTTCGCAAAGAGAAGTTGACGTTTGAGGTCGTGGATTTTCAGAGTGCATATCATGCCATTTTGGGGAGACCAGCTTATGCACGGTTCATGGCTCGACCATGTTACGTGTACCTCAAATTGAAGATGCCCGGCCCCAAAGGAGTGATCACTGTCACCGGTGATCGAAAAAAGGCAGAAGAGTGCTTTCAGAAGGGCTCAAAGATTGCTGATTCCCAGGTGACAGCGGTCGAGTTTGAAGAATACAAGCAAAACGCAGATCCGAGTGATTTGCTGTGATCCAAGAAACCCGCCACAGAATCTGCATTTCAGTCGTCCGGTGAGATGAAGCCTGTTCACATTCACCCGACCGACCCCGATGCAGCCCCGACCCACATCTCCACAACACTCGACCCGAAATAGGAAGAAGCGCTCATCCAGTTCCTCCGTGAGAACTGGGACATTTTTGCATGGAAGCCCGCTGACATGCCGGGTGTTCCCAGGGGACTGGCTGAGCATCGCCTAAGAGTTGACTCATCAGCAAAACCAGTCAAAGAGCATCTTCGGCGGTCCGCCGTCCAGAAGAGAAAAGCCATTGGTGACGAAGTGGCTCGACTGTTGGCGGCAGGATTTATCCGAGAGATATACCACTCCGAGTGGCTCGCTAATGTCGTCATGGTTCCTAAGAAGGACAAATCGCTCCGAATGTGCATTTATTTCAAGCACATCAACCGGGCCTGCCCGAAAGATCATTTTCCTCTCCCTCGCATAGATCAAATTGTTGACTCGACCGCGGGATGCGAGAGATTGTCTTTTCTAGACGCCTACTCCGGGTACCACCAGATCCATCTGTACGGACCCGACGAGGTAAAAACAGCTTTCATCACTCCATTCGGGTGCTTCTGCTATATCACAATGCCATTCGGCCTCAAGAATGTCGGAGCCACATTTATGCGAATGATTCAGAAGTGTCTACTCACTCAAATCAGTCGGAATGTGGAAGCGTATATGGATGATATCGTCGTCAAGTCACGAAAGGGTTCCGACCTGCTCGCTGACCTCGCCGAAACATTTGCCAACCTCAGAAGGTATGATATCAAGCTCAATCCATCAAAGTGCACATTCGGAGTTCCTAGTGGCAAGTTACTCGGTTTTCTCGTTTCCGAGCGAGGGATCGACGCTAATCGAGAAAAGATCGGCACTATTCTCCGAATGAAACGCCCTGTGCGAGTGCACGATGTCCAGAAGCTTACTGGATGCTTGGCCGCATTAAGTCGATTCATCTCACGACTCGGTGAAAAGGCATTGCCTCTTTACCGACTAATGAAGAAGGCAGACAAGTTCGAGTGGACTCAAGAAGCTGATGCAACGTTTGCCGAGCTAAAAGCTCTGCTCTCCACCCAGCCGGTGCTTGCTGCTCCAATCAGCAAAGAGCCTCTGTTGCTTTATATCGCAGCCACAGGACAAGTCGTCAGTACAGTGCTTACGGTCGAGCGGGAAGAAGAAGGAAAAGCTTTCAAAATTCAACGCCGAGTGTATTATTTGTCTGAAGTCTTGACTCCATCCAAGCAGAGATATCCTCATTATCAGAAGCTTGTGTATGGAATATACATGACCACAAAGAAGGTTGCTCATTATTTCTCTGATCATTCCATCACAGTCGTCAGCGACGCTCCACTATCAGAGATTTTGCACAACAGAGATGCAACTGGTCGAGTGGCTAAATGGGCGATTGAACTTCTTCCCCTTGATATCAAGTTTGAGGCAAAGAAAGCCATTAAATCCCAGGCACTAGCAGATTTCCTCGCCGAGTGGATTGAACAGCAGCAGCCGACTGAAGTTCACTCGGAGCATTGACCATGTTTTTTGATGGCTCTAAGATGTTGAATGGTTCCGGTGCTGGGGTTGTCCTGGTTTCCCCCAGAGGAGATAAGCTCAGATATGTGCTCCAGATTCACTTTGATTCCTCCAACAATGAGGCAGAGTATGAGGCCCTCTTATGCGGATTGCGCATGGCCATTTCACTCGGCGTCCGTCGCCTGATGGTCTATGGCGATTCAGATTTAGTGGCCAACCAAGTGATGCAGGAGTGGGACGTGAGAAGCCCAGCCATGACTGGATACTGCAGTGCAGTGAGGAAGCTGGAAAAGAAGTTCGAGGGGTTGGAGCTCCATCATATACCCCGACTGAAAAATCAAGCAGCTGATGATCTAGCAAAGATAGGTTCCAAGAGAGAAGCCATTCCGAGTGGTGTGTTCTTGGAGCATATACACACTCCGTCAGTCAAAGAAGATCCTTTCACCGAAGAAGCTCCACAGACCAAGAGTGCCACAGATCCGACTGAGGTTGAAGTCCCAGCAGTGGTCGACTTGGTCATGGAGGTCTTGGTGGTCATTCCCGACTGGACAGTTCCCTATATCACGTATATCCTGAGAAAAGAGCTTCCGGAGGATGAGGAAGAGGCTCGACAGATCGTCCGTCGATCTAAAGCCTTTACCGTAATCAAAGGACAGTTGTATAGAGAAAGCGCGACTGGAGTTGGTCAGAAGTGCATAACACCAGAAGAGGGTCGAATCATCCTTAATGATATCGACTCGGGGACCTGTGGTCATCATGCGTCCTCTCGGACCATCGTAGCCAAAGCATTCCGAGCCGGATTTTACTAGCCAAAGGCGAATGAGATGGCAAAGGAAATAGTGGATAAGTGCGAGGGATGTCAGTTCTACTCGAATATGTCGCACAAGCCTGCATCGGCCCTGAAGACCATTCCACTCGTCTGGCCTTTCGCAGTATGGGGATTGGACTTGGTCGGTCCTTTGAGAACAGGTCGAAGTGGCTTCACGCATGTACTGGTGGCAGTCGACAAGTTCACCAAGTGGATTGAGGCTAAACCAATCAAGAACCTTGATGCCAGTACTGTTGTTAGCTTCATCAGGGAACTGATATTCAGATATGGAGTCCCGCACAGCATCATTACGGATAATGGGTCGAACTTTGACTCGGAGGAATTCAGGGATTTCTGCAACTCTCAAGGCACATGAGTCGACTACGCTTCAGTCGCCCATCCGCAGACGAATGGACAAGCAGAGCGAGCCAATGGCCTGATTCTCAAGGGATTGAAACCCCGACTGATGCGTGATCTCAAGCATGCAGCTGGAGCATGGGTCGACGAACTTCCCTCGGTGCTTTGGGGACTACGGACCACACCTAATCGGTCGACCGGAAGAACTCCATTCTTCTTGGTCTACGGAGCTGAAGCAGTCTTGCCGAGTGATCTTCTCCACAATGCTCCTCGAGTTGAGATCTACAACGAAGCAGAAGCTGAACAAGCGCGGCAGGACGCAGTCTACCTTTTAGAGGAAGAAAGGGAGATGGCTCTGATCCGATCGACCATCTACCAGCAAGCTTTGCGTCGTTTCCACGCCAGAAATGTGAGGGGTCGAGCCTTCCAGGAAGGGGATTTAGTTCTCCGAGTGGTTCAGAAGAAACATCACAAGCTTGCTCCTTCTTGGGAAGGACCCTTCATCGTCACCAAAGTTCTCCACAATGAGGCATACCGTCTTTACAACGTCGAACATAATATCGACGAGCCCCGAGCTTGGAACGCGGAGCTACTCCGCCCATTTTACACTTAAGTTTATCACTCGGATGAGTTGCAATAAAGTACTCCTGTAGCTCATGGATTTCAAAATAATAGTGTCATAGTTCCTCCATAATTTTTGTCACTTTTTATTTTTGTCCAATAAAATTTTCCCCTCAGTGGGTGACTTAGACGCGAATCCGTTTCGCCTAAGTTTGTAAAAATCCTTACCGAGTGGTGAGCCAGACTCCCACTCGGAGGCTTAGCTGCGAATCCGTTTCGCCTAAGATTAAATAAAATCCTACCGAGTGAAGAGCAAACCTCTCACTCGGGGGCTTAGCTGCAGCCCAGTGCTCGCCTAAGTTATAAAAATCCTACCGAGTGGTAAGCCAGACTTCCACTCGGAGGCTTAGCTGCAGCCCAGTGCTCGCCTAAGATGTAAAAATCCTACCGAGTGGTAAGCCAGACTTCCACTCGGGGGCTTAGCTGCAGTCCAAGTACTCGCCTAAGTTACCAAAATCCTACCGAGTGGTAAGCCAGACTTCCACTCGGGGGCTTAGCTGCAGTCCAAGTACTCGCCTAAGTTATCAAAATCCTACCGAGTGGTAAGTCAGACTTCCACTCGGAGGCTTAGCTGCAGTCCAAGTACTCGCCTAAGTTATAAAAATCCTACCGAGTGAAGAGCAAACCTCTCACTCGGAGGCTTAGCTGCAGCCCAGTGCTCGCCTAAGATGTAAAAATCCTACCGAGTGGTAAGCCAGACTTCCACTCGGTGGCTTAGCTGCAGTCCAAGTACTCGCCTAAGTTACCAAAATCCTACCGAGTGGTAAGCCAGACTCTCACTCGGGGGCTTAGCTGCAGTCCAGTGCTCGCCTAAGTTATAAAAATCCTACCGAGTGAAAGCAACTTCCACTCGGAGGCTTAGCTGCAGTCCAGTGCTCGCCTAAGTTATAAAAATCCTACCGAGTGAAGAGCAAACCTCTCACTCGGGGCTTAGCTGCAGCCCAGTGCTCGCCTAAGATATAAAAATCCTACCGAGTGAAGAGCAAACCTCTCACTCGGGGCTTAGCTGCAGCCCAGTGCTCGCCTAAGTTATAAAAATCCTACCGAGTGAAGAGCAAACCTCTCACTCGGGGCTTAGCTGCAGCCCAGTGCTCGCCTAAGTTATAAAAATCCTACCGAGTGAAGAGCAAACCTCTCACTCGGGGGCTTAGCTGCAGCCCAGTGCTCGCCTAAGTTATAAAAATCCTACCGAGTGAAGAGCAAACCTCTCACTCGGGGGCTTAGCTGCAGCCCAGTGCTCGCCTAAGATATAAAAATCCTACCGAGTGAAGAGCAAACCTCTCACTCGGAGGCTTAGCTGCAGTCCAAGTGCTCGCCTAAGATATAAAAATCCTACCGAGTGAAGAGCAAACCTCTCACTCGGAGGCTTAGCTGCAGCCCAGTGCTCGCCTAAGATATAAAAATCCTACCGAGTGAAGAGCAAACCTCTCACTCGGAGGCTTAGCTGCAGCCCAGTGCTCGCCTAAGATATAAAAATCCTACCGAGTGAAGAGCAAACCTCTCACTCGGGGGCTTAGCTGCAGCCCAGTGCTCGCCTAAGATATAAAAATCCTACCGAGTGAAGAGCAAACCTCTCACTCGGGGGCTTAGCTGCAGCCCAGTGCTCGCCTAAGATATAAAAATCCTACCGAGTGAAGAGCAAACCTCTCACTCGGGGGCTTAGCTGCAGCCCAGTGCTCGCCTAAGATATAAAAATCCTACCGAGTGAAGAGCAAACCTCTCACTCGGGGGCTTAGCTGCAGCCCAGCGCTCGCCTAAGTGGATTAAGGAATAAGTCGACTGCAGTGAGCGTCTTGCTTTGAACCTGCAAAAGACATTTCAAGCCAAAAGCAATCATATTCAAACATCAAATTCAAGTTCGGAACGATACCTAAAGGAACCGAAAGTGCTCAGGCGCTAAGCCTGTTAAGGTTTATCGGTTACAACTCCACTCGGCATACCGAGGCAAATTTAAAGCGTCGAGCTTAAAAGAAGTTTTTTACCCCTCCTGTGGAGGGCTGGAAGGTGCAACAAACTCATCAAGATCAATTCCATCTGCGATCCGAGTGGCAGCAGCAATGAAAGTTTCCATAAAGGACCTGAAGTCGTGTTTCTTGGTGTTGGCCACCCGGAGGGCCGCCAGCTTGTCTTCTCGCGCATCTTTGCAGTGGACTCGGGCCAGACACAGAGCAACATCTGCACCGCACCGAGCCGAGGACTTTTTCCACTCCTGCACTCGACCAGGGACCGTGTTCAAGCGAGCCATCAGCGACTCGAGGTCGTTCTGGAGTGTCTCCCTGGGCCAGAGCGTTGAGTCGATGCGAGATGTGGCGACCTTCAGCCTTGCAAGATAGTCCACGACAGCTGCAACACGGGACTCCAGTCGGAAAACATTCATGGCAACTTCGTCGTTCACCGGAGAATTGACGGGGTCAAGGTTTGGTTCCAGCCGGCTAGTCTCTTCTTCAAAGTCTTGACAAAATTCTGCAAGGGCGATCACCGAGTCAAGGCAATGGTCGAATGGAAAAATCACAGTTGAAAATGATTGTTGAGCGTAAAGGTTTACCTTCAAGCATAAGGAACAGCTTCTTGGCAAGACCACTCAGGAAGGCCTCCAGATCATTTTTCTTCCCAAGAGCAGCTTTCAGATTGGTATTTTCTTGTTCAAGCTTGGTGACTGAAGCTAACTTCTCGTCAGCAAGCTTGATCTTCTCAGCTAGTTCAAGGTCTTTTTTCTGTTGGGCCTCCTTCACCTTACCTGCAAGTTACAGCAAGATCAGATTTTGAAACAAATAAAGGGAAAAAGCAGTCGTCGAGGTCTCACCAAACATACCTTTGGTCTCCTCCTTTGCCTTCGTCAGATTCTCCTGAGCCAGCTTCAAATCCAGCTCGAGCTGAATGTGCTTGTTTTCCAGCTCAGTGTAGCGAGCCGCAAGGTCACAGGATCTCTGCGAAGAATCAATCGACTAAATGTCAAAGATAATTCACTTCCGAGTGGAAAAGGAAAAATCATGCGTTTCTAAGACTACAGCCGAATACAAGCATTCGACCGTAGTCTCGGGGACTACACCCAGTGGGTGCACTCAGCGTGCCCCCACTAATCCTATTGAAGACAGAGTCGACCAGTCGACCTCAAAAAAAAAGATGTATTCTTTAAGACTGTAATCGACTACAAGCAGTCGACCACAGTCTCGAGGACTACACCCAGTGGGTGCACTCAGCGTGCCCCCACCGGTTTGCGAAATCCATTCGCCATAGTCGAATGACGGAAAGACTGAACTTATAAAGCCTAAGGCCGACTGCCAGCAGTCGACCTTAGCCTTGGGGACTACACCCAGCGGGTGCACTCAGCGTGCCCCCGCTAACACGGAGTTTAAATCGACACACCCAGTGGGTGATTACTATAAATTCTGGAAAGAAAAGTTTTGATAGCATATCCTAACAGAACAAGCGGTGGTCGACTGACCTGAACATTGCTTTGAAGGGCGGAACTGGCGTCGTAAGCTGCCTGGCTCGCATCCCGGATGGTCTTCAACTGCTCCATCATGATCCCTGCCTGGCGTATCGCCTCCTTCGCGGCGCCAGCTTGGTCCTCTGGGACGTGGTGCGTCGTGAAGAGGGAGGGCTGCAGAGCACTCGTCAGTGGATCTGCGAAGGACACAGTGTGTCGAGTGGTGTTCTCCTCCGCGACCAGAGTCTCAGGCACCGTCACATCCTGGGGCACCCTGCCGGCAGACGCTTTCCTACTCCTTCTGTGCTTCAGCGGTTCCTCATCTTCATCATCATCAGGGAGAGTGATAACAACATTGGATGGAGCTACAGAAAAGAATCAGAATTAGAGATCATGAGTCAGTCGACTAGAAACGGTGTTAAGAGTATAGTACCAGGTTTTGAGGTTGCTGCGTCCTCCATCTCATGGTCGTCAGCCCGGGATGAGGTCTCAGAAGTGGCAGCACTGCAACTCCAAAGAGTCAGTCGACTAACTCCAGCGCCAACCAGAGATAAAGTTCGCACAAAGCAAGAAGACTTAAGTGGCATGATTACCCTGATATGGTGGGGATGGACACCTTCATCTTCGGCAGGAGCTTGGTCGGCTTTGACGGGGCCGCCCTGGGCTGCTTCGACGCCTTTTCAGTCGGCGCCGGAGAGGTGGTCCGAGGGCGCTTGGTCGACTGTGTAACAGTCGCAACCCCCTTGTCGCGTTCAGTCGCAGGGTCATGGACAAGCTTCGACCGCCTTTCCAAGCGCGGTGGTGCGGCCTCCACCTCCTCCTCCTCCTCCTCTTCTTCGTCCTCATCATCATCATCATCATCATCATCATCATCATCATCGTCATCGTCATCATCATCATCCTCAGCGGCGTCCGAGTCCCACTCCTCCTCCTGGCTCTCGCCCCCGCTCGCTTCTCCCTCCTCAGTCGGAGCCTGTGCTCCATTGGGCATCGAGTACAGCTCAGTGAGGACCTGATAGACATCAAGACAAAGATCAGTCGACCGATCGGCAGAGAAAACAGAAATAAATGTGACAAGAATACAATGGGAAGTGGAGCAGACATACCTTGTTTGGATCACTGTGGTGGTCGAGTGGAGGAATCCTTCTGGCTCCACGAGGGTTATCCTTGTTCCCAGTGACAGCGGCCATCCACCTTTCCAGAGTGACATCGTTGACTGCTTCTGGATGGACCCGAGTCTCATCCTCAGTCCCGCGGTACAACCACATGCAATGGCTCCGGAACTGAAGAGGCTGGATACGACGCCTAAGAAAAACCTCCAGGAGATCCATACCCGTCACTCCCTCCCGAACCAACTGAACTACACGCTCCATCAGCATCTTCACGTCAGCTTTCTCCTCCGGAATCACCTTCAGAGAGGAGGGCCTGTTCACTCGACTCATGGTGAACTGAGGGAGTCCACTCGACTGCCCCGGCGTCGACTGATCCTGGCAGTAGAACCAGGTCGACTGCCAGCCTCTGACTGACTCGGGAATGTCATGGCTGGGAAGGTGCTCTTGTTCCTCACCTGGATCCCCAGACCCCCACACATTTGGACAACTCGGGTTTTTTCGTCGCCTGGGCTCGCCTTCTTCACGGTCTGAGAGCGACACGTGAAGATGTGCTTGAACAAGCCCCAATGCGGTCGAAAACCCAGAAAACTCTCACACATGGACACAAACGCGGCAAGATAGGCGATAGAATTTGGGGTGAAGTGGTGGAGTTGCGCTCCAAAGAAGTTCAAGAAACCACGGAAGAAAATGCTCGGCGGCAAAGAAAATCCGCGGTCGACATGGGTAGCCAGAAGCACGCACTCACCCTCTTCCGGCTGGGGCTGCCACTCTTTCCCCGGAAGCCTTGCAGCTCCATGAGGGATCAGGCCCTCGTTGGCCATGTCGAGGAGATCCGTCTCCGTGATGGTCGACTGGATCCAATCTCCCTGGACCCAGCCTTTCGGCAGGCGAGATCTGGACGAAGACCCGCCACGACTAGTGGATCTCCCCTTCGCCTTCTCCGTCGCCGACGCCTTCTTCACGCGTTCCAGCGCCGCCGTCTTCTCCTTGACCATGGCTGCCGGCGAGACGCGCGAGGAGATGTTGTGCGGAGGCGAGAGCGAGCGCGTTGAGCGGAGACGAAGGGAGCAGAGAGAGAATGCCGAGGCACTGTTCAAAAAGCCCTCGCCGGGCGCGTTTATAAGATCCCTTCCGAGTGGATGACAGGTGGGCCCGGTCGATCTAGTCATATCCTGAAACAGTTGCGCGGGCGTGATACGTGGCGAAAAAAGCGGCGCGGGGATCGAGGCGTCTATGCCCTGTCCCATCCGAGCGCCGCGGTCCGCCCCGCTTCGCGCGCTTCCCCAAATTTTGTATCCCGCGGAATCCGCAAACGGCAGATCGGTCTGCCAGACACGGGATTTCCTGCGATCCGTCGCTCGGAAATCGGCGAAGTCCAAAAGATCACTCGACAGAAGAAAAGAATGGATCGAGTCGACTGAAGAAAAGTTGCTCACTATCAACAAAGAGATTTTTTGGTTCAAAACAACGCACGGCCAGTATGCGAAGGTTAATCGGAAACAACATCAACTCCTTCATCACTCAAGCCTCAATCCATTCGGGGGCTAATGATCGAGTCATATACCTAGGGTGGGGTCACAGACCTGATCTAAGTACCCTGCCCAAGGACACCCTTAGAAGAGATCACCTTCCAGTTGACCTACGAGGGACTCACTCGACTGACTTGAAGGACTTGACCACGAAGACTCACTCGACCACCAGAAGGTCAAGAGGCACTCTGCACTGCAACGGTCTGTAATTAAGTAGACTTTATGATAGTAAAGACACTTTATGTGGGGCGTTACCAGTAACGCCCCGGACTTAATGTACCTTAAACCCTTCATTACGTGGGTTGGCTGGGGTCCTGGCGCACTCTATATAAGCCACCCCCCTCCACAGGCAGAAGGGTTCGGCACCCTGTAATCCATATACACATAATCCACTCGACCGCCTCCGGGCTCCGAGACGTAGGGCTTTTACTTCCTCCGAGAAGGGCCTGAACTCGTACATCACTTGCGTTTAGAACCTCTCCATAGCTAGGACCTTGCCTCTCCATACCTACCCCCACTCTACTGTCAGACTTAGAACCACGACACCCACTGCTCTGTTTTTCGTGGACGGCAAGGGGAGAGCTTTGTGGTGCTCTAGCTCACCTCCTATGCACACGAGGTGTTCGATGGAATGCCCGATCCACACTACTTAAGCTTTCTCCTCTCCAAGCTCGACCTCCAAGCTCCATTTTCCTCAATAGTTGTCTAGGTTTAGCGGTCTGTCACGTCCCGTCCCCGTCTTCACCGCCGTTGATCGCCCGCGCCGATCTCGTCGCCGGCACCACCGTGGTGAGCCTCTTGTTCTTATCTTCTTTCTGAAAGGAAAAAAAATTCTTACTTGTATGTTTATATAGATACTTGTATAATTTTCTTACTTTTATTATTGCATCTTATATAGTGCGATGGTTTTGGTATCCGCCCCCGTCGGCCCTCGTCCTGTCTATGATTCGGATGTGGTATATATTATCTTTTCATAACTATTGGTTCATTTATTGTTTATGACAATTATGCCGACCAACGTGACATAGATTTTATTTATCTAGGAGGTTGTTGAACCGGAAATTCCAACCGACCCTATTGTCGAGAGGTTAAATTTAGTTGAAGAAGAAAACAATTTGTTGAAGGAAAAAATTAGAAAAATTGAGGAGGAGAAGATGATATTGGAGTTGCATGTTGCGGATGTCGTCGATGATCACAAGATCAAGATGGATGCAATGCGCTTGAAGATTAGAAAGATTAGAAAATATGCCATTCATACCAAGGCTTGGTATCATTATGCCGTTGGATCAGTTCACTAGTAGAAAAGGGGGCATTGGTCCAGGCCGGGTCAGCCCATTAGTCCCGGTTCAATCCAGAACCGGGACCAATGGGGGCATTGGACCCGGTTCGTTAGCCCCGGGGGCCGGTCGGGCCACGTGGGCCATTGGTCCCGGTTCGTCTGGACCTTTTGGTCCCGGTTGGTGGGACGAACCGGGACCAATGTGCCTTGCTCCTGACCCACCACCATTGGTCCCGGTTGGTGGCCTGAACCGGGACCAAAGGCTTCCCTTTAGTCCCGGTTCAAGCCACGAACCGGGACCAATTAATTGCCTATATAGACCCCGCGAGCAGAGCACTCTCACTGCTCTGTTTTTCGTGGCCGGCGAGGAGAGAGCTTTGTGGTGCTCTAGCTCACCTCCTATGCACACGAGGTGTTCGATGGAATGCCCGAGCCACACTACTTAAGATTTCTCCTCTCCAAGCTCCACCTCCAAGCTCCATTTTTCTCAATATTTGTCTAGGTTTAGCGGTCCGTCACGTCCCATCCCCGTCTTCACCGCCGTCACATTGGTTGCGATTATGATCGCATTTGTTTTCGCATTGAAATGTTTTACATAGTTTTAGTGTATCGTTTAATTAATTTATATGCTCTGCAGACCTTTATGTTGTTAGATGAGAACTATGTATGTACTTTGGTTTTAATGTGATGATGAACTTCTATTAATTTGGTCACTTAATTATCTATTCATGATGTTCTGTAATGATTTTTGACACACTTAATTATATATAATGCACGCAGATGAACCGGCAATGGATGTACGGTTCAAGACACACCTCCGAGTACATTAAGGGCATGCATGATTTTATCGAAGTGGCTGAGGCAAACAAGCAGAATGGTTTTATGTGTTGTCCATGCCCTATATGTGGGAATACGAAGTCTTACTCTGACCGGAAAATCCTTCACACCCACCTGCTTTACAAGGGTTTCATGCCACACTATAATGTTTGGACGAGGCACGAAGAAATAGGGGTTATGATGGAAGACGGCGAAGAAGAAGAGTACGATGACAACTATGTGCCCCCTGAATACGGTGATGCTACTGAAGATCAAGAGGAACCAGACGATGTGCACGATGATGCTGCAACGGGCGAAGCTGCTGAAGATCAAGAGGAACTAGACGATGTGCCCAATGATGATGATCTCCGTCGGGTCCTTGTCGATGCAAGGACACAATGTGAAAGTCAAAAGGAGAAGCTGAATTTCGATCGCATGTTAGAGGACCACAAAAAAGGGTTGTACCCCAATTGCGAAGGTGGCAACACAAAGCTCGGTACCGTACTGTAATTGCTGCAATGGAAGGTAGAGAATGTTGTGCCTGACAAAGGATTTGAGAAGCTACTGAAAATATTGAAGAAGAAGCTTCCAAAGGATAACGAATTGCCCGATAGTACATACGCAGCAAAGAAGGTCGTATGCCCTCTAGGATTGGAGGTGCAGAAGATACATGCATGCCCTAATGACTGCATCCTCTACCGTGGTGCGTACAAGGATCTGAACGCATGCCCGGTATGCGGTGCATTACAGTATAAGATCAGACGAGATAACCCTGGTGATGTTGACGGCGAGCCCCCCAGGAAGAGGGTTCCTGCGAAGGTGATGTGGTATGCTCTTATAATACCACGGTTGAAACATCTGTTCAGAAATGGAGAGCATGCCAAGTTGATGCGATGGCACAGTGAGGACCATAAGAAAGACGGGAAGTTGAGAGCACCTGCTGACGGGTCGCAGTGGAGAAAAATCGAGAGAAAGTACTGAGATGAGTTTGCAAGTGACCCAAGGAATGTATGGTTTGCTTTAAGCGCGGATGGCATTAATCCTTTCGGGGAGCAGAGCAGCAATCACAGCACCTGGCCCGTGACTCTATGTATGTATAACCTTCCTCCTTGGATGTGCATGAAGTGGAAGTTCATTATGATGTCAGTTCTCATCCAAGGCCCTAAGCAACCCGGCAACGACATTGATGTGTACCTAAGACCATTAGTTGAAGAACTTTTACAGCTGTGGAATGGAAACAGTGTACGTATGTGGGATGAGCACAAACAGGAGGAATTTTACCTAAAGGCGTTGCTGTTCGTGACCATCAACGATTGGCCCGCTCTCAGTAACCTTTCAGGACAGACAAACAAGGGACACCACACATGCACACACTGTTTACTTGACACCGATAGTATATACCTAGGAAGCTGCAGGAAGAATGTGTACGTGGGCCATCGTCGATTTCTTCCGACCAACCACCAATGTCGAAAGAAAGGCAAGCATTTCAAAGGCGAGGGAGATCACCGGAAGAAGCCCGCCATGCGTACCGGTGATCACATACTTGCTATGGTCAATGATTTACACGTAATCTTTGGAAAGGGTCCCGGCGGACTAGTTGTTCCGAGTGACGCTGGGGGACACGCACCCATGTGGAAGAAGAAATCTATATTTTGGGACCTACCCTACGGGAAAGACCTAGAGGTCCGCTCTTCGATCGACGTGATGCACGTGACGAAGAACCTTTACGTGAACCTGCTAGGCTTCTTGGGCGTGTATGGGAAGACAAAAGATACAGCTGAGGCACGGGAGGACCTGCAACATTTGCACGAAAAAGACGGCATGCCTCCAAAGCAGTATGAAGGTCCTGCCAGCTATGCTCTTACCAAAGAAGAGAAGGAAATCTTCTTTGAATGCCTGCTTAGTATGAAGGTCCCGACTGGCTTCTCGTCGAATATAAAAGGAATAATAAATATGGTAGAGAAAAAGTTTCAGAACCTAAAGTCTCATGACTGCCAGGTGATTATGACGCAACTGCTTCCGGTTGCATTGACGGGACTTCTACCGGAAAACGTCCGATTAGCCATTGTGAAGCTATGTGCATTCCTCAATGCAATCTCTCAGAAGGTGATCGATCCAGAAATCATACCAAGGCTAAGGAGTGATGTGGTGCAATGTCTTGTCAGTTTCGAGCTGGTGTTCCCACCATCCTTCTTCAATATCATGACGCACGTCCTAGTTCATCTAGTTGACGAGATTGTCATTCTGGACCCGTATTTCTACACAATATGTACCCCTTTGAGAGTTTCATGGGAGTCCTAAAGAAATATGTCCGTAACCGCGCTAGGCCAGAAGGAAGCAGCTCCATGGGCCATCAAACAGAGGATGTCATCGGGTTTTGTGTTGACTTCATTCCTGGCCTTAAGAAGATAGGTCTTCCTAAATCGCGGTATGAGGGGAGACTGATTGGAAAAGGCACGCTTGTAAGGGACTCAATAATATGCAGGGACGGATATTCTTGGTCTCAAGCACACTACACAGTTTTACAGAACTCTACCTTGGTGACCCCGTATGTCGATGAACACAAGAACAGTCTGCGCTCCAAACACCCGGAGCAGTGCGACGACTGGATTACATGTGAACACATCAGGACTTTCAGCAGTTGGTCGGAAGCACGTCTCAGAGGTGACAACACTGTTTGTGATGAGCTGTACTTGTTGTATAGGGGACCATCTTTGACTTTATTGATTTGGAAAGGATACGAGATAAATGGGAATACATTTTACACGATTGACCAAGATCAAAAGAGCACCAACCAAAACAGCGGTGTCCGCTTTGATGCAACAACCGAGAGGGAAAAGGACACATATTATGGTTACATAATGGACATATGGGAACTTGACTACAGACATGATTTTAAGGTCCCTTTGTTTAAGTGCAAATGGGTCAATCTGTCAGGAGGCGGGGTACAGGTAGACCCACAGTACGGAATGCCAACAGTGGATCTGAAAAATCTTGGATACACTGACGAACCGTTCGTCCTAGCCAATGATGTGGCACAGGTTATCTATGTGAAGGACATGTCTACCAGACCGAGAAAGAGAAAAGATAAGGAAACGAATACATCATACGATGAGCCAAAGCGCCACATAGTTCTTTCAGGAAAAAGGGACATCGTGGGAGTGGAGGGCAAGACAGACATGTCTGAAAATTATGAAAAGTTCCATGAAATTCCTCCCTTCAAAGTCAAGGCTGACCCCAGCATCCTGATAAACGATGAAGATTATCCATGGTTACGACGCAATAAGCAAATGAAACAAGCGAAGAAAAAATGAAGACTTTCTCCCGCAACTATTATGATGATAGCATGCCAACTTTGTAACAGACGAGTATGATACCATTGTCCGTTTTGTGGGTGAATTTATGATACCATGCCAACTTTCAACTTTTTCAGAGTTCATTTGAAATGCTTTAATGTCTTATGGTTCGGCACTCGTAATAATTAAAAATAGCAACAACGAGTATTTTGTTGTAAGTAGAAACAAAATAAAATAAATAAAGCAAGAAAGAAAACAAAAAAACAAAAAAAGTGTTTTCAAATTTGAAAACTAATGGCACTAACAAAAAGTTTATAATTTTCCTAAAACTAAAAGCAAAAAGAATTTAAAAATAAAGCAAAAAACAAAAGAAAATAAATAATGCAGAAAACAAAACAAAAAACTAGAAGAAAATATAAATAGCAACAATAAGTAAAGAAAACAATAAAACAAAAAAAATACCTCATACTGGGCCCCCACGGCCTGAATACGACTAGAAACCCTACCATGGGCCAGGATTCAGGCCCGCAGTAGGCCCAGAAGGCCCATCAGGCAAAGCAGTAGCAAGTAGGCCTGCAAGCCTGCGGTGGAGAGGTGCTCGAGAGGGGTGCGGCAGTGGGGCTTATAAACCACTGCGCGCCCCTCTCAACTAGCGAGGTGGGAATAAACTTTGGCCCCGACGCGGGCAGCATAGGGGCCTTTGGTCCCGGTTGGTGGCACCAACCGGGACTAAAGGGTTGGCATTGGCACCGGTTTCCATGAACCGGCACCAATGCCAACCCTTTATTCCCGGTAGGTGCCACCAACCGGGACCAAAGGCCGCCGCTTCCCGCCCTTTGGGCTGCTGAAAAGAGGCCTTTGGTCCCGGTTGGTGGCACCAACCGGGACTAAAGGGTGCATTAGTCCCGGTTGGTTTCACGAACCGGGACCAATGCTCTTCATATATAACTAGCACTTAGCAGTTTCTCCAAAATCCATCCCTTTCTTCTCCGCCCGACGCCCGCTGCTCTACCTCGTCGCCGACGCCGCCGAGCCATCAGGCTGCTCCACCTCGTCGTTGCCGCTGCCTCCGACGCCGTCAGGCTGCTCCACCTCACCATCGTCGCCGCCTCCGACGCCTTCAGGCTGGTCCACCTCACCGTCATCGCCGCCTCCGACGCCGTCAGGCTGCTCAACTTTGCCGTCGTTGCCGCCCTCGACGCCATCTGCCCCGACGCCGGCGCCGCTCCCCGCGCCCCGACGCCGCCCGCCATGCCCCGCCACCCCCCTGTGAGCACCTGCCTCGCGCCCCTGCCTTGCCTCGCTCCCGCACCCCTGCCCTGCCTCGCGCACCTGCACCCCTGCCGTGCCCCGCCAGCGCCACCGCTGCCGCCATGCCCCTCTGCCCGGCTCTGTTTTTTTTATTAGTTTATTTTTTTTCATATATATATATAATGTATGTGTATGTATGTGGCTATATGTTTTTGTTCATATGTTGCTATATGTTTTTTTATTTTTATTAGTTTATTTTTTTGTTCATATGTGATGTATATGTGTGTGTGGCTATAATGTATATGTGTATGTGATGTATGTGGCTAGAATTTGCTAAATATATATGTTAAAAATATTTTTTTGTTCATAGAAAGTTTTTTGTTCATATATAGAAAGTTACAATTTTAGAAAAGTTTTATATATGCAAAAGTTAAAATTTTAGAAAAAGAAGGATAGGAAAGAAGAAAATAAGAAGAGGAAAGAAAGAAGAAGAGGAGAGGAAAAGAATAGGAGAAATAAATAAGAAGAACAAAACAAGAAGAAAAAGAAGAGGAGAAGAAGAAAAAATAAAAAAATTCTATTTTTTTCTTCTTCTCCTCTATTCCTTTCTTCTTCTCCTCTTTTTTCTTCTTCTTTTTTTTCTTCTTCTTCTTCCTTCTTCCTTCTTCTCTTTTCTTCCTTTTCCTTAATTATTTTTCTTTCTCGAGGGAGAAGAAGAAAAAGAAGAGGAGAAGAAGAAAGAAAGGAATAGAGGAGAAAGAAGAAATTTCAACACGAGGGGGGGTACCGATACCCCCTTCCCGATAACATTATTTTCCCATGTATATGTATGTCGTGTCGTTGTCGATATAACCCCCTCGAGATAACTTCGACATGAGGGGCGGTCGATATATATACCCCCTCTCGACTGTGATAACTTATACAACGGCAGCACCCCCCTCGGCCCTCTCGCTCGACCAAAACTCTCGAGGACACCCAAACCCTAGAGAGAAAACAATGTTGGTCTCCTACCCCCTCCCGCCGCCCCCTACCCGACAAATTAACTCTCTCGAGGCCACCCAAATTTACCAAGTTAAAAGAGCGTTGTCGTCGAGGCCACCCCAAACCCTTGAAGCATTGTGTCGAGGCGACCCCAAACCCTAGAGAAGCAGCGTCGAGGCCACTAACATGATTCCTTATTGTGATTAGCTAGCTAGTTCTACATTTGCCACTAATATATATATATCCATCTGTACCATGTTTGAATAATAATTGACATGTTGTAAATATTTGCAGAAACTATGGAGCACTCCCGAGACGAAGAAACAGAAGCGATGTTGGGGGACATAATCGCACAAGGAAGTGCTGAAGTTGCATCATTTCTCAACGACACCGATGGTCAGGAAGGACTAGGTGAAGAAGAGGGCTATGTTCATGATGGCTTCGGCCCATTAATGCCGGTACAAGAAGAGGACTATGTTCATGATGGCTCCGGTGACACAATGGAGGTACAAGAAGGAGACTGTGCTGACTGCTCCGGTGACCGAACCGAGTCCGGCCAGGTATATATATATATATATATATATATATATATATATATATATATATATATATATATATATATATATATATTAGTTAAGCCCGTGCTGACTAGTTAATTGATGCGTCCATTGTTTTTGTATATGTACACATATTAATTACTCTCGTCTTTCTTCCTTATAATTTCTCCGGATCGAGCACAACTTCGGTAAGGAGACGAGGCCCAAAGAAAAAGTTGAGCTCGGATGAAAAATTTGAGATCATAGAAATCACGCCCGACGGCGAACCGATTGAACCCATCCGTACAAAGCGCGCATTTTCTGCTCAGTGCGGGGTTCTTGTTAGGGACAAGATCCCGATCAGCATCCAACAATGGTATAAGCCTAAGGAGGAAGACCCTGAGGTGTCTTATGTCAATGATATGCAGAAAGAAGATCTTTGGACTCAGCTGAAGGCAAATTTCACCCTACCGCCAGAGGAGGATCCGGAGAAGCCAGTTAAAGAGCAATTAATCAAGTCTTGTGCTCTTAAGAAGATGGCAACCCTATTCAGGAGGTGGAGGAAAGAGCTGAACAAGTTTGTCGACAAAAAAAAGACATCAGAATTCAACGGCAAATATGAAAAGATCAAAGATCACTGGCCCGCATTTATGGCCCACAAGACATCGGAAAAGAGTAAGAAGATGTCGGCGACAAACAAGCAAAATGCTGCGAAGAAGATGCTTCACCATCGCACGGGGTCAGGTGGCTACCTCAAAGCCCGGCCTAAGTGGTCCAAGGCTGAGCATGATTTGCTTGAAAAAGGGATCGAACCAGAGACAATGTACTGGCCAGACTGTTGCCGGACTTGGTTCTTCGGGGATGGCGGAACCTTGGACCCTGTATCAGGGAAGTGCCATTGGACGGACGAGTAACTGCAAATACCAGTCAAGAACCTTCGGCACTATATCGATGCAGCGCAGCGAGGGGCGTTCGTTCCAGACAGGGAGAAGGATGAGCTCACAATGGCCCTCGGGAATCCTGAGCATCCTAGACGGACACGAGGCACGCCAGGCTCCATTCCGTGGAAGGTTGGTTTTCCGGACGCAGGGGGTTACAAAACCCACGAGAGGAGGAAGAAACTGGAGCAGGGCCAACTGCAGGCGCTGCACGAAAGGGTAATGGGGCTAGAGGAACGAGAAGGGGAACGAGAAGCAGCAGATCGCAGCAAACGACCTGCCGAACCTTCCCCCGAAGCTACCCCGCCATCTCAGCGGAGAAGCAGCGTGGCTTCCACCGAGCTGCTTCAGCCGGAGCATGTCTTGACAGCTCCTGCCAGCTATCCCGTGGATGATATCACGGAATCTCAAAATTGCCACATTATGGCGCGATGGATGAATTTGAAGGTCAAGGCGGCTGTTGGCTCTGTTTATCCTACTGGACCCGGCGCAACTTATCACTGCCGGCCGATTCCAGAAGGATATGCTAAGGTGATGGTGGATTAAATAACGGAGGGATTTGAGGACCTCCTGCTTGACCACCCTACCGGTGAAGGGGAGACTAAGCTGGGTTCTGCTCTGAAGACTCCATGCCTATGGCGGAAGGAGCTCATCAACCTTCTGAACTGGACGCCTCCTCCTCCTCCTCCGGCGAGTCAGGGCACTCCGCCTCCTCCACCGCCTCCTCCTCCGGCGAGTGACGATCAAGGCACGCGTGGCGGCACTCCGCCTCCTTCTCCGCCTGTGCCGGTGCTCCCGAGCAGCCAGCAGCCTCCTCCTTCTCCGCCTCGCCAGCAAGGGCGGAAGAGACCTGCCGCCACCCCGGCTGCTCCGGCGCGTCGTAGTCCTTCTCCTCCGCCTCGTAAGCAAGCACGAAAGAATACAGACACCGCATCCGCTCCGTCTGCTCCGGCGTCTAGCAGAACAACCAGAGGCGGGAGGCAATACAGATACGGTCCACCTCTCAAGCCTCTAGAGAAGTTACCGTACGAGAGGGGCCGAGGAGGAAAACGATACGATCGTGCGGACCCATGTGAAGGAGTTCTTTGAAGGGGTGAAAGCAAAGAGACATCCACCTCCGGAGGAGAAGGTAGATCCGGTGAAAGCAAAGCGCACTCTCGATGCCCTAAGGAAACCGGCAAAGTCTCCGCCGAGAACCAACTATGAGCGCATTACTGAACAGACATATCGCCAAGCGGAGCGGTCGGGAAATACTGTCAGACATCAAAGGTCAAGAGAACGAGCAGCTGCGAAAAAAATTGACCAGCTCGGTGAACAAGCAAACCAATCGTGCCCCCCGCTCAATGTGTCTAGCGGCGACATCGTCGCTAATGCTCCGGGGATGGTGGCCGGTTATGGCAATCTACAAGATTACCTGCCTGACGATGCACTTCCTGATTTCATGGAGGTCGACGAACACAGATACGAGTACGGGAAGCCTCTCGTCAAAGATGAAAAACAACGATGATGCGAAGATTCCATACTTGGTACATGAAAACCTGCAGAGAGTCTGGGGGGACGAATAGTTTGTATCTGAACATTAAAGAGGAGCACGACCTCGTTGGAACTGATCTGTTGTGTGTTCCATTTGAGGAGTTTTTCGCGTTCTTCAATCAAAAGGTCCTTGATAAATTAACGGTCTTTTGATACTGCCTGTAAGTACTATTTCTGTCATTAAGTCTCTATATATAGCTTGGCTCTTTCATTGCATGTATTTATAATTAATTATCCTCAATATATTATGCAGATTGAAGATCGTCGAGTGCAAAAAACAAGAAATTTATGATATTGGGTTCATTAACACAAATATCATAGATGAATTTCTGGTTAAAAAGCACGAAAAAGAGGCCGAGGACAACTTGCTACGATCGTTGATCAAAAATCAAAACAAAGATACCATACTCTTTCCTTACAACGGCAAGTGAGTGTTACTGTCGTGTGCATATTCGGTTTCCCTTATTACTCAAGCGAGGTTATAGTAATGTAATTGATGAGTTATGCATGCGTGCACAGGTACCACTATGTTCTTCTGGAGATTAAGCTTGAGCGGGGACTAGTAACCGTCTTAGACTCGAGATGAAAAGATCCCAAAACCTATGCGGACATGACTTAAATGCTCAACAAGTAAGTTCAATCGATCATTATCGCACCATATCGACAACTTTTTGTTCATTTCCTAATATCTCAAGTAATAATAATTATTTTCTTTGTCTTGCAGGGTTTGGAAACAGTCCACCGCAGAAGCTCCGGGACTGCCGAAGGAGCTGCGATATACATACCCGAAAGTAAGTACTACTGGCTAGCTAGTTGCGCGAATCTCCCGTTGATTCTATAGCTATACTTTCATCAATGCCATTTATAATGCTTCATTATCAGTTTGATTGACCTCTATTTCTCGTAAAGTGCTTGTGGCAGGAACAAAGGAATGATTTCTGTGGATAGTACGTGTGCGAGTTCATCCATAATGCGAATTTGAAAAACAAGCGGGGCTACTCTCAAAGACAATATGAAGTGCGTAAGCAATAATATTCATAATTTCATTTTATTACACCATCATTTCTGTTGAGTTTCATTCATATATATATATATATATATATATATATATATATATATTAATTAACACCCTTCTTCAAATTAGACGTGGCAGATGCAGAATGAACTCCTAGAACCAGATCGCATGAAAGCAATTCAAAAGGAATTGGCGAGATTCTTTCTTGACCATGTCATCAATAAAGCCGGAGAATACTATGTGGAAGTTGATTTCAATTGCTAGGGGATTGTAATTAAGAGATCTTACATATTGTACATGTATGTAGCCAATAGCGTCGGATACATAATACGAAAACTTGTTGTTCGACCAATCTCTCGGAGAAGGAGAGGTCGATCGATCACTTCTCTCGGTATGCATGACAAACTTATGTACTCAATGGTTCTCTCGATCACTTATGTATATAGTACGTAGCGTCGACCAAGCATGGACATAAGAGAGGACACTTCTCTCTATTAATTAGCTAGCTAACAAAATATATGAAACACCTAAATTAACCCCCCAAAACCCCCCACCCCCCCTTTCAAAAAAAATAAAACCCCCAGCCACTGGAATGCTGACGCGTGGATGCATTTTGGTCCCGGTTGGTGCCTCCAACCGGGACCAAAGGCCCCCCTACCTGGGCTTGGCGCACCGGCCACGTGGAGGACCATCTGTCCCGGTTCGTGTTTGAACCGGGACTAATGGGGTGAGGTATTAGTAACGACCCATTAGTCCCGGTTCATGAACCGGGACTAAAGGCCCTTACGAACCGGGACAAATACCCTGTTTTCTACCAGTGTCTACAAGGCTACCATTGTCCCGAGGGGGGGCACTCTCGGGATGGTGACCCAGCTGCCAGAGGAAGAAGATGTGTATAAGTTCTCAAGGAAGAAGATGCTGGCGCAATTGGACATCCTCATGGGAGGCAAGGTGGCCGAGGAGCTTATATTTGGAGAGAGTGAGGTGAGCTCTGGTGCCTTGTCTGATCTAAGAGAGGCGACTCAGCTGGCGACAGACATGGTCACCAAGTATGGCATGAGCCAGCAGATCGGCCCTGTTTGCTACGGCAACAACAATGATGGGAAGCAGACGACAACCTTGAGCTGGCAAGCGACAACCCTGGTTGATGAGGAGGTGAAAGATTTACTGGTCAAGGCACGCAAGAACGCGAAAGAGATTATCACGACGCACTGCAAGGAGCTTAATGTGCTAGCCGACGCCCTTCTCGAGCACGGAACTCTCACCGGAGACCAGATCAAGCAGTTTGTAAATGGTCTTGAAATTGATAGCGCGCAGAACGAGGAAACACCTTCGTCATCCTAACTCTGACAGTGGAGATGTAGAATAAGGAAAAACCTACTTCGTCCTTATTTTAATTATTAATTTGGATTCACACAAATGTAAAGAAGATGCACGCACGGTCTGGAGATCTCTGACCTTTTGTTTTTCATGTCTGAAAGGTAATGCAGCATATTTTCTGGAATATTATGTTGTGAATCTGTAAAAACCCATGCTTGTGAATCTCAAATTACATGAATGTAATGTGTCCCAAGATTGGTAAATTTCTTTCAAACTGTACCTCAAAAAACCTCAGATGAACTACTTAAAGAAGATTTGGGACTATGATGTGCATTTTGAAAGAATTGGAAATCTTCCCGCAAAAAAAAGGAGAAAGAATTGGAACTCAGTTGACGTTTGGACGAAAGAGTTAGGACCTCGTATGCATTAGAAAATCTGTAGACAAACTCGAGTTAAGGTTCCCTTCCGATGAGTTAAGCCACAGCCTAACTCCTATATGGTTTAGTTGCTGAAAAATTAGGGAGAACCATCCGCCGGCTCTCAAATTTGAGCTGCCGAAAAGGACTTCTAAGCAAAAGAATTGTTTTGGTGGGTGCTTCCATCTCACTAGACGGCCTCCACCCCGGCGTCGTCTCCGCCGCTTTCCTTTCCCTTGCCAGCCAGCATGCACGCTCACCGATACCCCACAACCCCGCCGACCTCTCGGGCGACCATATATTCGCTCCCCGGCCTATGTCGCCACCACCGGAATCGTGTCATATCCCCCCTCCCCCCGAGCTCTTGTGGATGAAAAAGGCCATCATTGAGCTTGGTTTCATCCCAAATAGAATCGCCGGGAGATCATGATGGCCTAGAGCACCATGGAGGAGCTAAACCGTGTCCACGATGGAGTATGGCCATGACAAGCTTGGTCGGCGACAGGCAAGCAAATCTTGGAGGAGAATCGAGCTCCTCGAAGCCTATAGGCCATCTCCCAGCCTCGTCGGCCCCCGGTAGCCTGGACACTGCTCCAATGCCGCCCACGGCGGGTCTCACCTCCTCCACGCACAAAGTGCTTGACAAATTGCCTAGGTGATTTTTTTTCTCCCTTTTTCATTGTTTTTTATTACCATTTTTGCAATCAAATTCAACATGGAACATTGCGAAGTGTAGATGAAGATGTTAAGGGAGATGTATTCAATGACTCTTCCTCGTCCGAGTAGGAAGAAGACGATGATGATCTCGAAATGACCATTATTGTGATCGTTAATGAGAACTTTCGGCGACCTAGACTAGGATCACAGTTTGAGCCGCTTACATATCAATTGGGATAGAGAAGAAGGCCATGCCAAGCTTATGAAGGATTACTTTGTATCCGGAGAAGTATTTTCAACGGCAACTTTGGATGCATCGAAGTATCTTTAACACCATTGCAAAAGTTGTTGAGATGCATGATCCTTGGTTTAAATTGGGGAGTGCATCGGAGAAATAAGTGTAAGCCCATTGATAAAGTGTGTCACAGCTATTTGAGTGCTTGCCTATGAGTGTTCGACTAACGCCATTTAATGACTATGTCTGCATTGGGGAAGATACGATCCTCTCCCGTTTGAAGATTCAAAGAAGCCATGATTGAGATATAAGGAGAGACTACTTGAGGGCACCCAATGATGAAGACACCGAGAGGCTCTTGGGTTTCAGCGAAGAACGAGGATGAACAGGGATGCTTGGACCAGTTGAGTGCATGCACTAGACATGAAAGAATTCTCATGCGGGGTGGAAAGACCAGTAAAAAGGTCATTCCAAAGATCCAATCCTCATTTTCGAGGCAGATCTATGGATGTGGCATCCATTTTTTGGATTGTCTCGCTATCACAATGATGTGAATGTGCTTTCGAGATCATCATTATTCGGAAGGCTTCACCATGCAACTATGTTGTCAATGGCCGCCACTATACGATGATGGCATATATCCTCCATGGACCGCGTCTGTGACCACAATCCAACGTCCCCAAGGTACAAGAGAACCCACTTTACAACAAGTGGAGAGTCCACAAAAAAGGATATTTCGGTGTGCTTCAAAAGTGTTTTGGCATTGTCCATGTCCCTGTAGAGAACTGAAAGCCATGGGTCCAAAATACGAGGGGACTAGTAGGCCTGCTTAATTTTGTTGCTAAATAAAAATCCAAAACCGCCTCCTCCCCAAACAAATCTAGAGTTGCTCTGCCTCTCGCCGGCACAGGCGCCAGTCCGCCTTGTCTCTAGTGGCCTTAAGGCCATGGCGGCGTGGTGGATCCCGGCCCTTGTCGGCAGAATGGCTTCGTCTTTAGATGTTTCTTCGAGTTTTGTTATGGTTAGTGTTCTACTGTTAGACTATGTATAGCTTCTGTACCTATGTACGTATATGGTACATATTGTAACACAACCATTATATATAATGAGATAAGCCACCCCTAGAGGGTTGTGCTGGTTTCCCAAAACTTATTGTCTTACATGGTATCACGCTAGGTTACGATCGCTTCCGCTTCTAAACCCTAATACCCGCACCGCCGCCGCAGCCGCCGCCGCCTTCACCGCCGCCGCCGCGCCACCGATCGCGCCACCGCCATGTCGAGCGCCGCCACCACCGGTTCCACTGCTGCGGGCTTCCTCCCGGCCTCTCTTGCGGCTCTGCTCAACCTCCCGCTCGATGCCGTCTCTGTTCCGGCTCCGATCGGGACAAGGAGCATCGGCTCCGTCTTCTCCACGCCGCCGGCGCCCTCGCTTGGGCGTGACCTCGTGGTCCACACCACGGCGCCGCCGTCCGCTGCGGACTCCGTAGGCGTCGTCCCGCCGCTCCTGCCGCAAGCGGATCACACTGCCCCGCTGGCGGGGTTGGCGGCGTCCGCCCCGGCCGCGGGCCTTGCGGCGTCCGCACCGGCCGCGAGCTTTGCGGCGCCCGCCCTAGCTGCGGTCCCGCCTCCTCCCGCATCGGCTTCGGTGCCTCCGGCTGCCTCCATGGTGTTTGCACCCCAGGCAGCCTCCTCGATGGGATTGTCTTCGCCGCCGCCGTTTCACTTCGGTCATCTCATCACCATCAAGCTCTCCGCCGACAACTACATCTTCTGGCGTGCGCAGGTTCTCCCGCTCTTGGGGAGTCACTACCTGCTAGGCTACGTCGACGGATCGCTTCCCTGCCCACCCGCGCTGGTAGACAGCGTGCACGGTCCGGTCTACAATCCGGCCCATCGCGTCTGGACGGGGCAGGACCAGGCGAACCTCTCCTCCATCCAGGGGTCGCTCTCGCCGGCAGTTGCCGGCCTTGTTGTCTTCGCGAAGACGTCTCATGAGGCCTGGACCATCCTTGAGCGCACCTTTGCAGCGCAGTCCCAGGCTCGTGTCTCTGCACTCCGTCGTCAGCTTGGAGAGTGTCAGAAGCTTGACTCCACTGCCACTGAGTTCTACAACAAGGTCAAGGGCCTCGCCGACACATTGGCCTCCATTGGACAGCCCCTCATCGACTCCGAGTTCAACTCGTTTATTGTCAATGGTCTTGATGAGGAGTATGATGCCTTAGTCGAGATCATCAACGAGCGAGGCAACTCGACACCCATGCTGGCACACGAGGTTTTCTCTCGGCTCCTTCTCACTGAGCAACGGGTCGAGACTCGCCGCACCAGGGGCACTGGCTCCCTCTCGGCCAACGCCGCCACCAAGGGTGGCCGCTCTTCTTCATCACCCCGGTCTCCCTTGGGGCTGCCACCGTCGCCCGCCTCGGCCCCCCCACCTACTGCAACCTTACCGGGGGCTGGCGGTCCACGTGTGTGTCAGCTTTGTGGCCGCGATGGGCACTGGGCCTCCAAGTGTCATAAGCGCTTCCAGCGAAGCTTCCTTGGTCTTGGCAATGACGGCAAAGATACACGCAACAATGCCTGTCAGGTCGCCATGGCTGATCGTCCCGCGCCGCAGAAGCAACAGGGACACACTCAGTCCTACTCCATCGATCCACACTGGTACATGGACTCTGGGGCGACAGAGCATCTAACCAGCGAGATGGGGAAGCTTCACACTCTTGAACCCTATCATGGCTCCGACAAGATCCACACCGCCAATGGAGCAGGTATGCACATCTCTCATATTGGTCAAGCATCTCTTCTCACTAGACACGCCAATAGGAGTCTTCAGCTTCGCAATGTTCTTCGAGTTCCATCTGTGACCCGTAATCTTCTTTCAGTTCCTAAACTCACACGTGATAATAATGTGCTTTGTGAATTTCACCCTTTTGATCTTTTTATTAAGGATCGGGGCACGAGGGACATTCTTCTTAGTGGGCGGTTGTGCCAGGGCCTCTACCGTCTGGAGCATCCTGGTGTCGCTCGTGTTTTCAGTGGAGTTCGGGTCTCTCCGTCACAGTGGCATGCTCGTCTTGGTCACCCGGCCAAACCTATTGTCCGTCATATTTTGCGTCGTCATGAGCTTCCTAGTTTGTCTAGTCATAAAGATGTAGCAGTGTGTGATGCTTGTCAGCGGGGGAAGAGTCATCAACTTCCTTTTTCGGAGTCCAGTCGTGAGGTGAAACATCCTTTAGAACTTGTGTTTTCATATGTATGGGGTCCTGCTCAGACTTCTGTCAGTGGTCATAATTACTATATCAGTTTCGTTGATGCTTATAGTCGCTTTACCTGGCTTTACCTTATTAAACGCAAATCTGATGTGTTTGATATTTTTGTTCAGTTTCAAAAACATGTTGAACGTCTTCTCAAGCACAAAATTGTTCATGTCCAGTCAGACTGGGGGGGCGAGTATCGCAACCTCAACTCTTTCTTTCAGTCGCTTGGGATAGCTCATCGTTTAGCATGTCCACATACACATCAGCAGAATGGTTCAGTCGAACGTAAGCATCGTCATATTGTTGAAGCTGGTCTTACTCTTTTGGCCCATGCATCTGTTCCGTTTCGGTTTTGGAGTGATGTTCTCACCACTGCATGCTTTCTCATCAACCGTGCTCCTACTCGTGTTTTAAACATGAAGACTCCCATTGAGGTTCTCCTTAATGAACAACCTGATTATACCTTTCTCAAGGTATTTGGGTGTGCTTGCTGGCCGCATCTTCGTCCATATAACAAGCGCAAGCTTGAGTTTCGTTCTAAGAAGTGTGTTTTTCTTGGCTATAGCTCTCTTCATAAAGGTTACAAATGTCTTCATGTTCCCACTAATCGTGTCTATATATCTCGGGACGTCGTGTTTGATGAGCATGTTTTTCCCTTTGCCAACCTTCCTGTGTCCACTGTCGAACCACCATCCCTGCATTCATCCTCTGTTGCTTCTGACCAATTTGATGATGTTGCATACTCTCCTTTGCTGTTACCTAACCATGGTGCAGGAACCGGACGTGGAGCTCGTTTGGAGCTGTTGGAGGATTCACCATCATCATCGTCGTCTTCTGGTGGGCACGTCGATCGCCCTATGTTGCATGGCATCGATTCGCATGCCCATGCATGGTCACCCGACGAGCCCGTCGCGCCGAGCATCTCCACTGCTCGGTCCGTTTCGCCAGCGGCCGCCGAGTCGCCCGCGGCTCGGCCTGTCACGCCGTCTTCGCCTGCGGCTCGGGTCCTCACGTCGCCTTCATCAGCGGATCGGCCCGCGACACCGGCCGCGCCACGGCCCACTATGCCGAGCTCGCCATCGGCCCGGTCTGTGATGCCGGAGTCGCCAGCTGCTTCGTCTGCTCTGCCGGTTTCGCCGGTGGGTCGGCCTTCTTCGCCAACCGAGTCCGAGGCTACCGTGACTGGCTCCTCGTCACCGACTGACTCGTCAACGTCGCCGTCCTCCAGCCCGTTGCAGGCTGCTCCGTCGACCTCGGTGGTTCCTGTGTCCCGACCACATACACGCAGTCGCAGTGGCATTTTCAAACCTAAGGAATGTAAGGATGGTACGGTTGCTTGGTTGGCTGCTTGTTTGGCTGCTGCTGTTGCGGATCCATCTTCTGAGCCTCGCTCATATCAAGTTGCCCTGCGCATTCCACATTGGCGAGAGGCTATGGAGCAGGAGTTTCATGCTCTTCTTCGTAACAAGACATGGACTCTCGTTCCTCCACCACCACGGGTAAATGTTATTGACTCAAAATGGGTATTCAAAGTGAAGAAGCATTCGGATGGATCTATTGAGCGTTACAAAGCGCGACTTGTTGCTCGCGGTTTTCGGCAGCGTCATGGTCTTGACTATGAGGACACCTTCAGTCCTGTCGTCAAGCCTACCACTATTCGGCTTCTTCTCTCCATTGTTGTTTCTCGTGGTTGGTCACTTCGTCAACTTGATGTGCAAAATGCTTTTCTACATGGATTTTTGGAGGAAGAGGTTTATATGAAACAGCCGCCTGGTTTCTCTGATCCTGATCGTCCTGACTATATCTGTCGTCTTTCCAAAGCACTATATGGTTTGAAGCAAGCTCCTCGTGCCTGGCATGCCCGCCTTGCCTCTGCCCTTCGTGCTCATGGGTTTGTGCCGTCTACTGCTGACACTTCGTTATTTCTTCTACAGAAGCCAGAAGTCACTATGTATCTTTTGGTATATGTCGATGATATTATCCTTGTCAGCTCTTCTCAGTATGCTGCTGATGCTCTTGTCTGCTCTCTTGGTGCTGATTTTGCGGTCAAAGATCTTGGGAAGCTTCACTACTTTCTTGGAGTTGAGGTCACTTCTCGTGCTACTGGTCTTGTCCTTACGCAGAAGAAGTACTCCTTGGAGTTGTTACAGAGAGCTAGCATGCTGAAGTGCAAACCGACCACCACACCCATGTCGTCTACCGACAAGATAACAGCTGTTGATGGTGAGCTTTTGTCTCCTGCGGATGCCACAGAGTACAGGAGCATTGTTGGTGGACTTCAGTACTTGACGATCACGAGACCAGATATCTCTTATGCTGTTAACAGGGTTTGTCAGTATCTTCAGGCTCCCAGAGATACTCATTGGGCTGCTGTTAAACGCATTCTTCGTTATGTTCAGTTCACCCTGACATTTGGTATGCATATTCGGCCGACTTCCTCTCGGGTCCTTTCGGCCTTCTCTGATGCAGATTGGGCTGGTAGCCCAGATGACAGGCGATCCACGGGGGGTTATGCAGTATTCTTTGGCTCTAATTTGATCGCCTGGAGTGCTCGGAAACAGGCTACTGTGTCACGTAGCAGTATTGAAGCTGAGTACAAGGCTGTGGCTAATGCTACTGTAGAGATTATTTGGGTGCAGTCTTTGCTTCAGGAGTTGGGTTTGTCTCAACCACAGCCTCCTATTCTTTGGTGTGATAACATCGGTGCTACATACCTTTCTGCAAATCCAGTATTTCATGCCCGAATGAAACACATTGAAGTTGACTATCACTTTGTACGGGAACGTGTATCACAGAAACAACTCCAGATCAAGTTTATATCATCTAAGGATCAACTTGCAGACATCTTCACTAAGCCTTTACCGCTGCCACAGTTTGAGGCTTGTAGGCGCAATCTTACCCTTCTCAGTTCTTTAGAAAGTGGCTAAGATTGAGGGAGGGTGTTAGACTATGTATAGCTTCTGTACCTATGTACGTATATGGTACATATTGTAACACAACCATTATATATAATGAGATAAGCCACCCCTAGAGGGTTGTGCTGGTTCCCCAAAACTTATTGTCTTACATCTACTCAGGAAGACGAGATGGTGGGGGCTCACTGAAGATGGAGTAAGGTTCTTCCCGCCTAGCCCCCGCCCCGGTGTTGCGCCTAGCATCCTTGGTGGGTGTATGCATGTGTGTCTCCGGCAGATCTGTCCTTGATGGATTTGCTTGGACTCTTTAACAACGGTGGTTACTGTTGGTGCGCAATGTTTATTATTTCTAGTGTGCATCAATAAATATGAATATTAGATTGAAAGTTTTCAAAAAAAAAAAAGAGGGGACTAGTAAACCGGAATGAAGCCTGCAAGTTTTAGACTTTTTAACTCGTCAATCAATCAAATGTGAGGAATTGACGCCCGTGCACAACAGATCCGAAAGCATTCCTCTTGAGGTCAAGTTGAGGTGCCAAAAATCTTGAGTCAGGTCCCGGCAGCGACAGCCTCGCCGCCCATCCCAACCCTCGCGGGCGGGGCGGGATGGTGGACGAGCTCGGCGAAGACCGGCGGAGCGCCGGTGCTGCTGGTGACGGCCGTTCCCTCACTGGCCCCCGGCTCAGACCAGATCCGGCCGGGGAGGGGCAGCGGCCGGCCTCCTAGCAGGTGGCATATATTTCTCTTCAGATTCGTTCCTTCTTTGGCCGCCGGGAAACTGCCCGTTTCTTCCTTGTTTACCTTGGGTTCGTAGCCAGATTAGAGCAGAGATAGAAACAAGCACGTTTCATCCATGGATGCGGTTAAATACTACTCCTACTGCGCATGCGCAGTCCATCTCATCTACTCCCTCCGTCCGGAAATACTTGTCATCAAAATGGATAAAAGAAGATGTATCTAGACGTATTTTAGTTCTAGATACACCCCTTTTTATCCATTTTGATGACAAGTATTTTCGAACGGAGGGAGTACGTAGGAATCTAGGAATTAACAACAAATTGTAGGAGTACTCTACGACGCAAAGAACAGCAAATCCCAAACAAATCCGAGCTATTCCCTTCCTTCTTTCTCTCGAGCCACTGGGCTGAATAAATCTCCAGCAGCACGTCGTCCTGTCCGTGTCCTGTCCCTCATGGCATGCCGGCTCGCCCTATCCTATCCAGGGTAGTATTTCCATCCTTTCCTTTCCTTGTGTTACTTCTTCAACCATCATGAATGATCTCGCCCAATCTTTGTTGGGGCTTCAAGCCCCAAGGAACACCAGGTGTTCGCCCATGTGCTCGATGCTAGCTAGCTACCTCATCGATTTCCCTCAAAAAACAAAAGGCTAGCTCATCGATGCTGAAACCGCGACACTGCCGCATCTCTGCGTTTCAGAGTGGTGCCCTTTGGATCTAGGGCTTCACAGTTTAGGCGATTAATAATTGTTGAATACCACCATATGCTCAGGCCATCTCAATTTCTCTGCGTGCTTGTGTCACAGGCTGGGACACATCTTGCACGGCGTGGGTTGGGATAAGTGATTCGCTCTCTCCAAGTACATAAACGCCCGCATCAGTGCTGAGCTGAAAACTCAAGGTACCCGCCGTTTCTTTTTCACGCATTCCTTTCGCTAACTGTATGTTATTCTTTTCCCACGCAAAAAGAAGCGCACAATTTATTTTACAACTTGTTTTCTGCGGAAGAAATTGCTAAGTCAGAACCGGCACGCAGTTTCTTTGGCAACTTGTTTTCTCCAGGAGGAACTGCTAAGTCAGAACCGGCGCGCAATTTTTTTGGCAATTTGTTTTCTCCAAGAGGAACTGCTAAGTCAGAACCGGCGCGCAATTCTTTTGGCAACTTGTTTTCTCCAGGAGGAACTGCTAAGTCAGAACCGGTCCACCCGTCCAAACCATTGGACATAGCTTTTTGGACTGTGATGGGGACCACTGCAGCCTATCTTGGCCTTGTGCTCTATGCTATGCTTAACAGATCGGGTGACCTAGGCACGGATGAAGAATATCGTAATTTTTCTATCAAAGTGTTGGATGATTCGAACAAGGGGGTCACTGGAAAAGGCCGTACCTTGGATGAAGTGAACAAAGTATTGGATGATTCGAGTAAGGGGGCCACTGGAAAAAGCCGTACCTTGGATGAAGTGAACAAAGTGTTGGATGATATAATCAAAGCCGTGGAAGATTTGAAGAAGGCGGCCACAAATTCAAGTGCGAAGCCTAGTGATGTCAGTGGAAAAGGCGGTAACTTTGATGATGTGAACAAAGGGACCACAGATTCAAGCAGGAAGTCCAGTTACGTTGACGCCAAAAAAGGTAGCATGTCAATGAAATCAACCACGGGATTCCGTGGTGTCAAGGGAGTTGACGAAGCAAAAGCTGAGCTCGAGGACTTAGTTCACTACCTAAGGAATCCCAAGGTGAGAGACATCACCATCACCAATTAAGAAACTTGTATGCAGCCTGGTGCATTTCAGTTCTCCTTTTTGTTTCTGTAGACTAGATGTTGATCGAGTTGGTAACCTATCATGCTTAATTTGCAGCATTTCACGAGCCTTGGTGGCAAGCTTCCAAAGGGTGTTCTGCTTGCTGGCCCACCAGGCACAGGGAAAACCATGTTGGCGAGAGCTGTCGCTGACGAAGCTGGCGTCCCATTCTTTGCGCGCAGCGGCAGCGACTTCGAGGAGATGTGGGTGGGTGTTGGGCCTAAAAGAGTGAGGGAGCTCTTCAGTGAAGCAAAGAAGCAATCCCCTTGCATCATATTCATCGATGAGATTGACACCATCGCTGGGCAAAGGCAAGTAAATGACAGAAATGGGGCGAGGGAAACTCTGAACCAGCTGCTCGTTGAGATGGATGGCTTCAAGCAGAATGACGGTATCATTGTTCTCGCAGCGACCAACTTCCCACAGTCACTGGATAAAGCCGTTATTAGACCCGGGCGTTTTGACCGTCATGTTCAGGTTCCTAATCCAGATGTTGAGGGCCGGCGGCAGATCCTAGAGGCTTGTATGTCAAAGGTACATACTCTGTCCAGAAGGATAAGGCGTCTTCATAATCTTCAATGCAGGACTTTGGCCTTTCACTACAAATCTTCTTATTTTTTCAGGTCAAAGCCAAGGGTGTGGATCTGATGATGATTGCGAGGGGGACACCAGGATTCTCAGGTGCAGCCCTTACAAACTTGGTGAACGAGGCTGCTCTGAAGGCTGCCAAGGATGGGTCGGAAGCTGTTACGATGGATCACATTGAATATTCCAAGGACAAGATCATGATGGGCAGCGAGCGCAAATCGGCGGTGATACCTGATAACTGCAGGAACATGACTGCGTACTACACTGGAGGAAGGGCCCTTGTTGCTATCCACACGGATGGCGCTCACCTTATCTACAAGGCTACCATTATCCCGAGGGGAAACTCTCTTGGCATGGTGATCCAGATGCCTGAGGAAGAAGACGCCTATAAATTCTCAAGGAAGAAGATGCTGGCGAAATTGGACATCCTCATGGGCGGCAAGGTAGCCGAGGAGGTTATATTTGGAGAGAGCGAGGTGAGCTCTGACGCCCTGTCTGGTCTAAGAGAGGCGACTCAGCTGGCGACAGACATGGTCACCAAGTATGGAATGAGCCAGCGGATCGGCCCTGTTTGCTACGGCAACAATGATGGGAAGCAGACGGCGACCTTGAGTTGGCAAGCGACAGCCCTGGTCGATGAGGAGGTGAAAGAATTACTGGTCAATGCTCGCAAGAACGCGGAAAATATTATCACGGCGCACCGCAATGAGCTTAATGTGCTAGCCGACGCCCTTCTCGAGCATGGAACTCTCACTGGGGACCAGATCAAACAGTTGGTAAATGGTCTTAAACTTGGTAATGCGCAGAATCAGGAAACACCATCTTCATCCGAACCCTAGCAGTGGAGATGTACAATGGTTTGGTCGCTCTATGAACTTTTTTCTTTTCTTTACTTGCATGCATACAAATGTAAACAAGATGCACACGGTCTGAATTTCTCTGGTTTTTGTTTCTCTCTTATGGAGGAGTGAATTGCAAAAAACCACCACGTTTGGGGCATCGATTGCAGAAAACCACCTAATCCCCAATTTTGTGCAAAAATCACTGTGTTTTCAGTAAACTTTTTGCAAATTGCACTGATCAGGTGATTTAGCCCATTTAATCATTTTCTGACAGATGGGACCGGACTGTAAGAAGCTGACCTGGCAAAAAATTGTTTGGTCGGCCTAAGAAGTTATTTCTTCTTCTATTGATTCTTTAGCTGCATGCACACAAAATGTAAAGAAGATGCAGGCACGTTCTGAATTTCTCTGGTTTTTGTTTCTCTGTCATGAAGGGAATGCAGCGTGTATTGTTTTGTGAATCTGTAAAAACTCGTGCTTTTGAATCTCAAATTACATGAATGTAGTGTGCCCCAAGATTGGTAAATCTCTTATTTGACCTTGGTACAGTGGGGTAAAACCCTACCGGAAGCATTTATTTTATTAGTTATTAATTATAAAAGAGTTCATGTACAAGGGGACTATATATGCATTGTACAGCCTACTACTCCCTCCGTTCACTTCTGTAAGTCATTTCAGACAACTCAAAATAGGTTGTTTTGCACATTGTCTGAAATATTTTCAAGGTCTTATAAAAATGAACAGAGGGAATAGTAGATTTATAAGAAACTAGGCAAAAGGGATGGGCTACAGAGTGGTGAACCAATTATTTTATTTTATTTTGACGAAATGTAGCTTGGCTACTTTCATTGCGATTAGAAGGAGTAAAAGGTTACAAATGGGTAACCAGAAAGTAAACAAAGAGTGGCGGAGTTTGGGGGTTGGGGAATAGAATAGTGGTGGTGTTGTTGATTCTAAACTAGCCCTCAATCAGACTCCCTTGGCCTTTCAATCAGTGCTATCACCTGACATCTCCCAGCATCGATCCATATCTTTGCTTCCTCCTGTATGTTGGAAAGAACCTGACCGATCGTAGATGCTTGTTGGCTGAAGACACGGGCGTTTCGTTCCTTCCATAGTGACCACCAAATGAGCGCACTGATCGATCTCCAAGTTTTTTGGCGTCCTTCGTGAGCCTACCTGAAGTGCGTGTCATCCAGCCCAGGAGGGTATCATCTGTGGGCAGCGGCGCCATGTCACTCGGCATCGTCAACAAGTCAAGCACTCGAAGCCACAACCCTTGTGCAAATGGGCAGGTCGACAATATGTGCATCGCCGTCTCTGGAGTTTGTTGGCATAGCAAGCAGGTTGGGTTATGTGGCCACCCACGCTTGGCAAGGTTATCATCGGTAAGACAACTTCCTTGAATCGCCAGCCAAACGAAAAACTGGCACTTCGGCGGGGCCTCAGAGTTCCAGGCCATTTTGGCAAAGTCGTGCTTGATGGTTGCAGCAAAGAGAATTCTGTTTGTAGAGGCTGCACTGTAAACACCATTGGCCGTCCATCTCCATGAGATTGAGTTCTGCTGATCCGGATTGAGGTGCACTGCTTGAAGGTCGTGCCATAGGTTTGTAGACTGGAGGAGCGTGTCAGCAGTGGTGTTGGCCTTGAAATGTCTCATCCACTTGTCATTATGCAAAGCCGCGGCAATGGTTATGCGCCGGAGGGTGCACTGGCCAAAAAAGTCGAGGTAAGTTGTGCATAGACTTTGATGCCGCAGTCATGGGTCAGTCCAAAATTGTGTGATCCTGCCATCCCCAATTGAGAAGTCCACCAACACCTCGAAAAGTTGTCACACGGTCCGGTCGAAAGGCAGGGGAAGCCCAATCCATGGCTTGGACCGATCCATCCAAGATAACCAAAGCCATCTGCATCTCAGGGCCAAGCTCTTGCATCCTAGGCTAGGCACGCCTAGGCCTCCCATGGCACGAGGCAGGCATACCTGCTTCCAATTTATCAAACATTTCCCACCAGGGGGCAGGGGCTTCATCTTTGTTGGCCCAGAGGAACCCACGACAGAGCCTGTCAATCTTCTTGACCATCCACCGACCCGAGTCGATCGCCAACAACTGGAATGTGGGGATAGCATATAGGACCGATCTGATCAGAGTAACCCGATCGGAAATCGACATGTGCAGCTTGTTCCACCCCCGGTCTTCTTATGCAGCTTGTCAAAAATGGGCTAGTAATGGATTATTTTGAGCTTCGTGACACCTAGCGGCATCCCCAAGTAGGTGCAGGGGAACTCTATAACCGGGCATTGAAGGGTGGCAGCAAGTGTAGCGATGTCTATCTCCTCACAGCGGCTGCCCCATATACTGCTCTTCTGGAAGTTCGTCGTCAGCCCACTTGCATCAGCAAAGGTGTCAAAAATGGCCTTGGTTACAGTGATCTCATGTCTCGAGGGTCTGATGAACATGACAACATCATCTGCGTAGAATGACGCCCTGATGGATGGCAAGCTCGTAGCGAGGGGGCTGAATAACTGGTTACTGACGGCAGTACGGATACGAGGACAAACAGCAACGACGACATTGGGTCACCCTGGCGCAGGCCTTTGTGATGGTAGATTGTTGCTGACAACTCGCCATTTGCAAGGATCCTTGTGGATGCCGATGCAAGGACCAAAGAGATCCAGTTGCGCCAGTTTTTACCTATAAGAAGCTACTCACTGCGCCCTATAATGTAAGAGCTAAAACTAGTTTGTAGAAACGTCTTATCTGAAAAACCTTGAAAAATGTCTTATCTAGATTCTACAAGCCACTGAAGCCATTGGACGGCCTTGGCTGGAGTTCTTGCTTGTATACTAGATCATTGATGGCGCGCGTTGCTGCACCCGTCTATTTTAACAATAAAATGATAGGAATTTTCACAAATATTTGTATATGTTTATTTTTTAAGTAATGGAAGAGAAAGCTCAAAGGCTTCCGATTGATGGCCTTAATTTGAATATTTTAGTTCCTTGATGCAAAATTATATTGTTAAAAGAAAAATCATGGTTGTAGAATTCGTTTGTCTGCATATATAGAAATACAGATCATAAGGCAGCGTCCACGCGGGATCAAGAGGAGATCGGTCGGGAGGTGGACGGCGCCAAGAAGGTTGCGAGGCAGGAGAACGACAGTGATGGCGGCGGCGCTAGAGAAGAGGGATCGCAAGCGGCGGACGTGAGGGGAACGAGTGGATGCACAACACAGTTAAGCCCACAAGGCCCAATTAAACAGTAGACGCCCAAATTTGTCACCGGAGCAGCAGCCTAACACGGTTATCGATTGTTGGTAGGTCACAGCCAATCGTACGAGCGAAAATGCTCAAAAGTGACGATCGAACGGCTGGGGACGCTGATGGCTTGGGAGGGCAGGAAAACTGCGCAGTTATAATGTCTTTAAATATGTTTGCTACCACTTGTGAAAATATGGGCTCTCCCCTCTGAAAACCTTGTTATTTCTTGGACAGATTGGCTTCGGTTTACTTCTGATGTCTGTAAAAGCCTCCTGTACACACCGATTGGCTTTTGCTTGTTTGGGCAAATAAAATTTCAACACCTTTTCCTTTTTCTTTTATAAGGAACAAGAGACCAGAGAATGCCGTAATCACTAAGGAATAAAAATTGAACAAAAATAGAGAGACTGTTGAACAAAAAAAAAGAGACTGGAGAGAGAGAAAGAAACAAGAAAAGAAAAAACAATCAGAAAAAAAAAAGTGCATGGTGAAGTTATGGCGAGCAATGTGTTTCAGCCCGCTTCACGGCCCAATCCCCTCTCCTTCCCGTCATGTATATCCTGTCACTACTCGGCGTCTCTCCTTTGCCAGCCGCCGCCGCCCAGATCCAATCCAACTCCGCCAACGAGCCCATCCACATCATCAACGAGCAGCGGCGACCCCCTCCATCCTCTTCCGGCTCGTCGTCGGAGTCGCTTCCTCCATCTTTACCACTTCAACTGCTGAGGTTAATCTGAGAATCCATGCTTCTACGTAACAAATCTTTGCTGCTCGTTAACTTGGACCCGATTATTATCAACATCATATTATATATTCTGCTACTTGTTGGTTTTAGTCTTTCCTTGGTAGTAGGAGTTAATTCAGTTTCTTCTTCAACTTTGATGCTCAATGCAGGCAATGTGCTCTCTGCAAGGTTTAATAATAGCAATGATCATGAAAGAGGTGTACAAAACTTCCACATGAACAATCCATCATCATCTTGTGCTCTCTCTGACTACGCAAAACCTCTTGTCAGTCTTACATTGCAAACTCGAGGTACCCGCTGTCGGTGTCAAAACCGGCGGATCTCGAATAGGGGGTCCCGAACTGTGCGTCTAGGCGGATGGTAACAGGAGACGAGGGACACGATGTTTTTACCCAGATTCGGACCCTCTTGATGGAGGTAAAACCCTACGTCCTGCTTGATTAATATTGATGATGTGGGTTACAAGAGTAGATCTACCACGAGATCAAGGAGGCTAAACCCTAGAAGCTAGCCTATGGTATGACTGTTGTTCGTCCTATGGACTAAAGCCATCCGGTTTATATAGACACTGGAGAGGGCTAGGGTTACACAGATCGGTTACAATGGTAGGAGATCTACATATTCGTATCGCCAAGCTTGCCTTCCATGCCAAGGAAAGTCCCACCCGGACACGGGACGAAGTCTTCAATCTTGTATCTTCATAGTCTTGGAGTCCGGCCGATGATGGTAGTTCGACTATCCGGACACCTCCTAGTCCGGGACTCCCTCAGTAGCCCCTGAACCAGGCTTCAATGACGACGAGTCCGGCGCATGTTGTCTTCGGCGTTGCAAGGCGGGTTCCTCCTCCGAATAATTTATAGAAGATTGTGAACAACAGGATAGTGTCCGGCTCTGCAAAATAAATTCCATGTACAACCGTATAGAGAATAATATTACACAAGTTCAATCTACTGACGTATTTTGTGGCGTAATGTCACACCACTACCAAGCCTTCAAATTGTTTTTATTGTTCCATCTTAGCGCGTTTAGCGAGGCGGTTTCCTTGGCACGTCTTATCGAAGCAGAGATCGTGTTCCCCTTATTCCGGGATTCCCATCAATACGGACGTGGGTAACCCAACCGCGCCATCAATCGCGACGCTTGGGGGATAAGCGAGTTTTACCAGGCCGGTGGGGACGCGTGTTTCTGTCCGCCCATATAAGGGGATAAAGATCCAACCTTTTTACCTGCGCCTTCTTCCTCCTTGGCTTATCCATCTCTGCGAACTCGAGCTCTAGCGCCCAAGCCCGCACATCTCACCTCAACCTTCTCCAAATATGTCCGGAGCGGGAGGCAAGTGAATGGCCTCCTCCGTCACGGAGGGGCATATTCAGAAGCTGCGCAGCGCCGGATACTTGTCCAGCGACATCGCGCGTCGGCTCCCCGACGAGGGAGAGCTCATCCCCACCCCTAGGCCCCATGAGAGGGTAGTATTCCTTCCCCATTTCCTCCGCGGACTGGGCTTCCCACTTCATCCCTTTGTCCGGGGGCTCGTGTTCTACTATGGCCTAGATTTCCATGATCTGGCCCCGAATTTTATCCTCAACATCTCGGCATTTATCGTCGTGTGCGAGTCCTTCCTCTGCATCCAGCCCTACTTCGGCTTGTGGCTCAAGACCTTCAGTGTCAAGCCGAAGGTTGTGAAGGGCAGCCAAGCGGACTGCGGAGGCGCCATGGTGGGCAGGATGTCCCACGTTACGTGGCTGGAGGGTACTTTCGTGGAAACCATTAAGGGGTGGCAATCGGGATGGTTCTACATCACCGAGCCGCGTGACCCTGATTGGGCAGCGGCCCCTGAATTCAGATCCGGCATCCCCACACGGCTCACCTCATGGAAAGAGAGCGGCCGGATATGGGGCGATTCGGAGGAGCTGACCGGACTCCAAGCCTGCGTCCAAAAGCTGGTGGACAAGAAGCTCAAGCTTGTCAACATAGTCCAGGTCATGCTCATCCGCCAGATTCTCCCGTGCCAACGACGGGGCTTCAATATGTGGGAGTTCGATCCGGCGTAGCACCAGACTTTGAATGGGCTCTTCGACACTACGTACGAAGAGGTCTGGAAGGTGCTGTTCAAGGGCGCCGAGGCTCCCGCATCCGCTACCGAAGATCGCGGATTCAGCTCGCAGCGTCCAGCTGACGAGGTAAGTGATATTGTCCTTTACGGGACGCTTGTTATTCATAGTTTGACTCTATGCGGGATCTAAACTCCCTTTCCTTTGACAGGACTGGCTGAAGAAGGCCGCACAGGCTATCTGTCCGGCCCCATTGCCAGAGGACCCAGCTGACGCCCGCATAACGGGGCTGCTGGCTCCGGCACCCCACGTGGTGCCGGAGAAGAAGGCCAAGACGAAGGCCACAGGGCCTCGGAGGAGTTCCCGTTTTCAGGTGCTATCGGACGATGAATCCGAGGCCGACTCCTCCCACCAAGGCAAGGAGGAGAAGAAGAAAGCCTCTCCCCCAGCGGGGGGAGGGAAGAAAAGGAAGGCCTCCCCAACAAGGGAGGCCGAAGGGTCCAAGAGGGGAAAAACTCTTCCCCCGGACTGTTCCGCCAACGCCAGTGACGACGACGAGGACTGGCCTCCAAGGGCCAAGCCTCTGGCGAGATCGTAGGTATCCGGACTCCCGAATAACTTCAAGGTTTTCGTTTTCCGCCACATTATGTCTTTCTAATGCCGCATACAACCCTGCAGTCCGCCTAAGGATGATCTTCCCACTTCGTCGAGCGGGTCCTTAGGGGCGTCGGATATGGATTCTCTTCCGATTGCCTCCACCCCCCGTGATGCGGGCGATGCCGAGGTGGGATCCCAGGAAAGGACCTACCAGGAGGAGAGGGCCCCGGAGGTGTCGCAGGACAACCTCCCGGACTTTGCACCGGACTCAGCCCCGGAACCCATAGTGGCTCCGGAGTCCGGCGGGCGACCCCTTTGTAAGAAGGGCAAGACCGCGACAACGGCTGCCTCCGTCCAACCGGAGGTGCCGGATAATTTGCTGGAGGCGCTCAACGGTGCCTCCATCGAAGAGGAACACCGCACTATTATGAGTGCGGTGATTCATAAGGTTCAGCTCGCCAAGAGCGGACTGACCGAAGCCTGCAGCAGCCTTCTAACAGGCTTTGAGGTAAGAATTTCAATATATGTAAAATGGTACCGCATAGACAGTAGCCCCTGATGCTCGGTTCGGTGTTCGAAAAGAAAAGCCGGACTGAGGATCTTTAGAAAGATAAACGCAGGAGTCATGAAAATATGTCAATATGGGATTGCAGGCTGTGCTGCTGACCTCTGCCGCACTGACTGCGGAGGTCAAAACTTTGAAGGAAAACCTCGAGCGGTCCAAGAACGAGCTCGGCCATGCCAAGAAGCATCTCGAGAAAAAAGAAGGTGAGTAATACCTTATGAAAATTGTACCTTACATAAAAGGATTTGGTTGCAAGAAAAATGACAAGGATAACTGGGGTATTGCAGGGGGCCACTAACGAGGTGGCGACCCTGAAGGAGGCGGTGGCCGCGGCCGAACGCAATGCGGCTGCGGAGCGCACCGAGCGAGAGAAACAGGAGGCGCGGGTGGCGGAGGTACAGCAAGAGCTCTAGGATCTCGTGAGGAAACATGAGAGCCTGGAGCGTGACTCGAAGACTCGAGAGTCTGAGCTTGCAACGGCTCTTGAGAGTGCCAAAGCCGCTAAGGCCGAAGCCTACAAGGCCCTCCAGGAGATAGAGGCGGTGAAGAAAATAGCAGCGGGTAAGGTATTTTTCATGCAAAGTAAGCATGTGAGTGTTAATTACATGTCGCTTACCCGAATTAAGAGCTCTCCAGGAGCGTTCGCAGATCTTCCCCGCAGCGTGTCGGATGTTGTCGCATTCTACTGGGCCGAGGAGGGGAGCTCAACAGCGAAGGTCTTCTGGTCTCAGTATGCTGAGGTCGGACATCCGGTGCCCCTTAGCGACCAGCTGAAGCAGCTGGTCGAGCTCCACAAGGCGGCTGAACAGGCCATGAAGGGCCTCATAGTTCGGCTGTGGCCTAAGGAGGCCATGCCTGGGAGCTACTTCGGCCTGGTGCGGCGGCTGGTGGATGCGTGCCCGTGGGTTGAAGTCATCAAGCACTCTGCCTGTATTGAAGGTGCCCGTCGGGCCCTTGCCCGCGCAAAGGTGCACTGGGGCAAGATGGATGCCCAGAATCTTGTGACGGACCCACCACCAGAGGGCAAAGAGTATCGTACGTCCGAGATGTATTATAAGAGTGTGCTGAAGGGCACCCGCACTATTGCGGGTGAGTGCTCCAAAGATGTAATATTTGAGTAGACTCACATTTTGTTATCCTGTGCGCTGAAAACTTGGTTCATATGCGCTAAGCAACGCTTGTTAATTTAAAATATTACCTTCTGTGCGGTTGTTTATCAAATCTGAGAGATGGCAAGTCGTCGGCTTCAGCCCCCATGCCACGAGTGCTGGGGTGTTTGGGATAAACTCGAGCGCTCTTGTTCCCATTTTTGGGTCCATCTAGGAAGGCGCTCAACACAACGAACAAGTCAACCGGACATATAATGCTTGAACACTCTCACTTAGCCATAGAATTCTATAATTTTAAATTTCGGCGAAGCCCCTAGTTTTCGGAAGGACGAATTTGGGGCGCTATCCACGCCTTGGCCGGACAGAATCCGGCTCCTCGCTCGAAGCGGAATAAGTCTTTAGGGACTCGCAAAGAACCTCTCAAACAGCGACCAGCTCTCGCCTTATCATGACGGTCAGTTTTAGCTTTCTCCACTGAGGCGTTAACCCAGCTCAACTGGGGCGCAATCGCAGTGGTTCTCCCAGTGCTACCTTAGCCAATAAAAAGGAACGTAAGGTACCAAAACATGGGAGCCGGGCAAACCCAACTATTGACCCAAGAACATGATTCGGAGCTGATGCATATAATGCTATAAGTTCGGGGTGCCGCACTTGTGAGAGTGTGCGGACTTATCACACCATAACGCGGGAAACATAAGCCCCTGGTGTGTTTAGCCGTACCAAAACGTACGGATGCAACATGTCATAGATGAATATATGTGTAAGAAAGAAATGCAATTGGAAGCAAAAATGTGCTGCATTGCTTTATTCAATAAAAACTGCTGTAAGTGCAGGACGATACAAGTGGTGCGGTAAGTAAGGGATGGGATTGTTTAACATGTCCCCCTCCAGGGGTAGGCTACGGAATAATGCATAAAAGAGATTTAATGCTCATGATGGAGACCACCTGGATTTTCGTTGTAGCCTTTCTCCTTCCCTGGCTGCTGTATCGTGGGTTCGGCATGTCTGCTGCCGGACATGATCTCCGACGAACGGAGTCCTATAGGTAAAAAAGGAAAAGAAAAAGAAACGACACACTTAAGAGCCCCTGGTGCGGTTGAGCCGCAGTCTGGGATTATCGTGGTCGAGCCCCTTGCCCCATGCCCATGGTATCTTCAGAGCGTAATGGAGTACGCGAAGGGTCTGTCTTAATGTTTTACAGGGGCTGGGATTGGGGCCGCACTGCTACGAGTGCTCGGAACGTTCCAGGTGGTCGTGTTGTAGGTTACTCAGGGCACGCTTAGCTGTGTCCGGCCGCTTAGCAGCCGGACTCGAGAATTGCCTTAAAAGGCTGCTTTGTACTTCTGCCGCGAGAGCCGCTGTATGTTCCTCCGTTCGGAGGGAGCATTCAGTGTTTCCGTTGACCGTGATGACTCCTCTAGGGCCTGGCATCTTGAGCTTGAGGTACGCGTAGTGCGGCACCGCGTTGAACTTTGCGAACGCGGTACGTCCGAGCAAGGCATGATAGCCGCTGCGAAACGGGACTATGCCGAAGATTAACTCCTCGCTTCGGAAGTTATCCGGGGATCCGAAGACCACTTCCAGTGTAACTAAGCCTGTACAATTGGCTTCTACACCAGGTATGACGCCTTTAAAGGTCGTCTTGGTAGGTTTAATCCTTGAGGGGTCTATGCCCATTTTGCGCACCGTGTCCTGATAAAGCAGATTTAGGCTGCTACCGCCGTCCATCAGGACTCTGGTGAGATGAATGTTGGGTAACGTAGTAATTTCAAAAAAAATTCCTACGCACACGCAAGATCATGGTGATGGCATAGCAACGAGAGGGGAGAGTGTTGTCCACGTACCCTCGTAGACCGTAAAGCGGAAGCGTTATGACAACGCGGTTGATGTAGTCGGACGTCTTCACGATCCGACCAATCCAAGCACCGAACGTACGGCACCTCCGTGTTCAGCACACGTTCAGCTCGATAACGTTCCCCGGGCTCCAATCCAGCAAAGCGTCGGGGATGAGTTCCGTCAGCACGACGGCGTGGTGACGATGATGATGTTCTACCGGCGCAGGGCTTCGCCTAAACTCCGCGACGATATGACCGAGGTGGAATATGGTGGAGGGGGCACCGCACACGGCTAAGGAACGATCCGTAGATCAACTTGTGTGTCATGGGGTGCCCCCCTGTCCCCGTATATAAAGGAGCAAGGGAGGAGCAGGCGGCCGGCCAAGGGAGGGCGCGCCAGGGAGGAGTCCTCCTCCCACCGGGAGCAGGACACCCTCCTTTCCTAGTCCAACTAGGAGACCTTCCATGTAGTAGGAGTAGGAGAGAAGGAAAGGGAAGAGAGAAGGGAAGGAAGGAGGGGGTGCGGCCCCTCCCCCTAGTCCAATTCGGACTAGGCCTTGGGGGGGGCGCGGCCTGCCCTAGGCAGCCCCTCTCTCTTTCCCGTATGGCCCAATAAGGCCCAATACTTCTCCCGGCGAATTCCCGTAAATCTCCGGTACTCCGAAAAATACCCGAATCACTCGGAACCTTTCCGAAGTCCGAATATAGTCGTCCAATATATCGATTTTTACGTCTCGACCATTTCGAGACTCCTCGTTATGTCCCCGATCTCATCCGGGACTCCGAACTCCTTTGGTACATCAAAACTCATAAACTCATAATATAACTGTCATCGTAATCTTAAGCGTGTGGACCCTACGGGTTCGAGAACTATGTAGACATGACCTAGAACTGTTTCCGGTCAATAACCAATAGTGGAACCTGGATGTTCATATTGGCTCCTACATATTCTACGAAGATCTTTATCGGTCAAACCGCATAACAACATACGTTGTTCCCTTTGTCATCGGTATGTTACTTGCCCGAGATTCGATCGTCGGTATCCAATACCTAGTTTAATCTCGTTACCGGCAAGTCTCTTTACTCGTTCCGTAATACATCATCCCACAACTAACTCATTAGTTGCAATGCTTGCAAGGCTTAAGTGATGTGTATTACCGAGAGGGCCCAGAGATACCTCTCCGACAATCGGAGTGACAAAACCTAATCTCGAAATACGCCAACCCAACATGTACCTTCGGAGACACCTGTAGAGCACCTTTATAATCACCCAGTTACGTTGTGACGTTTGGTAGCACACAAAGTGTTCCTCTGGTAAATGGGAGTTGCATAATCTCATAGTCACAGGAACATGTATAAGTTATGAAGAAAGCAGTAGCAACATACTAAACGATCGTGTGCTAAGCTAACGGAATGGGTCAAGTCAATCACATCATTCTCCTAATGATGTGATCCCGTTAATCAAATGACAACTCTTTTGTCCATGGCTAGGAAACTTAACCATCTTTGATTCACGAGCTAGTCAAGTAGAGGCATACTAGTGACACTATGTTTGTCTATGTATTCACACATGTATTATGTTTCCAGTTAATACAATTCTAGCATGAATAATAAACATTTATCATGAAATAAGGAAATAAATAATAACTTTATTATTGCCTCTAGGGCATATTTCCTTCAGTCTCCCACTTGCACTAGAGTCACTAATCTAGTTCACATCACCATGTGATTTAACACCAATATTCACATCTGTATGTGATTAATACCCATTGTTCACATCGTCATGTGATCAACGCCCAAAGGGTTTACTAGAGTCATGTCACGCCCAATATGCGACCCTATCCAAAAGGAACTCGAAGGTCCCTCCAAGGATAGACCCGCATATTGAAACGCTTTTGCAAGGTGGATATCATTACATCAACATTACATAATATATGGGGATCCTTACATAAGGCATACAATGCCACACGAATACAATATCACAATACATAAGAGCACCATCCGACTATGGATGAACACAAACAGGAACTCAAACGACATCCACCCTGCTAGCCCAGGCTGCCGACCTGGAACCTATCCCCTGATCGAAGAAGAAGCAGAAGAAGAACTCAACGCAAGCAAGCATCGCTCTCGCGTCATGATCATCGCATAACCTGTACCTGCAACTGTTGTTGTAGTAATCTGTGAGCCACGAGGACTTAGCAATCCCATTACCATGGGTATCAAGACTAGCAAAGCTTAAAGGGAAAGGAAGGGGTAAAGTGGTGAGGCTGCAGCAGCGACTAAGCATATATGGTGGCTAACATACGCAAATAAGAGCGAGAAGAGAAACAAGCGAAATGGTTGTGAAACTAGCAATGATCAAGAAGTGATCCTGAACTCCTACTTACGTCAAACATAACCCAGAAACCGTGTTCACTTCCCGGACTCCGCCGAGAAGAGACCATCACGGCTACACGCGCGGTTGATGCGTTTTAATTCGGATCTGGTGTCAAGTTATCTACAACCGGACATTAACAAATTCTCATCTGCCTATAACCGTAGGCACGGCTTTCGAAAGATTATACCCTGCAGGGGTGTCCCAACTTAGCCCATGACAAGCTCTCGCGATCAACGAAGGAATAGACCTTCTCCCAGGAAGACCCGATCAGACTCGGACATTTCGACAATGGTAAAACAAGACCAGCAAAGCCGCCCGATGCGCCGACAAATCCCGATAGGAGCTGCACATATCTCGTTCTCAGGGCACACCGGATGAGCAAGACGTCGGGTTGGCATAGACCCTGGTTGCCCAGGGGGCGCCGGACATCGCTCGGTTCGGACCAACACTTAGACAAGCACTGGCCCGGGGGGGCTAAAAATAAAGATGACCCTCGGGTTGGCCGACCCAAGGGAAAGGGATAGGTGGTGGTGAGGCAAATGGTAAAACCAAGGTTGGGCCTTGCTGGAGGAGTTTTATTCAAAGCAAACTGTCAAGGGGGTCCCATAAATCACCCGACCGCGTAAGGAACGCAAAATCCGGGAACATAACACCGGTATGACGGAAACTAGGGTGGCAAGAGTGGAACAGAACACCAGGCAAAAGGCCAAGCCTTCCACCCTTTACCAAATATATAGATGCATTAATAATATAAGAGATATTGTGATATCCCAACCAAAATCCTGTTCACCATGGAGAAATCTTCAACTTCACCTGCAACTAGCAACGCTATAAGAGGGGCTGAGCAAAAGCGGTAACATAGCCAAACAATGGTTTGCATAGGAAAGGTGTCAAAGGTTAGAGGTTCATGGCAATTTGGGATGGCTTGATAAACAGATGATAGGTAGCGCAGCAAAGCGATAGAACGAAGCAACTAGCATGGCAATGATAGTAGTGAGATCCAGGGTAGCGGTCATCTTGCCTAAAATCCCGCAAGGAAGAAGAACGAGTCCATGAAGAAGACGAACGGATGAAGCCGAACCAAGCGTAGACGAACGAATCCTCACGATCGCAACGCAACAGGAACTATCGAGAAGAAGCACACAACATGGTAAACACACCACACATGAACAAGACATGATACTCAACCAAGCATGATGCATGACAAAGCTACATGAAGCCACGCATGGCAAGAGATGATGCAAACAAGAGCAACACATCAAGACAAGTTTAAATGAGGCCGGGAACAACATATAACAATTCCGGTAAGTCCTCATATGCATATTTCGAAATTGGTCCAGATCTGAATAAACCTTATGTTCAAGTTGTTAAACAGCAAGTTAAGATGCACAAGGATGATCTACACGAGATTCTAGTCAAGTTACATATAAAGTTCATTTAGTTCGGAGCTACGGCCTAGAAGATATGAGCAAAACAAGTTAAACATGATATTGATGCAAAATGCACCCAAACATCAAGCAAACACCTTAAAACAAGGATGCAACATGATAATATGAAACTACATGCAATTCTAAGCAAGTTTCATATAAAGCACACTCAAAACGGAGCAACGGTTCAACACACACACATGGAACAAGTCATAGCAACAATCTGTCCAAAACAGCAACTAGGCATATTGCAAGCATCAAAACAACATGCTACAGCACCCCAACATGATAACAAAAGGCATAGACATGATGTACAGGTAAAGTATTACAAAACATGAACACTGAACTATCTCCAGAAATCACTAGAACATGCTCAAACACACATGGTAAGATTGCAAGTTACAACAATTTCAGACTTTGCAGAAAATAACATCACGAAGCAATGTTCAGAGCTATCAAACAACATATTACAGGAACTTATCATGGCAAACAAAGGCATGGCATGAATCTACTAATTGCATAGATCAAAAGACCCTTACTGATCATAAGCCAAAAAGGATCAGAAAATATGATGGCACCCATGTAAACATAGCAAGTTATATTACAGATTCAAACATGGCAGAAACATAATTATGAAGGCATGTAGATGAGCTTGGGCAACTCACAAAAGAGCAATACATGGCATGGCAAGGCACCCAACAGTAATAAGGCATGTTTGTGAAGCTAAGCATGGCAATAGCAAGGTCATAGGGCGCATAGAACACTAGGAAAACACATGGGAACAAGTGAACTTAATGTTAACAGGCTGACAGCAACATTATGAAGCAACTTTGGAGCAAGATATGAACAATCTACAGCAAGCTATAAATGCAACCAGGGGCATGGATGAATGGAGCACATCATGTAGATCAAAACATGTTTATAGAACATCTCCAGATTATGCATAGAATGATTAGTAGTAACATGTTTATATAGCATCGCGAAATAACAGATTCAGCCTAGGAAAACAGCAACATCATGAACACTACTTAACAAGCTCGATTCACTCACCACAAGTCATTTCATGACAATATAGGCATAGCATCCTCAAGAAGACATGTTTGTGTAACCAACCAAGTCAAGAACAAGTCCATAGCATGCAAGGATCCACTATAGCAAGCTTGGCCAAATTGAATAACATGTAAACAATCTGCCAGGAAACATTTTGAAGCAAAAGTAGAGCACGAAAATGACATGCTAGACTACTCCATAATTGCAAAAAAGGGCATGAATGGATATAAAATAAACACATGTTCAAAACACTCTTACTGAACTAACTCAAAATATGCATGGATCTCTCTGTAGCATCAAGTTTACATGGCATGAAAATAACAGCAGAACAGGGACTAAAATCAGCAACATCACGATGCCTAGTTTACATGCTTGTGCTAGTGACCACATTGATCAGAAAAATGCATGGCATCCACCACTGTAAAGAAGACATGGCATAGTTCAAAACACATAAAGACATCAACCTCATAGGATGCACATATCAATCATGGCAAAAATGACAAAAGAGCTCGTTCTGATAACAGACAGCAGAAGACATTATGAAGCACTCTTACAACGATGATTCAGGCACCTAGATGACCTCAAATGAATATGACGCAATGGAATGAAATGATGTACTCGTAGAGATGAACAGTTGGACATATTACACGCACGAAATGGAGCTACGGATGCAGAGATACGGCAGGTCAAACATGGTATGAAAATTACTGAAACTGGGGACTTAGACGAATTTTGGACCTCGGGGAAAAAGTCAACCGGCCGCGGATCTCGCCGTAGTTCGTCGGGGTTGCGGGCTGCGGCGGCCGGAGTTGAAGAGAGAGGCGCCGGGGAGGCGGATCCAGCGCCCCCTTGCCCGGATCCGGCCGGGGCGGAGGCCGGCTGAGGCGGAGGAGGCCGGAGGGAGCACGGCGGCGAGGGCGGCCGGCAGGAGGCGGTGGCCGGCGCGGGGGCGGCCGATCCAGGGGCGGCGTGGGCTGGAACCGGTAGCCGCAGCAGCGGGCGGCGGCGCCATGGCCGGCGGCGCCGGGGCCGGAAGCGGGGCGAGGCCAGCAGGGGCTGGGGTGCGGAAGCCGGAGGGCACCGGGCGCGGAGGCTCCGGCCGGCAAGGACCCGGCGCGGCGGCACGGACTGCGGCAGCGGGGCGCCGGCGAGATGCGGGCGGCGCGCGCGGGCCGGCTCGGGCCCAGATCTGGCCCGGGCGGGCCTGACGCGGGCCTGGCGGCGGCGCGCGGTGGGAGCGGCGACGGCGGGGACACGTGGCGTCGTCTGATTCGCGGAGGGGCGGCGGCGGACGTGTCCGGCGCGGCGCGAAGGTGAAAAATTAGGGTTTCGAGGGGATTTGACCGCGGATTTCGGGGGAGGGGCTAGTTTTATAGGTAGAGGGAGTTAGGAGAGTCCAAATGAGGAGCGGTTTTCTCCCACACGATCGTGATCGAACGACCGAGAGCATGGAGGGGAGTTAGATGGGTTTTGGGCCACTTTGGAAGGGGTATTGGGCTGCAAAGAGAAAGGGGCTTTACGGTTACCCGGTTAACCGTTGGAGTACCAAACGACCTCCAAATGGCACGAAACTTGACAGGCGGTCTACCGGTGATATACCGAGGCCACTTGGCAAGCCTCGGGCCATTCCGAGAAAGTTTAACACCCACTCACAATGAGAGACGAAAGGGGAACGCCGGAGGACATAGGAGCGCCGGATTGCAAAACGGACAACGGGGAAAATGCTCGGATGCATGAGACGAACACGTATGCAAAATGAAATGCACATGATGACATGATAAAATGCAACACGCAAGCAAATGACATGGCAACAACGGCGAATAACTGACAGACACCTGGCGCATCGGATCCGGGGCGTTACAACACTCCTCCACTAACAAGAGATCTCGTCCCGAGATCTTAGGACCGAGACGGAAGAGAAAAAGAAAGAGATGAACCAAGAACTCAAGAGAAGAAGCAAAGAATTGAGAGCACTCGAGAAAAAGAGAGGAACGACGAGAATGACGGGAATCGAAAGCTCACGGAATCAGATAGACTATGAAACAACTCGTTCTAACCGGAGTGGTTAGGATGAGAAAAGAAACGAATAAGACTGAAAGGATTTAGGCAGCACTCCGGTTGAAACATGGAGGAATAGAACACGAGCTTCACCCAAAGAGATGGCACTTGACGAGATGAACAATGCAAAGCCTCCGGAAGAATTGGAAGAACCGAATGAAAAGAACTTAGAAGGAAGGGTTGAACGGAGTTGTTGAAAAAATCAACAACGAAAGAATAAGCTTGTCATGGACTTATGGATAACATCTCAAAATTATGAGGTGATAACCAACCACAAGCGGAATAGATTGAATAGCTGAGAAGAACGAAGGAATGCAAAACTCCACTTCAAAAGAATACGGAGAACTAATTGCACTTCGAGATGCAAGAAGAAAAGCTACTTGAACGCCACCAACAAAATCGTGATGAACTCTTGAAGAATGAATTAAATCATGAAGAACCACCATGAAGAACTCCGGTGACAAAAGGATGGTGAGATAGAATGAAAGATGAAAAGAATAAGATTAAAGCCTTGCGATGATTTAGATGGAGGTTCCGACGAAATGGCTGAGGAAATTGAACTCCGGAAAAGAAAAGATGAAAACACTAGGAACTAGAATTTATTCATCAAGAACAAACTCCGAAGAAAATGATTAATCACTTGGATGAGATAAGAATAAGATTTATTGTATGCTTATCCTTCATCAAATTAAACTGATGACAAACAATGGATTTTGCATACTACTTATTCTTCTTGAAAAAGGATTAAGGGGGAATATAGCACCAAACTTGAGAAAGTCTTCATGAACCACCGGTAGGATTGGAAACAACGAATGAATTAAAATGATGATCAAGGAAAAAGAATCTGAAAGAACCACCGTAAGAATTTGGAAATGACTGATGGACGAGAATGAATCACCGGGAAGAATTTGAAGAACATATAAGTAAGAGGGGGATTTAGATGCAAAAGAACGAAGAGATCATGAACTGATAAAGAATACTTGAACGAAGCACCGGGATAATTAGATAACGATAACTGGAATGATGGCCTCCGGTGAAACGAAATGGAAAAATAACTCCTGACAAACTCCGGATGGGTAAGAAAGAATATCTGACAAACTAAAATAATTCGAGAGCATGATATGAAGCTAGAACCACGAAACTCCAGGAGAACGGGCAAGACTTAGAGGAAAACCTCTTCTTCAATCTTCAAAAGACGACTGGAAAACACCACCAAAATTACTGAGATACTCCGGGAGAATGAAAAGCAGAGAGGTTGAGCAAGCAATGAAAAGAATTTGAACGAGATCTTGGAAAAGCATCTGACTGATGAAATTCATTCTTATGTCACACTTGAAAAGAATTAAGAATAACTCCGGGGGAATTAGAAGAGTCAGGTAAGATCCTGGGAAAAGACCTGTGGGTTAGGGCCCACTGAAGAGAAAACACCGTTGAAAAGGATTGTTGAACAGATAGATGATGCACCGGAACAATTGAAATATTTGAATGAGGTGACAACCTCGAATTAATTCAAACACATACGAATCTCCTGAGATGACTTGAGCACTCCGGAAGGATAAACTGGCGAAAGGAAAACGAGCAAAGAGAACACTTGAGCTGAGGGAAAGAATATGATCAACACCGAATACTTGAATTGAATCCACCAGGAAAAGAAAGGGATGAAGCATGACGAACAAGACGAGAATTCACCGGTTGAAATGATTGATAGAAGACTGAAGAGGCTCCGTACGAATGAAATAGATTGTCGAAACAGAATCGGGCTCCGGGAAGAAAAAGGGTGGGAGGGTGGGAAAACAAAGACAACTTGGAAGGGAAACCGACGAATATCTTGAAGAGAAAACACCGGTTAAAGGAAAGCAAAGGCTTCGCACGAGTAAGAAGGATACTCGATTACGGACTCCGGTTCCGAGATGAAAAAGGGGTGGGCGGGTGGGAAAAGAAAACAACTGAGATTGAACTCAAAGATGAAGAGGCTCGAGTCGACTTGACGAGAAATGCACCGGATGAAAAGAGTTGAGAACCAACTACCGGAAAACCAACTGCGTGATCCTAAAGAAAATTTGAAGGGGAAGAGGAGTAATTCAAAACACCTACGTCAAGATACCTCACCAGAGCGACGAAGGGGCTGAGGAGTAAAAAGAATTCCTACTCTCCGATATAACTAGACTCCGAAAACAGTTTTCTTCTAGACTCAACAACGGCCAAACTACATGATCAATCAAGGGGGCTCCTAGGGTCAGTCGAGGCTCTAATACCAACTTGTCACGCCCAATATGCGACCCTATCCAAAAGGAACTCGAAGGTCCCACCAAGGATAGACCCGCATATTGAAACGCATTTACAAGGTGGATATCATTACATCAACATTACATAATATATGGGGATCCTTACATAAGGCATACAATGCCACACGAATACAACATCACAATACATAAGAGCACCATCCGACTACGGATGAACACAAACAGGAACTCAAACGACATCCACCCTGCTAGCCCAGGCTGCCGACCTGGAACCTATCCCCTGATCGAAGAAGAAGCAGAAGAAGAACTCAATGCAAGCAAGCATCGCTCTCGCGTCATGATCATTGCATAACCTGTACCTGCAACTGTTGTTGTAGTAATCTGTGAGCCACGAGGACTCAGCAATCCCATTACCATGGGTATCAAGACTAGCAAAGCTTAAAGGGAAAGGAAGGGGTAAAGTGGTGAGGCTGCAGCAGCGACTAAGCATATATGGTGGCTAACATACGCAAATAAGAGCGAGAAGAGAAACAAGCGGAACGGTCGTGAAACTAGCAATGATCAAGAAGTGATCCTCAACTCCTACTTACGTCAAACATAACCCAGAAACCGTGTTCACTTCCCAGACTCCGCCGAGAAGAGACCATCACGGCTACACACGTGGTTGATGCGTTTTAATTCGGATCTGGTGTCAAGTTATCTACAACCGGACATTAACAAATTCTCATCTGCCTATAACCGCAGGCACGACTTTCGATAGATTATACCCTGCAGGGGTGTCCCAACTTAGCCCATGACAAGCTCTCGCGATCGACGAAGGAATAGACCTTCTCCCAGGAAGACCCGATCAGACTCGGACATTTCGACAATGGTAAAACAAGACCAGCAAAGCCGCCCGATGCGCCGACAAATCTCGATAGGAGCTGCACATATCTCGTTCTCAGGGCACACCGGATGAGCAAGATGTCGGGTTGGCATAGACCCTGGTTGCCCAGGGGGCGCCGGACATCGCTCGGTTCGGACCAACACTTAGACAAGAACTGGCCCGGGGGGGGGGGGCTAAAAATAAAGATGACCCTCGGGTTGGCCGACCCAAGGGAAAGGGATAGGTGGTGGTGAGGCAAATGGTAAAACCAAGGTTGGGCCTTGCTGGAGGAGTTTTATTCAAAGCGAACTGTCAAGGGGGTCCCATAAATCACCTGACCGCGTAAGGAACGCAAAATCCAGGAACATAACACCGGTATGACGGAAACTAGGGTGGCAAGAGTGGAACAAAACACCAGGCAAAAGGCCAAGCCTTCCACCCTTTACCAAATATATAGATGCATTAATAATATAAGAGATATTGTGATATCCCAACCAAAATCCTGTTCACCATGGAGAAATCTTCAACTTCACCTGCAACTAGCAACGCTATAAGAGGGGCTGAGCAAAAGCGGAAACATAGCCAAACAATGGTTTGCATAGGAAAGGTGTCAAAGGTTAGAGGTTCATGGCAATTTGGGATGGCTTGATAAACAGGTGATAGGTAGCGCAGCAAAGCGATAGAACGAAGCAACTAGCATAGCAATGATAGTAGTGAGATCCAGGGTAGCGGTCATCTTGCCTGAAATCCCGCAAGGAAGAAGAACGATTCCATGAAGAAGACGAACGGATGAAGCCGAACCAAGCGTAGACGAACGAATCCTCACGATCGCAACGAAACAGGAACTATCGAGAAGAAGCACACAACATGGTAAACACACCACACATGAACAAGACATGATGCACAACCAAGCATGATGCATGACAAAGCTGCATGAAGCTACTCATGGCAAGAGATGATGCAAACAAGAGCAACACATCAAGACAAGTTTAAATGAGGCCGGGAACAACATATAACAATTCCGGTAAGTCCTCATATGCATATTTCGAAATTGGTCCAGATCTGAATAAACCTTATGTTCAAGTTGTTAAACAGCAAGTTAAGATGCACAAGGATGATCTACACGAGATTCTAGTCAAGTTACATATAAAGTTCATTTAGTTCGGAGCTACGGCCTAGAAGATATGAACAAAACAAGTTAAACATGGCATTGATGCAAAATGCACCTAAACATCAAGCAAACACCTCAAAACAAGGATGCAACATGATAATATGAAACTACATGTAATTCTAAGCAAGTTTCATATAAAGCACACTCAAAAAACGGAGCAACGGTTCAACACACACACATGGAACAAGTCATAGCAACAATCTGTCCAAAACAGCAACTAGACATATTGCAAGCATCAAAACAACATGCTACAGCACCCCAACATGATAACAAAAGGCATGGACATGATGTACAGGTAAAGCATTACAAAACATGAACACTGAACTATCTCCAGAAATCACTAGAACATGCTCAAACACACATGGTAAGATTGCAAGTTATAACAATTTCAGACTTTGCAGAAAATAACATCACGAAGCAATGTTCAGAGCTATCAAACAACATGTTACAGGAACTTATCATGGCAAACAAAGGCATGGCATGAATCTACTAATTGCATAGATCAAAAGATCCTTACTAACCATAAGCCAAAAAGGATCAAAAAATATGATGGCACCCACGTAAACATAGCAAGTTATATTACAGATTCAAACATGGCAGAAACATAATTATGAAGGCATGTAGATGAGCTTGGGCAACTCACAACAGAGCAATACATGGCATGGCAAGGCACCCAATAGTAATAAGGCATGTTTGTGAAGCTAAGCATGGCAATAGCAAGGTCATAGGGTGCATAGAACACTAGGAAAACATATGGGAACAAGTGAACTTAATGTTAACAGGCTGACAGCAACATTATGAAGCAACTTTGGAGCAAGATATGAACAATCTACAGCAAGCTATAAATGCAACCAGGGGCATGGATGAATGGAGAACATCATGTAGATCAAAACATGTTTATAGAACATCTCCAGATTATGCATAGAATGATTAGTAGTAACATGTTTATATAGCATCGCGAGATAACAGATTCAGCCTAGCAAAACAGCAACATCATGAACACTACTTAACAAGCTCGATTCACTCACCACAAGTCATTGCATGACAATATAAGCATAGAATCCTCAAGAAGACTTGTTTGTATAACCAACCAAGTCAAGAACAAGTCCATAGCATGCAAGGATCCACTATAGCAAGCTTGGCCAAATTGAATAACATGTAAACAATCTGCCAGGAAACATTTTGAAGCAAAAGTAGAGCACGAAAATGACATGCTAAACTACTCCATAATTGCAAAAAGGGCATGAATGGATATACAATAACCACATGTTCAAAACACTCTTACTGAACTAACTCAAAATATGCATGGATCTCTCTGTAGCATCAAGTTTACATGGCATGAAAATAACAGCAGAACAGGGACTAAAATCAGCAACATCACGATGCCTAGTTTGCATGCTTGTGCTAGTCACCACATTGATCAAAAAAATGCATGGAATTCACCACTGTAAAGAAGACATGGCATAGTTCAAAACACATGAAGACATCAACCTCATAGGATGCACACATCAATCATGGCAAAAATGACAAAAGAGCTCGTTCTGATAACAGACAGCAGAAAACATTATGAAGCACTCTTACAACGATGATTCAGGCACCTAGATGACCTCAAATGAATATGATGCAATGAAATGAAATGATATACTCGTCGAGTCGAACAATTTGACATATTACACGCACGAAATGGAGCTACGGATGCAGAGATACGGCAGGTCAAACATGGCATGAAAATTACTGAAACTGGGGACTTAGACGAATTTTTGACCTCGGGGAAAATGTCAACCGGCCGCGGATCTCGCCGGAGTTCGTCGGGGTTGCGGGCTGCGGCGGCCGGAGTTGAAGAGAGAGGCGCCGGGGAGGCGGATCCAGCACTCCCTTGCCCGGATCCGGCCGGGGCGGAGGCCGGCTGAGGTGGAGGAGGCCGGAGGGAGCATGGCGGCGAGGGCGGCCGGCAGGAGGAGGTGGCTGGCGCGGGGGCGGTGGCTGGCGCGGGGGCGGCGCGGGCTGGAACCAGCAGCCGCGGCGGCGGGCAGCGGCGCCATGGCCGGCGGCGTCGGGGCCGGAAGCGGGGCGAGGCCGGCGGGGGCTGCGGCACGGAAGCCGGAGGGCGCTGGGCGCGGAGGCTCCGGCCGGCAAGGACACGGCGCGGCGGCGCGGACTGCGGCGGCGGGGCACCGGCGAGATGCGGGCGGCGCGCGCGGGCCGGCTCGGGCCCAGATCTGGCCCGGGCGGGTCTGACGCGGGCCTGGCGGCGGCGCGCGGTGGGAGCGGCGGCGGCGGGGACACGTGGTGTCATCTGATTCGCGGAGGGGCGGTGGCGGACATGTCCGGCGCGGGCGGACGCGTCCGGCGCGGCGCGGAGGGGAAAAATTAGGGTTTCGGGGGGATTTGACCGTGGATTTCGAGGGAGGGGCTAGTTTTATAGGTAGAGGGAGCTAGGAGAGTCCAAATGAGGAGCGGTTTTCGCCCACACGATCGTGATCGAACGACCGAGAGCATGAGGGGAGTTAGATGGGTTTTGGGCCACTTTGGAAGGGTGTTGGGCTGCAAAGAGAAAGGGGCTTTATGGTTACCCGGTTAACCGTTGGAGTACCAAACGACCTCCAAATGGCACGAAACTTGACAGGCGGTCTACCGGTGATATACCGAGGCCACTTGGCAAGCCTCGGGCCATTCCGAGAAAGTTTAACACCCACTCACAATGAGAGACGAAAGGGGAACGGCGGAGGACATAGGAGCGCCGGATTGCAAAACGGACAACGGGGAAAATGCTCGGATGCATGAGACGAACACGTATGCAAAATGAAATACACATGATGACATGATAAAATGCAACACACAAGCAAATGACATGGCAACAACAGCAAATAACTGACAGACACCTGGCGCATCGGATCCGGGGCGTTACAGTCAATAATCTAGTTCACATGGCTATGTGATTAACACCCAAAGAGTACTAAGGTATGATCATGTTTTGCTCATGAGAGAAGTTTAGTCAACGGGTCTGTCACATTCAGAGCCGTATGTATTTTGCAAATATTCTATGTCCACAATGCTCTGCACGGAACTACTCTAGCTAATTGCTCCCACTTTCAATATGTATCCAGATTGAGACTTAGAGTCATCTGGATTGGTGTAAAAGCTTGCATCGTTGTAACTTTTTACGACTGGCTCTTTTATCATCTCCATAATCGAGAAACATCTCCTTAGTCCTCACTAAGGATATTCTTGACCGTTGTTCTAGTGATCTACTTTTAGATCAAAATTGTATTCCTTTGCCAAACTCAGAGCAAGGTATACAATAGGTCTAGTACACAGCACCGCATACTTTATAGAACCTATGACTGAGGCATAGGGAATGACTATTCATTCTTTTCTATTTTCTGTCATGGTCGGGTTTTGAGTCTTACTCAACTTCACACCTTGCAACACAGGCAAGAACTCTTTCTTTGACTGTTCCATTTTGAACTACTTCAAAATCTTGTCAAGGTATGTACTCATTGAAAAATCTTATCAAGCGTCTTGATCTATCTCTATAGATCTTGATGCTCAATGTGTAAGCAGCTTCACCAAGGTCTTTCTTTGAAAAACTCCTTTCAAACACTCCTTTATGCTTTCCAGAAAAATTCTACATTATTTCCGATCAACAATATGTCATTCACATATACTTATCAGAAATGTTGTAGTGCTTCCACTCACTTTCTTGTAAATACAGGCTTCACCGCAAGTCTGTATTAAAACTATATGCTTTGATCAACTTATCAAAGCGTATATTCCAACTCCGAGATGCTTGCACCAGTCCATTGAGGGATCACTGGAGCTTGCACATTTTGTTAGCACCTTTCGGATCGACAAAACCTTTTGGTTGCATCATATACAACTCTTCTTTAAAAAATTCATTAAGGAATGCAGTTTTGACATCCATTTGCCAGATTTCATAAAATGTGAAAATTGCTAACATGATTCAGACAGACTTAAGCATAGATACGAGTGAAAAACTCTCATCGTAGTCAACACCTTGAACTTGTCGAAAACCTTTTGCGACAATTCTAGCTTTGTAGATAGTAACACTATCAGCGTTCGTCTTCCTCTTGAAGATCCATTTAATCTCAATGTCTCGCCGATCATTGGGAAAGTCAATCAAAGTCCATACTTTGTTTTCATACATGGATCTTATCTCAGATCTCATGGCCTCAAGCCATTTTGCGGAATCTGGGCTCACCATCGCTTCTTCATAGTTCGTAGGTTCGTCATGGTCTAGTAACATAACTTCCAGAACAGGATTACCGTACCACTCTGGTGCGGATCTTACTCTGGAAGACCTACGAGGTTCTGTAGTAACTTAGTCTGAAGTTTCATGATCATCATCATTAACTTCCTCACTAATTGGTGTAGTAGTCAAAGGAACAGATTTCTGTGATGAACTACTTTCAAATAAGGGAGCAGGTACAATTACCTCATCAAGTTCTACTTTCCTCCCACTCACTTCTTTCGAGAGAAACTCCTTCTCTAGAAAGGATCCATTCTTAGCAACGAATGTTTTGCCTTTGGATTTGTGATAGAAGGAGTACCCAACAGTTTCCTTTGGGTATTCTATGAAGACGCACTTCTCCGATTTGGGTTCGAGCTTATTAGGTTGAAACTTTTCATATAAGCATCGCAACTCCAAACTTTAAGAAACGACAGCTTAGGTTTACTGCTAAACCATAGTTCATACGGTGTCGTCTCAACGGATTTAGATGGTGCCCTTTTAAACGTGAATGCAGCTGTCTCTAATGCGCAACCCCAAAACGATAGTGGTAAAACCGATAAGAGACATCATAGATCGCACCATATCCAATAAAGTGCAGTTACGACGTTCGGACACACCATAACGTTGTGGTGTTCTAGGTGGCGTGAGCTGTGAAACTATTCCACATTGTTTTAATTGAAGACCAAACTCGTAACTCAAATATTCGTCTCCGCGATCAGATCGTAGAAACTTTATTTTCTTGTTACGATGATTTTTCCACTTCACTCTGAAATTCTTTGAACCTTTCAATTATTTCAGACTTATGTTTCATCAAGTAGATATACTCATATCTGCTCAATTCATCTTGTGAAGGTCAGAAAATAACGATACCCGCCACGAGCATCAACACTCATTGGACCGCATACATCGGTATGTATTGTTTCCAATAAGTCAGTAGCTCGTTCCATTGTTCCAGAGAACGGAGTTTTAGTCATCTTGCCCGAAAGGCATGGTTCGCAAGCATCAAATGATTCATAACCAAGTGATTCCGAAAATCCATCTTTATGGAGTTTCTTCATGCGCTTTACACCGATATGACCCAAACGGCAGTGCCACAAATAAGTTGCACTATCATTATCAACTTTGCATCTTTTGGCATCAATATTATGAATATGTGTATCACTATGATCGAGATCCAACAAACTATTTTCATTGGGTGTATGACCATCAAAGGTTTTATTCATTTAAATAGAACAATAATTATTCTCTGATTTTAAATGAATAACCGTATTGCAATAAACATGATCAAATCATATTCATGCTCAACGCAAACGCCAAATAACATTTATTTAGGTTCAACACTAATCCCAAAAGTATAGGGAGTGTGCGATGATGATCATATCAATCTTGGAACCACTTCCAACACTCATCGTCACTTCCCCTTCAACCAGTCTCTGTTTATATAACTCCTGTTTCGAGTTACTAATCTTAGCAACTGAACAAGTATCAAATACTCAGGGGCTACTATAAACACTAGTAAGGCACACATCAATAACATGTATATCAAATATACCCTTGTTCACTTCGCCATCCTTCTTATCCACCAAATATTCAGGGCATTTCCGCTTCCAGTGACCATTTCCTTTGCAGTGTAAGCACTCAGTTTCAGGCTTTGGTCCAGCTGTGAGCTTCTTCGCGGGAGTGACAACTTGCTTGTCATTCTACTTGAAGTTCCCTTTCTATCCCTTTGCCCTTTTCTTGAAACTAGTGGTCTTGTCAATCATCAACACTTGATGCTCTTTCTTGATTTCTACCTTCGTCGATTTCAACATCACGAAGAGCTCGGGAATCGTTTTCGTCATCCCTTGCATACTATAGTTCATCACAAAGTTCTACTAACTTAGTGATGGTGACTAGAGAACTCTGTCAATCACTATCTTATCTGGAAGATTAACTCTCACTTGATTCAAGCGATTGTAGTACCCAGACAATCTGAGCACATGCTCACTAGTTGAGCGATTCTCCTCCATCTTTTAGCAATAGAACTTGTTGGAGACTTCATATCTCTCAACTCGGGTATTTGCTTGAAATATTAACTTCAATTCCTGGAACATCTCATATGGTCCATGACGTTCAAAACGTCTTTGAAGTCCCGATTCTAAGCCGTTAAGCATGGTGCACTAAACTATCAAGTAGTCATCATATTGAGCTAGCCAAACGTTCATAACGTCTGCATCTGCTCCTGCAATAGGTTTGTCACCTAGCAGTGCATCAAGGACATAATTCTTCTACGCAGCAATGAGGATAAACCTCAGATCACGGATCCAATCCGCATCATTGCTACTAACATTTTTCAACACAATTTTCTCTAGGAGCATATCAAAATAAACATATGAAAGCAACAACGCAAGCTATTGATCTACAACATAATTTGCAAAATACTACCAGGACTAAGTTCATGATAAATTTAAGTTCAATTAATCATATTACTTAAGAACTCCCACTTAGAAAGACATCTCTCTAATCCTCTAAGTGATCACGTGATCCAAATCAACTAAACCATAACCGATCATCACGTGAAATGGAGTAGCTTTCAATGGTGAACATCATTATGTTGATCATATCTACTATATGATTCACGCTCGACCTTTCGGTATCCGTGTTCCGAGGCCATATCTGCATATGCTAGCCTCGTCAAGTTTAACCTAAGTATTCTGCGTGTGCAAAACTAGCTTGCACCCGTTGTAGACGGACGTAGAGCTTATCACACCCGATCATCACGTGGTGTCTGGGCACGACAAACTTTGGCAACGGTGCATACTCAGGGAGAACACTTCTTAATAATTAGTGAGAGATCATCTTATAATGCTACCGTCAAACAAAATAGAATAAGATGTATAACAGATAAACATCATATGCAATCAAAATATGTGACATGATATGGCCATGATCATCTTGCGCCTTTGATCTCCATCTCCAAAGTACTGTCATGATCTCTATCGTCACCGGCACGACACCATGATCTTCATCATCTTGATCTATATCAATGTGTCATCACATGGTCGTCTCGCCAACTATTGCTCTTGCAACTATTGCTATCGCATAGCGATAAAGTAAAGCAATTATTTGGCACTTGCATCTTATGCAACAAATAGACAACCATAGAGCTTCTGCCAGTTGCCGATAACTTCAACAAAACATGATCATCTCATACAACAACTTATATCTCATCACGTCTTGACCATATCACATCACAACATGCCCTGCAAAAACAAGTTAGACGTCCTCTACTTTGTTGTTGCAAGTTTTACGTGGCTGCTACGGGCTGAGCAAGAACCGTTCTTACCTACGCATCAAAACCACAACGATAGTTCGTCAAGTTGGTGCTGTTTTAACCTTCTCAAGGACCGGGCGTAGCCACACTCGGTTCAACTAAAGTTGGAGAAACTGACACCCGCCAGCCACCTGTGTGCAAAGCACGTCGGTAGAACCAGTCTCGCGTAAGCGTACGCGTAATGTCGGTCCGGGCCGCTTCATCCAACAATACCGCCGAACCAAAGTATGACATGCTGGTAAGCAGTATGACTTGTATCGCCCACAACTCACTTGTGTTCTACTCGTGCATATAACATCAACGCATAAAACCTAGGCTCTGATACCACTGTTGTGTAACGTAGTAATTTCAAAAAAAAATCCTACGCACACGCAAGATCATGGTGATGGCATAGCAACGAGAGGGGAGAGTTTTGTCCACGTACCCTCGTAGACCGTAAAGCGTAAGCGTTATGACAACGTGGTTGATGTAGTCGTACGTCTTCACGATCCGACCGATCCAAGCACCGAACGTACGGCACCTCCGTGTTCAGCACACGTTCAGCTCGATGACGTTCCCCGGGCTCCAATCCAGCAAAGCGTAGGGGATGAGTTCCGTCAGCACGACGGCGTGGTGACGATGATGATGTTCTACCGGCGCAGGGCTTCGCCTAAACTCCGCGACGATATGACCGAGGTGGAATATGGTGGAAGGGGGCACCGCACACGGCTAAGGAACGATCCGTAGATCAACTTGTGTGTCATGGGGTGCCCCCCTGTCCCCGTATATAAAGGAGCAAGGGAGGAGGAGGTGGCCGGCCAAGGGAGGGCGCGCCAGGGAGGAGTCCTACTCCCACCGGGAGTAGGACACCCTCCTTTCCTAGTCCAACTAGGAGACCTTCCATGTAGTAGGAGTAGGAGAGAAGGAAAGGGAAGAGAGAAGGGAAGGAAGGAGGGGGTGCGGCCCCTCCCCCTAGTCCAATTCGGACTAGGCCTTGGGGGGGGGGCGCGGCCTGCCCTAGGCAGCCCCTCTCTCTTTCCCGTATGGCCCAATAAGGCCCAATACTTCTCCCGGCGAATTCCCGTAACTCTCCGGTACTCCGAAAAATACCCGAATCACTCGGAACCTTTCCGAATTCCGAATATAGTCGTCCAATATATCGATCTTTACGTCTCGACCATTTCAAGACTCCTTGTTATGTCCCCGATCTCATCCGGGACTCCGAACTCCTTCGGTACATCAAAACTCATAAACTTATAATATAACTGTCATCGTAACCTTAAGCGTGCGGACCCTACGGGTTCGAGAACTATGTAGACATGACCTAGAACTGTTTCCAGTCAATAACCAATAGTGGAACCTGGATGTTCATATTGGCTCCTACATATTCTACGAAGATCTTTATCGGTCAAACCGCATAACAACATACGTTGTTCCATTTGTCATCGGTATGTTACTTGCCCGAGATTCGATCGTCGGTATCCAATACCTAGTTCAATCTCGTTACCGGCAAGTCTCTTTACTCGTTCCGTAATACATCATCTCACAACTAACTCATTAGTTGCAATGCTTGCAAGGCTTAAGTGATGTGTATTACCGAGAGGGCCCAGAGATACCTCTCCGACAATCGGAGTGACAAAACCTAATCTCGAAATACGCCAACCCAACATGTACCTTCGGAGACACCTGTAGAGCACCTTTATAATCACCCAGTTACGTTGTGACGTTTGGTAGCACACAAAGTGTTCCTCTGGTAAACGGGAGTTGCATAATCTCATAGTCACAGGAACATGTATAAGTTATGAAGAAAGCAGTAGCAACATACTAAACGATCATGTGCTAAGCTAACGGAATGGGTCAAGTCAATCACATCATTCTCCTAATGATGTGATCCCGTTAATCAAATGACAACTCTTTTGTCCATGGCTAGGAAACTTAACCATCTTTGATTCACGAGCTAGTCAAGTAGAGGCATACTAGTGACACTATGTTTGTCTATGTATTCACACATGTATTATGTTTCTGGTTAATATAATTCTAGCATGAATAATAAACATTTATCATGAAATAAGGAAATAAATAACAACTTTATTATTGCCTCTAGGGCATATTTCCTTCAATGAAATCCATCGACGATTGGGTCTAGAACCAATGCGGCGAACCCACCATGGCGAATGCTGGTGGGGTGGTCTCTTCGGTCAAAGGTGATCGGGCAAGAGGACCATGGATTGAACTTCGGGGCAACTGGCTCCATCACGTATACATCCCTGAGTGCACGCTTCCGCTCCCTTTTGAGTATGTGCGTGGCATATATCATGTTCACCGTCCGCTCCTGTGGGGGGAAACCCTTCTGTCCTCTATTGTTCGGCGGTCGGGTCTCTTCCTCGTCGTCGTTATGTAGCCCCTTGTCGCTGTTTTCGGCAATTAACTTGCCTGCCTGCTTGAACACCCAACAGTCCCTATTGGTGTGGTTAGCTGGCTTTTCAGGGGTGCCATGTATTTGGCACAAGCGTTCGAGAATCCGGTCCAAATTGGACGGACCCTGAGTTGTTCTTTTGAATGGCTTTTTCTGTTGACCGGGTTTAGAGCCTCTGAATCCGGCATTGACTGCCGTATCCTCACTGTTATCGCCGTTAATGCGGCGTTTGTTTTTGTTGCGACGCGACCTGCCACTACGGTCCTTGATATCCGGACTGCCAGAATTTTTGTTGAGGTTGTTGCTGCGTGCTAGCCAGCTGTCCTCACCCGCACAGAAGCGGGTCATGAGTGATGTAAGGGCTGCCATGGATTTCGGCTTTTCCTGTCCCAGGTGCCGGGCAAGCCACTCGTCGCGGATGTTATGCTTGAAGGCCGCGAGGGCCTCGGCATCCGGACAGTCGACGATTTGGTTTTTCTTTGTTAAGAACCGTGTCCAGAATTGTCTGGCCGATTCGTCTGGCTGCTGAATTATGTGGCTTAGGTCATCTGCATCTGGTGGTCGCACGTACGTGCCTTGGAAGTTATCGAGGAATGCGGCTTCCAGGTCCTCCCAACTCCCAACTGACTCTGCTGGCAAGCTGTTAAGCCAGTGCCGGGCTGGTCCTTTAAGTTTGAGTGGGAGATATTTGATGGCGTGGAGATCGTCTCCGCGGGCCATGTGGATGTGGAGGAGATAGTCCTCGATCCAGACCGCGGGGTCTGTTGTGCCATCATAAGATTCAATATTGACGGGTTTAAACCCTTCTGGGATTTGATGATCCATTACCTCATCTGTGAAGCACAGTGGGTGTGCGGCGCCTCTGTACTGGGCGATATCGCGACGGAGGTCAAAAGAGCTTTGTCTATTGTGTTCGGCCCGGCCGGACTTACTGTGTCCGGGGTGACGGTGATCGTCACGTATCGTGGGGCGCCCACGTGATCCATAGATCGATCTTGATTGTCTTGCCTTATCCTCCAATATATCTCGCAGGTCCGGAGTGTTCCCCTGTGGCCTTGTGCTTTTCGAGCGATGCCGGGGTACGGGTCTAGTGAAGGGCCTTGAGGCCTCTCTGTCGCGACCACGGGGTGGTCGATCAGCCGTATTGTCTCCTGGTGAAGCGGGATCATATGCCTCCACCTCTAATCGGGGGAGCAGCTTACGTTTGGGGTAGCTTTTGGAGGGGCGTTCGAGTTCATGCTCTTCGGCCGCGAGGACTTCGGTCCATCTGTCGGCTAGCAGATCTTGATCAGCTCTAAGCTGTTGCTTTTTCTTGAGGCTGTTTGCCGTGGCCATAAGCCTGCATTTGAGACGCTCCTGTTCGACGGGATCCTCAGGTACGACGAATTCGTCGTCGTCGAGGCTTGCCTCGTCTCCGGAGGGAGGCATATAGTCCTCTACCTCTTCTTCGGCCGCTCTCTCATGAGGGCTGGCGTCCCCCTCCTCCTGTGCTGGATCTTGCTGGAGTGGGTTGTCTTCGGCGCTATCCGGTGTATTATTGTCTGCATTCCATGCGGGGGGGAGGGCCCTTATTGTTATCCACACGGATGGTGCTCGCCCTATCTACAAGGCTAGCATTGTCCCGAGGGGGGATACTCTTGGCATGGTGACGCAGCTGCGAGAGGAAGAAGATGTGTATAAGTTCTCAAGGAAGAAGATGCTGAGGCAATTGGACATCCTCATTGGAGGCAAGGTGGCCGAGGAGCTTATGTTTGGAGAGACCGAGGTGAGATCTGGTGCCTTGTCTAATCTAAGAGAGGCGACTCAGCTGGCGACAGACGTGGTCACCAAGTATGGCATGAGCCAGCGGATCGGCCCTGTTTGCTACGGTAACAACAATGATGGGGAGCAGACGGCAACCTCGAGCTGGCAAGGGACAACCCTGATTGACCAGGACGTGGAAGAGTTACTGGTCCAGGCTCGCAAGAACGCGAAAAAGATTATCACGGCGCACCGTAAGGAGCTCCATGTGCTAGCCGATGCCCTTCTCGAGCATGGAACTCTCACAGGAGACCAGATCAAGCAGCTGGTAAATGGTCTTAAAATTGGTAGTGCGCAGAATCAGGAAACGCCATCTTCATCCTAACCCTAGCAGTGGATGGTTTGGTTGGTCTATGAACTTATTTCATCGTTTTCTTTTTCTTTACTTGCATGCACAGTTGCACACAAATATAAAGAAGATGCGCATGGTCTGAATTTCTCTGGTTTTTGTTTATCTATTATGAATGGAATACGGCGTGTTCTTTGGAATACTGTGTTGTCAGTCTGTAAACTCTCAGTGCTTTTGAATCTCAATTTACATTGATGTAGCGTGCCCCAAGATTGGTAAATTTCTTTGACCTGTGTACAATGGGGTACAACCCCGCTGGAATCATTATTATTTTTAATTATATATAAAAGAGTTCAAGTACAACAGGATTATACATTGTACAGCCTAGATTATAAGAAACTAGACAAAAGGGATGTGCTACAGAATGGTGAACCAATTATAGGAAGCTAGTAAGTACTCCCTCCATCCCATAATATAAGAACATAATATATGAATTTTTTACATTACATGAATGGAGTAGCATATTGTTTTATTCCATCAGCCACAGTTTGTAGTTCATTCTTGTATATATATTTACTCCCACTTGTGAAAAAAACTGCATTAATTACCCCCTCTAAAAATCTTGTTATTTTCCTGTTTTGGCAAATAAGATATCAACACCTACTGCAAATAATCCAAAAAAAAACACTCTCTACATAGACCAGCATAAGAGGCTAGGTGTAGTTCATCTTTTCATGCCATAGATCAGCACTAGAACAGAAGAGGGTTCCTGCGAAGAAGCACAAGAACACAGCAATAACAATCTGTGGCATGGAATTCATGAAGAGCTTGCAATTTAGAAAATCTGGAAACTGGCAAACAGTGTATTACAAGACCGGGGACATGACACAATTGATACATCGTTGAAGCCCACACGCAACTGGAAATGTCTATGAAAATAGCTCGCATAGTCCACATATCATATTCTTCAGTGCATACCGCACCCTTCAGTTGCAGAGTCAGTTTCCACCATCGATCACTTGATTACAGCCCATTTGGATGGCTGTGCTTATGGCATAAAAGATACCCAAAACCTCTTGCAGAGTCAGTTTCCACCATCGATCACTTGATTACAGCCCATTTGGATGGCTGTGCTTATGGCATAAAAGATACCCAAAACCTCCGAATGAAACGCATCCGAGACTTGCTCCAGAATTGTTGTTCCTTTCAGGAAGCGCCGTCCGTATTGATTTTCAAAATTTCCGGTGGAGGCCTGGACCATCTTTCCTTTTGCTGCTGCTTTTGCCTACCCCACCACCATTTGCTCAACCTTAAAGAGATGCATAAAAAGAAAATCAATAGTATGACATATTTCATCAGAAGATCTAATAAAACGTCCTACATTTGCTCTATTCCTTTCATGCCACCTACGCCAAAGAAAAGAAAGCAAGATTTAAGCTTTCTTTCCTCGTTGAGGCTCAGGATTTTCCCCATACAACTCAAAACATCTACACATGACAGAACTGTAATCTAACATGCTCCCAACTGGGCTTTCTTTGCCGTTTCCTGTTTTTCAGGGTGTCATTAATTTAACCTTCTTACACTTAATGAAGCAATGTCCGCTATCCTCATCCAAATGAAAGCAAACAGGACAGCGAGTGCCTACATGCATCCCTCTGTGTTGAAGCTTCATGCGCATGGGTAAACTGTCTGTAGACAGGTGCCATAAAAAGTGAAGAATCTTGTTTGGAAGGGGAAGCGACCACAACTTTGGCCAATTAAAACCACATGCTTCTTCATCTGTATTTGAGGAGAAAGTTAGTCCTGAAATGGATTCTCAAGCTGCAACATCCACAACAACTCTATATGCATATTTGACTGAAAATATACCTTTTGTTATACCATAATCACCACCTATGATTGTGCCACATGTATTTATCCACCACATAGCCCAAATCTCTCAATCCACAGTCTGCTAGAGCCGCTCTAAAACTTTCCATTTGACTCAGCAACAACCAGAACAACTCTTTATGCAGATTTGACTGAGCATATACCTTCTTCTCATGATTATACATGATCTTGTTAAAAGTCGCCAGCGCACAACCATGAGAGGTTAAGCTGCTGACTGAGGATGTGCAATAAGTTACAAGTTATCCTCCTTTTAGCACTAACAGGATCTCCATAAATGCCCTTGAAATGCCATTTGAAACGATCTTTTTCCACTAGTTTAGCATCAATGTGATACCTAGAGTAGTTGTGAAGTTCCAGCTTAACTTCTTTCTTCTGTATCAACGCCACTCCTCTACTCTTTCCTTCACAATCTCTAACCATCATGTTCCCCATTCCTAGCATCCACTTGAACTTCTCCATCCTCCTCTTATCGAGTTCAGTTTCAGATAAGAGGATGTTGGGGTCAACCTGCTCCTGGAGATCCAAAAGACCTCTCACTGCCGGGCCATTCCCCAATCCCCGGCAGTTCCACACTAGGATTCTCATTTGGACTCGCCAGGCTGTCCCAGCAGCCCGGCGTTGAGCATTTCTGATTTAGCATTTTCTTCTTTTTCTTCACCCCCATCAGTTTCCATCTTCGCCTTGTTCGCTACTGCTATCACCTCATCGACATTCATTATATGAGCCCTCCTCTTCTTTGATTCTGTCAAAATATTTGATTGATTTTGCTGGATTCCTTTCTTCCTCTTCAAAGTACCTTGCTTCAAACTTTTTACAGCCTTATAAACTTTATCTTCTACTTTGTTCTGGACCCCTTGATCGTCCTCTGTGCCCGGTACATCTTTCCGCCAAGACGGCCCATCGCTACCCTGTTTACTGCTTATACTGCTACTTGGCCAGAATTTTGCTTTGTCCTTTGAGCGTCTGGTCCTCTCTTCACCTGAGGCCCCCTTGTTGATAACAACTGTCCTTAGCCATGGCCCAAACTGCCGGGGCCCCGTTCTTGTGGATCCAGTCGGACATGACTTCTCTGTATGCCCAAGAATTCCACAGCCATAGCAGAAGTCAGGGATATTCTCGTATGTGAAGGCGACAATCTTCTCCTCCTCCTTTTCATCGTCCCCAAGCGCCATCATATCGTCTTCATCATCATGAATAAAGCATGTTACAAACCTCATAATCGGCATGGTGATGTCCATTCTCACTTTGATCCGCATGAACAACGCCCCCGTCGAGTCGGCATTCGCGCCTGTATCCACCTCGAGAACCTTCCCAACCTGCTCACCAACCAGCTCCCCGGTCTCCCTGCCCATCGACCCGGCCGGGACGCCGTACGCCCTGACCCAGACAGGCACCGTGTCGAACCTGAGCTCGTCCACGGTGGTGGCTCCGGGCGCAAAATCCTCCATCACCAACAGATGACCGGCGAAGCTCCAGGGCCCGGCATCCAGAGCCTTCTCCTTGTCGGCCTCGTGGCGGAAGGTGAAGAGGAACCGATTCCGGCCGAGGTCTTCGCATTTGACCCCGAAGGAGGGGCTCCAGACCGCCCCCAGAGACGTCCCCACATGCTGCGCTATGGCCGGCTTCTCCGAGAGCAGCTTGCCCACCGCCTGGATCTTGCCGCCGCTCGCCTGCGGGGAGGGGCATGGCTGCTGCTGCTGCTGCTGCTTGCCGGTGATCCTGACCCCCTTCTTCTCGGCCTCGGAGAGCTGCAGGCTGCCGAGCTTCCCCCGCAGAGGTGCTGCCCTCGAGGCCCCCATTGCGGCGGCCGGAGCTTAGTGGTGGCTGCCGATCCGGAGCAGTGCTGCTACGAATCCGCCGCCGCCGGCACGCACCGGAAGCTGGGATTTTGGTGGTGGGTTCTCTCTTAGGAATTCCTTGGGATCCTATTCCTCACTCGATCCCTCATCCCTAACCCTAGATTTGGATTTCGGATGGAGCGCTGGAACTTGAACACGGGTTGAGAGGGAATGTTTTTTTCTCTTCAGAAAATGGAATGGGTGGCTTCTTCTGGGCTAATTGGGCTTCACGGTGCCAGGCCTGGGACAACGAGAAGAGAGGTTTTTCGGCCCAATCCTCCGAGCCCAAGCCCAGCTCCCTCCCCTTCTTTTCATTCCCTCCCCTCACTCGTCTCTACTTTGCCAGCCGCCGCCGCCGCCCGGCTCGTCCGCGACCTCTACCCCGCCGCCGCCCAGATCCAACTCTGCCGTCCCCATCCGCGCCGTCGTCCTCCGCCTCCAGCGCGCTCCTCCGCCCCCCGGTCACCTCGCCCGGCACCACCCGCCACCAGAGTCGCCCCTCCAGGTATCTTCCTCCCCCCACCACTTCTAGCGCCCTCCGGGCATCTTTAGTACTTCAACTGTTGAGGTTAATCTGAGAAATCGATGCCACTATGTTGCAAATCTTGCCCTGCTGTTGAACGTGGACCAGCGCTTCTGCTTCAGATTAGGTTGGTGCTTGAATTTGAATGCCACGCATGTCGGTGACTGACTGCTCAGAGTATCACGGTTGCGATTTCAGCGTTTGCTGTTTGCTAAGGAATTGATTGCTAGAATTCTAGTTCATGCAAATGCCTATATGTGTCATTGTGGCGATTGCTGTTTGTTTAATTTGTTCAGGAAATTGCCAGTTCTATGTTTAGTTTGTATGTTCTGCACAGTATGAAGTTTCTCATTCGAAAAGAGTTTCATTTGATCAACTGGCCTGCATCATGTGTAACATAGTGACACATTTCTGTTCAGAGTATTACCTAGGAATTGCTGTAACCAACTGGGTTACATGGTTGCAATTTTAGCGGTTGCTGTATGTTAAGGATCTGCTTGCTGGAATTCTAGCTCATGTGATTGTCTCGGTGTGTCACACTGGTTTGCTGTCAGTTTGTTCACCAAATTGCTATACTTCATGTGATGCTTATATGTAGGGTTAAATATAGATTGCTTGAATGTTCCGCGCACACAGCATGAAGTTTCTCATACAAAACGAATTTCATCTGATGAACCGAGCTAAGATGGTATGTACATAACAGTGACCCATTTCTGGTTTGTGCAGCCAAGGTGATCCAATGGCTTCAGGCATCATGCTCCGACGTCTTTCCAAGACACTCACCATGAGCCCAGCAGCAGCACTGGCATCTGGTATGACCAGCCAGCATCACCAGCTTCAGCAGCGCGCACCGGTCAGCGGCACGTCCAAGGGCAAGGCCAAGCTCAAAGCCGGGATGCCTCTGAGGCGTAGCGTCATAGCGAAGAAGGGGGGCGCGCCTGCCACTGCTGGGAGCGGCGGCGCTGGCCGTGGTCGCCGTGAAGCCATCGAGCGTATTACTCAGATTGCAGAGTCATGTCTCAAGTCCTCCACTCCTCTACGGCACCTGTCCCCCAAGGAGCGTCTCCGCGAGGCAAAGCGTGAGGAGCTTGGGCTCATCTCCAAGGAACGGCAACGTGAGCTTGACGCTGCCAAGGCTAAAGCTAAAGCTAAATCCAAGGGTGCCAGTGGAGGTGATGGTGACCGCGTTCTGATGGGTCCGCCGGGCCTTGACTATATCAGTCTTGGTCTGGTGGATGAGGAGGCTATCCCTGAGTATGAGCTGACAGTTGAAGATGGCCGGCGTCTTGCCAAAGAATACAGCCGTGTGCTAATGCGACGACACCGTGCACGTCAAACTGCAGAGTCAACGCTCTTGAGGCTCAAGAAGGAGGCCATTGCTGCGCTCCCTGAGAAGCTGCGGGCTGCTGCTATGGTTCCTGACATGACCCCGTTCCCTGCAAACAGGTACATGGCAACACTCACGCCACCTATTGAAGGGTATATTGAAAAGGTGCGAGATGCTGCCAAGAAGTATTCAGTGAAGGAGAAACTTCGTTGAGTTCGATTCAACATGGGAGGAAAGACTCTTCTCCATACAAGATGCTGAGAGTTTAGAACGCTTTCTTATGCTCCTTTAATTAATTCTTGGCCTCTGTCTAGGTTTGATAACTACACTTTGTGCTATTTTGGGCTGTGATAATCAGATTCTGGTAATAAGCTGTCACAAATTTTATTTGCAAGATCCTGCCATAATATTCTCACTGAACTGTTTACTTCAGTTTTGCTCCCTCTGTTTCTTTTTACTCCGCATATACGATTTGTCTGAAGTCAACTTTGTGAAGTTTGATGGCTACTTTGGCTATTTTGGTTTGTGATAATCAGATTCTGGTAATAAGCTTGCAAGACCCTGCCATGTTATTCTGACTGAGCTTTTCTACTTCAGTTTTGCTGTGTACTAGTGCATCTTGTTATCATGTAGAGCTGAAAGCAGGAAAGTATTTCCCTTGAAATGATGCTCATGCTGAAAGTATGTCTGTTAAGCAATCACCTTGTTCATTAAACAGCGGCAAGCATGCCAAGTAGGGGCATTTTGAGGCACGGTACATGCAACTGAAAGAACTATGTTAACTCATCCCCACCTCTGAACCCTTTATAGAATAGTAATCTGCTGTGATACAACCTCTTTTCTTTTTCTTTTTTCTTTTTGCTGTTCATTTATCTCCTTTCATGCTTTCATATGCCCTCAATGATGATTTCCTGCAGGATCTGATTGTCGAAAGAAGTACCTAGCTTTGCTGTGTCATGTACTAATGTACTTGTGAGAAAAATCAGATTGTTACCAGAGAAAGATCTAATGCCATGTCATGTCATGTTTACTTTGTCGAACTTCCGAGGGTCAGGTCTTGGGAGTGTGCTTTTGTTATGTGCAAATGGAAGTCATTGATAGAGTATACATTTTGGTATCAGCTGCAATGTTAAGGTCATCTCTTCCCTAATCCATGGAGAGCTACCTCAGTGATTTTTAACACCGAATTTCTGCACTGGGTTATTTTTAACATTTGGCCCTGCTTACAAGTTGTCTTCCCTAATCCTGTTAGCTTCTCTCTATCTACTTGGTGCATTTGTCTTGAATTGAATCAAATTCGTCATATTTGTTTACTTGCGCCCTGTACCATGATTTCTATGCTGCCTTAAACATATCTTGAAACCACATCATATCATTCAGATGTACATAAAATGGCCAGGTGTTCTCTTTTCTTGAATATCAATTTTGGTTGGCACCATTAGGCGTAGAATGTATATTCATGTAAGAAACCTAAAACACCATTGTGTACGATAACGTAAGAAGCCTGAAATTTTCTTTGCATGTGTTCATGCAAGAAATCTCTGAACTCCTCCAAGAAGCCACGTCAGCTACCAGCGTGTCGTATTTAGCCCACTGATCTGGACCAAATCAAAAACCCAGAAACCTAAGTTTGTGGAGCAGATTGAGCATTCAGATGCTTTATGGGAACATTTTGTCCTACTTAATTTTTAGTGCGAGCCACAACACGCGTACAATTGTAAAATAAATAAATATCTATGAGCAATTTATAAACCGTAATATGTCTATAAAATGGTACTACATGGCTCTGTTATCTGTCTTTTTTCTTTCTTTATTTCTGATCTAATGTTATATGTCTTATATTCTTCTGTTCTTTCACTCACAGGGATAATTATATAGTACTATATCTCTTATATAGGCAGCTTATTAATGTGCTAGCATCAAAAAGTCTAGACTAGCTATACATGTGGAGGGATAATCCACATGCCACCAAGTAAACTACCATGCTCCAAGTATCCGACCGACCTGATCCTCTTTAATTCACCACTGTCAACATCGTTCTTCCCATCGTCTACCTTGTAGTAGATCTGGTCAGCGATGCCATTTGAGATTGTCAAGAACACCTTATCACTAGGGACAACATCGTTTCGACCAAAACGACAATGGTGCGAGTAGTAGATGCAATTTCTCTCCACCCCTCCACGCATGTTTGCTGGCACGTGAACCGCCCTAGAGAATCTCCTCCCCAAAAACAAGGCGCAAGCTTGTCACCTCGAGCCACCTGTGCTTGCGATGTGGTGCAGATTTCGATGAGTTTGAACACCTTGAAGAACGGATCGACGTTTGCCAAACCATTTGCAGATCAATGCCATCACAAGCTTGCCTTGCAAATCTAAGATGTATCTCGTGCCACCATAGTCGGTCTAGTCGAACCATTGCACATCTACCTGACGTTCAGCAACGATCACCGGTGCGCCGTCCTCGTTCAAGCCAATGTCGAACTTGGAGAGTGCCCTTCCATAGTGTAGGCCATATAGCTCGCCATTACAGAAGGCGCACAACCAATTCCGCACAGCGCGACGCCGCAAACGCTTGTCATGGCGGCAAGGATGCAACTGTTTGGAGGTTGGCGGCTCGGAGAATACAACTTTCCTTTCGATGGCCATGACGAGGCCATGGTGCTGGCTCTTGCAGACGACCGTGGCCTGTGCGCCGGAGAAGATGTTTGTGATCCTGAGCGAGCCCAGCGAGGACGAGCCCGCCGACGAGCAGCCTCCTAAACCGCTTGCTCATGAGCCGCAGTTCCATGACGGTGCCGTCCTCGGGGCAGTAGAGGCGCTTTACCCCGTTATCTTGGTGCGGCGATAGGAGCAGCCACGGGAGCGCCGCGACGGGCCGCGGTCCGCCACGCCCGGCAAACGGCGGCGAAACGTGCACGGCCGCGTGGGGAGGCGATCAGGCTGTAGATGACGACGAGGAGATCGTCTGGGAGGTGCGGCGGCGCCTGTGCGTGCATGATTTGTTTCCTGTTTGTCGCCGGCGGCGGTGGCCATCCGCGTCGACATGGTTAAAAACTTTGGGCACGAATCGTATCGCCACCAAAGTTAATTAGTAATCTTTATTATCTTTACCCCTAATCTTTCCCTAATCTTTATCTTTACCTCTTTATCTTTATCTTTACCTACTAATAAAGCGGCTACTGCTTCTGGTCGTACGTCGTCGGTATATTTGCATAAAAGTCCTTCTATTTCTGAGAATTCAACCCGCAGTCCTACTTTTAAGTTGGTACCTAAGAAAACGCTTCGTTTTTATAGAAACGGCCCTGCATTTGTTTCTACCCTACCCACAGTCCTTTTTAGGAGCAGAAACGTGTGCGTCCAAGCCAGGGAGCTTGGCTCCGCGCCACGCGCTCGCCCCGACCCCGCTTTCCTCTGTCGCGTCGCCGTGCCGGCCGGCCTCACCGGAGATCACCGCCGCCGCGACCAGGTCATGTCGCCGCCTCTGCCTTCTCCTCCTCCATCTCCTTCCTCCCTCCCTCTCCCCATCTCTCTCCCCCTCTCATTGCAGCGCCGCCATGGCCGCCCCGAGCTTCGCCGGCAGCCGCGCCGCCCGCCTCCGCCCACGACTCTGACGGGATCCGGCCGCCACTGCCCGGATCCACATCCTCTGCTCCGCCGCGCCCTGGATCCAGCCACAACCAAGCCTCCCGCGTTGATCCGCCCGTCCGCCGGCCTCCCCTTGCTCGATCTGCGTGGACGGGCGAAGTTTCTAACTTGCCGGGGCGGCCATGGCAGGGAGGCGGCGCTGCGCTCGGGTGCCCGCATCAGGCGACGGCAGCGAGGCGGGAGGCATGCGTGGAGATGAAGGAGGAAAACATGGAGAGTCGGCCGGAGTGAGGAGTTCTTCGGCGTCGGAGCAGCGGACCACCGGGTGCAAGCTTGTGGGGGGCGGCGGCCATGGCGGGGATGCGGCACCAATTTATATACCATCGCCAGTTGCCCGGAAATCAGCAAGCTGACTAGAGAATCAACAAACAGATAAATTTATAGACTATTTGAGCGAGTAAAAGTGGAAAATAAGACACCAAATTGGTGTGTTGCTGGCTGCAAATCAGCAAACAGAGAGAGCAGAGACCGAAAGAGGAACACTGAAGCAAGATCCATGGCGAACGAGCACAGGACAATGCGAGGACGTAGTAACAAGGCGACAGGGCCGGCCTCTACGAGAGTGAGTGGCCGTCGGTGCTGGAGCGACGGCGGCCTCTAGCTGGCCGGTGCCAACTCCTCTGCAGAGGAGCCGGTCATCTCCGTCATTGGAGACTCCCCGGTGGCGCGGGTGTGTAGCTCACGCAATGACCGGTGGAGTGGGGGGGTTTCCCATCTGCCCGCGCCATGGCCGGGTGGAGCTTGGGAGGGGGGATCCTGGCGGCGGTAGGCGTAAGCGGCAGCGGCGGCGTGTCCCAGAGCAACGGGAGGTCGGGATGTGGATCTCTCGGAAGAGAAGCTACATGCTCGGTCTGGGCAGAAGCAGAATTGCAGATGTGCTTCTCGGTGGAGACACGAGTGGATAAGCAAGCTCTACAGCGGTGGAAGTACACGTGCCTATGGGGAATTATACATGCCGGCCGCTCAGCCCCAGCATTGTTTTGTTTTTAACAGCCGTTTGTACACGGAGTATATGGACGCATAATGAGAACATATAATATACTTTTTGTGCAAAAAAGACATTGAAAATGAAATATAATCATCCAAATCATACAACCTCGATAATAAAAATACGTATCAAAATCATAAGAATTCAAATCTTTTGATAATTTTATAAAATACTTTAAATGAATTATTAAACTCTCGAAGAGTGTGTAAGGGCATCTTCAACGCCGACACTCAAAGCGCCCGCAACCGGCTGGACCGCCGGTCCCGGCATGTTTTGCCATCCAATATGAGCCTGTATCGGTTCGCCACCCGGTCTGAACCTACTTTTTATGAGAAAACGGAAAAAACTCGGCGCAAGGACATTGCGGGCGTCCGAAGCGCTGTCGGGCATGATTATGACTGCCCTGTCCCAACCAAAATCCACTCCCTCATCCGCGTTCCTTCCCGTCCGAAACGTTCAACACCGTCCAGAGCACCGGTGCCGCGTTCATGTTGGCTCAGAGCGACATGAACTCTCGCCGACACTTCTAATTTTTTTTACTCTATTTATGTCCTCGGGAACTCATATTGACAAAACTGAAAAGGAAACAAACACCATACATAGACGGATTGATCACGGTTCATATGTGTGCAAAAAAATCATCGATGCCAAAACACACACATTTACGTGTCATGACAATAGAGTCTTTAGTTGATCTCAATAAAGCTATTGTTATGTGTGAAAAAACTTTTATTGTCTGATAGTAGTACAATAGCTAACCTGATCTGCAATGTCGTAACATTTTTCTGCTTCCCAAATTGTATCCATGAAAAACAGGACACTAGCGACACATGAGCCGTCATTAGTTAAATCAGTTATACTTATTTGAAACTATGTATATGTATACCACAATACAAAAATATTATTTAAATAAAAGAATATAGTAAACAAAAATAGCCTACTTTAATGAACTAGCTTACTTTCTTGAACAAAGGTAATTACAGAAGTTGTTATATCCTACCACCATGATTTAAAGACATTAATAATTCTATGTATGATAGTGTTAACTTTATTTAATGATAATCATCTAAAAGGAGAACAAAGCAAATTGCATCTAATTGTGAACTGAGGCGCAACAGACTAAGCAAAGATGCAATTACAATAAAGAATCATACATATATCGTAATAGAACAGTAAGTTAGAACATCTATACAACAAGGATTTCACGGTCAGCGACAGAAGTATGCATGCATGGACGTCGGACGAAGTATACCATATTTTTATTGTCTGATGTCAGTAACTCAAAATAAGAACTACATGTAGAATAGTTTTGTTATCAATATGTTAGTCTAAAGATAAGGTTGTCCACCCGATTAGTTGATTAGGATTCATGTCACAAGTTTCGAACTAGCGCCCCAAAGAATCCTATTGTTAATTGATCCATCATTTCTGCCATCGTCAAACTTATCCTCTACCTGGCCAACCTAATTAATGATAATTGGCATTTGCTTCCCAGCAAAGCACATCATTTTTTTTCTCCCGGTGCAACGCACGGGCATGTTTACTAGTTAATAATAAAGCAAATAGTGTTTCTGGTCGTCCGTCCGGAAAATTGCTCCCGAAGTTCGCACTAATTACCCACTATGCCACCGGTAAGTGAGAAAAACGTGCCGCTGCGGCTGCATCCGCATCCGCCTTGCATCTGTTCATATAATGCAACACTCACATATATCATAAGTATATGTCCCTACCCGACTTGCAGGAGCTTGTGTCCTGCATGCTGTAGACCTGGGTTCGATCCCTTCACCCTCTTCCTTTTCTTTCTTTTTTCTTGTGGCTGCACCACATGACCACTGCTCGACCCAACATGCTTTTTCTCTTTGTTTAATTTCTTTTTTCATGTTCAAATATTTTAAATATGAATTTTTTTCAAATCTAACATGTTATATATGAAATTTTTTCAGAAAAATGAGTAGATTTTAAATATGCTATTATTTTCCATGTTAATCTTTTTAAAATTATGTTTAGGATGCATCATAGTTTAATGCTCTCACAAAAGCTATTACAAATGAAATATAATATTCCAAATGTTAGTCACCATAAAAATGATTCCATTTAAAAAATATTCTAACAAATTAGAATTAAACACCTTGTCAAATTAAATATATATTCATGTTTTTCTGAACAATAAAAATAAAAATGATTGAAAGACTCTTTCATCGAAGAGCTGAAATGGGTCATAACAAACATTGCTAAGATACATCCAAATTCCATAGTTCAAAAAGAAATACTTAATATAACTTTATTTCTGACGTTTGCAAAAATTGAATTAAATAAGTGTTACATAATTACATTGAAGATTGTGATGTGTTTTTTCTCCCGTTCCAACGCACAGGCCCTTTTGCTAGTCTCTACCTATATATATATATATATATATATATATATATATATATATATATATATATATATATATATATATATATAATAATATAGTTAATAATTAATATTATAATATAATAATAATAATAATAATAATATATAATAATAATATAATAATAATAATAATAATAATAAAGCAAATAGAGTTTCTGGTCGTCCGTCAAAAAAATACCCTTAAAGTTGCTATAAATTACCCGCTATGCCACTCATAAGTCAAGAAAACGATTCGATTTTTTCAAAGTCATCGTCGTGCACAGTAGTTTATAAAACAAATACCCCGCTCATGTCACAGACGCTCTACCAGCTCAGAGGTTGAAGCATATCTTCTCCACCGCACAGACCCGGGTTTGATCCCCAGGTCGTCCTATTTCCTCTACCTTTTTGTCAAGCACCTCCTCCCTCCCACATACGCGTTCATGGGCCAGCCCGTGGGGCGTGACGCCCCTATTCTATTTTCATTTCGTTTTTTCTTTTCTCATTTCTGTTTTTGTTTTTCCTTCTTTAAATTAATTCGAGATTTTCTAATTACAAAAGGTTGCAAGTTTTGAGAAAAATATTCGAGAAATCATAGAATGTTTATGAATTCAAAAAATGTGCGAGAACTCATAAATTTTCTGCAGTTTAAATTTTTTTGGTGATTCACAAAACTGTTCGCAAATTATAAAAAAATCACAATTTTTCAAAATTTGTTCCCCAATTATAAAAAAAGTTCATCGATACAAAAAAGGTTTGCTAACTCAAAAAATGTTCATCTATTCAAAAAATATGCATGCATTTCAAAAAATGTTCGTCTGAACAAAACAAATGTTCATGAATTCGAAAACAATTCATGCATTTCAAAAAATGTTCGTCTGAACAAAACAAATGTTCATGCATTTAAAAAATGCCCAAAATTTTAAAACAAATGTTTCTCGATTAGAAAAAATGTTCGTCGATTCAAAAGTCTTTCATGTCTAGGATTTGGGTAGTTTTTGGAAAGTCTTTTTATGTCTAGGCGCTAGGAGTAGTTTGTGGTCCATGAAATTTGTTTTTAAAGTTTTAAACAATCTCTTGCGCGCGTGCCATGCAGTGGCAAGCTCATTGCCTTGGGATTTACCACGTCAAATGCATTGCGATCACATGCATATCGTGTACATCATCAACGAGGGTGTGGGAAGAAAGATAAGTGGAAACATGGTGAGCCACCATGTGAAAATAAAGAACACTCATAATTTGGGGTATTGAGTCATACTTATTTGGCTGGCGTGTAACTTTTTTTGTCTCCCGTTGCAACGCACGGGCATGTTTGCTAGTTAATAATAAAGAGAATTGGGTTTCTGCCCGTACGTCATAAAATCTACCCTCGAAGTTGGCAATAATTACCCACCAATGCCATCCGTAAGTGGCAAAAACGATTCGTTTTTAATTTCAATTATCGCTCCCGGGTTCTGTTATTAACAATGGATGACTGGCGCGATGGCTGAGGCTACGACGCTCCACACAGGAGACCAGGGTTCGATCCCTGGTTCTTGACTCCTTTTTCTCTTTCTTTTTACCTATCTTAAGTGCACTAATGGGCCAGCCCATGTGTGGGTCGTGGCGCCCCCTATTTTGTATTTCTTTTTGGTTTTTTTCTCTAAAAATTAATTTCGGATTCGTGGCGCCCCCTATTTTTTATTTATTTTTACTTTTTTATTTCTGTTTTGGTTTTTATCTCAAAATTAATTTCGGATTTCCAAAATATCAAACAGTTGCGAGTTTTGAAAAAAAGTAGGAAAATGGTAAACTGTTTGTGAATTTAAAAAATATTCGAAAAATCATAAAATGTTCATGACTTAAAAAATTGCTCATGTATTATAAACAAACCATGATTTCAAATGAACTTTCATGAAATAATAAATGTTCATCATTTTTTAAAATGATCCAATATTCAAAGCATATTCAGGAATTTAAAAAACATGTCCATCAGCTTTTAGAAAATGTTCACAAAAATTAAAACACATCCGTAAATAATAAACAAAACTAATTGTAGCTTCCATAAAGGTTTTATTAGGAGATCTATAGAGCTCCTTTTATGATTTTATTTAGTCCTTCGCGTCGGGTAAAAAAGGGTTTCCGTGTTTTGTACAACGCTGAACCCAACAAAATTGACATTACTTTCTAAGGGTTAGTTTTTGTAAGCTATATTAAAATGGCTAAACGTCTATTTTGCTTCCATACACAGCTATGGTTATTCTGCTATCACAATAGTGGTTATGGTAAACATCGCTACGCTTGTTGGAATAAGCCATGCCCGTGGCCGTAGTGACCAGCGTGTGCGCGTCCAGGTCAGATTCGAGGCAGGGCGTGTGCGTGTGTGAGTCTGAAGCGATCTGTTGGGAGTCCAAGATGCAGCAGGCGCGTGTGAGCGCGTCGTGCGAGTAGGCTAGGGCGTGCTGATCGGGCAGTGGAGGCGCATCGTTGCGTGCATGTTGGTTAGTGGCTAGTGCATGCTAGGTTGATTAGTTCGTGCCTGCATGCGTGGTTAGTGGCCGGATGCATGCCACGTGTGGGCTGTGCTAATGTGTGCTGAGCTATATAAGCCAATGTAATCGACTTGTTCGGGGTGTTCGTCACCCGGCAAAATTCGTCTCCTTGTGTTCTTGTGATTGTTTGTCGATCCTTGGTTCCAACAACGCTAAGTCAAGGCGAGACTCAGTATAGCTCAGGCAGGGTTCGTCAATGCAGTTTGCTCAGCCATAATATATTTTGTTGTGACACCTTAAACAAACAAGTCTTGATGAGCATCATATTGTTCGTTTTTGAAATTACATTTTAAAAGTGTCTTATCTCATCATGACATCATTTGTATATACTTTGTGAATTTGATTCATACTTTTTTATATCTACCACACATGTATAACTTGATAGTTTTTTCCCCGTTGCAACGCACGGGCATTTCCAAAAATATTCGTTAAATCGAAAAAAGTTCGTCAAATTCAATAACTATTCCACCCAATTTCTAAAAAAAGTTCATGTTTGCCAGTTCAGGAAAATTGCTTAAAAATGTTCACAATTTTAAAAAAATGTTTGTAAATAGCAAAAAAATCATAAATTATAAAAATGTTCTTGATTGTAGAAAATGTTCAGAAATTTGTAATATTATGTTGTTTGCGATTTCAAATATGTGCATGAGTTTAACAAATTGTTCATAATTTCAAAATGTTCATGATTTCGCAAAATTGAGAGAGATATTGTATCTCGGTGATGCAGCGAAATGTGATCATGACCATTGGAAATTATGGATTTTTTTCTCCCGTTGCAACGCACGGGCCCTTTTGCTAGTACCATAAATAACTTTCCGTTTCCTTGTGAAAACATCTAAAGATTGAACGATCGAGTGGTGCAGTACGTACGTGCGTGGGATTCGATCAGATTATCCTATTCCTAGCTATAGCAGTATAATTTTCTGTTGCAGAAATGATCATCGCATATTATACATTAACCAAAGAGAATATATACATCCGTAAACGCCAAAGCGCCTTCGTGCAGAAGCGCTCCACCACACGACAACTTCTTGCATGTCCAGAATCTCATAAAGGACCTGCATCATCGGAACATCCCGGGCCTCTTCCTCAAGCTTGACATTTCGAAAGCCTTCGCCTTTGTTAATCGGGCCTTCCTGCTTGACGTCATGCAACGCCTCGATTTTGGGCAACGGTGGCGGGACTGGATCTGTCTCTCCCTGTCTTTTTCTTCATCAAGAGTGTTGCTTAACGGAAACCCCGGAAGGAAGTTCAGACACGCAAAGGGCCTCCGTCAGGGCAACCCAGTATCTCCGATGCTTTTCATCCTGGCCATTGACTCTCTTCAGCAGATCCTCCAGCTCACCTCCCGATAAGGCATCCTCAAGCCCATTCGTGCAAGGACGGCTAGATGCAGGATTTCCCTTTACGCTGACGATACAGGCATTTTTGCGAACCCAGACAAAGATGAGCTTCGTGCGATTTCTGCAATTCTGAAGACCTTTGGGGAGGCAAGCGGACTGATCGCAAACTTGAGCAAGACTGAGGTCTTCCCGATCAGATGTGCCGGCATTGACCTCTCCAGGATGTGCTGTCAGTCTTCCCCGCCAAGATCACCACCTTCCCGGGACGCTACTTGGGGCTCCCCCTACACTATCACCGTCTTAAAGGGATTGATCTGCAACCCTTCATCGATAGGTTCGCGGGCAGACTACCAGGATGGAAAGTAAAACTGCTCAACAAGCCTGGCAGGGTGGCACTCGCACAGTTTGTCCTCACGGCCATGGCCACCTTTCACATCACAGCTCTCAACCTGTCAAAGGGGACCCTGAGAAAGATTGACAAAATCATTCAGGCCTTCATCTGGCCAAAAGAGGACCAATCTCAGACCTCGGGAGGACACTCCCTTGTTAACTGGAAGTCCAGACCACTTGCCGCTTGAGGCATTTGGGCAGTCTTGGGATCATGGACCTGGAGGGATTTAGCCGTACCCTGCACCTCTGGTGGCCTTGGTTGCAATGGACTGATCCAGAGAGGTCGCGGGTGGGATCAGAGTTGCCGTGTGACCAAGCAGACTGAACCTCTTTCGCATGTGTACCTCGATTACGCTGGGCAATGGGAAAAAAACACTGTTCTGGCATGACAACTAGACCCGTGACGGTCCACTCAAGATTCTAGCTCCAGAGCTTTACAAAGATACCTCCAGAAAGAACAGATCGGTGCACAACAAGCTAATGAATAAGAACTGGATCAGGGCCGTGGCCAGACTTCAGACCATTCAACAACTGGAAGAATTTGTGTCTCTCTCGAATCAGATCAGTCAGATCACCCTCCTTCCTGCCCAGGGGGACATCATTCACTCGAACTTAACCACCTCTGGAGCATACTCTGCTGCCTCTGCATACGGCGCACAATTCTTTGTTCCTACTCACATTTTGACACGGCCAAGGTCTGGTCTACAAACGCTGAGCCCAAATGCAAGTTCTTTGCCTGGCTAGCTCTACACGGAAGAATCCTCACTGCGTATATGCTGGCTGTGAGGGGATGGCCTCACGACCCCAGGTGCCTGCTTTGTCTTCAGCAGCCAGAAACAACAACTCGCCTCTGCAAGCACTATCCCTTCAAGGTCGCAGTCTGGAACCAGGTGAACACATGGACAAATGAAGGTGTTCCAATCTCGGGCTTCCTCCCGGAGCCAGCAAACATGTCCGACTGGTTGGACAAGACACTGAATTCACAGTCCAAACAGTTGCGCAAGCAGCACAGTGGGAGAATCATTTACATGCTATGGTCGATCTGGAAGGAGTACACGTGTGTTCACTGGACAACGGCTGACGCACCAGGAGGTGGCGGCACTTGCCCTAGACGCAATCAATCAGCATGACCTGGCGTTTGCTGGCAGCCTGCCAATCGCGGGCATTGGCTAAACTAGTTTCTAAATTGGTCTTTTTGCGGTTTCTGCGACTTTTCCTAAAAACGCTCGCCCCTCTGTAAATTGCGTCCTTTTGCCATCCCTTCTATAAGAAAAATACAGTGCTCCTGCTTGATTTTCCAAACATCCAAGAGGGTTCAAGACTGAAATGGTCATATTTGTTTTGACCAAAGGCCTTAGATATGAATATCATGTCCCAAATCTTTGATTTGCTTGCATTAAAAAAAGTGGCGATTTTTTTGGGGGGTGGGCCAGCAAAATCAAAGGCATATGTGAAAATGAAATGTACACATGACCGTAGTGTTATAGTACACAGCATATTTTCCCTAGAAAGTGTATTTATGTGCATAAGTATGTCAAGATGGATATATCAGAGTAAAATGCACCGGGAGTCACCCATTTTCTCCAGTGCATGATTGGTTGCACAACTTGAAAACTGGTATCACCTGGTCACAGAACTTGTAAACACTGCATTAGGTCGAATTATGGTAACGTGCCGTGTTTTTCTTGCAACAAACACCTCGTACTTTCTTCTCTTTGTTTTTCTTTTGATTACCTCATTCGCTGTAGTTGATACCCGCAGGTTGTTATTATTTGGAAACACAAAACAAACACAGACGCTCCATCAGAGATGATGCTGAGGCACATTTTGGGTGATGATTTCCTTGACTATAGAAATGCATGCTCTAGCGGCAACCAAAAAACTGATCTGATGGAAAAGACTAGGCAATTCATTTATACGTCAGCACTCTTCCTCATCGAAAGTGTGCTGCAATTTAATTGCGCTAACCGGGTCTTGAACTCAAGACTTCTTGTCTCTGATACCATGTAGAAGTGCATGCTCTAACCCATGCAGTCAAAAGACCGATCCGATGGAAGAGACTAGACAATACATTTATACGTCAACATTGACTGACACTATGTTTTCTCAGTTCAGAGTGCTAACCATATTGGTTAGGTCTTAACCATGAAAACTATCAGGACCAAAACATAAGAAATCAAACCCTAACATGAGTAATTACCACTAAACATGGGCTAATTTTGGTTCCAATCGAGATTAAGATTGCTATGGTACCAATGTTGGAATAAAACCTTAGGGATAAAACATCATTAGACCCTAATCTCATTATAAGAACATCTGAAGCCGAAGTATGTATTACCTACGGTATACGTCCACATCAATGGTGGGACCGCAAGCTCATGCCTAATTGGCGCAGGCATTGTGTAGGGGATCTAGTTGTGGACGAACTACAACAGCCCATGTTATTCTGACTGACCTTTTCTGCTTCAGTTGTGTTGTGTACTAGTGTATCTTGATATCATCTTGAACTGAAAGCAAGAAAGTTTTATTTGCCGTGAAATGATGTTTATATTGAAAGTATCCTGCCAGGGTTACTAGAAAAATGGCTTCAAGACATAATAATATTGGTTATTGCTTTCCCTCATTTACCTAAAATGTATGTTAAGTAAACATCTTCTTCATTAAACTGCACTAGTGGCAGCTTGAGACAGGGGATGTGAAACTGCAACAACTATGTTAACTCATCCCCACCTTTGAACTCTTTCTGCCATAGTAGTCTGTTGTGACAAAACATCTTGATTTTGCTGTTTCTTTCATGCTTACATGTGCCCTTAATGATGATTTCTTGTAAGATATGATTATCAAAAGGCTTTGTTGTGTCATGTGTTTAGGAGAAACTTCAGATTGCTACCAGAGAAAATCCCAATGTCATGGCTGTTAGGAATGAGCAACTTAGCTTTACTGAGGGTCAATGGCTAGTACATATACAGATGTGGTAAAGTGCAGAAAAGCCCCTTATACAATGGGGATGTACACAATGAACTATACACATACACATCTAACACCCCCCCTCAAACTCATGGTGGATCAACAACACTGAGTTTGGAGAGGAAAAACCCATGATGTGCTCGAGTCTGTGCCTTCGTGAAGAATTCAGCCAACTGTAACTCCGAGGGCACATAGTGAAGAGCGAGAGTATGATCCTGCACAGCAGCACGCACAAAGTGGGCATCCACATCGATGTGCTTGGTGAGCTCATGCTTCACCGGGTCACGCGCAATACTGATAGCACCGGTGCTGCCGGACATGAGAGGAGTTGAGGTAGTGGCAGACACACCAAAATCCTCAAGTAACCACCATAACCAGATCACCTCAGCAGTCAACATAGCCATGGACCGCAACTCAGCCTCTGTACTCGAGCGAGAAACTGCAGTCTGCTTCTTTGTCTTCCATGCAATAAGAGAGCCACCAAGAAAGACATAGTAAACAGACAGCGAGCGTCGATCAGAGGGATCACTATCCCAGGTAGCATCAGAGTAGGCATGGAGCTCAAGAGAGCTGGAGCGAGGAAAGAACAGGCGCTGAGAGATCGTGCCACGAAGATATCATAGAACACGGAGGAGGTGACTATAGTGGACAGAGGTGGGGGCTGAAACGAACTGACTCAGGATGTGGATAGGATAGGAGATGTCAGGTCGTGTAACAGCCAGATAGACAAGGCTGCCAACGAGGTGACGATAGCGAGTGGGATTCGGAAGAGGGTCACCATCAGAGGCACGAAGCTGAACGTTGAGCTCCATAGGAGTCACAACAGTGTGCTCATCACCAAGAGCGGCGCGAGCAAGAAGATCCTGAATATATTTTTCTTAGGAGATGTAGAAGCCATCAGAGGTCGAGGAGATCTCAATCCCAAGAAAATAGCAAAGATGACCAAGATCAGTCATGAGGAATTGGTCGCGAAGGCGAGCCTTAACAAAGGCAATGTACTCAGAGTCGTCACCAGTAATGATCATCTCATCAACATAGAGAAGGAGAAGAGTCCGACCACGAGGAGACGTGTGGACAAACAGCGCGGGGTCATGATCACTAGGAAAGAAACCAGCGGCAGTAACCACCAAGGAGAAGCGCTCAAACCAGGCACGAGGGGCCTGTTTAAGACCATAGAGGGAGCGGCGAAGCCTACAGACCACACCATCAGGAGCATAGTACCCTGGTGGTGGCTGCATATAAACCTCCTCACGCAACTCACCATTGAGAAAGGCGTTCTGGACATCAAGTTGAGAGATAGACCACTGACGAACAGAAGCCACATCAAGGAGAGTGCGGACAGTGGTCATGTGGGCCACAGGAGCGAATGTCTCATCATAATCGTGTCCCTGCTCCTGCTGGAAACCACGGGCCACAAGACGAGCTTTGTAGCGTGATGTCTACTACACAACCTTCTTCTTGTAGACGTTGTTGGGCCTGCAAGTGCACAGGTTTGTAGGACAGTAGCAAATTTCCCTCAAGTGGATGACCTAAGGTTTATCAATCCGTAGGAGGCGTAGGATGAAGATGGTCTCTCTCAAACAACCCTGCAACCAAATAACAAAAAGTCTCTTGTGTCCCCAACACACCCAATACAATGGCAAATTGTATAGATGCACTAGTTCGGCGAAGAGATGGTGATACAAGTGCAAAATAGATAGTAGATATAGGTTTTTGTAATCTGAAATAATAAAAACAGCAAGGTAACGAGCGGTAAAAGTGAGTGTAAACGGTATTGCAATGATAGGAAACAAGGCCTAGGGTTCATACTTTCACCAGTGCAAGTTCTCTCAACAATAATAACATAGATAGAACATATGACAAGCCCTCAACATGCAACAAAGAGTCACTCCAAAGCCACTAATAGCAGAGAACAAACGTAGAGATTATGGTCGGGTACGAAACCACCACAAAGCTATTCTTTCGAATCGATCTATAAAAGAGTTCGTACTAGAATAACACCTTAAGATACAAATCAACCAAAACCCTAATGTCACCTAGATACTCCATTGTCACCTCAAGTATCTGTGGGCATGATTATACGATATGCATCACACAATCTTAGATTCATCCAACCAACATAAAAGTACTTCAAACAGTACCCCAAAGTTTATACCAGAGAGTCAACAACGTGTGCCAACCCCTATGCATAGGTTTCCAAGTGTCACGAAACCCGCAAGTTGATCACCAAAACATACATCAAGTGGATCAATAGAATAACCCATTGTCACCACGGTTATCCCACGCAAGACATACATCAAGTGTTCATAAAAGACTCAATCCAATAAGATAACTTCAAAATGGGAAACTTAACTCATCACAAGAGAGTAGAGGGGGAGAAACATCATAAGATCCAACTACAATAGCAAAGCTCAGGATACATCAAGATCGTGCCATAGAGGAACACGAGAGAGAACACGAGAGAGAGAGAGATCAAACACATAGCTACTGGTACATACCCTCAGCCCTGAGGGTGAACTACTCCCTCCTCGTCATGGATAGCGCCGGGATGATGAAGATGGCCTCCGGTGATGGGATCCCCCTCCGGCAGGGTGCCGGAACAGGGTCCCGATTGGTTTTTGGTGGCTACAGAGGCTTGCGGCGGCGGAACTCCCGATCTATCTTCTGTTCTGGAAGTTTTAGGGTACGTAGGTATAAAAGGGTGCAAGAAGAACGTCGATGGAGCTACGGGGGGCCCACGAGGCAGTGGGCGCGCCCAGGGGGGAGGGCGCGCCCCCCACCCTCATGAGCACCTCCCGTATCTTCTGACATGGGGTCCAAGTCCATCAGGTGGGTTCCTTCCAAAAATAACTTCTCCAGTTGATTTCATTCCGTTTTGACTCCGTCTGATATTCCTTTTCCTCGAAACACTGAAACAGGCATAAAACAGCAAATCTGGGCTGGGCCTCCGGTTAATAGGTTAGTCCCAAAAATAATATAAAAGTGGATAATAAAACCCAATATTGCCTAAAACAGTAGATAAAGTAGCATGGAGCAATCAAAAATTATAGATACGTTGGATACGTATCAAGCATCCCCAAGCTTAATTCCTGCTCGTCCTCGAGTAGGTAAATGATAAAAAAGAATTTTTGATGCGGAGTGATACTTTGGCATAATTTCAATGTAAATCTTCTTAATTGTGGCATGAATATTCAGATCCGAAAGATTCAAGATAAAAGTTCATATTGACATAAAAATAATAATACTTCAAGCATACTAATCAAGCAATTATGTCATCTCAAAATAGCATGGCCAAAGAAAGTTCATCCCTACAAAATCATATGGTTAGGCTATGCTTCATTTTCGTCACACAAAGATGTTCCCAACTTCTATACCCCCGATGACAAGCCAAGCAATTGTTTCATACTTTTTAACACGCTTCAGCTTTTTCAACCCTTACGCAATACATGAGCGCAAGCCATGGATATAGCACTATGGGTGGAATAGACTATGATGATGGGGATTGTGTGGAGAAGACAAAAAAGGAGAAAGTCTCACATTGACGAGGCTAATCAACGGGCTATGGAGATTCCCATCAATTGATGTCAACATGAGGAGTAGGGATTACCATGCAACGGATGCACTAGAGCTATGAATGCTCAACAAAAGAAAACTAGTGGGTGTGCATCCAACTTGCTTGGTCATGAAGACCTAGGGCATTTGAGGAAGCCCATCGTAGGAATATACAGGCCAAGTTCTATAATGAAAAATTCCCACTAGTATAAAAAGACAACTTATGAGACTCACTACATGAAGAACAAGGTGCTACTTTGAAGCACAATATACGAGACTCACTACATGAAGAACAAGGTGCTATTTTGAAGCACAAGTGTGGTAAAAGGATAGTAACATTGTCCCTTCTCTCTTTTTCTCTCATTTTTTTATTTATATTTTTTTTATTTTTGGGCCTTTTTTGGCCTTTTTTTATTTCTCTTTTTTTTTCTTTTTTTTTTCGTCCGGAGTCTCATCCCGACTTGTGGGGGAATCATAGTCTCCATCATCCTTTTCCTCACTGGGGCAATGCTCTAATAATGATGATCATCACACTTTCATTACAACAACTTGATATTACAACTCAAAACTAGAACAAGATATGACTCTATATGAATGCCTCCGGCGGTGTACCGGGATGGTGCAATGAATCAAGAGTGACATGTATGAAAAATAATGCGTGGTGGATTTGCCACAAATACGATGTCAACTACATGATCATGCAATGGCAGTATGACAACAGTAAAGTATGTCATGATGAACGGAACGGTGGAAAGTTGCATGGCAATATATCTCAGAATGGCTATGGAAATGCCATAATAGGTAGGTATGGTGGCTGTTTTGAGGAAGATATAAGGAGGTTTATGTGTGAAAGAGCGTATCATATCACGGGGTTTGGATGCACCGGCGAAGTTTGCACCAACTCTCAAGGTGAGAAAGGGCAATGCACGGTACCGAAGAGGCTAGCAAATGCGGAAAGGTAAAAGTGCGTATAATCCATGGACTCAACATTAGTCAAAAGAACTCATATACTTATTGCAAAAGTTTATCAGCCCTCGAAGCAAAGTACTACTACGCATGCCCCTAGGGGGATAGATTGGTAGGAAAAGACCATCGCTCGTCCCCGACCGCCACTCATAAGGATGCACAAGCCAGGTACACTTCATGCTTAAAATTTGTTACACAACTTTACCCATACGTGCATGCTACGGGACTTACAAACTTCAACACAAGTATTTCTCAATTTCACAACTACTCAACTAGCACAACTTTGATATTATTACCTCCATATCTCAAAACAATTATTAAGCACTAAATTTATCTTAGTATTCAATTTACTCAAAAGAAAATTTCACATATCTTGAACACTAAGTATATTAACATTAAGAAAATTACCATGCTATTAACGACTCTCAAAATAATCTAAGTGAAGCATGAGCGATCAATAGTTTCTTTAAAACAAATCCACCACCGTGCTCTAAAAGATCTGAGTGAAGTACTAGAGCAAAAATTATCACGCTCAAAGGATATAAGTGAAGCACAATGAGCAAAACTATCAAGCTCAAAAGATATAAGTGAAGCACATAGAGTATTCTAGCAAATTCCAATTTGTGTATGGCTCTCTATCATTAAAGAATTTCAGATCTTGATACTTATTCAAATAGCAAGCAAAGCTAAAGAAAACTACATTGCAAGGATAGCACAACTCATGTGAAAAAGCAAAAACTTAGGCTCAACCAATACTAACCGATAGTTGTTGAAGAAGAAAGGTGGGATGCCTACCGGGGCATCCCCAAGATTAGATGCTTGAGACTTCTTGAAATATTATCTTATGGTGCCTTGGGCATCCCCAAGCTTGAGCTTTTGTGTCTCCTTAATTCATCTCATATCATGGTTTCTCTTTTTACCAAAAGCTTCATTCACAACAAACTCAACAAGAACTCGTGAGATAGGTTAGTATAAACCAATGCAAAACCTTATCATATTATACTGTAGAAAATCACTTAAATTATTTTTTAACATTGCATACTAAATGCCTCTGTATATTTAATACTCCTATCCTCAAATAGAATCATTAAACAAGCAAACATATGCAAACAATGCAACCATAACAGCAATCTGTCAAAACAGTACAGTCTGTAAAGAATGCAAGAGTATCAATACTTCCCTGACTCCAAAAATTATGAACTAAAATTCCCACTGCAATAAATTTATCAGAGCTCAATACGCAAAAGGATTCAACGTTACACCATGCTCTGACTTTTCTAGGCAATTTTTGCAACAGCGGTAAACTTTCTGTTTTCAAACAGCAACATGCAAACTAGCAAAATAACCATGGCAAAGGCTATCCTTGACTTTTTTTATTGAAACTAAAGAGGCAAAACACAATTCTAACTAATAGCAAGCAAAAACTAACAAAATAAATTGACGCTCCAAGCAAAACACATATCATCTGGCGAATAAAAATATAGCTCCAAGTAAAGTTACCGATGAACGAAGACGAAAGAGGGGATGCCTTCCGGGGGCCCACGAGGCAGGGGGGCGCGCCCAGGGGGGAGGGCGCGCCCCCACCCTCGTGAGCACCTCCCGTATCTTCTGACGTGGGGTCCAAGTCCATCAGGTGGGTTTCCTTCCAAAAATAACTTCTCCAGTTGATTTTGTTCCGTTTTGACTCCGTCTGATATTCCTTTTCCTCGAAACACCGAAACAGGCATAAAACAACAAATCTGGGCTGGGCCTCCGGTTAATAGGTTAGTCCCAAAAATAATATAAAAGTGGATAATAAAGCCCAATATTGCCTAAAACAGTAGATAAAGTAGCATGGAGCAATCAAAAATTATAGATACGTTGGAAACGTATCATAGCGCTCAAGAGAACCATCGGAGCGAGTCTTAATCTTGTAGACCCACTTGCAGGTGATGGGACGAACACTAGAAGGGAGGGGGACCAGATCCCATGTGCCAGAGCGCTCAAGGACAGCAAGCTCTTCGGCCATCGCAAGCTGCCATTCAGGCTGAGTCATGGCAGTCCGATAGGAAATTGGCTCAGCAATAGCAGAGAGACCATACCGATCAGGGGAGTAGCGATCAGGCGGGGGGCGAGGCCGAGCATGGAGATTGTGAACCGGGGAAGGCGTGAGGGGAGGAGTGTAACGCCCCGGTTTCGATGCGCCAGGTGTCCGCCAGTTATTCGCCGTCTTTGCCATGTAATTTGTTTGCGTGTTGCATTTTATTATGTCATCATGTGCATTGCATTGCATACGTGTTCATCTCATGCATCCGAGCATTTTCCCCGTTGTCCATTTTGCAATCCGGCGCTCCTATGCCCTCCGACGTCCCCCTCCTCTTTCTTATCATGAGCGGGTGTTAAACGTTCTCGGAATGGACCGAGTCTTGCCAAGCGGCCTTGGTATACCACCGGTAGACCGCCTGTCAAGTTTCGTGCCATTTGGAGTCCGTTTGATACTCCAACGGTTAACCGGGTAACCGTAAAGCCTCTTTCGTCTTGCAGCCCAACACCCCTTCCAAACTGGCCCAAAACCCATCCAACTCCCCTCCATGCTCTCGGTCGTTCGATCACGATCGTGTGGGCGAAAACCACTCCTCATTTGGACTCTCCTAGCTCCCTCTACCTATAAAAACGTCCTCCCCGTCCAATTTCGCGGATGTTTTCCCCCCGAAACCCTAGCTTCGTCCTCATCCCGCAGCCGGACACGTCCGGACCCCGCCGGACATGTCCGCCCCGTCCGCGCCGCCTCCCTTAGAGAACCGGAGGCTGCCACGTGGCACCCGCCGGCCACGTCGCCGTCCAGCCCGCTCGGGCCCGAGGCCGGCCCGCCCCGGGTACGATCCGGGCCGCGCCCCGCCCGCAAGCGCCCTCCGCCCGCCAACCACCGCCGGTGCGCCTTCGGCCTCGCCGCCGAGCCGCCGCCCGGCGACCGCGGCCGCCGCCCCGGCGCCGCCGCGCCCCGCCATGGCCCTTTTCCGCCGCCGCCTCCCGCGTGGTGCGCCGCCGCTCCGCCGCGGATCCGGCGAGCCGCCGCCCGGATCCGGCCGGCCCGGCTCCCTCCGGTCTCCCCGACCTCCGCCGGCGTCCTACCCCGCAGCCGCGGCCATGGCGCCATCGCCGCGTGCCTCGGGACCCGCGCCGCTCGGAGCTCCGTCTCCGGCCATCTCCCTCCTCTCCGGCGGTAACTCCGGCGAGATCCCGCAAGATGGATCAGATCCACCCGGAATCGAAGCAAACGGGATCCCCGCGTCCCGGATATCCCCGTCCCGCGTTGACTTTTCCCCAAGGTCAAAATTCTTCTAAGTCCCTGTTTTCTAACATTATCATGGCATGTTCGACGCATCATATCTCTGCATCCGTAGCTCCATTTTGTGCGTGTAATATGTCAAATTGTTCGACTCGACGAGTACTTCATTTGATTCCATTGCATCATATTCATTTGAGGTTATCTTGATGCCTGAATCATCGTTGCAGGAGTGCTTCGTGATGATGTCTGCTGTTTGTTAACAGAACGAGCTCTTTTGTCATTTTTGCCATGATTGATGTGTGCATCCTATGAGGTTGATGTCTACATGTGTTTTGATCTATGCTATGTCTTATTTACAGAGGCACTTACCATATATTTTTGTGATCAATATGGTGACTAGCACAAGCATGCAAACTAGGCATCGTGATCTTACTGCTTTTAGTCCCTGTTCTGCTGTTATTTTGATGCCATGTAAACTTGATGCTACAGAGAGATCCATGCACATTTTGAGATACTTCAGTAAGGGTATTTTGAACATATGGTGTTTGTCTATCCATTCATGCCCTGGGTTGCAATTATGGAGTAGTCTAGCATGTCATTTTCGTGCTCTACTTTTGCTTCAAAATATTTCCTGGCGGATTGTTTACATGTTATTCAATTTTGCCAAGGTTGTTGTAGTTGATCCTTGCACGCTATGAACTTGTTCTTGGCTTGGTTTGTTACATAAACATGTCTTCTTCATGATTCTATGCTTATCTTGCCATGCAATGACTTGTGGTGAGTGAATCGAGCTTGTTAAGTAGTGTACTTGATGTTGCTGTTTTGCCAGGCTGAATCTGTTATTTCGCGATGCTATGTAAACCTGCTTCTACTAGTCATTCTATGCATAATCTGGAGATGATCATTAAACATGTTTTGTTCTACATGTCATCCTCTAACCATCAATGCCCCTGGTTGCATTTATAGCCTGCTGTAGCTTGTTGTAATCTTGCTCCAAAGTTGCTTGATAATGTTACTGTCAGCCTGTTAACATTAAGTTCAGTTGTTGCCATGTGTTTTCCTAGTGTTCCATGCTCCCTATGGACTTGCTCTTGCCATGCTTAGCTTCACAAACATGCCTTATTACTGTTGGGTACCTTGCCATGCCATGTATTGCTCTGTGGTGAGTGGTACAAGCTCATCTACATGCCTTCATAATTCTGTTTCTGCTATGTTTGAATCTGTAATATAACTTGCTATGTTTACGTGGGTGCCATCATATTTTCTGATCCTTTTTGGCTCATGGTCAGTAAGGGACTTTTGATCTATGCAATGAGTAGATTCATGTCATGCCTTTGTTTGCCATGATAAGTTCCTGTAACATGTTGTTGATAGCTCTAAACATTGCAACCTGATGTTATTTCTGCAAAGTCTGAATTGTTATTACTTGCAATCTTACCATGTGTGTTTGAGCATGTTCTAGTGATTTCTAGAGATAGCTCAGTGTTCATGTTTTGTAATGCTTTACCTGTACATCATGCCCATGTCTTTTGTTTTATATTGAGCTGATGTAGCATGTTGTTTTGATGCTTGCAATATGCCTAGTTGCTGTTTTGGACAGCTTGTCCTTTAAACTTGTTTCATGTGTGTGTGTTGAACCGTTGCTTCGTTTTGAGTGTACTCTATATGAAACTTGCTTGATTTTGCATGTAGTTTCATATTATCATGTTGCATCCTTGTTTTGAGGTGTTTGCTTGATGTTTGATGCATTTTGCATCAATGCCATGTTTAACTTGTTTTGCTCATATCTTCTAGGCCGTAGCCCCGAACTAAATGAACCTTATATGTAACTTGACTAGAATCTCGTGTAGATCATCTTGTTGCATCTTAACTTGCTGTTTAACAACTTGAACATAAGGTTTATTCAGATCTAGACCAATTTCTAAATATGCATATGAGGACTTACCGAAATTGTTATATTTTGTTCCTGGCCTCATTTAAACTTGCTTTGATGTGTTGTTCTTGTTTGCGTCATCTCTTGCCGTGAGTAGCTTCATGTAGCTTTGTCATGCATCATGCTTGGTTGAGCATCATGTCTTGTATATGTGTGGTGTGTTTACTATGTTGTGTGCTTCTTTTCGATAGTTCCTGTTTCCGTTGCGATCGTGAGGATTCGTTCGTCTATGCTTGGTTTGTCTTCGTGGCTTCATCTTCTTCATGGACTCGTTCTTCTTCCTTGCGGGATTACAGGCAAGATGACCGCTACCCTGGATCTCACTACTATCATTGCTATGCTAGTTGCTTCGTTCTATCGCTATGCTGCGTTACCTATCTTTTGCTCATCAAGCCTCCCAAATTGCCATGAACCTCTAACCTTTGACACCTTTCCTATGCAAACCGTTGTTTGGCTATGTTACCACTTTTGCTCAGCCCCTCTTATAGCATTGCTAGTTGCAGGTGAAGTTGAAGATTTCTCCATGGTGGACAGGATTTTTGGTTGGGATATCACAATATCTCTTATATAATTAATGCATCTATATATTTTGGTAAAGGGTGGAAGGCTCGGCCTTTTGCCTGGTGTTTTGTTCCACTCTTGCCGCCCTAGTTTCCGTCATACCGGTGTTATGTTCCCGGATTTTGCGTTCCTTACGCGGTCGGGTGATTTATGGGACCCCCTTGACAGTTCGCTTTGAATAAAACTCCTCCAGCGAGGCCCAACATTGGTTTTACCATTTGCCTCACCACCACCTACCTTTTCCCTTGGGAGTCGCGCTCTCGAGGGTCATCTTTATTTTATCCCCCCCGGGCCAGTGCTCGTCGTGAGGTGTTGGTCCAACCTGTCAGCCGCCGGTGGCCACCAGGGGCAACTCTGGGCTGGCCTACCGGAAGTTTGGACAATCCGGTGTGCCCTGAGAACGAGATATGTGCAGCTCCTATCAGGATTTGTCGGCACATTCGGGCGGCTTTGCTGGTCTTGTTTTACCATTGTTGAAATGTCTTGTAAACCGGGATTCCGAGTCTGATCGGGTCTTCCTGGGAGAAGGTATATCCTTCGTTGATCACGAGAGCTTATCATGGGCTAAGTTGGACACCCCTGCAGGGTATAATCTTTCGAAAGCCGTGCCTGCGGTTATAGGCAGATGGGAATTTGTTAATGTCCGGTTGTAGATAACTTGACACCAGATCTGAATTAAAACGCATCAACCGTGTGTGTAGCCGTGATGATCTCTTCTCGGCGGAGTCCGGGAAGTGAACACGGTTTCTGGGTTATGTTTGACGTAAGTAGGAGTTCAGGATCACTTCTTGATCATTGCTAGTTGACGACCGTTCCTTTTGCTCTCTTCTCGCTCTTATTTGTGTATGTTAGCCACCATATCATGCTTAGTCGCTGCTGCAGCCTCACCACTTTACCCCTTCCTTTCCCTTTTAGCTTTGCTAGTCTTGATACCCATGGTAATGGGATTGCTGAGTCCTCGTGGCTCACAGATTACTACAACAACAGTTGCAGGTACAGGTTATGCGATGATCATGACGCGAGAGCGATGCTTGCTTGCGTTGAGTTCTTCTTCTACTTCTTCGATCAGGGGATAGGTTCCAGGTCGGCAGCCTGGGCTAGCAGGGTGGATGTCGTTTGCGTTTCTGTTTGTGTTTCATCTATAGTCGGATGATGCTCTTATGTATTGTGATGTTGTATTCATGTGGCATTGTTTGCCTCTTGTATGTATCCCCATCTTTTATGTAATGTTGATGTAATGATATCCACCTTGCTAAAGCGTTTCAATATGCGGGTCTATCCTTGGTGGGACTTTTGAGTTCCTTTTGGATAAGGTCGCATATTGGGCGTGACAAGTTGGTATCAAAGCCTCGACCGACCCTAGGAGCCCCCTTGATTGATCGGTAGTTTGGCCGTTGTCGAGTCTAGAAGAAAACTATTTTCAGAGTCTGGTTATATCGGAGAGTAGGAATTCTTTTTACTCCTCAGCCCCTTCGTCGCTCTGGTAAGGAATCTTGACGTAGGTGTTTTGAATCACTCCTCTTCCCCTTCAAATTTTTCTTTAGGTTCACGCAGTTGGTTTTCCGGTAGTTGTTCCTCGGCTCTTTTCATCCGGTGCTTTTCTCGTCAAGTTGACTTGAGCCTCTTCATCTTTGAGTTCAATCCTTAGTTGTCTTCTTTTCCCACCCACCCACCCTTCTTCTTCTCGGAACCGGAGTCCGTAATCGAGTATCCATCCTACTCGTGCAAAGTTTTGCTCTCTTTCCTCAATGATTTCAACTGGTGTTTTTCTCTTCAAGATATTTGTTGGTTCCCCCTTCCAGTTGCCTGTGTTTTTCCCGCCCTCCCACCCTCTTCTTCCCGGAGCCTGAGTCTGCTTCGACCATCAATTTCATTCGTGTGGAGCCCCTTCAGTCTTCCCTCAATCATTTTATCCGGTGGATTCAATTCTATTTTTCGGGTTGATCATATTCTTTTTCCTTGGATCAAGTGTTTTCCCTGCTCGTTCGCCTCTCGCTAGTTTATCCTTCCGGAGTGCTCAAGACTTATCAGGAGATTTGTCTGTGTTCCAATTAATTCGAGGTTGTCACCTCATTCAAATATTTCAATTGTTCCGGTGCTTCACCTATCTGTTCAACATCCCTTTCCAACGGTGTTCTATTTCAGTGGGCCCTAACCCACATGTCTTTTTCCAGGATCTTACCTGACTCTTCTAATTCCCCCGGAGTTATTCTCAATTCTTTTCAAGTGTGACGTAAGAATGGATTCCATCAGTCACATGCCTTCTCCAAGATCTCGTTCATATTCTTTTCATTGTTGGCTCAACCTCTTCGCTTTTCATTCTCCTGGAGTATCTCAGTAATTTTGGTGGTGTTTCTCGTCGTCATTTGAAGACCGAAGAAGAGTTTTTCCTCTAAATCTTGCTCGTTCTTGCGAAGATTCGTGGCTCTAGCTTCATATATCCCTCTCAAATTATTTCAGGTTGTCAGGTATTCTTTTCTTAACCATCCGGAGTATGTCAGGAGTTGTTTTTCCATTTCTTTTCACCGGAGGCCATCTTTCCAGAAGAATGCGTCGCCCTCATCATTCCAGCTATCATCCTCTAATTATCCCGGTGCTTCGTTCAAGTGTTCTTTAATCATCTCATGATCCCTTTGTTCTTCTGCATCTAAATCCCCTCAAGCATATTTGTTCTTCTAATTCTTCTCAGTGATTAAGTCTCTTTCATCAGTCATTTTCAAATTCTTACGGTGGTTCGTTCAAGATTCTTTTCCTTGTTTATCATATTAATTCATTCGCTCTTTTCAATCCTACCGGTGGTTCATGAAGACCTTCTCAAGTTTGCAATATGTCACTTCTCAATCATTTGCAAGAAGAATAAGTAGTATGCAAAATCCATTGTTTGTCATCAGTTTAATTTGAGGAAGGATAAGCATACAATAAATCTTATTCTTATTTCATCCTAGTGAGTAATCCCTTCCTTTGGAATTTGTTCTTGATGAATAAATTCTAGTTCCAAGCGTTTCCCATCTTTTCTTTTCCAGAGTTCAATTTCCTCGGCCATCTCGTCGGAACCTCCATCTAAGTCATCGCAAGGCTTTAATCTTATTCTTTCATCCTTCATTCTATCTCATCATCCTTTTGTTACCGGAGTTCTTCATGGTGGTTCTTCATGATTTAATTCATTCTTTCAAGAGTTCATCAAGATTTTGTTGGTGGAGTTCAAATATCTGTTCTTCTCACGTCTCGAAGTGCAATTAATTCTTCATTTTCTCCTGAAGTGGAGTTTTGCATTCCTTCGTTCTTCTCAGCTATTTAATCATTTCCGTTTGTGGCTGGTTATCACCTCATAATTTCTGAGATGTTTCCAATAAGTCCACAACAAGCTTATTCTTTCGTTGTTGATTTTCTCAACAACTCCAGTCAATCCTTCCTTTTAAGTTCATTTCATTCCATTCTTTCAATTCTTCCGGAGGCATTGCGTTGCTTATATCGTCAAGTGTCATTCCATCTTGTGAAGTTCATGTTCTATTCTTTCCATGTTTAACCGGAGTGCTGCCTAAATCCTTTCAGTCTTATTCGTTTCTTATCTCGTCCTAACCGGAGTGGTTTCATAGTCTATCTGATTTCGTGAGCTTTTGATTCTTGTCATTCTCGTCGTTCCTCTCTTCTTCTCGAGTGCTCTCGATTATTTGCTTCTTCTCTTGAGTTATTGTTTCTCCTTATCCTTTTCTCTTCCGTCTCGGTCCTAAGATCTCGGGACGAGATCTCTTGTTAGTGGAGGAGTGTTGTAACGCCCCGATTTCGATGCGCCAGGTGTCCGCCAGTTATTCGCAGTCTTTGCCATGTCATTTGCTTGCGTGTTGCATTTTATCATGTCATCATGTGCATTGCATTGCATACGTGTTCGTCTCATGCATCCGAGCATTTTCCCCGTTGTCCGTTTTGCAATCCGGCGCTCCTATGCCCTCCGACTTCCCCCTCCTCTTTCTTATCGTGAGCGGGTGTTAAACGTTCTCGGAATGGACCGAGTCTTGCCAAGCGGCCTTGGTATACCACCGGTAGACCGCCTGTCAAGTTTCGTGCCATTTGGAGTCTGTTTGATACTCCAAGGTTAACTGGGTAACTGTAAAGCCTCTTTCGTCTTGCAGCCCAACACCCCTTCCAAACTGGCCCAAAACCCATCTAACTCCCCTCCATGCTCTCGGTCGTTCGATCACGATCGTGTGGGCGAAAACCGCTCCTCATTTGGACTCTCCTAGCTCCCTCTACCTATAAAAACGTCCTCCCCGTCCAATTTCGCGGATGTTTTCCCCCTGAAACCCTAGCTTCGTTCTCATCCCGCAGCCGGACACGTCCGGACCCCGCCGGACATGTCCGCCCCATCCGCGCCGCCGCCCTTAGCGAAACGGAGGCTGCCACGTGGCACCCGCCGGCCGCGCCGCCGTCAAGCCCGCCCCGGGTCCGATCCGGGCCGCGCCCCGCCCGCAAGCGCCCTCCGCCCGCCAACCGCCGCCGCGCGCCTTCGGCCCCGCCGCCGAGCCGCCGCCCGGCGACCGCGGCCGCCGCCCCGGCACCGCCGCGCCCCGCCGCCGCGCCTTCCGGCGACGCGCCGCCCGTCCCCGCCGTGGTCCTTTTCCGCCGCCGCCTCCCGCGTGGTGCGCCGCAGCTCCGCCGCGGATCCGGCGAGCCACCGCCCGGATCTGACCGGCCCGGCTCCCTCCGGTCTCCCCGACCTCCGCCGGTGTCCTACCCCGCAGCCGCGGCCATGGCGCCGTCGCCGCGCGCCTCGGGACCCGCGCCGCTCGGAGCTCCGTCTCCGCCATCTCCCTCCTCTCCGGCTGTAACTCCGGCGAGATCCCGCAAGATGGATCAGATCCACCAGGAATCGAAGCAAACGGGATCCCCGCGTCCCGGATATCCCCGTCCCGCGTTGACTTTTCCCCGAGGTCGAAATTCTTCTAAGTCCCTGTTTTCTAACATTATCATGGCATGTTCGACGCATCATATCTCTGCATCCGTAGCTCCGTTTTGTGCGTGTAATATGTCAAATTGTTCGACTCGACGAGTACTTCATTTCAGTCTATTGCATCATATTCATTTGAGGTTATCTTGATGCCTGAATCATCGTTGCAAGAGTGCTTCGTGATGTTGTCTGCTGTCTGTTAACAGAACGAGCTCCTTTGTCATTTTTGTCATGATTGATGTGTGCATCCTATGAGGTTGATGTCTACATGTCTTTTGATCTATGCTATGTCTTATTTACAGAGGAGCTTACCATATATTTTTGTGATCAATGTGGTGACTAGCACAAGCATACAAACTAGGCATCGTGATGTTACTGATTTTAGTCCCTGTTCTGCTGTTATTTTGATGCCATGTAAACTTGATGCTACAGAGAGATCCATGCATATTTTGAGATACTTCAGTAAGGGTGTTTTGAACATATGGTGTTTGTCTATCCATTCATGCCCTGGGTTGCAATTATGGAGTAGTCTAGCATGTCATTTTCGTGCTCTACTTTTGCTTCAAAATGTTTCATGTTAGATGGTTTACATGCTATTCAATTTTGCCAAGGTTGTTATAGCTGATCCTTGCACGCTATGAACTTGTTCTTGGCTTGGTTTGTTACATAAACATGTCTTCTTGATGATTCTATGCTTATCTTTCCATGCAATGACTTGTGGTGAGTGAATCGAGCTTGTTAAGTAGTGTACTTGATGTTGCTGTTTTGCCAGGCTGAATCTGTTATTTCGCGATGCTATGTAAACCTGCTTCTACTAGTCATTCTATGCATAATCTGGAGATGATCATTAAACATGTTTTGTTCTACATGTCATCCTCTAACCATCCATGCCCTTGGTTGCATTTATAGCCTGCTGTAGCTTGTTATAATCTTGCTCCAAAGTTGCTTGATAATGTTGCTGTCAGCCTGTTAACATTAAGTTCAGTTGTTGCCATGTGTTTTCCTAGTGTTCCATGCACCCTATGGACTTGCTCTTGCCATGCTTAGCTTCACAAACATGCCTTCTTACTGTTGGGTACCTTGCCATGCCATGTATTGCTTTGTGGTGAGTGGTACAAGCTCATCTACATGCCTTCATAATTCTGTTTCTGCTATGTTTGAATCTGTAATATAACTTGCTATGTTTACGTGGGTGCCATCATATTTTCTGATCCTTTTTGGCTCATGGTCAGTAAGGGACTTTTGATCTATGCAATGAGTAGATTCATGTCATGCCTTTGTTTGCCATGATAAGTTCCTGTAACATGTTGTTGATAGCTCTAAACATTGCAACCTGATGTTATTTCTGCAAAGTCTGAATTGTTATTACTTGCAATCTTACCATGTGTGTTTGAGCATGTTCTAGTGATTTCTAGAGATAGCTCAGTGTTCATGTTTTGTAATGCTTTACCTGTACATCATGCCCATGTCTTTTGTTTTTATATTGAGCTGATGTAGCATGTTGTTTTGATGCTTGCAATATGCCTAGTTGCTGTTTTGGACAGCTTGTCCTTTAAACTTGTTTCATGTGTGTGTGTTGAACCGTTGCTTCGTTTTGAGTGTACTCTATATGAAACTTGCTTGATTTTGCATGTAGTTTCATATTATCATGTTGCATCCTTGTTTTGAGGTGTTTGCTTGATGTTTGATGCATTTTGCATCAATGCCATGTTTAACTTGTTTTGCTCATATCTTCTAGGCCGTAGCCCCGAACTAAATGAACCTTATATGTAACTTGACTAGAATCTCGTGTAGATCATCTTGTTGCATCTTAACTTGCTGTTTAACAACTTGAACATAAGGTTTATTCAGATCTAGACCAATTTCTAAATATGCATATGAGGACTTACCGGAATTGTTATATTTTGTTCCCGGCCTCATTTAAACTTGCTTTGATGTGTTGTTCTTGTTTGCGTCATCTCTTGCCGTGAGTAGCTTCATGTAGCTTTGTCATGCATCATGCTTGGTTGAGCATCATGTCTTGTATATGTGTGGTGTGTTTACTATGTTGTGTGCTTCTTTTCGATAGTTCCTGTTTCCGTTGCGATCGTGAGGATTCGTTCGTCTATGCTTGGTTTGTCTTCGTGGCTTCATCTTCTTCATGGACTCGTTCTTCTTCCTTGCGGGATTACAGGCAAGATGACCGCTACCCTGGATCTCACTACTATCATTGCTATGCTAGTTTCTTCGTTCTATCGCTATGCTGCGTTACCTATCTTTTGCTCATCAAGCCACCCAAATTGCCATGAACCTCTAACCTTTGACACCTTTCCTATGCAAACCGTTGTTTGGCTATGTTACCGCTTTTGCTCAGCCCCTCTTATAGCATTGCTAGTTGCAGGTGAAGTTGAAGATTTCTCCATGGTGGACATGATTTTTGGTTGGGATATCACAATATCTCTTATATTATTAATGCATCTATATATTTTGGTAAAGGGTGGAAGGCTCGGCCTTTTGCCTGGTGTCTTGTTCCACTCTTGCCGCCCTAGTTTCCGTCATACCGGTGTTATGTTCCCGGATTTTGCGTTCCTTACGCGGTCGGGTGATTTATGGGACCCCCTTGACAGTTCGCTTTGAATAAAACTCCTCCAGCAAGGCCCAACATTGGTTTTACCATTTGCCTCACCACCATCTACCTTTTCCCTTGGGAGTCGCGCTCTCGAGGGTCATCTTTATTTTATCCCCCCCGGGCCAGTGCTCGTTGTGAGTGTTGGTCCAACCTGTCAGCCGCCGGTGGCCACCAGGGGCAACTCTAGGCTGGCCTACCGGAAGTTTGGACAATCCGGTGTGCCCTGAGAACGAGATATGTGCAGCTCCTATCAGGATTTGTCGGCACATTCGGGCGGCTTTGCTGGTCTTGTTTTACCATTATCGAAATGTCTTGTAAACCGGGATTCCGAGTCTGATCGGGTCTTTCTGGGAGAAGGTATATCCTTCGTTGATCGCGAGAGCTTATCATGGGCTAAGTTGGGACACCCCTGCAGGGTATAATCTTTCGAAAGCCGTGCCTGCGGTTATAGGCAGATGGGAATTTGTTAATGTCCGATTGTAGATAACTTGACACCAGATCCGAATTAAAACGCCTCAACCATGTGTGTAGCCGTGATGGTCTCTTCTCGGCGGAGTCTGGAAAGTGAACACGGTTTCTTGGTTATGTTTGACGTAAGTAGGAGTTCAGGATCACTTCTTGATCATTGCTAGTTGACGACCGTTCCTTTTGCTCTCTTCTCGCTCTTATTTGCGTATGTTAGCCACCATATCATGCTTAGTCGCTGCTGCAGCCTCACCACTTTACCCCTTCCTTTCCCTTTAAGCTTTGCTAGTCTTGATACCCATGGTAATGGGATTGCTGAGTCCTCGTGGCTCACAGATTACTACAACAACAGTTGCAGGTACAGGTTATGCGATGATCATGACGCGAGAGCGATGCTTGCTTGCGTTGAGTTCTTCTTCTGCTTCTTCGATCAGGGGATAGGTTCCAGGTCGGCAGCCTGGGCTAGCAGGGTGGATGTCGTTTGAGTTTCTGTTTGTGTTTCATCCGTAGTCGGATGATGCTCTTATGTATTGTGATGTTGTATTCATGTGGCATTGTTTGCCTCTTGTATGTATCCCCATCTTTTATGTAATGTTGATGTAATGATATCCACCTTGCTAAAGCGTTTCAATACGCGGGTCTATCCTTGGTGGGACCTTCGAGTTCCTTTTGGATAGGGTCGCATATTGGGCGTGACAAGGAGCACCAGAGGTGGAAGGCTCATCAGGGGAGACATCCTTAGTACGAGGGCGATGAGTATAATGGAGAAGGAACGGTGAGAGAGGGCGACGGACTGGAGATGATGGTGGAGAGGTGGAGGAGGAGGGTGGAGAAGATGGTGTAGGTGGTGAAGGAGAAGGAATGAGAGGTGCCGGAGGGAGAGATGACACAGGAGGCACATAGCAGGGTGTATCGGGAAGGAGAAGGAAAGAGAGATCATCCATAGAGAAACTTGAGGAAGAAGGGAGTGGGTAGTAGGAACGAGACTCGTCAAAAGTCACATCACGCGAGATGCGCAAGCGACGACCCACAGGATCCCAACATCGATAGCCCTTGTGCTCATCACTGTATCCAAGGAAAACACACTCAACCGACTGAGCAGTCAGTTTGGTGCGTTCTCGGGGGGCAAGGAGAACATAGCACACGCATCCAAACATATGAAGAGCGGAGTAGTCAGGAGAGCGACCAGTGAGATACTCGAGAGGAATACCACCCTGCAAAGCAGTCGATGGCTGAATGTTGATGAGATAGGTGGATGCATAAACAGCCTCAACCCAAAAATGGGGAGGAAGGGAAGCAGCAATCATCAGCGCACGAGCCGTCTCAAGCAAATGATGATGCTTACGTTCGGCAACGCCATTCTGGGCATGAGCACCAGGACAGGAGAACTGGGTAAGAGTACCCTGTTCCGCGAGAAAGCCATGCAACAGCTGAGAGATATACTCTCTAGCAGAGTCAGCACGAAAAGTACGAATGGGCGTGGAAAACTGAGTACGAACCATGGCAGCAAATCGTTTGTATATAGAGAGAACCTCGCTACGAGATTTCATGAAGTAGAGCCAAGTGTAGCGAGAGAAATCATCAACAAAAAAACATAGTAGCGATGGCCACCTTTTGAGTCAAAGGGAGCAGGACCCCAGACATCAGAATGAACTAAGTCAAAAGGATGCTGAGAGATAGACTCACTAGTAGGATAAGGTAACTGTGTCTGTTTGCCAAGCCTGCAACCATTACAAGGTAAGGAGACATCTCCAGATATAGGCCCTAAGAGGCCTTGACAAACTAACGAAGACAAGCGAGAGCCACAGATGTGACCAAGACAATGATGCCACTGCTGGAACAACGCAGACGAAGAGGCAGCAAGAGCATGGGAGTCGGCAGAAGTGGTGGCAGCGGAAGGAACACAAAGCCAGTCAACCTCCCAAAGACCCTCTGACTCACGGCGCCGGGGGCCAGCACCAACCAAAGCGTTGGTGCGACAATCCTGAATGGAGCAAGAGTCAGTATCAAGAATGACACGACAACCAGAATCAGTGAGTTGGGCAGCAGAAAAAAGATTCATGGTAAGGCGAGGAACATGGGAAACACTAGGAACAGAAAAGGATGGAGTGGAAAGAAGACCACGACTAGCAACAGGAAGAGGGGTGCCGTCGGCAGTAAGAACATTAACAGGTGAATCAAGAGGTCGAAGAGAAGACAGCATAGAAGAATCAAAAGACATATGAAAGGAAGCTCCAGAATCCAGAACCACGAGGATGTACCTGACTGTGTAGAGGTCTGTGGTGATGTAGAGGGGGGTGCAGTCATAGCAGCAGCTGAACCAGTCGACGAGGAGCCAGAGGAGGCAAGTAGACGCTTGAGGCGTACAATGTCCTGGTCAGTGAGTGACTGAGTCGAGGAAGATGCAGGAGGGCCACTGGAAGAGTAGTGTCTCTGGTCTCGCTTCTTCTGGCGACAATCAGACTCTGGGTGACCTGACCGGGAGCAGTAACCACAGAAAGTGTCACGGCGCGACGTACTCTTCTCAGCAGAAAGAGGACGGCTCACCCCCCCCCCCCGAAGGAGTAGGCAGGAGTGGTGGAACAGTGTGGCGAGCAGATGACACAGGAGCCCAGGTGGCCAACACTGAAGGAACCACAAGTAACCCAGCAGAGTGAAGACGGGTCTCCTCAGCACGAAGCTCAGCAAGCACCTCCGAGATAGGAACACGACCACGAGCAAGCAAGTGAGCTCGGCGGGGCTCAAACTCGGAGCGGAGACGAGATAAGAACTCATGAACCCTCTGAAACTCCAAGTCAGACCGCGTAGTCTGACAGCAATGGCAAGTGCCACAAACAACAGTCCTCAGTGAGTCAAGCTGACGCCAGATGGTAGAGCACTGAGAATAGAACTCATCAACAGACGAGTCACCCTGCTGGAGAGCATGCTCCTGACGCACCACAGAGAGGTAGAGAGCATCACCAGAGGGCTGATAGCGCTGACAGAGATAAGACCACATTGCGGCAATGGTGCCGAGCCCCATGAACTCCGAGGCAAACTGAGGGAGGACACTCGCAGTGAGAACAGCAGCAGCTCGAGCATCATCATTGCACCACTGAGTGTAAGCTGACAGATCATCCAGGTATAGAGAGAGAGCATCAGAATAAGCGGATACCTGCTGATCATAAGCATCAACCGCAGCATCATCCAGAGCCTTGGCAGCATCCCGGTCAGCCTGAGAAGCATCAGCAGTAAGGACCGGCGGCACTGGGGGGATTGGGGCCACTGGCGCAACCGGGCATGGCGGGCAGGGAACCTCGCCAGAGAGAACACCCCACAGAAGGAGTCCACGCATATGGATGCGCATGAAGCCCACAAACTCAGCATAGTTGGTGCCATCAAAGATCACTGAGCACCGAGGAACAACAACATAGCCCGCAGAAGACATGACGGAACTCTGTGTGGCTCTCCTTTTCCTTTTTTTTGAGTCAACTCAGGGGATCGATGTCAGGACCCCGACTCAATGCCACATCGATCTAGCATGTAACACCTCATATCACTTTGCGGCCTCACGCACGGTATCCCCACGGGTGTCCCATTACCTTTGCCCGGGACCGTTTGCGCCTTTTGGCACACGTATATGACAGTGTCGCTAGCATCCATATGATAAGGAGCCCGGGCTGACATGGCTAGTCGTAAACCCAAAGTGGCACAGACTTATAGGGACAGGCATCCATGACCCAGCATCGAACGTGTCGGTCATCAGCGAGTGAATCCAGGCTGTAGCACTGGGCTAGCAGGACTCCGGTGAACCGGGCTGTAGCGGGCTAACAGGACTCCGGTATTCATCGCGTGACATTTCCCCGAAGGGACAGACACAGGAACGAAGAAGGACACATGCCGGCCAGCCTAAGTGTTCCAGAGCAGTAGCAAGCTACCATGGCTCAGCGGTAACACTAGGAGACATTTCCTGGTAAGAGAGGCTACCAAGGATAAACAACTAGGTTGTCAGATCCCACACATACCAAGCATTTCAATAACATACACACAATATGCTCGATATGTGCAAATACAACATGGCATCACAACATGACTCTACAACTCAAGTATTTTAATCAATAGGCTCCGAGGAGCGAGATATTACAAACATGGGTCTCACGACCCAACAATCAGAGCATACAAGTCAAAGCACAAGCGGAAGCTATCATGTCTGGGTACAGACATCTATAAATGAAAAAGGCCGAGAAGCCTGACTATCTATCAGATCCTGCCGAGGGCACAAGATCGTAGCTGAGGTAACAAGCTAAACGTCGAAGTCCACGTGGAACTACTAGTGAGACTGAAGTCTCTCTGCAAAAACATAAAATAGGTAAACGTGAGTACAAAATGTACCCAGCAAGACTTACATCAGAACTAACTACATATGCATCATTTTCAACAAAGGGATGGTGGGGTTTAACTGCAGCAAGCCAGCTTTGACTCGGTGGCTATCCTAAACTACGACTGCAAGCGACTCTTTTGAGGTGGCGCACACGAGTCCACATATTCACCATATCAATACACCACTATGGATCCGCTCCCGTCTCCCTACGAGAACGCCATCCATAGCACTCACGCTTATCTTGCGCATTTTAAAGTATCCACTTTCACTTGTCTATGAACTGATATAAGCAACCCAGAAGTCCTTTTCCGCGGACACGGCTATTCGAATAGATGATGTTAACCCTGCAGGGGTGTACTTCTTCATACATGTTTCCACCACTTAGCGTCTGCACACGACATGTGCTCGGCAGACTTCAAGCGAAAGCCGACATGGGTGTAGACCACGACCTACCTAAACACTCAAGTCTCTAGTCCAGGTTTATCGCCTATTCGGGTTCCATCCATGAGGAGATCCGGCCGGAGTTTCGCTCACAGCCCCAAACGATGTGAACAGGGTTCCCGAGATACCAAACGGGCATCCGGTACACCGTGCCACGTACCTACCGCATCACAGCCCACCCCTACGGTCAGCGCTGTCCACGGCCTCCAGTAAGCTACAAACACCAGAAACTACTTGCAACTCCTGGACAGAGGACTAGGGTGAATAAGAAGTCGAGCGGGGTCATATTTCAGGGCCCAATGTATGGTAGTAGCTGAATCATGGATCACAAACACAGAACTCAGTTCCTGAGGACGGCTGCAATGAGACAACCCACCATGTACTCCTACATGGCCTCTCACCGCTACCTTTACCAAATCGTGTTCACACACTTAGCTCACACACAGTAGGACATGTTCACACGCCTCTGATTCATCCCCGATGAATCAGACCTGACTCAACTCTAAGCAGTAGCAGGCATGACAAACAAGCAAGAATGAGTAGGCACAACAGGGCTCAAACAATTCCTACTCATACTAGTGGGTTTCATCTATTTACTGTGGAATGACAGGTCATGCAAAGGATAAAGGGGTTCAGCTACCGCAGCAAGTAACAGATGAATCGTTGTTGTCCTAATGCAGTAAAAGAGAGCAGGAGCGAGAGAGTAGGATTGTATCGGAATGAACAAGGGGGTTTTGCTTGCCTGGCACTTCTGAAGATAACATTGAGTCTTCATCAGTGTCAACGATCACATCATCGGTATCATGTCTATCGAGAGGGGACAAATACCGGCAACACAGAAGGGAACACAATCAATGCAATGCACAATATGATGCATGATCATGACATGGCAAAATGAATGTGTTTTGAGCTAATGCAACTAGCAACAGATTAAATGAAGTTGGTTTGAATACAAGATTCAAATTTAAACTCCATATGTGATTATTCAAATGCCATTTAATTGATTTGTGCTAAACAGCAGCTATAAGTTGTTCTAACATGCATGAAAATGGTACAGATGGATTCCTTGAATTTTTCTGATAATTTTTCATATATAAATTATTTAATTTGGAGTTACGGTTAATTTTCTATGAATTATTGAAGTTTATACAATTTTCTGGAATTTCCTGATTATTAATAAATCCAGTAATTGAATTAATGCGCCAGCCTGACGTCATAGTGACGTCAGCAGGTCAACGGGCTGGTCCGGGTCAAACCTGACGTGTGGGACCCACACGTCAGTGACAGGGGGTTAACAGGGGTTTATTTAGTTTAATTAAAAATTAAGACACTAGGGCCCACATGTCAGTGTCAGCAGGGGGGTAATTAAATTAAAATAAACTAACTAATTAACAGGGGGGCTGGCCCCACCTGTCATCGACCCAGGGGGGGTCAAACCCCTGGTCAGCAGGGCCTAACCCGCCGGCGGCTCGTCGCCGGTGGCAACAGGCGCGGCGGAGGGCTCGGGCTCACTCCTCCGGCGTCCAAATGGACGGAGGAGAGCGGCTACGGAGAGCTGGAGCTCACCCGCGCCCGTTTCAGCAAGCAGCAGCAGCTAGGGCGGCCGGAGACGACGGCCTCGAGCTCGGCAGCGGTGGCCGGAGCTCGGGCGTGCTCGGTTTCGGCATTACACGGCACGGCGGGCGCGACCGATGGGCTCTACGGGATGCTGGGGTCACCAGGAACACCCGGAGGCAACGAACGCAGGCGGAGAAGCTCGGGAGCACGGAGCTCACCGGCCATGGCGGACGGCGGCTTCGGTGCTCGTGGGGCGGCGGCTATAGGGCGCAATCAAAGGGGGAAAGAGGGAGGGGAGGCGTAGGAGCTCACAGCGGTGCCGTAGGGATGGTTAGCCGGCTCGGGGGCGCGCCGGAGTGGCCGAATCGACGGAGAAGATCCTCGGCGGCCGGCGAGGGGAAAACGTCGGGGGTGGCGTTCCGGGGCTCTTCTGGTCGCGTGACACGGCGAGGAGGTCGAGGGAGGACCGGCGGAGCTTCCTGGGGCGTCGGTGAGGCTAGGGGTGGCCGGTGGCCATGGGTACGGCGACGATGGCGGCGAGCTCCGCTCGGTGCTGTGCGCGAGAGGGAAACAGAGGAGGGAATGGGGTCCAGGGGGAGAGAGGGGAGGTGCAGGGGGCGAGGGCGTCTCCGTGGCGTGAGGGGGAGGCTCGGGAACGCCTCGGTGGAAGCAGGAGGTGGCCGAGGCGGCATCGGCGCTCGCCACCGAGCTGCTTCGGTGCGAGGGGAGGAAGAAGACAAGGGGGAGGAGGTGGGCTGGGCCGGCCAGGTGGGGGGGGGGAGCTGGGCCGGCTACAGGTAAGTGGCCCAGGTACTTCCTTCTCTCTCTCTCTTTTATTTCTATTTCAGTTCTGTTTTCTTTTTTTTTTAATTCTTTTGCCACTGTTTTGAATTAAAATAATAATTCAAACAATGCCAAAGCTCCTCTGAATATTTTATATTGCTAGATGGACTTTTCCAAAAGCTTATAAAATATTTCAGGGGGTATTTGAAATTATATTCTAATTATATGAATATAATTCAAATTCAAATAGCTAATGAATTAAATCCAAAGTCCCAAAAATAAATCCTTAAAAATGTTCAATATTTTGGTTGGGACCAGAACCCTTACCAAAAATTATCAAACATTTAAGAAGAGCCTTTTGGAGCAATGAATGAGATTTCTAGGGTTTTTGCCCCTCTTTTATTTAGGGTTTTGAGGCTTCCAATATTCCTCAATTCAAGTTTCAAAAATATAGACATGATGCACACATGAAGCTAGCCTAGAGCAATGCCAGAAGCTAGGGATGTGACAACTCACCCCCACTAAACAAGAATCTCGTCTCGAGATTCAAGCGTAGGGTAGGATGAAGGGGAAACGCAAACTAGTACAATCTTCACGATCCAGGGTGCACTTCAAATGAACGTTGATTTGAACACCATTATTGTCTTGAAGTCTTGCTCTGAGAAATCCTGTCAACATGACATGGAGGGAAGAAGGAGACTCTAGAAGGGTCGATCTTCTCGAAGATCGAACAACTTAGGATTAACTCACGGAATGAGACATAGCAACATCTCTCGAGCTGAGAGATGAAGCACACCTCTAGAGAAATGGAGTGGAACAGATGACGAAGGTTCACTAGGTAGACAACGATTCCACACCTAAGAAGGTGGTAAACGATTGTCAACGTAGCGAGGAGTTGAGTTGCCATGATACCATAACGATACACCTTAGGGAAGGTGACTCGTAGAGATATCCCCTTAAGTGGCAAAAAGAATTACTTTTGATTCAGAGATCATTGAAACTCTTTAAACCAGCCTAAGGCAATTCTCGAGCGATCGTTTGGAGGGGGTCGGTAGAATGGCATACTCGGACTTGGATGATGTGGATTACCTTGTTGAAGACAACGTAATGGATGAATTTTCTTATCACCGGAAATGGAAGAGACCCATGGTAGAATGGCACATTGGCGGTGCAAGCTGGGAACAAAATGCAAATGCTGGGAATGATTCTGGTAACTGGGGAAGAACCCAACAATAGGGAGTGAATTCACTGTTTGAAGAGGTCATAGCATTTGCCGAGGAAACTGAGAGTAATCCCAGTTAGAGCCGATGATAACACGTAACGCTTGTGCGTGCTCTCAAGAACTTGAGCATTTCCATATTCATCAAGGTTTTACCAACATCCGTGTCAAGGGTCCGGCAACACAACTTGCTACCATGATGAATGATGATGGAGGATGTAGATGCAAAGAAAGATAACACCTTCTCAGATTTCACCCTTGGCAGGGCCAAGGAAATAAAATCTGGATGATCGACCGAGAGACATTTAGCACTCCGCTTCCAATGTTCTCCTTGACGTGCTAGTGTAACCCATTCATAGAAATGGTCTGGTATCTAGGACATCAAGTAAAAGGTCGGACTTCGGGATCTCAAAATCCATAGGGGCAACTAGGGAGTAAATCCTACGAAATCCCTATGGGGAGGTGGCCAACTTCCTCAATCAAGATATTATAATAACAGGTCTTCCGGCTGGGTGTGTTGGCCACGACATCCACTTTACCGGTTATCGAGGGACCAATATTATAGTTCTTGGAGAATGTTCCAACCATCATATCTGCCTGAGATTCAGATCTGGTTGGTGTCAGGATATCCCAGACTCATCAAGTCTAGAAAGAAAAATGAAAGTTTGCAACACAAATCGACGAGATGACGTTGCGAGATTCTCGGGAAATGAACTACGATAGTAAGCTCCAAAACATGAGCTGGTTCTGCTACAAACATGTGAACACGTTGTCCCAGACAAGCATGACCACGTGGTAGTCTTATAATAAAACACTACCGAGTTCAGGTGGGGAACCATCAACGAGGATATCAAAATCCTTGCATAAGGTATACTCTTAAGAAGGAACTTCTTCTCCTTGAACAAATCAATCAGTGGCTTGGTGTGCTAGGGATACATATAGATTGAAGGTTGCAAGTCTTCAAACCACAGAATTCTTCGCACGTGTGCATGACTGACTTGCGATGATTCCAGAGGAAGCAACATTGACTTTCTCGAGTCCACGGCGGCAACTTGCATCAAATGCACACGAACTAGAGGAAATCACTTCTTACATCCGAACATATGCTTCACGAGCTAGCATGAGCAAATGCTTTCAAAAGTTTCCAACACTAGGTTGATGTTCAACATGATTCATGGGGGGAGACAAAATGCTACTGATGGGCTCAACAGCAACTCATCGGAATTTCCATATCACTGGACTTCCACCATCATGTGAACACGGTGATAGCATTGGTCAGACCAAAGATGTAATGGTGTATGCTCGAGGGATCAACCACGAGTAGGACAACATTACGAGCATCGTTGGTACTGATTTGATTTGACGATAGCCCACACTCAAATCAAGGGATTGATAAGACAATAGGTCCAGCAACTGGTCACAAGGACCAATCGATGAAGATATCATCTTTCTTCAACACACACTACACAAGAATATCCCTTTGGAACGAACTAAGTCAGACAAGCTTTTATCTTCCAACTCTCCAAGTTGTTGTCTAGCTTAACCAACTAGCTCAGGGATATCTAACACCGATTCTTGGAGAGAAGGTGGTTCACAAGAAACCAACTTGATCACGAACTCAACATAGCGGTCAGGTGACAACCCGGTAACACCTCCAAGAAGATATTTGGAAAGTCACGAACCACCGGTATGTTACTAAGCTCGAGAACAATCTTGCTTTTCAGGGCAAGATGATATGATCAAATGAGCGAGGATTTGACAAATCCTAACTCATCAATCAAAGAGTGCACCAGGAAATAAGGACTAGGTAGCACGATCAATCTTAGAATGGTGATTCAATAACCAACATACTAAGAATAAAATTATTATCCTTTAACTACCAAGCAACGAGGTTGCTAGGAGTATTGATCTCACACATCACAATTCATTTGTCGGTATTTCGGTTGCATCAACACGGAACCGAGGAATGAAAAAGGATGGCGAGAAGTATCACTATGTCAAGAATTCACAAAAGGTGGTGCAATTCTCATGAAATTCCTGTCATAAAGAAGGTAATACTTCAGGGTAGAGCAGACCAGAAGCTGGATTGTAACTTGATCTGCGGAACACAACTACTTTGACCCAATCCTACATATGGATGAGGTACTGGAGTTTGTTTCTCCTAGTCATTCAGGACGGAATGGCTTGACGGGCCACAAGAGTAATAGGCATCGACAAACGAACGCGCGCATACTCTTGACTATCAATTGATAGACGAAGGTCAGTAGACAACTAAAGAGGGACAACTCAAAGGAACATATAACTTTCTGAGTTGTGGATGCATAAATTAGTATGTCGAACCGAGTTCAACATAATTCTTCCGGATAACCCATGCAGAAAGGTAGAACTGGCAGAGTCACAATATATAATGGAGAACTCATCAAGAATAATCCTATTGTGATATTTCAGTTCAACGAGGAACTTCTGCCATAAGTAGTTCATGGTATTTGGAAGAAGAAGATACCACGGACTTCAAGGACTATCACAAAGGTTACTAATATCCTAAAGGCACTAGCAATTACTATCAACATGAAGTAGGTAGAGTGAATCTCGGGTTCAAGAACCCAGGAACAGAATACCTACTACTAAGTAGCATCACGGGATGCTTCCGAGAATAAAGGCCAGAATCTTCACACTAGGACACAAATCATGGCTAGACCACTAGATGATCCCCTAAGCACCTTAGGGTCATAATAATAATCTCCAACATATATGTCGAGGCAATAATTACCTCAACACACCGATTAGTGTGGTTAATCTGGCCCATGGGAAAATCGGAAACAGGAAGGAAGGGATTTGCAAATGCATCGGACTATTTAGAAACCTGGGATGACTCGGACAGCATAACGGCTATAATTGCTCAAAAAGATTTGAGACATCTACAAAAATGGTGGTATAACCACTCAGAAGCACAATATCAAGATTCCGAGATCAACAATTAACATGCGGAAGTAGTAGGAGCTGAACTGAGACTTAAATCCAACAATCTTATAAGTCTACTGATTAGTAACACGTGATCCTGATAGAAAGAAGAGGTAGCCTAGTTCTTAATCCCCGCAGGAAAGATAAGATGACTCAGATCAGAAGGGCATGAGGTATAAGGAGTAAAAAGAGCCTTACGTTCCATCCCACAATCAATTCCCTTATATAACTAAAGAATTTCTCGACTCAACTTCGACCAGTTTGGCTTGGTAATCCTACAGGCAGTCAAGCTCTGATACCAACGCTGTCAGGACCCCGACTCAATGCCACATCGATCTAGCATGTAACACCTCATATCACTTTGCGGCCTCACGCACGGTATCCCCACGGGTGTCGCATTACCTTTGCCCGGGACCGTTTGCGCCTTTTGGCACACGTATATGACAGTGTCGCTAGCATCCATATGATAAGGAGCCCGGGCTGACATGGCTAATCGTAAACCCAAAGTGGCACAGACTTACAGGGACAGGCATCCATGACCCAGCATCGAACGTGTCGGTCATCAGCGAGTGAATCCAGGCTGTAGCACTGGGCTAGCAGGACTCCGGTGAACCGGGCTGTAGCGGGCTAACAGGACTCCGGTATTCATCGCGTGACATTTCCCCGAAGGGACAGACACAGGAACGAAGAAGGACACATGCCGGCCAGCCTAAGTGTTCCAGAGCAGTAGCAAGCTACCATGGCTCAGCGGTAACACTAGGAGACATTTCCCGGTAAGAGAGGCTACTAAGATAAACAACTAGGTTGTCAGATCCCACACATACCAAGCATTTCAATAACATACACACAATATGCTCGATATGTGCAATACAACATGGCATCACAACATGACTCTACGACTCAAGTAGTTTAATCAATAGGCTCCGAGGAGCGAGATATTACAAACATGGGTCTCATGACCCAACAATCAGAGCATACAAGTCAAAGCACAAGCGGAAGCTATCATGTCTGGGTACAGACATCTATAAATGAAAAAGGCTGAGAAGCCTGACTATCTATCAGATCCTGCCGAGGGCACAAGATCGTAGCTGAGGTAACAAGCTAAACGTCGAAGTCCACGTGGAACTACTAGTGAGACTGAAGTCTCTCTGCAAAAACATAAAATAGGCAAACGTGAGTACAAATGTACCCAGCAAGACTTACATCAGAACTAACTACATATGCATCATTTTCAACAAAGGGATGGTGGGGTTTAACTGCAGCAAGCCAGCTTTGACTCGGTGGCTATCCTAAACTACGACTGCAAGCGACTCTTTTGAGGTGGCGCACACGAGTCCACATATTCACCATATCAATACACCACTATGGATCCGCTCCCGTCTCCCTACGAGAACGCCATCCATAGCACTCACGCTTATCTTGCGCATTTTAAAGTATCCACTTTCACTTGTCTATGAACTGATATAAGCAACCCAGAAGTCCTTTTCCGCGGACACGGCTATTCGAATAGATGATGTTAACCCTGCAGGGGTGTACTTCTTCATACATGTTTCCACCACTTAGCGTCTGCACACGACATGTGCTCGGCAGACTTCAAGCGAAAGCCGACGTGGGTGTAGACCACGACCTACCTAAACACTCAAGTCTCTAGTCCAGGTTTATCGCCTATTCGGGTTCCATCCATGAGGAGATCCGGCCGGAGTTTCGCTCACAGCCCCAAACGATGTGAACAGGGTTCCCGAGATACCAAACGGGCATCCGGTACACCGTGCCACGTACCTACCGCATCACAGCCCACCCCTACGGTCAGCGCTGTCCACGGCCTCCAGTAAGCTACAAACACCAGAAACTACTTGCAACTCCTGGACAGAGGACTAGGGTGAATAAGAAGTCGAGCGGGGTCATATTTCAGGGCCCAATGTATGGTAGTAGCTGAATCATGGATCACAAACACAGAACTCAGTTCCTGAGGACGGCTGCAATGAGACAACCCACCATGTACTCCTACATGGCCTCTCACCGCTACCTTTACCAAATCGTGTTCACACACTTAGCTCACACACAGTAGGACATGTTCACACGCCTCTGATTCATCCCCGATGAATCAGACCTGACTCAACTCTAAGCAGTAGCAGGCATGACAAACAAGCAAGAATGAGTAGGCACAACAGGGCTCAAACAATTCCTACTCATACTAGTGGGTTTCATCTATTTACTGTGGAATGACAGGTCATGCAAAGGATAAAGGGGTTCAGCTACCGCAGCAAGTAACAGATGAATCGTTGTTGTCCTAATGCAGTAAAAGAGAGCAGGAGCGAGAGAGTAGGATTGTATCGGAATGAACAAGGGGGTTTTGCTTGCCTGGCACTTCTGAAGATAACATTGAGTCTTCATCAGTGTCAACGATCACATCATCGGTATCATGTCTATCGAGAGGGGACAAATACCGGCAACACAGAAGGGAACACAATCAATGCAATGCACAATATGATGCATGATCATGACATGGCAAAATGAATGTGTTTTGAGCTAATGCAACTAGCAACAGATTAAATGAAGTTGGTTTGAATACAAGATTCAAATTTAAACTCCATATGTGATTATTCAAATGCCATTTAATTGATTTGTGCTAAACAGCAGCTATAAGTTGTTCTAACATGCATGAAAATGGTACAGATGGATTCCTTGAATTTTTCTGATAATTTTTCATATATAAATTATTTAATTTGGAGTTACGGTTAATTTTCTATGAATTATTGAAGTTTATACAATTTTCTGGAATTTCCTGATTATTAATAAATCCAGTAATTGAATTAATGCGCCAGCCTGACGTCATAGTGACGTCAGCAGGTCAACGGGCTGGTCCGGGTCAAACCTGACGTGTGGGACCCACACGTCAGTGACAGGGGGTTAACAGGGGTTTATTTAGTTTAATTAAAAATTAAGACACTAGGGCCCACATGTCAGTGTCAGCAGGGGGGTAATTAAATTAAAATAAACTAACTAATTAACAGGGGGGCTGGCCCCACCTGTCATCAACCCAGGGGGGGTCAAACCCCTGGTCAGCAGGGCCTAACCCGCCGGCGGCTCGTCGCCGGTGGCAACAGGCGCGGCGGAGGGCTCGGGCTCACTCCTCCGGCGTCCAAATGGACGGAGGAGAGCGGCTACGGAGAGCTGGAGCTCACCCGCGCCCGTTTCAGCAAGCAGCAGCAGCTAGGGCGGCCGGAGACGACGGCCTCGAGCTCGGCAGCGGTGGCCGGAGCTCGGGCGTGCTCGGTTTCGGCGTTACATGGCACGGCGGGCGCGACCGATGGGCTCTACGGGATGCTGGGGTCACCAGGAACACCCGGAGGCAACGAACGCAGGCGGAGAAGCTCGGGAGCACGGAGCTCACCGGCCATGGCAGACGGCGGCTTCGGTGCTCGTGGGGCGGCGGCTATAGGGCGCAATCGAAGGGGGAAAGAGGGAGGGGAGGCGTAGGAGCTCACAGCGGTGCCGTAGGGATGGTTAGCCGGCTCGGGGGCGCGCCGGAGTGGCCGAATCGACGGAGAAGATCCTCGGCGGCCGGCGAGGGGAAAACATCGGGGGTGGCGTTCCGGGGCTCTTCTGGTCGCGTGACACGGCGAGGAGGTCGAGGGAGGACCGGCGGAGCTTCCTGGGGCGTCGGTGAGGCTAGGGGTGGCCGGTGGCCATGGGTACGGCGACGATGGCGGCGAGCTCCGCTCGGTGCTGTGCGCGAGAGGGAAACAGAGGAGGGAATGGGGTCCAGGGGGAGAGAGGGGAGGTGCAGGGGGCGAGGGCGTCTCCGTGGCGTGAGGGGGAGGCTCGGGAACGCCTCGGTGGAAGCAGGAGGTGGCCGAGGCGGCATCGGCGCTCGCCACCGAGCTGCTTCGGTGCGAGGGGAGGAAGAAGACAAGGGGGAGGAGGTGGGCTGGGCCGGCCAGGTGGGGGGGGGGAGCTGGGCCGGCTACAGGTAAGTGGCCCAGGTACTTCCTTCTCTCTCTCTCTTTTATTTCTATTTCAGTTCTGTTTTCTTTTTTTTTAATTCTTTTGCCACTGTTTTGAATTAAAATAATAATTCAAACAATGCCAAAGCTCCTCTGAATATTTTATATTGCTAGATGGACTTTTCCAAAAGCTTATAAAATATTTCAGGGGGTATTTGAAATTATATTCTAATTATATGAATATAATTCAAATTCAAATAGCTAATGAATTAAATCCAAAGTCCCAAAAATAAATCCTTAAAAATGTTCAATATTTTGGTTGGGACCAGAACCCTTACCAAAAATTATCAAACATTTAAGAAGAGCCTTTTGGAGCAATGAATGAGATTTCTAGGGTTTTTGCCCCTCTTTTATTTAGGGTTTTGAGGCTTCCAATATTCCTCAATTCAAGTTTCAAAAATATAGACATGATGCACACATGAAGCTAGCCTAGAGCAATGCCAGAAGCTAGGGATGTGACAATCGAGCAGAGCACGCTCGAAGCAGAGGCGGATCGATCGCAGCCGGCCGAGAGGTGGCCGCCCAGAGAGGAACTTGGGCCGACGCGGGCCAAGGGAGCGAGAGGAGCGCCCTCCTGCGGCCAGATCCACCTGCCCCGACCGGATCGGGCAGAGGAGGCAGCTCCCACGAGCGGGGGAGGCGAGCGAAGCCCGCTCGGGATCGACGGGATCCAGCGGAGGGGGCAGCGCCCACGAGCGGGGGGAGGCGCTCGAAGCCTGCGCGGGATCGACGAGATCCGGCAGAGGAGGCAGAACTGGGTAAGAGTACCCTGTTCCGCGAGAAAGCCACGCAACAGCTGAGAGATATACTCTCTAGCAGAGTCAGCATGAAAAGTACGAATGGGCGTGGAAAACTGAGTACGAACCATGGCAGCAAATCGTTTATATATAGAGAGAACCTCGCTACGAGATTTCATGAAGTAGAGCCAAGTGTAGCGAGAGAAATCATCAACAAAAAAACATAGTAGCGATGGCCACCTTTCGAGTCAAAGGGAGCAGGACCCCAGACATCAGAATGAACTAAGTCAAAAGGATGCTGAGAGATAGACTCACTAGTAGGATAAGATAACTACGTCTGTTTGCCAAGCCTGCAACCATTACAAGGTAAGGAGACATCTCCAGATATAGGCCCTAAGAGGCCTTGACAAACTAACGAAGACAAGCGAGAGCCACAGATGTGACCAAGACAATGATGCCACTGCTGGAACAACGCAGACGAAGAGGCAGCAAGAGCATGGGAGTCGGCAGAAGTGGTGGCAGCGGAAGGAACACAAAGCCAGTCAACCTCCCAAAGACCCTCTGACTCACGGCGCCGGGGGCCAGCACCAACCAAAGCGTTGGTGCGACAATCCTGAATGGAGCAAGAGTCAGTATCAAGAATGACACGACAACCAGAATCAGTGAGTTGGGCAGCAGAAAAAAGATTCATGGTAAGGCGAGGAACATGGGAAACACTAGGAACAGAAAAGGATGGAGTGGAAAGAAGACCACGACTAGCAACAGGAAGAGGGGTGCCGTCGGCAGTAAGAACATTAACAGGTGAATCAAGAGGTCGAAGAGAAGACAGCATAGAAGAATCAAAAGACATATGAAAGGAAGCTCCAGAATCCAGAACCACGAGGATGTACCTGACTGTGTAGAGGTCTGTGGTGATGTAGAGGGGGGTGCAGTCATAGCAGCAGCTGAACCAGTCGACGAGGAGCCAGAGGAGGCAAGTAGACGCTTGAGGCGTACAATGTCCTGGTCAGTGAGTGACTGAGTCGAGGAAGATGCAGGAGGGCCACTGGAAGAGTAGTGTCTCTGGTCTCGCTTCTTCTGGCGACAATCAGACTCTGGGTGACCTGACCGGGAGCAGTAACCAGAGAAAGTGTCACGGCGCGACGTACTCTTCTCAGCAGAAAGAGGACGGCTCACCCCTCCCCCCCCCCCCGAAGGAGTAGGCAGGAGTGGTGGAACAGTGTGGCGAGCAGATGACACAGGAGCCCAGGTGGCCAACACTGAAGGAACCACAAGTAACCCAGCAGAGTGAAGACGGGTCTCCTCAGCACGAAGCTCAGCAAGCACCTCCGAGATAGGAACACGACCACGAGCAAGCAAGTGAGCTCGGCGGGGCTCAAACTCGGAGCGGAGACGAGATAAGAACTCATGAACCCTCTGAAACTCCAAGTCAGACCGCGTAGTCTGACAGCAATGGCAAGTGCCACAAACAACAGTCCTCAGTGAGTCAAGCTGACGCCAGATGGTAGAGCACTGAGAATAGAACTCATCAACAGACGAGTCACCCTGCTGGAGAGCATGCTCCTGACGCACCACAGAGAGGTAGAGAGCATCACCAGAGGGCTGATAGCGCTGACAGAGATAAGACCACATTGCGGCAACGGTGCCGAGCCCCATGAACTCCGAGGCAACTGAGGGAGGACACTCGCAGTGAGAACAGCAGCAGCTCGAGCATCATCATTGCACCACTGAGTGTAAGCTGACAGATCATCCAGGTATAGAGAGAGAGCATCAGAATAAGCGGATACCTGCTGATCATAAGCATCAACCGCAGCATCATCCAGAGCCTTGGCAGCATCCCGGTCAGCCTGAGAAGCATCAGCAGTAAGGACCGGCGGCACTGGGGGGATTGGGTCCACTGGCGCAACCGGGCATGGCGGGCAGGGAACCTCGCCAGAGAGAACACCCCACAGAAGGAGTCCACGCATATGGATGCGCATGAAGCCCACAAACTCAGCATAGTTGGTGCCATCAAAGATCACTGAGCACCGAGGAACAACAACATAGCCCGCAGAAGACATGACGGAACTCTGTGTGGCTCTCCTTTTCCTTTTTTTTTGAGTCAACTCAGGGGATCGAGCAGAGCACGCTCGAAGCAGAGGCGGATCGATCGCAGCCGGCCGAGAGGTGGCCGCCCAGAGAGGAACTTGGGCCGACGCGGGCCAAGGGAGCGGGAGGAGCGCCCTCCTGCGGCCAGATCCACCTGCCCCGACCGGATCGGGCAGAGGAGGCAGCTCCCACGAGCGGGGGAGGCGAGCGAAGCCCGCTCGGGATCGACGGGATCCAGCGGAGGGGGCAGCGCCCACGAGCGGGGGAGGCGCTCGAAGCCTGCGCGGGATCGACGAGATCCGGCAGAGGAGGCAGAACTGGGTAAGAGTACCCTGTTCCGCGAGAAAGCCACGCAACAGCTGAGAGATATACTCTCTAGCAGAGTCAGCACGAAAAGTACGAATGGGCGTGGAAAACTGAGTACGAACCATGGCAGCAAATTGTTTATATATAGAGAGAACCTCGCTACGAGATTTCATGAAGTAGAGCCAAGTGTAGCGAGAGAAATCATCAACAAAAAAACATAGTAGCGATGGCCACCTTTCGAGTCAAAGGGAGCAGGACCCCAGACATCAGAATGAACTAAGTCAAAAGGATGCTGAGAGATAGACTCACTAGTAGGATAAGATAACTACGTCTGTTTGCCAAGCCTGCAACCATTACAAGGTAAGGAGACATCTCCAGATATAGGCCCTAAGAGGCCTTGACAAACTAACGAAGACAAGCGAGAGCCACAGATGTGACCAAGACAATGATGCCACTGCTGGAACAACGCAGACGAAGAGGCAGCAAGAGCATGGGAGTCGGCAGAAGTGGTGGCAGCGGAAGGAACACAAAGCCAGTCAACCTCCCAAAGACCCTCTGACTCACGGCGCCGGGGGCCAGCACCAACCAAAGTGTTGGTGCGACAATCCTGAATGGAGCAAGAGTCAGTATCAAGAATGACACGACAACCAGAATCAGTGAGTTGGGCAGCAGAAAAAAGATTCATGGTAAGGCGAGGAACATGGGAAACACTAGGAACAGAAAAGGATGGAGTGGAAAGAAGACCACGACTAGCAACAGGAAGAGGGGTGCCGTCGGCAGTAAGAACATTAACAGGTGAATCAAGAGGTCGAAGAGAAGACAGCATAGAAGAATCAAAAGACATATGAAAGGAAGCTCCAGAATCCAGAACCACGAGGATGTACCTGACTGTGTAGAGGTCTGTGGTGATGTAGAGGGGGGTGCAGTCATAGCAGCAGCTGAACCAGTCGACGAGGAGCCAGAGGAGGCAAGTAGACGCTTGAGGCGTACAATGTCTTGGTCAGTGAGTGACTGAGTCGAGGAAGATGCAGGAGGGCCACTGGAATAGGAGTGTCTCTGGTCTCGCTTCTTCTGGCGACAATCAGACTCTGGGTGACCTGACCGGGAGCAGTAACCACAGAAAGTGTCACGGCGCGATGTACTCTTCTCAGCAGAAAGAGGACGGCTCACCCCCCCCCCCGAAGGAGTGGGCAGGAGTGGTGGAACAGTGTGGCGAGCAGATGACACAGGAGCCCAGGTGGCCAACACTGAAGGAACCACAAGTAACTCAGCAGAGTGAAGACGGGTCTCCTCAGCACGAAGCTCAGCAAGCACCTCCGAGATAGGAACACGACCACGAGCAAGCAAGTGAGCTCGGCGGGGCTCAAACTCGAAGCGGAGACGAGATAAGAACTCATGAACCCTCTGAAACTCCAAGTCAGACCGCGTAGTCTGACAGCAATGGCAAGTGCCACAAACAACAGTCCTCAGTGAGTCAAGCTGACGCCAGATGGTAGAGCACTGAGAATAGAACTCATCAACAGACGAGTCACCCTGCTGGAGAGCATGCTCCTGACGCACCACAGAGAGGTAGAGAGCATCACCAAAGGGCTGATAGCGCTGACAGAGATAAGACCACATTGCGGCAACGGTGCCGAGCCCCATGAACTCCGAGGCAAACTGAGGGAGGACACTCGCAGTGAGAACAGCAGCAGCTCGAGCATCATCATTGCACCACTGAGTGTAAGCTGACAGATCATCCAGGTATAGAGAGAGAGCATCAGAATAAGCGGATACCTGCTGATCATAAGCATCAACCGCAGCATCATCCAGAGCCTTGGCAGCATCCCGGTCAGCCTGAGAAGCATCAGCAGTAAGGACCGGCGGCACTGGGGGGATTGGGGCCACTGGCGCAACCGGGCATGGCGGGCAGGGAACCTCGCCAGAGAGAACACCCCACAGAAGGAGTCCACGCATATGGATGCGCATGAAGCCCACAAACTCAGCATAGTTGGTGCCATCAAAGATCACTGAGCACCGAGGAACAACAACATAGCCCGCAGAAGACATGACGGAACTCTGTGTGGCTCTCCTTTTCCTTTTTTTTGAGTCAACTCAGGGGATCGAGCAGAGCACGCTCGAAGCAGAGGCGGATCGATCGCAGCCGACCGAGAAGTGGCCGCCCAGAGAGGAACTTGGGCCGACGCGGGCCAAGGGAGCGGGAGGAGCGCCCTCCTGCGGCCAGATCCACCTGCCCCGACCGGATCGGGCAGAGGAGGCAGCTCCCACGAGCGGGGGAGGCGAGCGAAGCCCGCTCGGGATCGACGGGATCCAGCGGAGGGGGCAGCGCCCACGAGCGGGGGGAGGCGCTCGAAGCCTGCGCGGGATCGACGAGATCCGGCAGAGGAGGCAGAACTGGGTAAGAGTACCCTGTTCCGCGAGAAAGCCACGCAACAGCTGAGAGATATACTCTCTAGCAGAGTCAGCACGAAAAGTACGAATGGGCGTGGAAAACTGAGTACGAACCATGGCAGCAAATCGTTTATATATAGAGAGAACCTCGCTACGAGATTTCATGAAGTAGAGCCAAGTGTAGCGAGAGAAATCATCAACAAAAAAACATAGTAGCGATGGCCACCTTTCGAGTCAAAGGGAGCAGGACCCCAGACATCAGAATGAACTAAGTCAAAAGGATGCTGAGAGATAGACTCACTAGTAGGATAAGATAACTACGTCTGTTTGCCAAGCCTGCAACCATTACAAGGTAAGGAGACATCTCCAGATATAGGCCCTAAGAGGCCTTGACAAACTAACGAAGACAAGCGAGAGCCACAGATGTGACCAAGACAATGATGCCACTGCTGGAACAACGCAGACGAAGAGGCAGCAAGAGCATGGGAGTCGGCAGAAGTGGTGGCAGCGGAAGGAACACAAAGCCAGTCAACCTCCCAAAGACCCTCTGACTCACGGCGCCGGGGGCCAGCACCAACCAAAGCGTTGGTGCGACAATCCTGAATGGAGCAAGAGTCAGTATCAAGAATGACACGACAACCAGAATCAGTGAGTTGGGCAGCAGAAAAAAGATTCATGGTAAGGCGAGGAACATGGGAAACACTAGGAACAGAAAAGGATGGAGTGGAAAGAAGACCACGACTAGCAACAGGAAGAGGGGTGCCGTCGGCAGTAAGAACATTAACAGGTGAATCAAGAGGTCGAAGAGAAGACAGCATAGAAGAATCAAAAGACATATGAAAGGAAGCTCCAGAATCCAGAACCACGAGGATGTACCTGACTGTGTAGAGGTCTGTGGTGATGTAGAGGGGGGTGCAGTCATAGCAGCAGCTGAACCAGTCGACGAGGAGCCAGAGGAGGCAAGTAGACGCTTGAGGCGTACAATGTCTTGGTCAGTGAGTGACTGAGTCGAGGAAGATGCAGGAGGGCCACTGGAATAGGAGTGTCTCTGGTCTCGCTTCTTCTGGCGACAATCAGACTCTGGGTGACCTGACCGGGAGCAGTAACCACAGAAAGTGTCACGGCGCGATGTACTCTTCTCAGCAGAAAGAGGACGGCTCACCCCCCCCCCCCCCCCGAAGGAGTGGGCAGGAGTGGTGGAACAGTGTGGCGAGCAGATGACACAGGAGCCCAGGTGGCCAACACTGAAGGAACCACAAGTAACTCAGCAGAGTGAAGACGGGTCTCCTCAGCACGAAGCTCAGCAAGCACCTCCGAGATAGGAACACGACCACGAGCAAGCAAGTGAGCTCGGCGGGGCTCAAACTCGAAGCGGAGACGAGATAAGAACTCATGAACCCTCTGAAACTCCAAGTCAGACCGCGTAGTCTGACAGCAATGGCAAGTGCCACAAACAACAGTCCTCAGTGAGTCAAGCTGACGCCAGATGGTAGAGCACTGAGAATAGAACTCATCAACAGACGAGTCACCCTGCTGGAGAGCATGCTCCTGACGCACCACAGAGAGGTAGAGAGCATCACCAAAGGGCTGATAGCGCTGACAGAGATAAGACCACATTGCGGCAACGGTGCCGAGCCCCATGAACTCCGAGGCAAACTGAGGGAGGACACTCGCAGTGAGAACAGCAGCAGCTCGAGCATCATCATTGCACCACTGAGTGTAAGCTGACAGATCATCCAGGTATAGAGAGAGAGCATCAGAATAAGCGGATACCTGCTGATCATAAGCATCAACCGCAGCATCATCCAGAGCCTTGGCAGCATCCCGGTCAGCCTGAGAAGCATCAGCAGTAAGGACCGGCGGCACTGGGGGGATTGGGGCCACTGGCGCAACCGGGCATGGCGGGCAGGGAACCTCGCCAGAGAGAACACCCCACAGAAGGAGTCCACGCATATGGATGCGCATGAAGCCCACAAACTCAGCATAGTTGGTGCCATCAAAGATCACTGAGCACCGAGGAACAACAACATAGCCCGCAGAAGACATGACGGAACTCTGTGTGGCTCTCCTTTTCCTTTTTTTTGAGTCAACTCAGGGGATCGAGCAGAGCACGCTCGAAGCAGAGGCGGATCGATCGCAGCCGACCGAGAAGTGGCCGCCCAGAGAGGAACTTGGGCCGACGCGGGCCAAGGGAGCGGGAGGAGCGCCCTCCTGCGGCCAGATCCACCTGCCCCGACCGGATCGGGCAGAGGAGGCAGCTCCCACGAGCGGGGGAGGCGAGCGAAGCCCGCTCGGGATCGACGGGATCCAGCGGAGGGGGCAGCGCCCACGAGCGGGGGGAGGCGCTCGAAGCCTGCGCGGGATCGACGAGATCCGGCAGAGGAGGCAGCACCCACACGACGGAGGAGCAGGGGAGGCGCCCGAAGCCGCTCGCTCGTCCGCGCAGCTCAGAAGAGGACCACAAGCGAGGGGGTCAGCAGGGGCGCCCACGCGGCGACGGCAACGGCGACCGGAACGGCAGCTGCCGGAAAGGTTGGCCGAATGGAATCGAGGGAGACGAGGAAGAGGGAGCACGGAGTTGTGAGCGTGCGGGAGCAGGAGAGGAACCTAAGCATCTGATACCATGTTAGGAATGAGCAACTTAGCTTTACTGAGGGCCAATGGCCAGTACATATACAGATGTGGTAAAGTGCAGAAAAGCGCTTTATATAATGAGGATATACAGAATGAACTATACACATACTTATCTAACAATGGCATGTTTTACTTTATCGAGCTTCTGAGGGTTGGGACTGTGCTTTTGTTGTTTGCAAATAAAAGTCCTACATAGATATATTTTCTTTCTCTTTTTGTAAGCTAAAAGTCTCAGATAGATTTGGCCCTGTTCATGTGCCATGTTCAGGCCATCTCTTCCCTGAACCATACAGAATCTGAATTTGTGGTGCACTGCAGAATTTGAAATTTCTGCGCTCACCTTTTCTTTTACATTTCGCTCTGCTTAGGAATTGTCTTGAATATTTCGCAAAAAAAAAAGGAATTGTCTTGAACTCTTGATGGAGCACTGTCTTGTTAATCTGTTAGATAGTAGCTTTGATGATGTTATTTCCTCGCTTCCTGTTTGACATTCTAGATGAGGTTATTTTTGTCTCTGCGTGTAGGATCTCTCCGCTTGATGTTTTTTTTTAGTTGAATCAAACTTGTCATATTTACTTACTTGCAACGCACCCTGTACTATGATTTCTTTGATGCCTTTTCTGGGCTCTAGCAGTGTAGCTGTAAAACAAGACTGATCATCTCTTAAAACTGCGTCATCATTCAGAGGTGCATGAAGGTCTAGGTGTTTTCTTATCTTGAACACCTTGAAGAAAGGCTTGTGGTTTGGCAAACACCTATAAATTGCTGCCATCGCAAGCTTGCCCTGCAGACAACCGGCATAATCCATGTAGATGTAGTGGTCGTTATGATTGGCGCGGTTGACCCTTTGCATGGCTAGCCGATGTTCTCCAGTGATCATTGGTGCACCGTCCTCGTTCATGCCAATGTCAAACTTGACGGGTGCACCTTCATAGTCTAGGCCATAGAGCTCGCCATTACACAAGGCCATGTCGACAAGGCTTTCCCTAGGGCAACCTTGTACTGTCCACCCACTGTCCGCACAACCAACTCTACATTTAAGTGTCATGGCGGCCATGATACAACTGTCTGAGGTTGGCGGCTCTGAGAATGCAATTTTCAAGGCATAGACCTTGCGGGGTGCATCACGACAGCCCTCGCAGATGACCCTCTCCTGTTTCTCACCCAGCATCACCTCGGCGCCGGAGAAGAGGTTCGCCACCCTGAACGAGCCCATCGTAGACGAGACGACCCAACCGCCGTCGTGCCCTCCCGCCAGCCATGTCCACACCCCCTCCCCCACCCCGACGGGCTTGCTTCGTAAGTCGACGACGGTGCCGTCCTCCGGGCAGTGGAGGCGCTTTATCATGTTACCATCTTGCCGCGACAAGAGCAGCCACGGGAGCGCCGCGACGGGTGGTGCCCCGCGCGCCGCGGTCCGCCGCGACCGGCAAACGGCGGCGAAGCGTGCACGGCCGCGTGGGGAGGCGACGACGATGAGGATATCGTGTGGGAGCGTGGACGACCATGGCTGCCGCGCCTGTGCGCGCGGGCTTCGTCTCCTGTTCGGCGGCGGCCATCTGCGTCGGCATCGTTGACGTACGCGCTACCTCTACCGATTTCGATCAAATAGCAAACGAGTCGTAACAAACTTCGGGCACGAATCGTATCGCCACCAAAGTTAATTGCTATTTTTTTGCGGGGTAAAGTTAATTAATAATTATATACCATAATAACAAACTTTCTGTTTCCTATGAAAAAATATATCTATATCTATACTTAGACCTACCTATTTATTTTTTATATGTTCATTTATATTTACTTACTTTTTTTAACTAATAAAGGGAATATGATATTCTTAGTCCGCCACCAATTCTTAGTCCGCCACCGATATTTGCACAAAAGTCCCTATGTTTTTTAATCAACCTGCAGTCCTTGATTTTCATTTTGGATGTTGATATTCACCTTTTTCTTTTTCTTTTTGAGACAATCTCATGAAGTTTTATTTAAATTGTCACAATGTTTACAGGGATGAAACTGAGATCACCGGGTGTCCTAACCAAACATGACCAGCCCACCTCTAAATTTAAAGCATACTTCGCTAAATTGTGAGCTTTAAAATTTGAACTCCTAAACTCATGGATAAAATTACATAAAGTAAAAGGACTACTGTAGTGTATAGTTTCATGTATTATGGCTCCATAGCTAGCCAGGCTCTGCTACTTGATGTTGTCCACCACCACCTTGCAGCCGCATGCAACGTGAATCCTTTGTTGGTTAAAATCTTCGGCTAGGGCTAATGCCTCCCGGACAGCAAGTGCCTCTAACATCGTCGGATTAGTTATACCTTACCTCTGAACATGATCAATCAATCTCCCATAAATTTGACATCATGCTCTCGGCAGACCGCTACAACAGCCATGTTCACCTGACTGTCAGTCTGGGAGCTCCCACACCAAATGAATCGTCCGGTTGTATCAATCGATCCGATCGAACGAATACGTTTGCGAAGATAATACTACACACACGGAAAGAAACAACGAAGTTTTATGGACCCATCTGCGTGCCCTACTTTAATTGGCCCCCCCCTGATTTTCACCGGTGGGCAAGCCTCACTTAACCAAATCTCAGCCAATCAACTCTAACCACCCCGTCAATCCCCCATGAACTGCCTATGAGTCTAGCATTGCTCTGTTCGGGGCTACAATCCGTCACTTAACCAAATCTCAGCCATTCTTTTTTTTTTTTGAGGTGAAAATCTCAGCCTTTTTTTTAGGATCAGGTGAAAATCTCAGCCAATCAACTCTAACCACCCCCGTCATTCCCGTACAAACCCAACCGCCCCAACCTGAAAAAAAAGGCCACGTACAGCCCATTAGCCTAGTGTTGCACAAAAAATGTCCAAAACCAAAGAAAAAACAATGATAAAAGATACAAAACACAGAAAAATACATAAAATGGTTTTGTTCAAACAAACTTTGCATGTTCAAAAAATTAAAATTTCCAAAGTAACCAAAATTAAATTTCTGAATTTGCTGTGTTAAAAATATATTTCAATGGTTTAATTTTTTTTGCCACATGTATTGAAAAGGGAAACGTTTACAATCGGTGCACCGGCGGAACATTGCGCCGGTCCGCTGCACACGTGCCATGCGAACATGGGTCCCAGACACGTCTTTATCCCTGCGCTGCTCGTCCACAGAAATCTTATTCCTTGCATCGTCTTTTCTTTGTCTTCTTTCATCTGCTCAAACAGCTTGCCCGCCTGCATGCCTCCTTTTCTCTCGTACGCGTTGTCGCATCCTAGCTCCGGCGAGGCGACCGCCAGCGCACCTCCCCTGCACGACCATGCTCCAAGAAGGCGTACAGTCGTCAACAGCGCCGCCACAGTGAGCGTCGCTGTGGAGCTACACGAAGCAAAAAAGAAAAGGCTACAACCGGCATCGGTGAAGACGTCGCAACGCTGCTACAGGAAACAACCGGCATTACATCCTGCTACAGCCCTCACGCCTCCGCGGCACCGCCATGGAATCCGCCACCTCTGGAAGCCGCAACCAGCTGAGCCAGAAGCTGCGACCGTCGTTGAATTTTGCTACATCCACCACGGCGAAGCTACGACCTACTACGGCGGTTCCTTTTTTATTGCAAGGTCCTTAGATTTTGCTACCACCAGCGAGGGATTTTGGTACATCCATCATGGTGGAGCTGCGACACGTGACGGCGACAAGATGAATTGCTGCAACCATCATCAGTTTTGCTACAACCGGCAACAAAATTTGCTACAACTAACTGACCACTTTGCGTCTTGTGACAACGACGACAATGGTTTTTGCTGCAACCATCATCTCTTTTTGCTACGACAAGCTAAATTTTTTGCTACAACCTATTGGCCATACTGCGCCTCACGATTAAGAGACGACCCGTTTTTTTTTGCATCCGCCGTCTACTTTTGCTACTACCGGCGAGGTCGAATTTTTGCTGCAACCGCCATCTACCACCATCTACTTTTGTTAACCTGCGAGTTCATTTTTTTGATAAGTTGCAATCTTTGACATGAAATGGTTCAACCTTATATTTGAAAAGCTTCAACCCGGCGACAAAAAGCTGGAACTGGCACCTCACTATTGATGCAATGGCGGCGCTCCTTCGTTGGAGCTATGACCTTCACCGGCAGGAGCTGCATGCAGCGGAGCCGGCGAGAGCCACGGCGAACCGGGGTGCTGCAACAAGGCGGGCCATACTGGGAATAAGCGACGGTGACGCTGGAGAGGAGCCGGCGGCCGGTAGGACGTCCTGGAGACGGGGCGGTCGAGGGCGGCGGCCGGCGGCGACGAGTGCGGCGGCCGGTAGCGACGTGGGTGGCCAGCAAGCTGATTGACATCTGGGAGATCACCGGAACTACTCGTGATGAAAATACGCCATGGTTTTTCTAAAACTAGCAAAAGCGGTCGGGGGAAGAAGGCATTGGGGCTATTAGCAAACGAATCGTACGTACCCGGTGCGACCCGCCGAAATTTCGGCCGGCGCACCGGCGCCTATCACTCGCCTATTGAAAATCATAGAGATGCATACTAACATAACAAAATTAAAAAAATTGCCATGTTTTGGAAGAGTAGTGCTTTGAAATTGAACGTAAGAAAAATAAACAAAAGTTGCCATGTGTCACAAGAATCTTATAGTTGCCATGTGTAACATAAGTTAGAGCATCTCTAGCAGACCTCTTAAAAACGCCAAACCTGTAAAATTCTAGCGGATTTATGGTTCCGGATCAATTTTGTGTTCAGAACAGACCCTGTAAAAGTTCATCGAATCGTAAATATTTTACAGGGCATCGAAAACGTGAGCCTCAAACCTATATTTATACTGTTTGAAGGGGCAGTATACAGGCCACAAACTGGCCGGAATTCTCCGCTCTCCACGCGCGCTGCCGTCCGTACCAGAGGGCTCCAGCCATCAATCTCTTGTGGCTCCGGTGAAGTCCGGCCTTCTCTTTACGTTTCCTCGCCTCAATCCCAACCAGATGGTCCAATTTCTCACGGCGGCGCGCGTGTGGGCGGCGGCTGACGGGCGCGGGTGAGCAATCTGAGCGGCGTGGCGCAGGCGAGCGGGCGGAGAGCTGCGTCTTGCGTGGCGAGGACCGGCGGCGCGACGGGGATCTCGGGAAATATTCTCTTTTACCGCTCGGGTTCTGTTTCGCCGCAGCCGATTTCGGGCTTTAAACCGCGGTTTTCTCGGCCCTTATTCGGGGTTTAAGGTTTACGAGGTCCGCTAGAGATGCTCTAGCTGCGAGCTTGATGTAAATGTTTTAACCCTGGTGTGATTGCACAGTAGTTTGGAGGCTGTTAATAAAATGTCTCTCGAGTGAGTGAGACGGGGGCCCAGCTGTCAGCGTGACACAGAACTTCGTTCACATCCCCATCTTTCCTACTCCAAGTGTGATCTCCAAGGGAGCAATGAAGAAAAAATGGGGAAATTAATAAACCTCGTCCGTCCGGTCGTTCCGACGACCGATGCTGCTCCCGCACCGGAGACCCAGCCACCGTCTTCTCCGGCAGCAGCCGACCCCGCCCCCGCCCCCATCCCAAACGCCGCCGCCGCCCCGTCGCCGCGTCCCTCCTGCGGAGGCTCCGCCACCACCTCGCCGCCGCGCCCCTCCCCTCGACCCGTCGGCCTACGCGGGCCTCCTCCGGGCCGCGTCGAGGGGGCGGTCGCTGACGCTGGCCAGGCTGACCCACTCCCACATGCTCCGCGCCGGCTTCCATCCGGGCCTCTTCCTCCGCAACAACCTCCTCGCCGCGTACTGCCGCGGCGGCGACATGCGCCATGCCCGCCTCCTGTTCGACGGAATGCCGCGCCGGGACGCCGTGTCCTGGAACACCCTCATCGCGGGCTACTCCAGCCAGGGCGGGGCCGGCGCGCGCCTCTCGCTCGCCGCCTTCCGGGACGCGCGGGCCGGCGGCGTCCGGGCGGACAGGTTCACCTACGCCGCGGTGCTGGCGGCGTGCGGCAGGGCCGGGGACTGGAGGCATGGCCGGGCGGCGCACGGGCTGGCCGTGGTGAGTGGGCTTGCGCAAGACGTGTTCCTGACCAACTCCGTCATCGACATGTACGCCAAGTGCAGGATGATCGACGAGGTGAGGCTGGTGTTCGACCGGGCTGAGGAGTGGGACGAGGCGTCGTGGAACCTGCTGCTGTCGGCATACGTGCGCATGGGGTGGCCGGAGGTGGCCGTGCACGTGCTCGTCTGGATGCACCGGTCAGGGGTCAAGCTTGATAGCTTTGCCTTGGGTGGGATCCTCAAGGCTTGCTCCGAGCTCCAGGGCTCCGAGGATGTCCGGAGGATGCTGCATGGCTGCGTGGTTAAGGTTGGTTTGGACTTGGATATGTTCGTTGGGAGTGCCATGGTGGACATGTATGCCAAGAACGGTGGACTTGAGGAGGCGATCAAGGTGTTTGACTGCATCCCGAATCAGAATGCGGTGGTCTACGGTGCCATGATCGCGGGGTTCGCTCGCTTAGGTAATGACCCTTGCCCTGAGATTAGAATCGAAGCTGTCAGGCTTTTCTCAGACTTGCTCCGGATGAGTGTAAAACCGTCCAGGTTTACTTTCAAGAGTGTGCTCGAAGTCTGCAATTTGACCAATGCGGTGCACTGTGGGAGGTTGATACACGCTCATGTTATATTCAATGGGTTTCAGGATGACGAGTTCATAGCAAATGCGCTGATCAACTTGTACTCCAAAGCACGGTCAGTAAGTGACAGTCTGAGATGCTTCCAGATGACTCCCAGGCAAGATGTCGTCACATGGACATCCATGATTACAGCATTCGCGCATGATGAGAATTTCGAGAAGGCACTAGGCCTGTTCCTAGAGTTTCTTTCTGTTGGAAAAGAGCCAGACCAGTTCACCTTATCGAGTGTGATGAATGCCTGTGCTGCTCTGAGTCTACCAGCAACCTGTAAGCAGATACACTGTTATACGGTCAAATCTGGACTCGGTCAGTTCACTGTGTGCGGCAATTCTCAGATTTCTATGTATAGGAATATAGGTGATGTTGAGGCTTCAAAGAAGACATTCAGCAGATTACATGTCTGGATATATTCTCATGGTCTGCAATGATTTTGAGCTACGCAGTCCATGGCCATGAAGGCGAGGCTCTAGTGCTCCTGGAGAAGATGAAGGATTGTGGTGTCGTGATAAATGATAATGCTTTGTTTGCCGTTCTCATTGCTTGCAGCCAGCAGGGGCTGGCAGAGGAAGGTTTCAGGTACATACTCTTGCAAAGTAATGATTGATCTGCCTGTTTTGTTGTTTCTCAAAAAGTGCTTTGTCTTCCTCCTGTGAATTTTTAGTATCCTCATGTGTATTATATATGCTAGTAGCAACTTATGAAGGACCTTTCTAATTTACATTAAACGTTCAATATTCAACTCATCCTACACAGAAAGTATATGCCATAGCAAGGGAGATATGATAGTCTGGGAATTGTGTTGTGCAATGCAACATAGCTAGGTGTAGCTCCAAAAATCAATTTGCCAAATGCCCCACATTCTTGCTCCAAAAAGACATGTTAAATTAGCTATTTACTTGCGCCAAACCTAGGGGTTACTTATATTGTGATATCATACCTACCCTCCAGATTGGAAATGTAGCTTGCGTTCAGTTTCTAATGTGAACTATATTAATACCTTTCCTAGTTACCAATGTCCAGGGACTGGTATGATCATCAGACATGAAGTAACACCGCCAATGCCGGTCCCAAGCCCGGATGCAAAAGGTGGAGGGTTCAAGTTTGACATACCCTTCCTGAACAAAATTATGTATGCTCAGAACTAAAGTGTATGATGCTAATTGAAGAATGTGCTATAAAGGAACTTTAGAAATAGGGCAGTCTCCTCTATTTCTGGCATTTATATCCAACTTCTCAACAATGTTCACAATTCATCAAGTATCTGTGTTTTTGTAATGCAGACATTATGAGAGCATGCTATCAGATTATGGCTGTTCCCCAAATACGAAGCACAAAGCTTGCGTAGTTGAACTCCTTGGCCGTGTTGGCAAGATGGCTGAGGCTGAAGATTTCATAATGGGGTCTGGATCAGAAAATGACCCAATACTTTGGCATGCACTGTTGCGGGCATGCAGAATCCATGGGGACAAAGAGAGAGGTATAAAAACCGGAGAGAAATTAATGGAACTCGAGCCCTTCGCTGTTACTTCATATGTGGTGCTGTACAACCTCTACATGGATGCCGGCAAAATCTCATTGGCTATGAAGACTAGAGGCCTGATGAGAGAGCGAGGCATGAGTAAGGAAGCCGGGATTAGTTGGGCCGAGTTTGGGGGATCCATCCATCATTTTACTGATGGAAATAACTCCTGCCGACACAATAATGCAGTTCATGCCAGATTAGAAGAGATGCTGGTCAGTGTGAAACAGAAGACCGAGCGTGGTGGAACGGACATTTGGGAATTAGGATTCCAGATTAGAAAGGATGGCGAGACCTCACTTTCCAGACATGGTGAACTGCTGGCGGTGGCTCTTGGGCTGTCCACTTTGCCATCTGCTGCTCCTGTAACAGTTATGAAGAACCAGAGGATATCCTGGGAAAGCCATGAAACACTGAAGTTGCTATCAGCAAGGGAAAACAGGGGAATAATTATCAGAGATCCGACCCATTTTCATCGTTTTGATCAAGGTTCGTGCTCTTGCAGAGACTACTGGTAGACATAGGTGATATATAACCTTGGGAGTACAAACCTTAGAAGGGCCAGCGGAACAGTTTGGCTATTCTTGCAGCTGAGGTTGAAACTGGTGTCTGGCAGTTGGGATCAGAGGAATGAGAGGATTACAGTAAAGGGTACAGTGACATTCCACTGAACAGAGGCTGTGTCATTCCACTGAACAGAAGCTGTGAACATGTAGCATACGATTGTGCTTGATGATGTCCAGCTCCAGCCACGCATCACTTTGCGATTAAGCGTCCACGTCCCGAGCTGTTCATCTCTGCTGAAATCGTAGGATTGCTGGAGATGTGAAGGCAGAACTGCTTCCCTGCATCTCAGCTAGAACTGTGGCTTAATTGTATATACTTGGGGCATTTTTGTGAGCAAAATGTGCTGACCTGAACAGCCGGCAGCTGCTGTTTTTTGCGCCATGGTCGAATCTGAGGCCCATCTGCAGCACGTACACTATAGTCACACTACTGTAGAAGCTGTGGTCAGAAGTGTTAATATTGAGAAGTTCCTGATGGGGAGAAAAGCTCATTGCGAAACGAATGAGGTGCTACACTCTCACCAAGATGAAAGAATTCGCTGGGATTTTTTTGCACAGGCTGACGTAGGTTACAGGTACAGTTGCAAACACATGCTACGTTTATGCAACTTATGATATTTTTACATAGCTGTTGAACTGAAATTATACCCTTGTGCTCAATCGCAGAAATTCTAATAATAAAATCCTTGGTGTACATTCGTGTTTTAGATCCAAATGCAGGAGTTTTTACTGATTCAAAACACATATCATTCTCTTCAGACTTAAGAAACAAAAGTCATACATAATAAATAGAAAACAATCTCCTTAGGTCAGAACTATTTAGCCTCTCACCTTTTAGGGTGAAGGAGGTGTTTCTTGATTCTGCCGACAATTGTTAAAACCGTTTACTTGCCTGTATACTAGTTTGGTGATTTGCGCTAGAACAGGGTTGTGCTGTGTGTGTGTAGTTACCATATTGTATAGGGGCTTCTTTGCTTATTTCCCTCTTGTGTGTATGTACTGGCTGTTGGCCCCATTCAATACAAGAAGCTCATTTCGTAAAAATCTGGTCTCCAGTGAGAGTTTCATGCTCAAGGAGGGCGCTGGCTAGCACATGAAGCTCCTTACTGTGCGTCGTGAGAGTCATTTTCGCATTCTTGTAAGCCTTGTCCAATAGCTGATTCACCTCCTCATCGACCTGTTCAGTCTTCTGCCCCCTCATGGTCATCCTCTTCCACCGCGACTTTAAAAAACAGGGGCGGGGGGGGGGGGGGGGTGGTGGTGGTGGTGGTGGTGGTGGCAAGCTTAGCCCTGGAATTTTTAACACCTATAACACACAGAAGATTATACTAAAATAGTAGTAGGTAATTATTTTTTTCCACTTATAATACACATGGCACCCCCACTAGATCCTTCCCTGCTGCCACCACAATCGTCGTCGTCATAGGAAACAAGGCCGACCCACCCACTAATAGCATACCTGGTGACCCGTGACCATGACTATTGCAAGTGCTTCGCCTGGCTTAGATCAGCCAATGCACCAGCAGTCACCTCGCTCTCACCAAGCTGAATAACTCGGTAAGAATTGTTTTGCACAAGCTGACGTAGGTTAGCAGGTATAGTTACAAACACATGATACATTTATGCAAAGCACCTAATGATATACTCCCTCCGTCCCAAAATTCTTGTCTTAGATTTATCTAGATACGGATGTATCTAACACTAGAACATGAATAGATACATTCGTATGTAGACAAATTTAAGACAAAATTTTTGGGACGGAGGGAGTATTTATACAGACTTTTGCAGCTGAAAAAATGTATGTAACTAGGACTGAAATTGCAATTATTTATCCTTATGCTCAGTCACAGAAATCCTATTCAACTCTGAAATACAAATCTCAGGGGACGAAGGGGTGTGTGTGTGGGGGGGGGGGTGTCAAGTTCATGTTTGAGATCCATAGCACCAGTTTTTTTTATGATTCAAAGTTTCAAACACACAATATGCAAAAGTGCAAAACACTTCAGACTTGTCTGAAACAAAAAGTCAGAGACATCTAGACCGTACATCTCCTTTGCATTTGTTGGCATGCAGCTAAAGGATCAAAAGACGGAAGAAAAAACTTGTTAGGACAAAACTGTTTTGCGTCTCTGTTCTTTTCTCATTTAATTACTTGACGATACAAGTTCATTTATCTGGTCTGCGGTGAGAGTTCCGTGCTCGAGAAGGGCATTGGCTAGCACATGAAGCTCCTTGCTGCGCGCCGTGACTATCTTCTTCGCGTTCTTGTAAGCCTTGGCAAGCAATTCTCTCACCTCCTCATCGGCCAGAGCCATCGTATGCCCACTCGCAGTCGCCGCCTTCTTCCCGCCGCCACCATCATTGTCGTTGCCGTAGGAAACAAGGCCGACCAGCTCGCTCATACCATACTTGGTGACCATATCTTTGGCCAGTTTAGTCGCCTCGCTTAGATCAGACACGGCGCCAGAGCTCACCTCGCTCTCTCCAAACATAAGCTCCTCAGCCACCCTGCCTCCCATGAGTATGTCCAATTTGGCCAGCATCTTCTTCCTTGAGACTTTGTACACATCTTCTTCCTCCGGCAGCTGCGTTACCATGCCAAGAGTGTTCCCCCTTGGGACAATGGTAGCCTTGTGGATGGTGCGAGCACCGTCCGTGTGGATAGCAACAAGGGCCCTCCCTCCCTCGTGGTACGCACTCATCTTCCTGCAATTATCAGGTAACACTGCTGATTTTCGCTCGCTGCCCATCATGATCTTGTCCTTGGCGTATTCAATGTGATCCATTGTAACAGCTTCTGCCTTATCCTTGGCAGCCTTCAGCGCAGCGTCATTCACCAAATTTGTAAGGTCTGCACCTGAGAATCCCGGTGTCCCCCTCGCAATGGTCATCAGATTCACACCCTTGGCTTTGACCTGAAAAGAAGGATCATATAGAGAAAGGTCACAGTCTTGCAGTGAAGACTACGAAGATGCCTTATCTTTTTGGACAGAGTATGTACCTTTGCCATACAAGCCTTGAGGATCTGTCGTCGACCCTCGACATCTGGACTAGGAACCTGAACATGACGGTCAAAACGCCCAGGTCTAGTAGCAGCTTTATCCAGCAATTGGGGGAAGTTGGTCGCCCCGAGAACAATGATCCCGTCATTCTGCTTGAAGCCATCCATCTCAACAAGCAGCTGGTTCCGGGTCTGGCTCCGCGACTCTGAAATGTCTGAGTTCCAGCTACCAGCAATGGCGTCGATCTCATCAATGAATATTATGCAAGGGGATCGCCTTTTTGCTGCACTGAAGAGCTCTCTCACTCTTTGAGCCCCAACACCCACATACTTCTCGTCGAATTCGCTGCCGCTGCACGCGAAGAACGGGACGCCGGCTTCCCCGGCCACAGCCCTCGCCGACATGGTCTTCCCTGTGCCTGGTGGGCCAGAAAGCAGAACGCCCTTTGGAAGCTTGCCACCAAGGCGCGTGAAATACTGCGAAATCAAGCAACGATAGAATCAACATCAAGAAAGAAAAGAAGGAAAGTTGAGTTGACAACACCAGCCAGGCTGCCTGCATGCAGGGGTTTGCTAGCTGATGATGGCGACGTGTCGCTCTCACCTACCTTGGGATTTTTCAGGTACTGAACAATGTCCTCAAGCTCAGCCTTGGCTTCGTCGACTCCCTTGACATGACTGAATCTCGTGGTTGGTTTCATGGACACGTCATTCGAGTCATCCAATCGGTCGAATGTGCCCTGCTTAACCAGTCTGTCAGCCAGACCATTGCCGTAATAGATCACAAGGCCGGTGGCTGCAATGGTCCGCAGGGTAGGCCAAAGCTCCTTGATCAACTGGTCTTTGAACTGCCTGCGGGCAAAAAAAAAGCAAGTTGTGGAACAAATTGCGTGTTGGTGGGATGAATCAAAAAGGAGAATGGTAGCGAAAGAAACCTCCAGGGTGACGAGGGCTTTTACGTAGTCGGAGAGAGCTGGAGACTGCGACGGATTCTTGGATTCGAAGTCCTGCACGACCCCCTGTGCTCTCCGAAGAGCAGGCCTCGTTCCGTATCTCCTCTGTAGGTTTCCGCCTGCATCAAGCATGCACCATGTGTATCATAAGTTGTACAGAAGGAAGCCTATATAACCAGTTCCTCCATGGCAATGGCAGCAGCCAACCTAACAGGATGCAGGTAACTGAAAACAGTACTAGTTCTTTTTTTCTTTTGCGTGTCATCCTTTGGCAGGGGCATGCTAATCTTCTCGCTGTCTGTCGGGTAATTGGCAGTTGCCGCACAAATATATTATCTCTCCCTAATAATAAAGCACGGATTGACTCTCCGGGTTCACCGTCACAGCGTTTTTACATAAAGGTCCCCGTGCCTTTTAGGAATTAACCCGCCGTCCAATAAAGGTCCCCGTGCCTTTTAGGAATTAACCCGCCGTCCATGTAACAAGTCAACCGAACCGGTGCGGGTGATAGAAAAAAAGAATGCAACCTTCCAATCCCGTCTCCACCTTCGGTGCGCCGCCACCCCCTGCCCTGCCGCCGCGCACCGGACTGGCGCGCGTGGACATGGTGCCTGGCGGGGGAGGGGAGTGCCGCACCGCAAGTCTCGCGCCGGCGGTATGCGCGCTCCTCGAGCGGCTGGAGGCGGCGTGGCTGCTCGACGCAGAATGAAGGCGGCGGCCGGGGCTTGCAAGGGATGTATTCGTGTGCGACAGGGGCTGGGGAGGCGGATCTGGAGGCGTTTGGCGAGGCGGGGTTCGCCTATGACGACGAGGATGGCCGGAGCGCGGCTTCCCGGGAGGATCCATAGCATCTGCGGCTCCAGGACAAAAAGGAGACACGGTGTTGAGGGAGAGAAGAAGGGAGAAAGGAGGGGCGGTGCGGCGACCTAGGCCGGAGCTCACCAGTGTCCGGCAATGCTACTGCATCCCTGGTATTCCTCCTCTCACCTCTCCCGCCTTAACGACATCGGCACAACCCCCGCACCACTAGCTCGACCTCATATTTCCTTCCCAACGCCCGGCACAGCCCGCCCTCCTCTCCAACTTCTGGCATGGAGAACCCTCCTCTCCGACTTTCGGCCTCTCCCGGACCTCTGGCCGGTGCTGCAGGATGTACACAATACCTGCCCTCCATGCCATTGCAACTTGCAGCCGCGAAGTCCATCGCCTTGTCTAGATCCAGTGGCCATCTACACGGATGCACGCCAACTGTTCGGTCAATTGACCCAACAGATAGGAGGTAATTTTCTGTTTTTTTTGGTTCCTTCGGTGTTCCATCCAGCAGTAATGTGAAAGTGTTCGTTCATATACATTCTGATTGATTATATATTTAGCGTAGAGAATGGAGAGAAAGAGGAGATGTTGTCTTCCGCATGATACTGAACTATTGAAGCGACATGAAGATGAGCGTATCGTGCAAGAGTAGATCCTGGCCACCGTCCTGTGCCTCGGCGACCAGTACGACCACGTCCTTGCGTGCCTCCTCCTGGCTGATCCGGTGCCAGCAACTGTCATCTTCCCAAAATTTAAATGGGCATTTGGATGTTCTTAATTTTCTTTCTTCTGAAATGAACATAGCTGTGAGTTTTTTCTTGGGTGGAATCAAATTCTGATGGAATTTACAATATACTCTATTGTTGTTTTTTAGCTCTTACACATCTCGACGCCCCACATCGAGCGCTAAATCCAGGAAAACAGTCCCGCCCCGCTGCCGCTCCCCATCGGTCAGCCTTTTTGTTTCTCATTCAGAGCTCAAGAGTTCAGTAATATGAATTTATCATGTGGCTAATTTTCCATATGATTTTATTGCTCTTGAAGGGGATTAGAAGCTTCCTCACTGGCTAGAATCACAAAGTATTAATTTTGCTTTTGGATATGTGCATATTGCTATCGGGATGTTAGAAAGAGAGAACATAATAACAGAGATGTACAGTTTTGAAATTTGCGTTGTATTTTCTCACCACATGTTACGCAAATGACAGTGCACTTTTTTGCACTAGATGTTAACATTATTTGGTAGCCAGTTCCAGGTTTCTTCTTTTTAATCAATATTGCTACTTGCTACTATTTGTTTGCTCTTACTATTTCCATTCTTGAATAGCCGATCAGTGTACTACACAAATGTTGTAACTGAATCATTGTTTTCTGAGATGGCAATAAAGTCAGATACTTGTACAAAGTGATGGACTGTTGAAATGTGCATTGCTGTTGTCACTTTTACAAGTTGAAGCCCCATTCAGAGGCCGTTTTCATCAGCAGCATACAGCTGACCACAGGGTGGAACTTGATAACACTGTTGATTATTGGTTGCTATAGAAATTCTAGGAAAGCTAATTCTGGGAGTGAACCATGAATATTACGGGGGTCAGATTAAATGAATGTTGTGTGCTAACATGGTGCACCGCTGGAGATGTATTTAGTATTCGCTTCTTGAACTTAGCACTTGGAAAGTTAGTTGACACATATCTATGATAATATAAGAAGTAATAATTATCTCACAATAGGAAGAAGTAAGCCCTGTTGCCGGTGGACTACTGGACGTCGATATATCGATACGGTCTCCTACAACCGCTGTAGAGGAGCGAAAACTTGCAGCAGCATCTCCGACACCCTCCTGACCATGACCACTTCGTTGACAAGAAAGGTACTACTGCCTATTCCATACCCCCTTCACAAGAAAGGTACTGTTGCTCCCTATTTTTTTACTACTGCTCCCTTTTGATTCAAATCCATGAACTAATAAGTTCATGAAGAAGTTTCTATTTGCTCCGTGTTTGATTCAAGTCTGAAAGATTCATATTTTGAGAGGCTGAAAGTTCATATTCTTACTTGATAGTCAAAATCATTCAGAAGGGTTTAAGGTTTCAGAAAAAGGACGGTATTCTCTTCACAATGAACTTGGTCAAAGTACATAATGCAATTTCTCTATGTAGTGGAATTTGTTATCGGCTAGAGGGAGTTATGGGTTTAGAACTTAACATAATTACTTACTGTCTATTTATTGCTACAGATTGAAATGTTTGCTTCTAGATACTCAAGCATGGGTGGCAGCATGGATTTATTTACGAAGGGTGGTAGACACAACCATGAGGTGTGCACACACATTTACCTGCATTCTTATCTTGACCATGGGAGCCAATTCTAATACATGCCAACAGTAGAGAAATGTATGATCATGAGAGAAAGGAGTAAGCCTATAGAATTTGTGACTATGTATAAGGGCTCTTCACCAAGTGTGTGCACTGTACTTTATGGATTTTATTTGTGAATTTTTCCATGATATGTTGCACAAAGTCGCAGAATGTAAACATGAACAAATTAATGTTTTGGATGGATTCTCTGAGATGCCTGGCTCCCGTTTTTCAGATAGCATAGAACTTCAGGTGCAGAACACTCATAGATAAGGCTAGGTAGTTATACAAGACTGTCATAGCAGCCATCCGTAGATTAGACTGTAATCTGAAGGTGGTCTACAAGAAGGTGAAGCTGATGCTCTTGTGATGGTATCTCGTCAGTCTAACAGATCATTCATTTAGAGGTGTTGATGCTTTTTTGGTGGTATTTCGTCAACCAAACCGATCATTCATTCAGATGTGCCTCCAGCATTCAATTTTTATTTTCACTGAAAAGTTTTGCTGGCATCAAAATATTTTATTTGTAATCATTTTCCTAATGGGACCAAATTATCTCTTCACTGCAACTTCATGACATGTAAATTAGTAGCCTCGAAGTGTGATACTTGAATTTATCTACTCATTTTTAGTCAAAGGTCCCTGTGCTTTTTAGGAATTAACCCGCCGTCCCTACTTTAGTTAAACGATTCGTCCAAGGCGTCTTCGTTTCCAGCCGCGCCGCACAAGGATGGATAAGGCGGAGCAGTGGAAGGAGCGCCGGGGAGGGGGACACTCCACGTCGGCGGTGCTTGGGGCTCTGACGAGCGGAGGCGAGCGGCGATAGGAGAAGCTCCGCGGCGACGCCCTGATGGCCATCAGCCATGGCCGTTGTGGCTTCGCGTGCGCCCGCGAGCGGCTGCGCGTGGCTGGATGGTGCGCACGCGGCCGCCGACCTTCGCCCTCTAGCGCGCCGCACACTAGCCCCGCCGCTGCGCGCTGCCGCCCCTCTCCCTCCCTGACCCCCAGCGCCGCAGCACCTCCCATCCCCTTCTCCTTCCCAACCCAGCGGACGGCCAGAGGAGGAGGAGGAGGAGCTGTCTTCTCCCACCCTCCCCTGCAGCAGTGAGCCCTCTACAACGGAGACGGCGCCATCTCGCCGTGCACGCCCCCAATTTGGACGGTGGAGCAGAAGCCCGCGCCCCTCCTCCCCACCACGGCACATCCTCTCCAGGTCGCCAGATCCGGCTTATATCCCTGCCGGCCGTGGTACCACTGGAGAGTGATTTAGTGCTGACACTCTTGGTTCTATGGATTGAAATAGTCCAGTATACAGGTACGCATTAGAATTTAGTTATTGGTTATGGATTCATGATTCTCCCATGTGTATTTCAGTTTAGTCATAGCAATTTAAGTACAAAAGAAACAAAAGATCTGTAGACTAAAGTTCCTAAAGCAAAATTGTTATGGGATTCAGTTACTATATATACAAGTAAATGCTTAGGTAATGAAAATAAAAGGTTGCTGCAGCGCCTGTCCGACCAAGTTTTTGGTTGCCTGTCCCACCAATATACACACAACTTTTGGTTGTTAAAGCAAAACTATTATGGGATTAAGTTACTACAAGTAAATTTTAAATTAACTACACGCAAGACTGCTTTTTCTGGTTGCCTGTCCGACCAAATTTTGAGAGATAGACTCATTATAGTGAATTGGCAAGAAAAGGTTTGCAAGTATTGATCATGCAGGTAGTTGCTGGTGGTTGTGTTGTAGCAGCTGCAGTATCTGTGTTCCTGGAGAATCTTGATAAAACTCTTGGATCCAAGGAACAAATGGTGATTGCTGAATTTGCAGTCTTTGTTCATCATACCAAAAGTTTGATCAGTTATACTTTTGTATGTATGATACTTGAATCCTGAACCACATGGTTTACTAATGGGAGTGTGGCTGTGTGATGACAAGTTTTCTCTATTTTTTTTTTACTTTTCATGATTAGTAAAATCCTTGCAGCTGGTAGTCTTTGAAAGATTTTGCCCCTGTAATATCTACAATGCTGATTCTAGATTGCTCCGCTAAGAGCTCAGTTGAGCATGGCTTGGGTGCTGATCTTGTTTGTCATTGATGCGTGCTAAATAGTAACTGAACCTGTTAAATTTTGTAAGGATGCAGAAAACACGTGGACACATATATCTGCTATCTTATACTATTGTTGGTACCTTGAGGCCTCACAGTGTGGTTCATGGCTAGCATACATCGCTCTATGTGAATTTCTCGTCAATATAGAATGTTTGGCAATATAATCAGGTTTCTTGCTTGCGATATATCATGTTTCTCGCTTTCTAAAATGAATCTTGGTGGTCTCAGAATATTGTCATGCGAATGTCATCAGTAATAGAGGCAATCTTCACATGATAATATTTCTTGCTGTTGTATATAGGCTTGTAGGCATTTTGTTGTGGCATATATGCTTCTATATTGAAGTGCATATGAAACATGAAATTATTTCATTGTCTAGATAAAAGCTTTTGGCCATAATGTGATTGATAGATATGACTATTGATTTGAAGTCATAGTGTCAATATTGCACTTTCAACTTTATGGATAAATATAATACAGTCTACAGTGTCAACTGCATCTGCTATACATGTCCATGCACTCCCCTTACTTTGCTAAATATGTGCACTAAGAGAATTTCAATATCTTCTGTAAGCCAACTGTGAAGATTTCGATTGGTGCATGAATATTCTGTGCAACACAGATAGCTTATATGCAAGGAAGGCGCTCCAACTCAGCCAGCTCCAGCGACGGACCATTTGGCAACGAATCTTCTCCTTCGTATCCAACTCTAGAGCCAACAACAACAACACCAGCAATGGGAACAATACTGCTGTCATGCAGCCGGCGGCTAACAGCGGTGGATCATCAAGAACAGGGAGTCCATGGCATGGTTGCGGGCGCAAAAGCAGGCTTACTCGAACCAGTTGGATATGGAATTGGCCCAGCTGCGCAGGGAGAACCAGATGCTCATCCAGCGGCACAGGGATCTCATAAACGTAAGTATGCACATTTAATTGACTGATGAGTTCCTCAGCCTTACTCTATGCCAATATTTCACTTAGGAAATATGTTAAATTTCTACTCAAATGAATAGACATTTTGGATGGTTATGTCTAACCAGCTGGTATGACTAGGAAAATAACTCATATTATTTTGTGTAGCTGCACCTCTAAATTACAAACCTCTTTTTTGTAACCACTCTGTAATTGCCTTTAAATAAATTTATTGGTATTATACTGTTATCAATGTTACACAATTGCATGGCCTGTATTTTATGTCCATTTTAATCGTTCTAGGAAATATATGTGATCCTTTTTGGTCAAAAAATATATGTGATCCTTGCATAGAAACCAATATTAGGTTTTGTGGGTCTCAATTTCTCGAGATTACAAGGAGCATCGCAATTAAATGGTAGGAGTTTTGCAGCATAGTTGTTGATTTCGACTATGTCTTTGCCAGATTAAATCCATTTTCCTCTTGCAGGATAGATAAATGTTTTCCTCCTCATGTCCTGACTATGGAATGAAAGACAAAAACGTCTATTGGCCATTCCCTGGCAAAATCTACACTGCCCATATAATATTTTTTTTCGAAACGAACTATAATATTTATTTTGAGTGCTTAAAGCTGCATGTGATGTTGCCTTTTGTATACATAGCTATACCCACACTCATGCAATCATGTGTTTGCATCTTGTATAATGGTTGATTTGTTGCTTTGGCATGCTACTACTTTTGACAAGATCTATCTGCCTTGAGGATTATCATCTGATTGGAAACTTTGTAACGTTTGACAGCGAGAATATCTATTATGGGGAGTCAGTGCAAGGCCGGCTTTCTTAGGGATCATGTTGCGGTTGCATTATGTGATTTCATGAATATAAACTAAATGATATTGTTTGAATTAATATACATATTCCTTGAACAACTTAGAAATGTATTTTCCTACTAAGAGAATAATGTAACACAGCAGGAAGAAAAGAAAGTAGCTCTGCATAAGTTTGACCTAACTAGCTCTAGAATTTGAGCAGGAAAGTCTTTTCTGTTTAGGATTAGATTAGTTTCTCGAAAGCCCTTTTATGTCTAGGCGTAGGGAGTAGCTCGTGGTCGATGAGATTTGTTTCTAAATTTTTAAATGTTCTCTTGCGTGGCACAATGACAAGTGCGGTGTGCAATTCATAACCTTGGGATTGATCATGTCTGAGTGCGTTAAGATCAAGTGGACACGACAAACATCATCATCGAGGGTGGAAAGAAAGATGAAGTGGCAACAAGGTGGGGCAGCTTGTTAAAATAAAAGACATAGATCTGTGTGGGTATTGAGCCATATTTATTAGGTTAGGGCGTATTATTGTTGTCTCACATTGCAATGCACGGGCTCGGCCTGCCCGATACGCATGTGGAGGACTAGGAGCTTGGTGTTTTCTCTGCAACGAAGCACAAACGTCCCGCGGTGCAACACACATACTCTTTTGTTATTGGATAAAATAAATGGTGCTTAATGTTGTTGCTTTGCATCGCCTTTTTTTGCCCGGTGCAACGCACGGGCATCTGTACTAGTATGAATTTAAATCTCTAGACTAGATCTACATACATACGCCAGTGTGTTTTGCAGCAGGTACCCTGAAGGAAGGAAGGAACAGCAGCCGCCGCACCGCAAACCTGCCTCGCAGCCTGCGACAGAAACACGCGCAGAAATCAAGACAAGACGACAGGAGAACATAACCTTATGGCATCCAGCCCCAAAATCATCACTCTGAAAGAAACGCCGGAGGACAGTGCGTTGCGGTTTCAGGCAGCATTGGGTAAGCCATCAGGTACACAAGGGAAACGAATGCCTGATGAAATTTGACGAACAAGGCAAAATTCATGCTTGCTCGCTGGAGATAAGGAAGAAATACGTACCTTGGTGAGGGCGAGGCGGCAGGCCATGTTGCTGCCGATTTTTGGGCCTGGTTTCCGCTGCCTCGTCTACTTGTCGTGAATCTCTAGGCTAGATTTATATGGCCCGATCCATCACATCATGTGGCGTGTGTCTATCTTTGCAGTCCCGGCTCTACCACGCAGGCCCGCAGGAGCCGTGCAGGCAAACGAGGCACGGACCATCGATCTGTGCAAGCCCGCGTGCGTCAAACCATGTCGACGGCGGCCAACGATGGACAGGAAACTAGGGCGGTGCTGGTCCTCGGAGTTCCCCGACGATCTCCTCATCGTCATCTACAGCATGGTAGCCTCCCCGCGCGGCCGAGCACGCTTCGCCGCCGCCTGCAGGTCGTGGTGCGAGATTAATCTTTTGGCGGCCGGCTTTTGGTATATATCCACATATACATTCGATAAACTCTGCGAGATTAAATCTCGATGAGATCTCCTGCAATGTACCGAGATTCAATACATCACCAACATCCATCTCTATTTCCACGCGGATAGAATAGATATACAATTCCAAAGACTCTCTTACAATGTAAGTGTGAAGAGACACATGCTTGAATACTCTCTTATAGATTCTTCATTATAAGATGGCAGGGTTTCAAATCAATTCACAATTTAATATTTGTTCTTCAAGAAAAGCTTGGAAGCAACCGGAAAGTAGTGAGATAAAATAATAACACAAAAATATAATTGCCAATAAATATGAAGATAAAAGATAGTAGTATATTTTTCACGGGCAAATAGCTCCTGTGCGACGTGTTTGATGTGAATTTGCTTGAGTGCGACGTTGTTCGAGCGAATGGCTGTGGTGCGACACATTTAAGCAGGTAAATAGCCCAGGGCCACATGGGGTGTTAAATGTGGTTAAATTGGTCGTCAACCAAGCCCGTTTATGTTAGGACATGTGGGTCCAACTTAATTGCTCCTCAAAACAGCTGACCGTGCCCTGCCGCCCGACCGTGCCGGACCCGCCACTCTGCCCCCTCCCCCCTTCTTCTCCGGTGGCGGCGGATCTTGCGTTCTCAACGGCGGCGGCGGAGCCCTCGTTCTCAACGGCGGCGGAGCCTTCGTCCTCAAAAAATGGTGAGTGAAAACCCTAGTCCCCCTCCCGTTCCTCTCTCGGCGCCGTAGATCTCAGCTCGTTTCCTCTGTTTTCGCTTGTTGGATCGATAGGTTGTGAGGGGAGCCCGTGGGCATACTGAGATGGAGCCCCCAGATTCAACTTCGAATAGGTAATGCTCCTCTCTCTGATCCAATTTTGCATGCAATTAGGGCCTAGTCTGCTCTTTCTCACGGGCTCACACTGTCCACCACTGACAGAGGGGATGCTGCCGCTCGGACCTTCGAATTGACGGTCAATTTCTTTCCATCAAAGGCAAAATTAGTTGATGGTAGCATTCAGAACATTGAGAGAGACACAATTGTTAAATGGGAGGTTGAGTTTACAGAGATTGATCCACAAGTTCTACAGAACATGGGAGAGAAGGCAGTGAAGAAATGGGTGGAAAAAATTGGGGAGAATGTTGTTTGGGGTCCAGAGCAAGAAGTATCACTGTTGCGGTTTGATGATTGGAAAGGAGAGTATGTGAGAATGGAAGATGGTGAACAGATTGTTGATGAAATCGATCGGCAAAACGGCTGGACAAGCAAACGAGCTAATTTTTTTGCTGAGCTGGTTGATCTGAATATTTTTTCGAAGGTTGGATATGTGCCATCACAATTGGCTGCACAGATGGTAGATGATGATTGGGCTACACAGAGGCCATTGATTCCCATGTGTACTGAACTTACAGTAATAGCCGAAGAGGGACAGGTGACTGGAATTGAAACTGAAACTGCAGCAACTGTTGATTGGAATGTAGTTGAATTAGATGAGCCTACTGATTTGGTCATTGCACCAATGCCTGACATTGAGATGGCCAAACTTTTTGGCATTCCAGTTGATGACAGAGATAAGCAGGAGAGGGGAGAATCTAGTTTTCCTGCTAATGTTGATGATGTAGATGGACAATTGATGGAACAAGCTGCAGATGAAGTAGATGATGCACATGATGATGAGCTGGTGCATGTGTATGACAAAGAAAACCCTGTCATTGAAGTAGGCAAGTTCTTCACAAGCATGAAGGAGTTTAGAATGTGTTTCAAGACTTATGCAGTGAAACATGAGTTTGATGCCAAGACTGTTTGGACTGATAGAAAGAAGTTTTATGCGAGGTGCAGAGGATTTGATGGTAGTGTCAAGCCTTGCAAGTGGTACATATCTGCTAGACTGCAACCTGATGGAAGTACTGTCAGGGTTAACCAAATCCCCAATCAACATACTTGTATTACAAGTTCACAGAGAGTATCAACCATGACATCACAACTTTGGGTTGCAGAAAAGATCACCCCAATTTTAGCCAAAACACCAAACACTACTGCCAAGAAACTCAAAGTAGACTTGGAAAAGATGTACCCCATTAAACTGAAATATACCACAGTGTGGAAGGCAAAACAAAGGACAATGAAAAACTTATATGGTGATTGGGCAAATACATTTAGGATGCTTTACAACTTCAATGCAGAGGTGGAAAAGAGGTCACCTGGTAGTGTTGTGGAGATAGATACAGAGGTATCAGCCAAAGGTGAAGTCAAGTTCTCCAAGTTTTTTATGGCTTTGAAGCCTTGCATAGATGGCTTCAAAGCAAGGTGCCGTCCATATTTGAGCATAGACTCATCATTTTTGACAGGCAAGTGGAATGGTCAGTTGGCAGCATGCAATGCTCTAGATGGACACAACTGGATGTTTCCTATTGCTATTGGCTTGTTTCAGTCAGAAACAAATGCTTCATGGACATGGTTCATGATCCAGTTGAAAAGATGCCTAGGGCCAGTGTCACCTTTGGCCAAGAACCTAGAAAACAGTAACATCAGTGGTAGTTAAATCTGGCCATCAGTTCCTAAAGCAGAAAATCGAGTATATAATATTGCATTTCAACTAAAGTAGGGAACACCATGCTACTCAACTACTAATCACTTGTGCTTTCAGAAGAGTACGGCAACTAACAGCAAGCAGTTACCAGACCCTAATATAAGAAAGTTGCATGGTTTAAAATCACTTCTCAAGTTATAAATTCATTTTTCCTTTAGAGTATAAATAACCATTTTCATTTAACGAGTCTTCTTCCAATGATCAGGCAGGACCTCGTATCTGCTTGGGGAAAGAATTTGCATACAGACAGATGAAAATTGTGGCCGCTACACTGATACAGTTCTTCAGGTTCAGACTGGAAGATGAATCCAAGGGTCCAATATACAAAACAATGTTTACTCTCCACATGGATAACGGCCTCCATCTATTTGTGTACCCCCGTGAAATTTAAGCTTGGACATCAGAACAAGCTACTAGATCCTCTGTTGTTCCACTGAACTATGTATGTTATCAACATCTACTTTTTCAAGTTGTAAAAATAAATGTCACCGGTTGAAGTTAAATCCTGGTTAGTCAGATTATCCGTACTATTTACCTTTGCAAGAAACAGAGTAAATTAAACTGTCAGAATTTCCCGCAAAAAAAAATTTAAACTGTCAGAAAGCAGAGAGATATCCAGACTGGTGTAATGTCAACCCCAAATTTGTATGTTTTGGATGCCATTCAGCTAAATTTCCATTTACATGAAATTTGTGCTGATCCTAGCTAGGTAATTTTCCTCCATATTTAGTTCAGAATGCATCAGACTGTAGGTGTTCAGTGAGCATACCAGGAGTATGAACCTGGATCGTCCCCCAGATAAATGTCATGCATAGAAGTACAAACAGATGGAACTAAGTCCAACTGCTGTGTCGTCATATAGATGTCGCTGTCAAGTTGCGAGTCCTTGACTGCCAATCCACTCGAGAATTAGTTTTGGTCTCACCACAATCCAGTAAAGTGGTATTGTGTCTCCATCAATTCCAACACTCTTGTCTCATTTCAGTTTTGTGATACATCAAACACTTGCAAAGCGTCTAGATACATAGTTGACCAAACTGAATTATTAGCTAATTAAATAACATCATATATTCATCTATAAGTGTCTTTAGTGCCTCTAAACTACAAATAACCAGAGAAAGCGGATATTAATTATTCTAGACAGAGTCAACCGAACTCTTTTATTCCTTTCCTGTTGCCGATTGGGGTCTATGCAAAGACATTGCCATTTTTGTTATCTGTTTGTGCATATACCAGCAAAGACGCCAACACCCTCAATACTACATAATACCGGCAACAAATACACTGGCCTCCCTTCGTACAACGATCGATAGGCTGGACCAGTCACTTGTGGACACCTATCAGGCCAGATGTCCCCAGGTTACGGAAACTGGGACTAAGTAGTCACTGGCCTCCCCTTTTTTCTCTCGGGTAGTCAGGAGGTTAGCCTAGAGATCAATTCCAACACTCTTATTTCATTTGAGTTTGTGATACATGAAACACCTGCAAAGAGTCTAAATACATATAATTGACGAAAACTAATTTCTTTACTTAGTTAATTGACAGAATATAAGTAGACAGTGTAGTCGGTGCCTCTAAAGTCTAAACTAGAGACAAAGAGTAGAACGCTGCACACCATACGGAGCAAGTGGACGTTATTATAGATAGACAGAGTGTTAATATAGATAGACAGAGTATGCCCATTGGCCACTGCTAGGCGCCGGCGCGCCGGCCGAATTTTCGGCCGGTCGGCCCCCAGCCGTAGTATTAGGCCACGTCCTGCCGTTGATTTCCTCTGTTTCCTCACGCATCTGCTTTGGATCTCGTCCGCGTTGACCAGCCGATTGCCTCCATGGCAGACTCCGTGCTTGCCGTTGCCTACGCTCGTCCTTGGCTGCTCGTGTTTGCCGATAACCAGCGTCGCCTGCCCTTGTTGTCCCGGCTGCCCGCGCTCGCCGGCCATCCGCTCTCGTCCCTCAACTGTTCGCCTTCGTTTGCCAGCAGTCGTGTTGTGTACGATGCAGCACGGCCGTCCCAAAAATCCTGGAGTTGTCCTAGTATCACCGATGTGGTCATGGCAACCACGGTTGCCGGTGCTAGCATCCCGAGCTGCATGTGGTAGCAACTCCGGTGGCGTCGTGTGGCCGTCCGACGATCGTGCTGGTTCCAGCAAAAATCCATGCCGGATGTAGCAAATTATGTCGCCGGATGCAGCTCCGCTGCGCTCACGCTCAACTGCTTCCAGCAAAAAGTAAGACGGCTGTAGCGATTTGAAGCAGCGATCGTAACATTTTTTCTCCCTGGTTGCAGCTCTGCCGCACCGATGGTCGTACTCGTTACTCGATTGGTTCCAGCAAAAAATGATTCCGGATGTAGCAAATTATGTCGCTGGATGCAGCTCCGACGGCCGGTTCCCAGCACATAGTCTCTGCGATGTAGCAAATTTGGTTCTGGTTCCAGCACATTGCATAGCCGGTTCCAGCACGGCCAGCCGCCGGTTGTAGCACCGCGACACTGTGGTCGTAGCAGTGCACAACGCCGGCCGTAGCACTGCCTCGCCATGGTTGCCATGGCTATAACCCTCGCTGTGCAACGAGACCGTGGTTGCAGCAAAAAAAACAAGCGCTACCACTGGCTCGTTGGCAGCCTGCGCAAGGTGGGGATAGAGAGTAGCCTGCGAGATGCGGGAGAGAAACCTGCGAGATAGGAAGGGAGAGCAGTCTGAGCGAGCATGGTGGGTGGTGGGGAGAGAGAGGAGCTGTGCTAGTGCTGGAGGTGGGAGACGATGTGAGGTAGAGAGGAAGAATCAGAGGAACGAGTTGGACCGGGACTAGATAAGGCTGCTGGATGCATGTTGGTGTGTGGACCCATAGGAGATCCACGTATGTGGAAGGTGACCGGCGCGTCGTTCGGCCGGTGCGCCGGATGTAAACGATTCCCATGCCCATCCGCATATTTGCCGAGAAAAATGCACCGTCAGAAGGGCCAGTACCCGATCTTTATATGCCCGTGCGTTGCACCGGGAGAATCAAAACACACCTCCCTAGCCCAATGACCCAAGATAACATTCTGTTGCATCAGCCATGTAATGTATATTTTACCAATGATCTTAAAATGCATGTATGAGATGCTACACTTCAATCCTGAAAGAATTGATTAATTTAAATATCTAAATTACCTTCCTAGTTAATTTATAGTATAATGAGTCATTACCTTCATCATTTGATTTATCATTGAGAGCCTAAATCATGAGGATCGTACATGTATGTACATATATAAGAAATTAAGGTTTAATTGGTAAGTTACCATACGCCCGTTACTAAGTTACCATATGCCCATTACTGATTTTCGTTACCAAATTTCTTCTAAACTTACATGCACGGAGACCTATAAAGTCTAAAGTACAACTCAATTTTCTTTCATATAGAAGGAAACATAATAAACAGATTTGCACATACCACACTAAAATGAATTTTTTATTTGAAGAGGTCACAATAATTTTCATGAAATCAGGTGTATGATTCGGAATTTCTTTTTTAACCATGCATGCTTCAGATTCCATGGAAAGGCATTATTCCCAGTGTGTTGCAACAGAAAAAAATCATCCCTCATACGCACACCTGAGAGCATCGGCGAATCCCTTCAAATCTTTCACAATGCCCCACGAGAAACAACATGATAAGTGGTGTAAGTTCATAAGGTTGTATTATTTGTGAAATGTATTCAACATGTTTCCAATTTATTAGACTACAGAAATATCAACGTTAAGCCGGGATTTTCAAAATACCCCATATAAAGAAGATATTAATAAAGGTTGCATCATAAATGGAATTTTAGGAATGATGATTAATATAATAGCATATTTGAAATCTACACATCTTTTTAAAGGGATTTCCATATATAACATGTTAGATTTGGCGTTAGGATTTGAAAGTGATTAATATAGTACCATATTTGAAATCTACACATCTTTTTAAGGGATTTCTATATATAACATGCTAGATTTGAAGTTAGGGTTTGAAAGTTATGAGTATTTTTGACATTGAAAGTGATTAATATAATACCATATTTGAAATCTACACATCTTTTTAAGGGATTTCTATACATAACATGTTAGATTTGGAGTTAGGGTTTAAAAGTTATGATTTTTTTTTGAAATATATGAATATGTCCAAAAATAGAGTAACTGGTACATTGTGCTGCCCATCTGCTAAGTGACGCTGGAGCGAGTAGTAATATCCTACGCCTACCAACATTAATAGGAGAGAAAAATAAAAGGAGGAAAAGGGAGCAAGGGGACTCGAACCTAAGTCTCCCAGGTAAACAGGCGAGCCTCACACCACTGCGCCACACACATGCAAGCTGTTGATTACAGGGGCTTCACTTTAATAACTTGAGTAGGTCGCGGATTTTAGAAAAGGGTAAACCGAACCGTTTTTTCCACTTACCAATGGCATGGTGGGTAATTATTTACAACTTCAAGGGCACTTTTAATGACGGACGACCAGAAGCACTCCGTACTTTATTAGTAGGGAAAGATATACTACCTCCGTCCGGGTTTAAAGGTCCCGATAGCCACCCAACGTCGTCCCGATAGTGCCTGCTTCTCGGGGTGAGCGTCGGGGTGGTGTGCAACGTCATGTTCCCCGAGTGGCTCATCACCGTGTGCTCTTCACCGCGTTCCTCTCCTTGGCAACGTTCAAGACATACGGCACCGGGCTGAAGCGGTGGCGAGCGGAGTCGGCAGCAACGGAAAGGGGGGTGCTTGAGGGAGCGAGCACCAGGGAGGGCGCCGAGGAAGCGCTGCTTATTGGCCAGAAAGAAGGGGCCGGCCATGGGTATCACTGGGTGGACTTAGCGGTGCTTTTCTCCGTCTAGCTTTGCTTCTTCGTCATTCATCTCTTCATAGGAGGTGAGGGTGCCAAGGTATGATAATCTCTCGACTACAGAATCCTGATTCCTGAGTCCTGACTGTTCCTTATCATGCAATTAACTTTTTCCATCGTCATGTCTTCAATCCTCCAAATTAGTAGTATGTTTCTTAACTAAAATTTATGAGGACTGGACACTTCCATCAGGGGGCCTTTGACATAAAGCCATGCGGCGTTGCATACTGGCTCATCACAGTCGCTCAAATCCCTGTCGCCGTGGCTTTCACGGCATGTATCGTGCACCAAAAAGGAAAATCGCAGACTCAGAAAAGCCAAGTGGTTGAGCTGGTATGCTGCAACAGCCAGTCTCCAAAAACACCACCTTTCTTCACTTGATCTGCGATAACAATTTTTCCTTTTCTGTTTGTCTGACGACACACGAAGGCAAGTTCCATGAAGAGCAGGCTGGACGCTTTGCCGGTGTACGCCTTCCCGGTGGCTGCTCTGCTGACCGGTGTGATGGGCGGACTCTTCGGCATTGGAGGAGGACTGCTTCTCAATCCTGTCTTGCTCCACATTGGAGTGCCCCCAAAAGTAACTCTTTCTTTTTTGGGTGTTAATGTCTTGCTCAAATCAACAACTAACGGCAGGCTCCGTAGTTGATAATTTTGATGGTTTTGATTCCGATTTTATTTCTCAGACAGCGTCAGCGACGACAATGTTCATGGTCCTCTTCTGCGCCTCCATGTCGATGGTCCAGTTTATAATCCTGGGAGTTGACGGGATCGTGGGCGCGTTGGTCTACGCCCTCACCTGCTTTGTGGCTTCCATCGTTGGGCTGGTCGTGATAGAAGGGGCCATCAGGAGGTCGGGCAGGGTTTCGCTCATCGTCCTAATGGTTGCTGCCATCTTGGCGCTCAGCGCCGTCGTCATAGCTTGCTCCGGCGGGGTCCATGTCTGGGCGCAGTACACCACCGGGCAGTACATGGGCTTCAAGCTCCCATGCTAAAGCAAGAAACTAGAAGGGATTAAGCACGCTTAGCCGTGCAAGGGAGATCCGAGTTGTTCCAATAACCTTTTGTTTATCACGCTCTGCCGCACTGTTAAGGCAGTGGGTTTGATATAAATTGTACACTTCACTATGCTAGGATGTTTAACTAGTGAAGAGTTCACATGTAACACTTACACTATTTCAACTGCTAAGTTTGTGAAACAAATATTTTCGATATAGACATGACCCATGGATTGTATTGTTATCCTAGGATTATCCTAACAGGTCCTGAGTTAATGAAAGGTGAAAAAATGACAGATATGAAAAAGAAAATCTATAATGGATTGTGAATATGCATCTAAATTGTGTCATAACAAATGTACAATGGTAAGCAATGCAAATACGAGGCATAAATACGGCTTTAGACTGAGAAATGTATATCATAGGTACCTCATGACAGGCGTGTACATTGGTCGGATAAATGAAAATCTGTGTAAGATAAGAGACAATCAACCAACTTGAGCACCAGGTGTGACCTACAACAGTACATAATAGAAGCGGTAATAAGTGTCAATACTAATTTACTGGAACGATTTGCAGCAGGAACAAGTTCACACATATCAGCAACAATGGGTTTACTAAAATATATGCACTTTACAGAACGAAAGAAAAAAAAATCTTTGACTTGTCCTGAAGTTGCATAGTTAAGCACAAACACACACCAGCAATCAGCTCAATTAGAGTATCCATGTGTGGTTGCTCGATTAGAGTAAACTAAAGAGGCCTTCTGAGAACTAGTTTTTGCCCCCCCCCCCCCCCCCCCCCCGGCGGGGGTAGAGGGAATTTTTAAGAAAAATAAAACCTACCTGCACGATGGCTCTCCAATGGAGTTTTCATTCATAGTATTTAGTTCTCAATGCATCAAAATGTATGTGTCAGTGATCGTATCAGAACTCAGAAGTAATAAACCTGGACTGTTCCCCATACCAATGCCATACATAAAAGTACAAACAGATAGATCTAACTGCTATGTCATCGTGTAGATGTTGCTGTCAAGGTTGCAAGTCCTTGACTGCCAATCCAATTGAGATATAATTTAGTTTCGCCATCATCCAGTTTGCTGAACTCATGCAAACGCAATCAGCTATGTCACTGCTCCTTCTGACTTCTTCAGCTTGCTTGTACTTAGCAGCCAAGTAGGTACATTCCAAAGACACAACACAACAATGTTGTGCATTTTCCCCCTCAAAAACATAGCAAAGGATTCGAAGGAGAGCCTTGGCAGAGCGGAAAAGCTGTTGCCTTGTGACCATGAGGTTCGGGTCCTGCAGACTCTTGCAGAAATGTAGGAGCTAAGTGCACCAGGCTGCCCTGTAGAAACATAGCAAGGATGTACATAAAGAATACTATTATACGCGTCCTAAGGCCACATGCCAGTGACACATATCACTATTTTGGATACTTAATTTTGTTGAACCAACAGCTGAATCTTCAACACAGTTGCCATTATTATTCATTCTCAAGGGTGGACTTGATTCTTCTCCAATATCCTGGTATTCCTGATTAGATTCTTTATCCTGAAGTAGCAGAATATATTATGGTAAGTGAAATATGCATATGGAGGACTTGATTACTAGGAAAGTTCCAAGCCTAAATTATCCACACAAAGTCTTACCAAACACATAATTTGCAGATACAAATTAGACCTTGAAATCTAATCAAAGCATAAGCGATTTGTTTAGCCACTTGAATAGTTTGACCACATGACTGCCCACTTACTATCATACAGGACAGTCCAAAATGCCAAGAATATAGAAACATGCATGTCAGTGTTCTAGTCTAGAAGACAGGGACATTAACATTAACTAAACCCAAAGAGATAAAGTGGATGGCTGGCCGAGTAGATTACATATATAAGATGCATATGGTAAACATATATTCAGCAAGCAGCAGCAGGCACCTCTAATGGCTTCTCAGCTCTCCTCCCTTGCTGCGTCCATGGGGATCTGCTTAGTTTCAGTTTTAGCCATAGCCTTCCTGGTAATCACCCTCTACATCCTTGGCGTTGTTGCGTCCTTCGCAGTCTTCTGCACGAGGGAGTTCGCCCAGAGAGCCCAAGACCGGCCACCGCTCATCGGGACTGTGCTTCGTCAACTCAAGAACTTTGACAAGCTCTTTGACGAACAAGTGTCATATGCGCTTCTGCATCCCACCAGCAGGCTGGTCTATCCCGGGCACAGTGAGATCTTCACCTCTGACCCCGCTGTCATCGAGCATTTTCTCAAGACCAACTTCAGTAAATACAGTAAGGTGATTATCCATGCTGATCGTATCTGTTCCTCCTCTGCCTTTCTTAATGATTAATAACTAGTCCATGTTGATCGTCTCTGTTCCTCCATACAGTGAGGAGTAATAGATAGATAGTTTATTCTGAATTTTGAATTTTCGATGATTAAATCCTGAAGATTTATACAATGGATGATCAAGTCAAACTTTGAGTAGTTTCCTCAGTGGTAACTACATGCTATAATTTGCTATTATATGACTGAATAAAAATGTATTTTGCAAGGTAGTGAGACATTCAGCTGACAGTTATTAAGTTCACAGAGCAATCTCCATTCAGAATAGGATGACTAACAGCATATTGCCCTGAATCTAATCGCAAAGAGGCAGCTATTAACCTTAAGCCTACATACAGGCTAGTTGGGTTGCTCATGTTTTACCCCTACAAGAAAAAGATCATGTTGAATAGTTACTGCAAATGTATGTAAAAGTTAAAAAAAAAAAAAAGAGCCTATGAGCACAATTTTTTGATGACGTTGGAGCCTATTTCACAGGGGGATTTCAACACACGGGTCATGAGGGACCTCTTTGGGAATGGAATTTTCGCAACTGATGGTGAGAACTGGCGACACCAGAGGAAGCTAGCAAGTCACGAGTTCTCAACCAAAGTGCTACGTGACTTCAGCAGTGATGTTTTCAGAATTAATGCTGCAAAACTGGCAGAGAAGATCTCATACGCAGCAGCTAACAGAATTACCATAAACATGCAGGTTCTTCCATAACTATGATCGATAAAAAAAATACAATATTGTTAAGTGCTAAGATCATATTTGCACCTTTTATCTCTTCTCCATTTTACTTTAGCACTTTAACATACAAAAGACTAAAGTGAATTTAATCCTACACCCAACCAAACCCAAATTCAATCTAGCTATAATGAGAAGAAACTGGAGCAAGCATTTCACTAAAAACTTGTAGATTGGATTATGCATAACTCAAGTTTTTGAGGTAGCAAAAAATATATTTAAGTGGCTTGAACAAGCTCAACTGCAAAGTTCACAGACCAAGTGGTTGTTTCGTTCTTCCTATTTCTACCTTTTGATTGCAAATTTTATCAGGACCTTTTGATGAGAACAGCAATGGATTCCATGTTCAAAGTGGGGCTTGGTTTTGAGCTTAACACACTATCCGGATCAGATGAATCTAGCATTCGATTCAGCAAGGCGTTCGATGAAGCAAGCTCTCTTGTTTACTACCGATATGTTGATATGTTCTGGCAAGTAAAGCGCCAGCTTAATATCGGATCAGAAGCCAAACTCAAAAAGAACATTCAGATAATCGATGATTTTGTGATGCAGTTGATCCACCAAAAGAGAGAGCAAATGAAGAATAGGCATGACCAAGTAAGGGCAACGAAACTCTATCTCACTATAATTTGCTACAATCTGTGTAAGACATAACACAGTTTTATAATGTCCGAGTCTCGAGTACACAGATAACTTGAGGAATAATGTTTAACTTGGCATTGAAATAGATATTGGTACCCAAATCATTTCAAATACACATCCTGTAATAGGCTTGGCAGGATTAGTTGAAATATATAATATATATCACATGGCATCAATTTCTAACACCTTAGAATATGGAGTAATTTTAAGGTAGTACAATGTTGGTCATCTGGGTTTTTTATGTGCTATGCTCTTATGATTTATGATGTGCTTTATAAATCTGGAGAAAGTTCAGAATATGGTCAGCCAAAAATTCAAGAAACATTCTTCAAATAAATAAAGCTGTAGACAAAGCTGCATATACCATGCTGTATTAACTATGTGTTCTCTTTTATGATGCATGCAGAAAGCTAGAGAAGACATACTATCAAGATTCATACTGGCGAGTGAGGAGGACCCAGTGACAATGAACGATTGCTACCTACGTGACATAGTCCTCAGCTTCCTGATTGCTGGGAAAGATACCACGGCAAATACCCTATCATGGTTCATTTACATGCTCTGCAAGAACCCCATAGTGCAGGATAAGATTGCCTATGAAATCAAGGAATCTGTTGAATTGGCGCAAGAAGATAACATGGAGACCTTCACTGCAAGGTTAAAACAAGGTGCCATTGACAAGATGCAGTACCTCCATGCTACGTTAACTGAGACACTCCGGCTGTATCCTGCTGTTCCAGTGGTATGAACAACTCCAAACTTCGACATCTATTCCTTGTAGGGAGTAGACTACAACTAAAATGAGACATGACTTGTTATTTTGGGCCTGGCACTATATACCCACTTACTGCACTAATCATAACCTGAAACATTGGTAAGTACCGGATTAGTTTGTAGAGTAAGCATACCCTGTATTGTAAATTATATAATAATAATGATAGATCTGAGCATGTAAAGTTTATACTACGTAGTTTATGCACTTTCCCAGCTTTTGTCCAAAAAAGAACAAAAATCAAGAAGGGAGTAGGATTGTAGCTGTAGAATGAGTTCCAAAATAATAATTGAAGTGAGAATAATACCAGAATAGCTGCTGTTGAAAAAATAGAAAGAAATAAATTGCTTGATACAATGTTAAACTGCTGTCAAAATCATTAAGAGAAATATTAAATTTGAAACTTCTACAGTTTTACACAGAAATATATTATCTCCAGAATGGCATGGCCATTGTTAAGAAAAACTTGGCAATTTTACAGGATGGCAAGATGGCAGATGAAGATGATTTGCTACCCAATGGTTACAGAGTGATAAAAGGAGATGGAATGAACTATATGATCTATGCCATGGGGAGAATGAAATACCTTTGGGGTGAGGATGCTGAAGAATTCAGGCCTGAAAGATGGCTAGTGGATGGAATCTTTCAGCAAGAGAGCCCTTACAAGTTTATATCTTTCAATGTAAGTATTACTTGAGAAATAATCTCTGCACATGTTTATAAGGCCTATAATTTTATTCAGTGAGCATGTCCAACTCTGACAAATTGGGTTAGCCAGGCACAGGCGAGAATATCACTATAAGTTGGTACTTGGTGAAAAAAAAATTAAAAAGTCACATTGCTGGTATTTAAATATGACCCTTCTGTTGCTAAGACAGAAAATCAAGCATTTTATTTACAAATAAAGTAGGAAACAACATGGTAACTAATTGCTAATGGATGTGCTTTCAGAAAGTACTGCAACTGACATCAATCACTTACACACAAACTAATAAAAAAGTCTGCCCGTGTTAACATCAGTTCTCAAGTCAAAAACACAAGCAAAGATAGTTCTATTTTTCCTTTAGAGTTCAGATGGCAATTTTCACCATTTAATAAGTCTTCTTTCCATGATCAGGCGGGCCCACGTATATGCTTGGGGAAAGAATTTGCATACAGGCAGATGAAAATCATGGCTGCTACCCTGATACATTTCTTCAGGTTCAAACTGGAAGATGAATCCAAGAGTCCAGTATACAAAACAATGTTTACTCTCCATATGGATCAAGGCCTTCATATTTTTGTGTACCCCCGTAATATTTCAGCTTGAACACCCGAACAAGCTACTAGATCTTTTCTGAGCGTACTGTCATATGTACATCTCCAACAGCTACTCTTTTGACAAGTTGTAATAATAACGTCCAGTTCTCGCGAAGAACAACAAAGTAGCATGAGTTTATGCTCCTATTCCCATTCCAAAAGCAAATAATACGTTTTCCTAATCCCAGAATTCCCGATTACCCATAATGATATAATAATTGCTTTAGGGAAGCAAAACAGAACACACAACCTCGAATCAAACAACAATATAACGTTTCACAATTGCTTACAAGAGAGTGCGCAAGTTGTTATATATAAGCAACTCTGATCTAGCATAAGAAGGCACAAGATAAATGGTTACACGGGTGTTTATTCAGCTAGAGTGGGAAGCTGGAGACCGGGCCTTGATGTCCAGCCTTTGATGTTTCTGTAATTCTCAACCACCTCTTTCCTTAGCCTCTCAGCAGAAACATCCAAATGACTCTTCCGCTACAAAGCCAAGAACAATACATTTAATCCACGAAATAACAAAGTAAATGAGTTCACATAGAGGGACATGAGAAAAGAGGGCACCTTTGGGAATGATAGCTTTGGTGGAGCCTCAACAATATCACCAAATTTGACCTTTTCACGCCCAGGGAATTCCAGATGAGTCTCGGACTTACCAGCCTTGCGCTTCTTTTTCTTCTCATCCAGATGTCTGCAACCAATGACACAATATATTTTATCATCCATTCATTATACGTTGCTACGAGTGAATGTGAGGTTTTCTTAAGCAGGTGCCTACTACACTAGAGCATTTGCCCTAGTTCAAAAATGTATGCGATTAACTTAGCATCACTTGAAGCAAGATACTGTGTACATGGCATTTTATTTGCACCAGGCAACATAGAAACAAAACAAATTGATGCAGAAGGCTACACGATCCGAGCCAGGTAAACCAGGACACATCAAATGGCTAGGCAACTCACTTCTTCCTTTTCTGCTTCTTGGAAACCGAGACATTCGCCTCGAGCTCCTTGAAACGGAGATCCTCGACCTTCCCCCGCTTCCTCTTCTTCTTTCCACCGTCGGCGTTCGCGTTCTCGTCGGCCGCCGGTGCACCCTCTGCTGCCTTGGCATCCGCGGCAGCCTCCAATGCCGGCTTCTTGGTTTTCTGCACAATCATTCACCAGCCACTAAATCACAATGGCACAGGCGACAGAAGCTAATTTTGCAAGACGAATTGTGTTAAGCACATTACCTTATCCTTCCCCGCCTTGTCCTTGGCCGTCGCATCGGTGCCGTGCTTCCGGGGAGCCCCTCCTGGTCCTGGGCAACGAGCGAGACGGTTAGCGGGCCAGCGCTGCCGCGGCCGTAGGAGAGGAGGTATGGGGGGTAAGGGAAGCTCACCTGAGGAAGCGTCGGCCTTGCCTCCGCCGGTGGTGGCGCCGTCCTGCTTCTTCTGGATGGCGATGAGGCGGCGGAGCTTGGAGGGGAGCGCCTCGAGCTCCCGCTGCTTGGGCGGCGGGGGCAGCCGCGCGTCGCCCCCGTGCGCCGCCCGGTAGTTCTTCTCCCTCCGCCGCACCCCCTTCCCCGTCATCTCCTCCTCCTCCTCCGCCGCCGCCGCCGCCGCTCTCACTACTGCTTGGTTTGTTTCCGCCGCCGCCGCTACTGCCACGCGGGGTTAGAACAGAGGAGGCGAGGTTACAGCCCCCCGAGCGGGCCGTTGGGCCGGAATTGGCACTCTGGGCTTCCTCGGCCCGGCCCGGACCGGCCCATGATAAGTGGCACATGGCTCGCGTGCCCGGCGAGGCTTCCAGCAGCAGAAATGGCCGCGGCGACACGTGCGGCAGCACACTGTCTGCTTGGCCTCCGTCGCCGCTCGCCGCCGCTGCCTCTCCTCCCCTTCCCCGGCCGGAGCAGCAAGACGGCCGTGCGCATGGCCTCGTCAGACGCGCCGCAGCTCGGCGCCGCCACCGTGGAGGTGCCCGGCGCGGCGGGGCCCGTGCGGGTCGTGGCGGCGGCGGGCCTCCCCGAGGCGGACTTCAGGAAGGCGCTGGACTCGGCGCTGTTCCGGCGCTGGTTGGAGAGCCTGCAGGGGGAGAGGGGCCTGCTCGCCCACGGGAAGCTCAGCCTCCGGCAGATCCTCATCCAGGTGCGGTGGCTGGTGCTCCCCTCTTTCTCCCGCATCGAAATGTTTGAGCTCTAATAACGATTTCGTTGGGGGATTAGTGGACGGATGGCACATCTGAATCTGATGCGTGCAGGGGGTGGACATGTTCGGGGAGCGCGTGGGGTTCCTCAAGTTCAAAGCCGACATCGTCGACGAGGCGACCAAGGCCAAGGTGATCTGGATGCCCCTTAATTCTACTTTTATGACCCTCCGGACTTGATTGGCAGTAGTAACAGTCTGAATTATGCAATTTTAAGGTGTTTCCTGAACTGAAATGCATGCGACTTTCTCGTGTCTAGCTAGTTCTCTGTTAGGATTGCTTAGAAACAAACAGCGTTTGGGAGCAACATGGGTAAGTAGAGATCATGGTGCAAATAGGATAGGACAGGGGAGGAGCTGGGATAGACCAAGGTGGGTATAGGCTGGAACACTGTTTGTCGGCACTGCCTTTGCATGATGGATTTAGAGCTAATTGAGATGCTCGTGAAATCTTTATTCTAGACCAGTTCCTACATAATCAAAGTACATCTTGTGGATTTTTGTTGGTCTTATGGATTGGCAATATATTTAGATTCCAGGGATTGTCTTCGCAAGAGGGCCTGCTGTTGCTGTGTTGATTCTCTTGGAGTCCAAAGGGCAAACTTATGCCGTTCTTACTGAACAGGTATATATATTACTGTGATTGGCAGCGAAAGGTTGCATATTCGATGAACAAAACATTCTGTTGATTATTGACCCTTCCGAAAATGTTCAGGCTAGAGTTCCTATTGGAAAGTTTATATTGGAGCTACCAGCTGGAATGCTAGATGATGAAAACGGCGACTTTGTTGGCACCGCAGTCCGAGAGGTTAGTATCTTCTTTCCCCAGATATACAGTTTATCCACTGAAGCTTGCATGCTGTTGCAGCTAGTGAGTCGCACCAGCCCAGTTTTAGCTCGATTTGGTTCATAAGACATATACCAATCTCGCTGCCACTGCCAGGAATCTGACTTAGTTTCTGAAGTACTAGGTATTCAGTTAATGTATACATCACTGTTCAGTAATTATACCTGGATTGTTGGCAGGTCGAAGAAGAAACTGGTATAAAGTTAAATCTAGGGGACATGGTTGATCTTACTGCTTTGCTGGACCCTGCTACTGGGTGCAGAATGCTACCATCACCGGTACGTGGCCTACATTCCCTTCATTTCCTCCAGTTCACAATCAAGGCAATAACTTCTGCTTCAGGAAAGAATAACATAACTTAACTCAGTTTGGCTTAAGTGCACTGGGCAGACCTGATGATAACATTGTACGTGCGTAGTTGGGGTTCCTTGTCTCATCGTACCATATATATTTTTGTTGAGAATAAAACGCAACACAAAAAGTAGAAAACAGCCAGATGAATTCAGTTGGCAATAACTTTGCAGATCTGTAATAATCCTTCTAAAATATGCTGCTTGGAAACATAGCAAAGAGTACTGCATAGCAATTCCGGCATGTGATTCAGCAAAACTTCTGTAACTGGGATGTGCTTTTGGCACCAATACCTGGAATGGAAAAGTTCTCTTGATCCATGCCGGCGCAATTTCGACACCTGTTCCAAGAACTTACACTCACTCCTGGTCGTGCAATACCTTGACTAACTAGCTTCTTATTTTTATCAGGGTGGCTGTGACGAAGAGATTGGCCTGTTCCTTTACCGGGGGCACGTGGACGAGGAGACTATCAGGGCTCTCCAAGGAAAGGAAACGGGCCTGCGGGATCATGGCGAGCTGATCAACCTGCGTGTGGTCCCCTACGACCAGCTTTGGCGCTTGACGTCAGACGCAAAGGCACTCTCGGCCATAGCTCTGTACGAGATGGCCAAGAAGGAAGGCGTCCTGCCGCCGTCTAGTGGCTCGTCGTCGAACCTATAAACACCAAACAGGGCATAGTGTGTGTTCTTCTGTAAGTAGATGTAGAACATTGGTGATCAAGTGCACCGTAGTCTCCGCTCATGCCCGCCTGAAAGGTAACAAGAAATATATAATGCTAGACCATGCTTGTTGCAAAAAAAAGTTTCAGAAATATTTGACTTTCCAAGAAAAAGTAGTAAAAAAGGTCAGTCTGAGTAGATGCACCTATGTTCAATATTTTCTTTTCGAGTTAAAAATTAAGCATTGCAGGCGAACAAATCAGTTTACAAAACTTGTGGCAGAATCGTCATAATTCTACCACAAACACTATGACATATAACCGATAAAAATATACTACTGCTAGACAAATCCTTGAAGAAAGGGATTGAGATCCAGTGACTTGCTGTGAGCAAGTCACCGGTGAACAGTACGGCGACTGGCTCTCCTTTCCCCACCATCGGATCGAGGGTCAACGGACATATCCGCGTGAACAGTACCCTGAGCTACAGTGCCTTGTCTACATAAGATTGCCCACAGTACCCCGGTCTACAGTGTCAGCTACAGTGTTTCATGCTGCATCACTCAATCTGAGCCCCCCCTAATCCAACGGCTGCCAGCCCACCAATTACGCCGTGCCTTGCTGTGGGCAAGGCGCTGGATCTCAATCATGAAGAAAGCATTGCACGTGTGCCGATGCTTATGAGTTCAACCAAAGGTCAAACATTAAATTTTCATCTGCGGAGCTTCGAGCCAACACCTTCAACATTGGGTGATGTGCTAGTCACGGTCGGTCAACCATTGACTAACCACCTATCGAGGCACTTCCTGTTGGAAATTAGGTGGGTAATCTTATCCAAACCGAGAGAAAAGTGTGATTTGGGTGGTTAACCCAAATCTTGTTTGATAATTCATCTATTGATCGGAGTACCTGTTGGTAATGTTATGGATCCGTGAAGGTGTCCACTTGAAATTAGAATGCTATTTTGTTCATATCAATGGTTTTCCCTATTCCATGTGGTTGCCTTTTTTGCTATGTCTACGCTCCTCAAATGACACATGTTACCTTCCTAATCCTGTTGATGCTACTATTTTATTTGTCAACAAAGAATAAATCTTGCTACTACGAACAGATATAGTAACATAGGATGCTTCTCGCTCTAAAGTATGCATCTTGATAGGATGTCATCCTTGGCTTTTGTATGCACCATAAAAGATAGAATTGAACATCTATGAAATTTGAAATACTTGTAGACCAAGAGATCCTATTCCAATACTCAGTTTGACTTTATGCTAAAAAAAATAAAAAATATCAGTCATTAGAACCGTTGCATGATCACTTCCATTCTTCATTTTCTTTCTCTTTCGATGGATCAACTGTTTCACAAAGTCATTGATTATCTTTATGATCTTTTTCAGTTTGGCTTCTGCATTCTGACCAGATATTAAGATACCTTTTCAGTTAATTTCCAGAACATATCAACATACCAATAGTACAAAAGAATTTGATCCGATGTTAATCTCAAAATTGAATCCCACTTCGAAGATTGAGTCCATAGTTGTTCTCATCAAAAGGTCCTGAGGAAATGTGCATTGCAGACTTGGTATGCAATCGAAATGGTAAAAGTTCAGAGAACTGCCAGCCAGCAAATGCGCATCAAGTCAATGAGCTATTGGTATGAGCATGCTACCTCAACTTCGAACTCAGGGTCAATTAATTCGTATCTTAACTTTGCTCACTCAGAAATCTGAGTAATCCATAGCCCGGTTCAGAAGTTCTGAAGAAACCATGTTTACTGCAGTTATTTCCCAAGAAGAGCTCACTGAATTTTGGTTTCACCATTCAGGTCTAGGATCTGATTTGATTCTCTCTTTTGTAGGTTATGAAGTGCTAAATTAGACAGCCATAGACTGAACTATTAAAGCTAGAAATATGATCTTAGCACTTAAAAGATTATCCTATTTATATTGCTGATGATCATGGAAGTATCTGCATGTTTATGGTAATTTTGTTAGCTGCTACAGATGAGATATTCTCTGATAATTTTGCAGCATTCGTTCTGAAAACATCTCTGCTGAGCTCGCGTAGCACTTTGGTTGAGAACTCGTGGCTTGCTAGCTTTCTCTGATGTCGCCACTTCTCCCCATACATTGCAGCAGTCATTCAGTTTAGTATCCTTTTAGGGGAATTAAATGATATATGATTGGTCTGACTACCTTGAATGTGAAGTCAAGGTTAACCGTCTACATTATGATGGTTAATTGATTCAGGAGTACATGGCAACATGTTGTTCATACTACTCACGTTTTGACTCCATCCTCTATAAATCTTGCAGGATCTAATTAAATGTCTGACGATTACAGACTGATGTGTCTATCAGCAATTCACCATGCTATTTGTTAAGAAAGAGAGGTGGAACAAGGATGATCAGCAAGGAAGATCACCCTACTGAATTGACTGAAGTTTGTCTGCTCAATGACGGCAGGGTCAGTGGTTAGAATATCGGTGCGCCTCGGGTAGACCAGCCTGAATGTGCCATGTAGGATTGCGTACTTCACACCCTCGTCGAAGATCCTGTTGAAGTTATTAAGCCGGCGGAACACGGTCCGGTGAGCTGTGGGTGGTCATGGGGTCTCTATTGCAGAAAAGAAAAACAAATGACGAAGGATCCAACCAAAGTTTAAAATAGTGCGCTAAGCCTCTTAGCGGCGGCTCAGCCAAAAGCTATGAAAAGATATGGCGCAGCTATAGCATGCTAAGCCTCATTTAGTGTTTCAGCATAAATCAATTAAAAATGAACAATAAAAGAACTAGTTGTTCTACATACAAAAGAAGTAGTATTGTAGAGATTTAGATATAGCAGAATCAGGACCATTCATTCGTTGAAATATATCAGAGCTGCAAGGCCAAAGATTTTGAGGCTAGCATTTACTAGGATGTTGTTTTTGTAAGAGCATAGGGTTACAGTGATAAATATCCAGCAACAGTCTGGTTCTTGCATGCTACAAAGATGTTCAGGATTACTTGCAAAACTGGTTTGTGAAGGCTATGAAGATGTTCAGAATTAGTACTACTTATTAAAGTTGACTGAAGTCAAACTTAGTAAAGTTTGACAAGTATATAGAAAACAATATAAACATTTATCATAACAAATCTATATTATATGAAAGTACATTCTATAATAAATCTAATAGTGTTGATCTATTATTGTATAGGTTAATATTTTTGTTTAGAAACTTTGTCAAAGTTTACAAAGCTTGACTTTGAGCAAAGCTAATACACGGGGTAAATAAAAACGGAGGAAATAGTACTAATGTTGAAAACAGACTATGAAGCAGTCCAGACGTGCGTGATGAACATTGAAGCATTCCTAACTTTTATTTATCACACTCTTTATTATATTATAAACCTATCCTACTACACCTATAAATTGCTTCTAGTTTTATTACTTGTTTGTAGGTAAAGCAAATATTGGTGTGTGTAGAGTTGTATCGGTGGTCGATAGAACTTACATAGAAATCCGTGTAAACTTTTTTTTTTTAATTTTCTCTTTTCCTTTTTGTATGTTCTTTAACCTAACTGAGGCTTCGTTAAGTCTTAGTCCACTGAGATCTAACCACACCCCTATAATAAAGGCTTTTGGACCAAACAAAGATCGCAATCTCCTATTAATTGCAAAAAAAAAGGGTAAAAGAGCCATCCGCATGCACGTTAAGGCAGCTCTAATCTAGCTACTATGTGATTACAAATTTACAATGCACGTCAATTAGGCCAGCTCTGATCTATGCGATTATATATCCCTATTTCTAATGGAGCAGTTGATAGGATTGTGTCCAGGTTTTTTTTTCGTCCCATCACTTTCGTCCCGTTTTTTTTTTGACTGGTTTTTTTCGTCCTCTCCCCTAGGCCCGCGGGTTTAGTTTCGCGTCACCCTCTCACATAACGAAAAAAATCTGAACGGATCAGAATTTTCTATGCTGGCGCAAGTTATTTAGTAATGCCTTTTATGTGAAAGAATCAATCTTTAAAAATCAAATCTAAATTAATTAACCTTACCTTAAATCGCTCAATCACATTAATTAGGAAACAAAATAACCGATTTTAAGAAAACTAATGTGTAAATCATCTCTACTCCTAATGGACGACTTGGTTGAATAGTCCTACCACTTTTGTCTGATTTTTTTTCGTCCGCTCCCACCACCTCTTTCACCGAAAAAAACCCGACCCGCAGTTGTTTGCATCCTTCTTCTCGTCGCTCCTCACCTCGACTCTCTCTCTCTCACCTCTAAATCTCGGCCGCCCCTGCCTTTGATTCTGGCCAACGCCATCCGGCTCTCGCGTCGGCCGCCATGCGGACGAGGCGCAGCCGCAGACGCCGCCGCCGATCCGGGGACATGCCTCCGCGACGCCGGCAACCACCGCCGCCGCCGTCGTGGATCACCAGGACGCCGCCCCCGCTGGCGCCTCGGATACGTCGCGGATCTGCAGCCCACCGTCTTCACCCGCCTGCGCCGCCCACCGTCTTCGCCCGCCTGCTGCCTGTCAGACCAGTTTCAAGGTTCAGTTAACGAACGGCCAAGATGAGAAGCTGTGGGAATATCTGACGGCTCGCTTCGCTCGCTTGAACCGTTACGCTGTAGCATTTCACTGTGCCGTTACTGTTGCTTTCCGTCTGTTGTCAGCTGTGCTATAAAGCCAGCGCTCCGCTTCTGTAATAGCTAGCATTTTGATTCCTATGATGAACCTTACACCACTTTACAACTAATACAACATATATCTCGAATATACTCTCCGTTCCCCCGAACCCCAGTTTCGATCTTCCTCAACACCATTTTTATAGTTCTGTTTGTGATCTTTAGTAGGCCAACTTACTTGAAAACAAGTCATATATATTACTATGCGCTTTTATGTAGATTAATTATTACTCCCTCTGTAAATTAATATAAGATGTTTTAGATCACTAAAGTAGTGATTTAAAACATCTTATATTAGTTTATGGAGGTACTATTGAACATTTCTTAAAACGAAATATGTATGTGGCGGATTGCAAAAACAATCTAATGACTCTAATCCCGTCGGATCGTGGTCCAGAACTCCCAATCAAATCGTGCATCACCATGGCCCCTTCTCTCTCCATGTCATCCGCTCGTCCGCGTCCGTCTCTGGAGTCGCACACCATGAAGCTACTCCTCCCGCCAGCAAGTTCACGGCGTTGTGGGATCTCGCCGCCACACGCCTCCATGTGCAGGTTGATCCCCTCTGACCCGACCTCATGCTCGTCCTCCATGGCCGTTGGCACCCGCCATTGAGCCCTCCCGTGTTGGCCATGCTGCTAGTGCCCACGGCGGCGGCTGCTTCCTTGACGCCACACGACCGTGCCTGCCTCTGCTCCTTTCTTGCACTGCTACTTGTCAGTTATGGTGCCGACACGAGCTTCCCGGTGCTCATAAATGAAGGCCACAATCAGGTGTTTCGCGCTTCCCGCCGTCGATCTGTTCCTAGCCTTGTCCAAGTGAGTTTGTGTGTTGTGTTGGTCTGTTCTTCACTTCTTCTGAAGTTTGGCCTGTAATTAACATCTTCTTCTTCTGAAGTTACTATGGTGTGTTCTTCTGCCAAAATCCCACCACATCACTAGTTCTGAGAAGTTTCTGTACTTATATGATTCAAGGAAAAATATGCAGACTTGGTGCCATGCTATTTTTAGCCAGAGTTCTTGGCAAAAGGTGTTGAAGGTTATGCATGAGGTGGAACAGCAGAATAATCAGGAAGAACTTGACATGCAGCAGTACCATAGACATGAGGAATTTGAGAATCATATGTATCCCTGCTAAACATAAACATTCAGATGTCTTAAGCAATCACATTACCATTTGTACTATACATGAAGAAACTCCACCAGCCTTCGTCCAAAGTACTCCTGGAATTCCTGATTTGCTGCAACAGTTGCAGTGCTAATGCTGGTGACATAAGGCCTAATCTCTAATGCAGAGTAACTGGCTGTCCCTTCAGTGTCTTAGGTACCATCACCATGGTAATTTTGACCCGGTGAAAAAAACATTTGTTGAAAAACATAACCTCGGTAATTTTCTGCGTACATAACATTGGTAGTGTACGTACCACAAACTACTTTACATGACTTACATACAAACAAAGCGGTAATTTTGAGTCGAAGGAAAAAAAGTTGGAATCATATCTCCGGTGACTTTTGTGAAAATAGTATGATAATATATGCCCCGCAGACCTGATAACTTAGGTGCAAACACCATGGCTTTTTGGACCCAAGGAAAAAAAGTTGTTGAAAACATACCCATGGAAAATTTTGTTTAGCATGGTAATATATGCACCACAAATCTGATAACTTAGATGGAAAAACTATGGTAACTTTGACAATCAGGACGAAAATTGTTGAAAAGATTCCCACAATAATGTTTGTGTAAATAGCATAGTAACATACACACCATGGACTAGATAACTTAGGTACAAACACTGTGTTAACTTTAACCATGGGGGAAGAAAATTTTAAAAATACACCCTTAGTAACATATATATAAATAATATGATAATATACGTACCGCAGACACGATAAGTTTGGTGACAACACCATGATAATTTGGACCTGAGCAAAATATTTGCTGAAACATAACCCCGGGTAACTTCTTTGTAAATAGCATGGTAGTATACGCACCACCGACATGATAACTTACGTCAAAAACACCATGGTAACTTTTTAAGCCGTGGAGAAAAACCGAGGAAACACACCCCAACAACTTTTGTGTAGATAGCATGATGTTTTAAGCATCGCGCTCGCGATAACATATGTGAAAATAACTTGGTAAGATATGAACCACGCATACCTGATAACTTACATACAAACACCACAATAACTTTGACAAAGGTGGTAAATAAGTTTTTTTGAAAAGCATCGTGCTACCCCCGATAACTTATGTGACAATAGCTCGGTAATATACGAATCGTATACCCGATAATTTACATACAAGTTCATCTGCACCGTGCTACCCCTGATAACTTATGTGACAATAGCTAGTAATGTACTCGGAAGTGCGTCGGTCACAATACATCCATTGCCGGTTCATCTGCATTATGTAATTAAGTATATCAAAAACCATTAAAGAACATCAGGAATAGAGAAATGACCAAATTAATACAAGTTCATCATCACATTAAAACCAAAGTACAGTAGTGATCAAATGTTATTACTAAATAAATACATAAAGTTCATATATAGTTCTCGTAAAACAACACACAACTATGTAAAACATTTAAATACAATGCCAGCCAGGGTTTTCAGGGTCCCCCGGTAACTTTGTGGAGGGGGCAGTCGCTCCTAATAACCGCTCCTTTCGGGGCCGATTCCGCGGAGGTCGGGGCGGGAACCGGCGTAACTATCCGCCTAGGCATCCGAAGACTACGGTTGAGACTGAGGTGGTGGCCGACGGAGGACCGGTTCTACCGCTGGTGGCGGTGGAGACGGTTCAAGCCCTGGCCGAAGTCACGTTACCGGAACCTATGCAGACTGGTGATTCTGCTTCTGAGCATGGTACGGATAAGTCAAAGGCTGACAAGTTGTCCAAATGGGCGGCTAAGAAGAAGAAGCTTACTTGTTTTTGTTGTGGTGACACGGGGCACTTTATGGCTGAGTGCACTGCGGAATTATGTGATCTGTGCCGGAAACCTAAGCATTCCGCTGCCGAGTGTCCTCTTTTGCTTGGGCCTAAGCCTACTGTTCAGATCTACGGGGTCTGCTGCTCGGAGTTGATGTTCTTCGAGTCTCCCAGTGTGGCACCTTTGGCACCAGCGGTAGAGTCCTCTTTCCCAGGGGTGGTGAAGGTAGTTCATGGACCGTTGACCGAGGCGCAAATTATTCAGCAGTTGCCGGAACTCGCTCCGGGTAATTTTCAGTGGTCGTTGCTCAAACTAAATGATACATCTTACAAAGTTGATTTCCCGTCTAAGGAGGATCAGTTGCGAATCCTCAAGTTCGGTATGAGCAGGGTTACATGCACTAGTTTTGTGTTGCAGTTTGATGAGTGGAAAAAGAAGGAGCCGCAGGGCACGCCGTTGAGGCAGATTTGGGTTCGTTTCTCCGGGGCGCCATCGGATCCCCTGGATAGCTTCTTGGTGACGTGGAGTTTGGGGTCTTTGATCGGCAAGACTGTTCAGGTGGATATGCCATTCACTCGGGCCAACGGGGTGGCGCGTTTACTTGTCGGTGTTGCTAATATTGAGTTCTTGCCGAACGTGGTGCCTTGGACGTATGATGGTGTTCTGTATCAGCTGGATGTTCTATATGAGGATCCTAGCTGGTTCGATGAGTTTGAGGATGATAATCCTATGGACACGACTGAGGGAGGAGGTGCACCGGGAAACCAGGATGATTCGGCTATGGGGGATGATGATGGGGCCAAGGATCCGGTCGGCCCGTCTGGTTCTACTGACATTGCTCCTGCTCGGTCTTCTGGTGTGGCTCCGGCGTCCACCTTGCATCTTGGGTCTTTGGGACCGTTCTCTGCACCGCCTAGGCTTCGGGGTGTCTATCCGGGTTCCGTGGATCCCGTGGCTCCCCTTCGTGCGCCGGCGGTTATTGAGTTGGGAGATACCGAGGGGCAGGTGGCCCTTCCCACGTCTCCTACCTCGCTGTCGGCTATCGTGGATGGTGCTGATCTGGCAGCCATGGCTAGAGGTGACGGCCAGGAGGCCCGGTCCCCTGTGATGCCGACGCCGATAGCGCCACCTCTTTCTCGATTGTCCGTTGGCTAAGATTCTGTGGCGGTCGATTCATATTGCGTTTAATATTAATCATCCCACCTCTATCAACATGTTATTTGGAACGTGGCTTGATGGGGTTGATTCCAATACTGCAAAACACATTCGTGTTGGCGTCTGTGCTTTATTTTGGGCAGTATGGAACTGCACAAATGATTTAGTCTTTAACAGATCAACAAACATTCACTTTTTGCAGGTTATCTTCAGGGCCACGGCGTTCATCCGTATGTGGTCGCTACTCACTCCGATGGAGGCCAGGGAGCATTTGGTTACTGCGTCTACCCGATGGGAGATGGTAGCGCGGGATATTTTCAACCGGTTTGGATGGCGGTCATGTAATAGGATAGGCATGTAGTGCTCCTATTGTGTTTGCCAGCCGGTTGTGGCTTTGGGTTTTTGCTCTTTTGAGCTTTTTCTTTATTTTCGCACCTCGATACTTGGCGACTTTGTTACTACTTTATCTTTTTAATAATATGAGCCGTATGCATCTTTCTGATGCAGAGGCTGGGGTAAACCCCCTTTTCAAAAAAAAAAAAACAAATGCGATTAAAATCGCAACTAAGGTAACAATTGATCCAACAGCATAATGATGCCAAGCTTTTTTATCAATGGCATATTTTCTAATCTTCCTAATCTTCAAGCGCATTGCATCCTTCTTGATCTTGTGATCATCGACGACATCGGCAACATGCAACTCCAATTTCATCTTCTCTTCTTCAATTCTTCTCAATTTTCTTTCAAATAATTGTTTTCTTTTTCAAATAAATTTAACCTCTCGACAAGAGGGTCGGTAAGAATTTCCAATTCACATACCTCCTAGATAAAAACATCTGTGTCAAATTGGTCGGCATAATTGTCATAAACACTAAATGAAAGAAATAGTTATAAAAGATAATATACCACATCCAAATCATAGACCGGAGGAGAGCTAACGGGGGGGATATCAAAACCATGGCACTATATAATAACAAACAATAATATAAGTAAGAAAATTCTACAAGTAGCTATCTAAATCATACAAGTAATAATTTTTTTTAAAAAAGATAAGAACAACAGGCTCACCACGGTGGTGCCAGCGACTAGATCGGCATGGGCGGTCGACGGTGGTGAGGATGGGGACGGGGACGGGCTAAGAGGAAAAGGCTTAAGTGTGGCTCGGGCACCTCATATCATGTTTTTTTTTGTGAACTCTCAAGTGTCATCATGCTCTCAGGCATTTCATCATACACCTCATGTGCATAGAAAGGGAGAGCAAATGTAGCACACACCTCCCACCTTGTATGAGCCAAAAAGTAGAGGAGGAGAGGGCGGGCAGGGGGATATATATAGGTATTTTTATAGTCCCGGTTGGTGTCTAGAACCGGGACTGAAGACAGAACTTTTAGTCCCGGTTGGACACACCAACCGGGACTAAAGGGTGGGTGGCAACCCCTTTAGTCCTAGCTGGTGTGTCCAACTGGGACTAAAGGACCCATACGAACCGGGACCGATGCCTACCGAGCCCCGACCGGCTTCCTGGCCGCTCGAACCGGGACTGATGTTCACATTAGTCCAGGTTCGTAATGCGAGCGGAACTGTTGCTCTGATCTGGGTAGAACCAAAGCTCTGTTTTTTACTAGTGAATGTTTTTTGTCTGATTATTGCTGTCTTAAAAACTGAGGCAACCCATGTGATGGAGCTTCAGTTGTACAACCGACTCTTGATGTAGAATACATGCTGGTCAAGACGTAATTTTGACACATCCTCTAGTTTGATATGTAGCAAGCACATCTCGATGAATGACTTCCAGGCCACCAATTAATATTGTAATGGTCTCAACACAAATATATGATTGTAAGCATAAGTCCTTATACCCATGCCTATTTTTATTATAAGTGTTTCTAGTGTTAACTTGATTCCGATCTGGTCAAAAGCTAGAATTTAATTCTTTTGCAAAAGCTTGTTAGAAGCCCTTAACTTAAAAGGTACCATCCCCTCATGAGTTCGATAACTCAGGGTTACCTCTACTCAAAACGCGAGAATCCTTTCTGCCCTTTTATCGGATCATTACAGGAACCTAATCAACCGACAAAGTCGTACACTCTCGAGTCTCATTTTCATGTTGTTATTGGGTGATGCAGTAGAAATTTTATTTATAGATACATTAGCCTTTGCGGTCCTGAACACTGAGGTTGGTCATAGTGGGAGTAACATACCTAGTAACATGCATGATACATAAGAAAAAAGGTGATGTGGTAAGTAATTAAGGAGGAGAGAGAGAAATAGAGTAACATAATATATTACCATCACATAGCGCTTTCAAATGAGAAATAACTCTACAAAGTAATAAATGAAGGTCTCTATGTTATCACACCTATGACACTACCCACTATGAAGGTAGTAACATAGACTAGTAACACATGCATGTTACTACTCTAAGTTACTCCCCACTATGACACTACTAGAAAAACCCCTACTAATGGCGCACCTAGTATGGCCATTAATGGCGCATCTGTGGTGCGCCATTAACAGCACGCCATTAGTAATTTTTACTAATGGCGCACCACCTGGTGCGCCATTAGTATCTGATATACTAATGGCGCACCGCGGGTGCGCCATTAGTATAGGCCAGGGTGCGCCATTAGTATGCCTCCCAGGGGCCATGTATATCCAGGTGCTTTGGCATACTAATGGCGCACCACCACTGGATGCGCCATTAGTAACCGCGGCATACTAATGGCGCACTGCCCAGTGATGCGCCATTAGTATGCACTGTCATACTAATGGCGCACTGTCATGTGGTGCGCCATTAGTATGAATATTAGGTTTTTTTTGTTTTTTATTTTCTGTTTTTTGCACAGGTTACAAAATATATAATTTGACAAAATATAGACAGCACACATCAACAACAGATTCATCGAATACAATAGAAGATTAGTCTTTGAATACAATTCATCATATTAGTCTCCGAATACAATTCATCATATTAGTCTCCGAATTGAAAAGACCGAACAAAGATAGAACATTATATTACAAGTCTCGAGACCGCGAGTAGCGAGTTTGTCTTCACATTACAAGTCGATATCGATCATCTAAACTACCATCACATAGAAAAGAGCTGCGGTCATCACAATGAGCATCATCACGATGAAACTCGTCTTCATCCGGTTCCTCCAACGCTCCCTCCCCTCTCCCTCTAGATAGCGGGCGTATCTAGATTCGGTCTCGGCCCTAGTGGTGTACCCTTTGTAACTGTTACCGCTGAATCGGTGAACCTGTCTCCGACACTCCTCCCAGTCATCGTAGACTCCGGGAACCTTACCCTTGTACAGACATACGTCGGCATCGCTATGCACTAGCCAAACGAAACGTTAGTACCAATTCACAGACAATACATAAGCAATATATAAGTATGCAACAGAACGATCGGAAGAGAAAAGCAAGACATTAATAGCATCGATTACATCTAAGTTAAACGACTCTCGAAACCAAAGAGACATACTACAAGTTCATTAAAGTTTAATTACAACATGAGCCAATCAATGTTTCAGAACTAGACACAGCATCACTGCTTTCGACTCGACTCAAGGGACCGGAGCGTGGATGAAGCCGCCGTCTATTGTGGGAGTCATGAAATAACGGTCGTTGTCAGCCTGCATTTGTAGCATTGTGTCGATGTCACTGTTGGACGGTTGATTTCTGAGGTAGAACTGCCCCGAGGTACGAAGGACATTTTGATGGATGATTTCCGCAAACTCCGACTGGATGCGAAAGAATTCTTGTCGGAGGTCCGCGTCCTGGATTGCCGACACGCTCTTTGCCCAATCTTTGAGTTTACTCGGTAGCAGAAGTTGATGATGGTCCCGTACGATCGCCCGCATGTGATGGATGGCGTAGTAGGCACCCTTCTGACCGCCAGGCGGCTGCTTGACGCAGCAGAACGTCGTATTGTGAGAGAACACGTGCTTGCCGTACTTACGAATAGGCCTGGTGAAGGTGCCTCCAGATTTGGCGTAGCCGGGGAGAACATCATCAAGAACCTTCTTGACATTTGTGTAGTCTACGTTTGACTGACGGTCCGGGTCGAAATACGTGGCCATGGAATATTTGGGGCTTAGGAGGATGAGCGTGCAACGTGTGTCACTGCAAAAAACACGGAATGTTAAAAGAAAAACGATCGAAATGTAAGAATTCATATGTTACGGGCTGGTTGAGGGGAGGACTTACTCGGGAAAGTAAGGCACGAGGAAGTTATCCTTATCTTGGTTTGCCAGAATGACGCCTTCGAGGTAAGAACTCGCGACTTGCCGGTCCCCAGCGCTGCCCAAGATCTTGGCACGCATGTAGAAGGGGTCGACTATCACGATGTTCGGGGTCTTGTCGCGAATGATCCGCATCTCCATACTCAGCGAAAATAGCCGAACGAAGGTGTAGTGCAGCGGATGAAGGTTCAACATAGCGTGGATGTCATCAAAACGCAGGACGATCGTACGCCCGATGGAGTTATCCACAAAGCCCTTGCCCTCTGGCACCTTGGCCGCGAAAACCGGGTATGCCACATCCTTCTCTCTGAGATGCCGCTTCTCCAAAGCAAGAACACTGTCATGCAGACTCCGCATAGCACCGGTTGCAGCATTGAGCATATTTGTCGGTAGCATCGCCCTACCCGCCACATGCACCCTCCTCGAGATATCCTGCGGTGAAGGTGGCCCGTCCTGAGCACGGATCGTACTCGGTGCCGGCTGGCTCGCACCCTTCTTAGTCTTTCTTTTGCGTGCCTTCTTCTTCTCCTGTAATGGGACCGAGTTTTGCTCACAGACCGCCTTCTTGAGTGTGTTGGGGCTGATAATATTTCGCACCTCGCCTATCTGAGGCTCGGTGAAGTCGGCAGCTGGAGGCGTCTCCTGAGAGCTGAACGCCAGACGGCGCCTGTTGCAACTTGGCTTCTCCGCGGTACCAGCTAGATCGCACACGTCTTTTGTTGGGTTTGGTTCTTGAGAAGGAGGCCCCATGAAGTCGCCATCGTACCCATGATCGGCAAAGTACTGATCGACGTTGCCAAATGTATCATCGTCGTCGTCGTCATCGTTCTGATCCTGTGCCATATGCATGTTTGGATCCAGTGGCATAGGGATGTCCGGCACCATTACGGCGGTCTTGCCATGGGGCCGACTTGGCGCCGGCACGACTGGCGGTGTTGTCTTTGGGGTGGTGTCCCCCGCCCCCAAACGAATCTGGCTCTTCGGCCAAAGCAGGGGCCAGCTCAGGCAGGCGCTGAGGGTCATCACATCTTCATCGTCGGCCCCGATGGGTCGAATCGGAGGTAACAAGTCGTCGCAGCCTGGCAGCACCCGAACCAGTTGAACCCTAAACAAGTTGGGTGGCATCTGGGTACCGTGGAATAAGGGGTTGCCCGGTTGAACGATTTTGCCCTTGGCGACATCGACCAACTCGTTGTTCACGAAGTGGAGGAGAGTGCACGGAACGTCGGCGACGCCCTGCGAAAACATGTAGGGCGTCAGGGATGCCCAGTCAAAGGCAAGGAGATGAAGTCCTCGGCCGAGAAAGGCTTAATTAGTTACCGTGATGATGGCGTCGAGCTCGGCTAATGTCGACGCACCGCCAATGGCGGGCGTGCAGTTGACGGAGGGGCCGCTTGCTGAAGAGGTGCCGGCCGGCGTACACCCGGGTGCATTAAGCTCTCGTGCCGGCGTCGGAGACACCAATGCCGCCTCCGCCGGAGGCACCAATGGCCCCGCCATCGCATTATGCGAGTTGCTGGCCGTGAAGCTAGGAATCGGGGGCGGCCCCTGTTGGCCGCCCGCAATCCACGCACTCAACCCCGAGATCAAGGTAGGCACAAGGGCGGTGATCGTCGCTCCGAGTCGTTGTTCCACTTGCTCTTGGACAATCTCCGGAATCCGCGCCACCTGTGCCTTGAGTTCTTGAACCTCTCGCGCCTGGCTTTCCGAGCTGGTCTTTTTCTCCTTCCGCACACCAGCGGTATAGTATGACCCCCATTTTGTCGACAAGCCTTTGCCGGCCACACGACCAGCTGACGTCGGCTTACAGAGCTTATCCTTGTTCTTCATTACATTCAACCCCCTATTTAGAGTGGTGTCCCAAGGGTTGCTCTTAGTCGACCCCGCGCTACTGCTTTCAGTCGCCTGCGGAAGGAATGTGAACCATTTAGAAATTCGGCTTCATTAATTAGAATGCAACCATATGGAGCTAATTACGCGGGGGTGTATTCCTTACCAGAACAAGCTCAAGCTGCCTGGTCTTCGGATCTGTGGTAAGCTCCTTTGTTTTCGGGTCCTTCTTGTACCGGGCCCTGACAAAGTTCCTGGTCTGCTTGTCACCGTATTTATCGAAGAGGGGCGGTAGGCCTTGCTCGGCACGGTCCGCCTCCTCCTTGTCCCATATAGGCTTCGCCACTCTGTAACCGCCGGGACCGAGTGTGTGTTCCCCTATGTTCAGCTCCCGCATTTGTTTCCCCCACTCACTTGATTGGGAGCTTGCGGTGCTCGAGCAATTGATCTTGAAGTCGTTGTAGTCATCTTCGGTGATCGAAGGATTTTTCTCCTTGATCTTCTGATAACTCTCACCTTTCTCGATCATTCTCTTCACATTGCTTTTCCAAGTAGACAGGGCCTTGCTCATCTTCGTGAGGGCAGCATTGTTCACTTTATTCCCTTTGAGGTTTGTGTTTTCAAATTCAGCGGGGAACTTGTATTGTTCGTGTAGCTTCGTGAAGAGGAGGTTGCGCAAATTCCCTCGGTCAGGATGCCTCAGGTTCTCGGTGTTGATCGAGACGGTGCTCCGGACAATGCACCCGAGCTGAAGCGAGTACCCCTTGACTATTCGTTCGGGCGCCGTTGGATTCCCGTTGGAGTCCACTTCAGTAACTTCCTCCTTGAGGGTGCGGAGCACGATCGGGCGCCGGTCCTTCCGTTGCCTCTTCGGTTGGCTGCCATCTGTGCGTGCGCCGCCATCATCAGTGGTGGCATCCTCGGCGGCACCATCAGTGGTGGCATCAGTGTGGTCATCCTCGGCGGCACCATCCGTGGTCTCAGGATCGGTGGGGAAGGCGGCGGCCTCATACAAGTGAGGTTGTTCCTCCATCTCCTGGGACAGCTCCCAGAATGCCTTGCCGCCCGAACCCCCGGCCTCATCATTGTGGGCCATGTTTCTCTCCAAATAGAAACAAAGTTTGGTCAAAAAGTTGGTTATTGTCAAGGAACAAGATCATGGTCTCATCATTTAGGGTTTGTCGACACCGAGGCATCCTAAAATCTAAGCTTTTATCATTGAGGGTTTTTCGACGCCAAGGCACCCTAAAAGCCTAACCTTTCATCATTTCGGTTTTTATCGACACCGAGGCACCCTAAAAGCCATGCATTAGTCACAAGTACGCCGGGGCACTTGATCCTACTTAATTAACTACTAAGATACCCCGGACCATGCATTAGTCACAAGTACCCCATATGTCCTATTTTTAGCAAAGTCATGCTAAAATTCACGGAAAATTTCAGCACGACCTTTGCTGAAAATAGGACATATGGAGTACCCGAATTTGCCGGAATGGAAGTTAATCGACATTCCGGCAAACTCAAGGGCCTCTTGGGGTACCTGCAAAATCATTATCCCAGGTGGACATGGATGCAATGTCACATGTCACATGGATCCCACACCCACAGGAGCTGGTGAAGCTTCATGTGTATTTCACGAAAACCAGCCTGACTAAAGAGCTTTATGTAGAAAACAAATCACTCCACCAGCTCACACAGGATCATCCCTCTAAGCAATTACTCAAAATGGGCACTAGCAGCAAAATGAACATTTTACAATCTGAACTTTTTTTTGTCATCTATGTGCTCATTTAACTTTGATCCAAATAGTATCAAAGTTCTTAGAAACAAGCAGCTCTGCTAACAAAGAACAGTAAAAATGGGGCTTGCCTTAAGATGGGAAGTAAAGTTGCAAAAACTATCACAAAGAACAGTAAAAATGGAACATAGCTCAGCATTTGTATTGATAGGAACAAACATAAAATCAAACCATGGGCATCTACTAGGTAGACCAACATAAAATTTTGACTGGAGTTACATAAGGGGAAATTGATGTGATGAATGGCAGTTTGGGAGCTGAGCTGATCATGTCCATGTATTCTAATTCTACAGTAAGATGGCATTGCTGTTGGTACCAATTTATTTGTTCACAAAGATACATTTTTGGTAATGCATAGACAACATCACCTTTTATTTATCATGGTTGGTTCTGTTCCATAATTATATCAGCCCAGAGTGTCTTATTAGATATCAGACTGAATTGTAGTGCACCCATTCTAAAACTTTAAGTGAAAATAACCCTTGGTGTTTGATATGCATAACAATGAAAGATGTTGGTTCACATCTTTGACTGGAGTAACAGAGGCATAAAAGTAGAAATTACAGGTCAGAGGATCATGCTGATTAAGGTTCTGTTTTTATACTGTAAGTTCCAGGTAATTAGAGTATGTGGCACTGTCTTGTGTTGACTAACTCATAAATGATATTATCATCTTTACTCACCATTATGTGTATCATGGCTGAAATTCCACCGTTATAATACATGCCTGCTTGGCTAATTAGCAAGTAAGTAACTCTTACATTATCAAAGCTTGCCAGTTTCTGAAATCAATTACTGACAGGGAATAGCACACGCACACAGCAAACCTATAACTTAATGATGGTTATTAGGGAAGACAGGAAATGAGGATGGACAGAACCATATGTTTGGGAAATGCAAATAGAAGTAGTGCTATGAGAGTAATTTTTTTTCAATTTTCATTGATGTTTCAAATTAGATCGGTGCACATGTGGCTGCAATTTCTATTGGTCATCCAAGATGGGTGTTCATAGTAAAGTACTATATAGTGGCACTAACATAACCAAGGATTGCTTTTAAAAAAACATAACCAAGAATCACCTTCCACGTGGCTTATTCTCTTTAGCCTGGCTTCCTTCTGCAAAGTGGGCAAATACTTCTGTCTGCTGCAGTAGGTACTTCAGTCGCCCTTTCCCTTCTTGTTCTGTGATCAAAACCACGATGAGAATGCAATACACACCAAATAATATCATATACAAGAATTGCAGAAATTAAACAAGGTCAGACCCACACTATCTATTCTTTCTTCATGGCAGAATATCATATACAAGCACGAATTTTGTTCACATTTATATAGCAATAAATATTTTTACACTCATATAGCAGCACTAAGTATATTGCACTTAGAAGAAGATTTGCTTTTACATCCCACCCAACTTAACAATCCAAGTCACTGCTACTCATATTCAAAAAACCTAACTCCAATATAACCAGAAAGATTGTAAAACCTAACTCCATTATAACTCCAATATAACCAGAAAGATTGTAACTCCAATATAGCCAGAGTTATAATGCAATATTTCTTTCAGTTTATCAGTGCAAGTATATCATTCCACAAGCTTCAGAGAAGAGCAAGCAGGAGTACACTACTGCACAATTTAACTGAATTTTTTTACTCCAATAATACGGGTACACTTGCTACTGTAATGGAATACCTGATCTTTGATTCAAGTAATAGTGTATGATGAATTTGATTATTCAGACTTAAGTTTCTTCAAGTGATGTCACTAGTTTCAGTTAACTGGAGTACTACAGCAAATGGAGTACCTAATCTGATCCAGTTAAAGTCTCCAAATGGAGTACTACAGCTCCTGCACCTGCTTCTATTATGTTTGTCTTGATAAGGAAGATTATGTTTCCATGTATAGTTCTAAAGGACTACCAGAACACAAAGGCACCTGCTTCCATGTATAGTTCTAATGTGCATTTTATTTTCTACTTGTAGCCTTGTAATCTTAATTTAAATAAATATAACAGGGTGTGGGGCTTTGCCCTACTGCGCAACTCAAAACAAATGAACTGAATCGCATGAACATAAGGCATAAGATAAATTTATCCCCATGGAAATAGAAAACATTTTGAAAAAATCACCAATTGCGCAGACCATTACAGTTGTATCAACATCACAAGTAAACAACAATTTGTTTTCGTATTTTGAGCTTTGGACAGAGTTCTAATACATGAATAAAAAGTGGTATATTATAGTATTTCACAAAGTTTCTGGAACTTGTTGAGAAGAAATCATGCACACAGAGTGACATATATTAACACTAAAAATGACTAAATATATACTAATCAGCCAGCTTAACTGGCAGGATTTTCCCCAATTTTTTTGACAGAGCAGACACGAACACTAAAACAGTAGAGTGGCATTTATCTATGATCAACAGATCCGCCAAAGAGCATAACAAATTTCTATATACATTTAACATAATCGATCATTCGAACTTGATTCTAAGGATTTGAGTTCAATTCGAAGGTCGCATGGACAATTCACAGAGAAGAGGGGGGAGCGGAGGAGCAGAGACGGGTACCTAATCTGATCCTGGTCGCTCGCCGGCGTCGGGGCGTCGAGGCGGCGTCGGGGCGTCGGGGCAGTGTCGGGGCGGCGGGGCAGCGGCGTCGGGGCGGCGAGGCGGCGGGGCAGCGTCGAGGCGGCGGGGCAGCGGCGTTGGGGCGGCGTCGAGGCGGCGGGGCAGCGGCGTCGGGGCGGCGTCGGGGCGGCGTTGAGGCGGCGGGGCAGCGGCGTCGGGGAAGGAGATCGAGGGCGAGGGCGAGGGAGAGAGAGGGGATCGAGGGCGAGGGAGAGAGGTGGGCCGCCGGGAAGGACTATGGATGGATGGAGGCACAATACTAATGGCGCACCACCCCTCGGTGCGCCATAAGTACATCCACACTAATGGCGCACCTCACCCTGGTGCGCCATTAGTAATTTTTTTTTTCTGCTCGAACCAACAGGTTATATTCCACCTGACCTGCTCCACATCAAGCGCCCTCTACTAGCTCGACTGGTCAGCAGCCAGTTCTCACACCAGGAGGTCTTGGGTTCGATTCCCAGGCTCCACAATGTTTTTTCATTTAAAATACTTATTTATGGACAGAAAATAAAAGTTATACAAATGGTTAAAAAATTGCCATGGTACGGTACAAATAAGAATTAATAAAATTGCCATGGACGAATTGAAAACAAGAAAAAAGCGGCCATGTATCTAAAACTATTTTTTTACATAGTCTGCCGTCTGTGAAAAAAGAAAAAAAAGGTTTTTATTGCAAACTTGCCATGTATCTAAAACTAATACTCGTATTTGCATAATCCCTCACCCCCCTGTTGACTCCCGGGTGGCAGCTAGATGCACTAGCTAATGTGATGGGTGTGCGTGGGTTCCCTGAGGAGAGCGTCCACGCCCATTATAAAACAAACGCGTGACTTCCCCCTCTGCCTTGAGATTCGTGTAGGGGAACGGACAATGCAGAGGAAGTTCACGTCAACGTGCAAAAAAATTGACGTCTGTTTTTCATAAATTGGGAAAAAAGGTTCTGTGGGTGTTCTACTCGAACTCCAACCAGACCGGAGCCATGCTCGCCGGCAGGCGGGGATACCTTTTATGAGTATTTGAGTAGGGGAGGGGTGCGGGGGGTCGGCGGCGGCGGTTGAGTAGGGGAGGGGTGCGGGGGGTCGGCGGCGGCGGTTGAGTAGGGGAGGGGTGCGGGGGGTCGGCGGCGGCGGTTGAGTAGGGGAGGGGTGCGGGGGGTCGGCGGCGGCGGTTGAGTAGGGGAGGGGTGCGGGGGGTCGTCGGCGGTGGTTGAGTAGGGGAGGGGTGCGGGGGGTCGGCGGCGGCGGCGGCCGGTGGATCGGGGGGTGCTCGGCGGCGAGGGGGACCGGATCTGGCGAGGTGGGATAGCGATCGAGATGGAGGGGGATCGAGATCGAGTGTCCATGAAATTTGAAAATATTCATGATAGTTCAAAAAGTGTCCATGAAATACAATCGAGAAATGAAGGCTACGATTTAAATACAATCGATCTTAGCTAGCTATCTGTTCACAATCTTCTTGCCCTTCTTTTTCGCAAATGGAGTTCTTCTGTGGAACGGACGTCCTTTAGGTAGGGTGGTCCTGCTTCTTCTTGTGGTGTATGCTGCTACTTCATCATCGTCGTCATGTTCGATCCTCGGGTCGCCGTACTTGTCGAAGTCTTGCTCATTGGCTACTCCATCCATTCCGATGATCTTCCTTTTGCCTCTCCTCACGACAACACGACTGGGCTTTGGCGGGTCGGTAATGAAGAAGCATTGGTCCACTTGAGAAGCCAGTACCCATGGCTCATTTTTCGCGGTGACGTTTGCGCCCGCGGTCTTGGATTTGGCTTCGGGTATAACCATGGTGGTGAAATACCGGTCTTCTTTTATGACGTTCTTGGCCCATCTGACACGGAACATCGGGACCTTCTCTCCAGCGTAGCTCAGCTCCCAGATCTCCTCGATCCTTCCGTAGTATCTGTCCTTGTCGTTACCGGTGTAGGATTCCATCGTTACCGCGGAGTTCTGATAACCATCGCTCTTCATGTCCTTGGCCTCGGTGTAGAATGTGTAGCCGTTGATATCGTACGCCTCATAGGTCATCAGGTTGTGCTCGGCGCCCTGTGACAAGGCGAATATGAGTTGTTCTTCCGCGGAAGAATCCTCATGTAAAGGGTACGACAGAAGCTTCTGCTTGAACCAACGCGTGAAACATGAGTTGTGCTCTTTGAGTATATCTCCGTCCGTCCTCTGTTGGCCTCGGTCATTGTACGTCTTCTTAATAAAGGTTTTGTGCTCTACCACCCAAGGATCGACCACGTCTATGTGTTGTAGCGCGACTAGGTTTGCTCTTTCAAAGTCGGCGAGTCGACCCTCGAAGTCGACATGCATTTCGCGGCGACCCTCACGGTGACCCCATCCAGCGAGCCTGCCGAGGTGCCTGTTGACGGGCAGACCAACGGGGTTCTCGATGCCTAGATAATTCGTGCAGTAGGAGATGCACTCTTCGGTCAGAAAGCCCCTGGCTATGCTTCCTTCTGGACGTGACATGTTGCGAACGTATCCTTTGATGACACCATTCATCCATTCGAACGGCATCATGCTGTGCAGGAACGTCGGCCCGAGTTGGATGATATCCTCCACTATATGGACCAGCAGATGCACCATAACATCGAAGAATGCGGGCGGGAAGTACATCTCAAGCTCGCATAGTATCACCACGATCTCTTCCTGTAGCCTTCTGAGTTGCCTCACGCCAATCGACTTCCGAGAGATGACGTCGAAGAAGTTTCATAGGCCAAATAGCGTTTCACGGACGTGCGCGTCCATGATCCCATGGATTGCAACCGGAAGTATCTGCGTCATCAACACGTGATAGTCGTGAGACTTCATCCCGCTGAACTTCTGCTTCGCTGGGTCTAGGTATCTGCTTATCTTCCCCGCGTAACCGTAAGGAAGTTTTACTCCTAGGAGGCAGGTGAAAAACTGCTCGATCTCCTCCTGACTTAGAGTGAAGCACGCGGGAGGGTAGTCATTTCCGGTCGTCTTGGCCTTTTTGCCTTTGCGACGACTTTCTGTGTCCTGCTTCGCCTCATCATCATCATCATCATCATCATCATCATCATCATCATATATAGCGTGAAGCTCCTGCCTGATGCCCATTGATTTCAAGTCTGCCCTTGCTTTCGGCCCATCTTTGGTCCTCTCTGGCATGTTGAGCAGGGTACCAAAAAGACTCTCACACACGTTCTTCGTGATATGCATGACATCAAGGCTGTGAGGCACACGGTGGATCTTCCAGTACGGCAAGTCCCAGAAAACAGACCTCGTTTTCCATACCTTCAGCAGCGGCTCTGGCGCCTTTCGCTTCTTTCCCGGCTCTGGCGCCTTTTGCTTCTTTCCCGGCAGTGGGCAGTCTTTCCAATTTTTCAACAGCTTGTCTATTTCCTCGCCGCTCCTCTTACACGGGCGTTTTCGGGGTTCGGTTTCACCATCGAACAGATCCTTGCGTTTCCTCCACGGGTCATCGTCGCGAAGCCACCTTCGATGTCCCATGAACACGGTTTTCGAAGACCCGGGATCTCTATCTAGCTGGCAATACGTTGTGTCATCCATGCACCTTACGCATCCAGAAAATCAGTGGACTACCTGCCCCGCAAGATATCCGTAACCGAGATAGTCGTGCACCGTCGTGAGCAGTGCGGCTCTCATAGGGAATATTCTTTCTCTGCGGCGTCCCACGTATTGGCTGGCGTTTTCCACAGCGTGTCAATCTCCTCTTTCAGCAGCCCCAGATACAGATTGATGTCGTTCCCTGGTTGTTTCGGCCCTTCAATTAGCATACTCATATGAATGTACTTCCTCTTCATGCACAACCAGGGGGGAAGGTTGTACATCCACACAAACACAGGCCAGGTGCTATGTGTGCTTCTCTGGCTGCCAAACGGATTGACTCCATCGGTGCTCGCGCCCAGCACGATGTTCCTTGGATCGTTCCCAAATTCTGGGTATTCAATGTTCAATGCTTTCCACTGGCTCGCATCCTTAGGGTGACTCAGCATCTTGTCTTTTTTATCTATCTCCGGATCATTTGCGTCATCTTCTCGCTTCTTCTCCTCCCTATCCGCGTGCCAACGCAGGAGCTTTGCTATCTTAGGGTCCGCGAAATACCGCTGCAGACGAGGAGTTATCGGAAAGTACCACACCACTTTTCGAGGAGCTTTCTTCCTCTTCTTGTATCGAGTGACACCGCACACCGGACATATGGTAGACTCCGCAATTAGGCTATTCAGCTTGCATCTTCGACACGGACATCTTATCTCCGTCTCGTTCTTTTGAAGCATCTCGGCCTTCGCGGACCTCAAAAACCTATTCACGATGCCTTCGGTCATCGTGCGGACCATGGTCGCCTGCGGGGTAGAGCAAAACGATATTTTAGAACCAAGAAAAAATTTGGCATGACTTTCCCTAAAAATAGGAACAAAAAGAATGCTTAATGCCAAAATTCTCGCCGAAACGGAAATGAATCAACATTCCGGCAAAATATTGGCAACTATCACATTTCAAATACCGGTACACCTCCAAACACAAACACATATGCAACACCACAAACATATGCAACACCACGAACATACATAGATCTAGCTAGGCCATAAAAAGTGCAGGTGCACATTGTTGTAGGGAGAACAACATAAATATAGCTTCCCCCCTTACTTACCTAGCAAAACAAGGTAACTTAACCACTTAATTTGAATGAATCTATGGTGGAAATGAGGTGAAAAAGAGGAGGCACCCGAGACAAGGAGGAGGCGGTGGAGAGAATGAAGTGGGGAGAAAGTGAGTGTGGGAGGAGAGGCTGTCCAAAATATCTTGTTGCTGCCCACTTACTAATGGCGCACCAGCAACAAATGCGCCATTAGTAATCCAGGTTACTAATGGCGCACCCCCTGTTGATGCGCCATTAGTAGTTTTGCAAAAAAAGGAATAAAAACAATAATAAAAAAAATAACATTAGTGGCGCACCTTCTGGCTGGTGCGCCATTACTAGTTACAACTAGTAATGGCGCACCACCAGTGGATGCGCCATTAGTATGTTTGGACAGGCGCACTAGTTCAAAAAAAAATTTGGTACTAATGGCGCACCGTGGGCAGGGTGCGCCATTAGTAGTTTCAACACTAATAGCGCATCAGAAGGTGGTGCGCCATTAGTATATACTAATGGCGCACCACATGTCCGGTGCGCCATTAGTGTCAATTCCATCTATAGCCCTTTTCCTAGTAGTGTGACTAGCCGGACACACTGCCGACATCAATGCGACGGCGTGAGACGTACACCAACCATCACCGAAAAAGCAACGGTGCAACCTAGTACACTAGTAGAAAAGGGGGCAATGGTCCAGGCCGGGTCAGCCCATTAGTCCCGGTTCAATCCAGAACCGGGACCAATGGGGGCATTGGACCCGGTTCGTGAGCCCCGGGGGCCGGCCGGGCCACGTGGGCCATTGGTCCCGGTTCGTCTGGACCTTTTGGTCCCGGTTGGAGGGACGAACCGGGACCCATATGTCTTGGTCCTGGCCCACCACCATTGGTCCCGGTTGGTGGCCTGAACCGGGACCAAAGGCTTCCCTTTAGTCTCGGTTCAAGCCACGAACCGGGACCAATTAATTGCCTATGTATACCCCTCGCCCGTGAGCAGAGCACTCTCACTGCTCTGTTTTTCGTGGCCGGCGAGGAGAGAGCTTTATGGTGCTCTATCTCACCTCCTATGCACACGAGGTGTTCGATGGAATGCCCGAGGCACACTACTTAAGCTTTCTCCTCTCCAAGCTCCATTTTCCTCAATATTTGTCTAGGTTTAGCGGTCCATCACGTCCCGTCCCCGTCTTCACCGCCGTCGATCGCCCGCGCCGATCTCGTCGCCGGCACCATCGTGGTAAGCCTCTTGTTCTTATCTTCTTTCTGAAAGGAAAAAAAATTCTTACTTGTATGTTTATATAGATACTTGTATAATTTTCTTACTTTTATTATTGCATCCTATATAGTGTGATGGTTTTGGTATCCGCCCCCGTCGATCCTCGTCCTGTCTATGATTCGGATGTGGTATATATTATCTTTTCATAACTATTGATTCATCTATTGTTTATGACAATTATGCCGACCAACGTGACATAGATTTTATTTATCTAGGAGGTTGTTGAACCGGAAATTCCAACCGACCCTATTGTCGAGAGGTTAAATTTAGTTGAAGAAGAAAACAATTTCTTGAAGAAAATAATTAGAAAAATTGAGGAGGAGAAGATGATATTGGAGTTGCATGTTGCGGATGTCGTGGATGATCACAAGATCAAGATGGATGCAATGCGCTTGAAGATTAGAAAGATTAGAAAATATGCCATTCAGACCGAGGCTTGGTATCATTATGCCGTTGGATCAGTTGTTACATTGATTGCGATTATGATCGCATTTGTTTTCGCATTGAAATGTTTTACATAGTTTCAATGTATGGTTTAATTAATTTAGATGCTCTGCAGAGCTTTATGTTGTTAGATGAGAACTATGTATGTACTTTGGTTTTAATGTGATGATGAACTTCTATTAATTTGGTCACTTAATTATCTATTCATGATGTTCTGTAATGATTTTTGACACACTTAATTATATATAATGCACGCAGATGAACCGGCAATGGATGTACGGTTCAAGACACACATCCGAGTACATTAAGGGCGTGCATGAATTTCTCGAAGTGGCTGAGGCAAACAAGCAGAATGGTTTTATGTGTTGTCCATGCCCTATATGTGGGAATACGAAGTCTTACTCTGACCGGAAAATCCTTCACACCCACCTGCTTTACAAGGGTTTCATGCCACACTATAATGTTTGGACGAGGCACGGAGAAATAGGGGTTATGATGGAAGACGACGAAGAAGAAAAGTACGATGACAACTATGTGCCCCCTGAATACGGTGATGCTACTGAAGATCAAGAGGAACCAGACGATGTGCACGATGATGCTGCAACAGGCGAAGCTGCTGAAGATCAAGAGGAACCAGACGATGTGCCCGATGATGATGATCTCCGCCGGGTCATTGTCGATGCAAGGACGCAACAGGTGAAGCTGCTGAAGATCAAGAGGAACCAAACGATGTGCCCGATGATGATGATCTCCGCTGGGTCATTGTCGATGCAAGTACACAATGCGAAAGTCAAAAGGAGAAGCTGAAGTTCGATCGCATGTTAGAGGACCACAAAAAAGGGTTGTACCCCAATTGCGAAGATGGCAACACAAAGCTCGGTACCGTACTGGAATTGCTGTAGTGGAAGGCAGAGAATGATGTGCCTGACAAAGCATTTGAGAAGCTACTGAAAATATTGAAGAAGAAGCTTCCAAAGGATAACGAATTGCCCGACAGTACATACGCATCAAAGAAGGTCGTATGCCCTCTAGGATTGGAGGTGCAGAAGATACATGCATGCCCTAATGACTACATCCTCTACCGCGGTGCGTACAAGGATCTGAACGCATGCCCGGTATGCGGTGCATTACGGTATAAGATCAGACGAGATGACCCTGGTGATGTTGACGGCGAGCCCCCCAGGAAGAGGGTTCCTGCGAAGGTGATGTGGTATGCTCCTATAATACCACAGTTGAAACGTCTGTTCAGACATGGAGAGCATGCCAAGTTGATGCGATGGCACAGTGAGGACCGTAAGAAAGACGAGAAGTTGAGAGCACCCGCTGACGGGTCACAGTGGAGAAAAATCGAGAGAAAGTATTGGGATGAGTTTGCAAGTGACCCAAGGAACGTATGGTTTGCTTTAAGTGCGGATGGCATTAATCCTTTCGGGGAGCAGAGCAGCAATCACAGCACCTGGCGCGTGACTCTATGTATGTATAACCTTCCTCCTTGGATGTGCATGAAGCGAAAGTTCTTTATGATGCCAGTTCTCATCCAAGGCCTAAGCAACCCGGCAACGACATTGATGTGTACCTAAGGCCATTAGTTGAAGAACTTTTACAGCTGTGGAATGGAAACGGTGTACGTACGTGGGATGAGCACAAACAGGAGGAATTTCACCTAAAGGCGTTGCTGTTCGTGACCATCATCGATTGGTCCGCTCTCAGTAACCTTTCAGGACAGACAAACAAGGGATACCACGCATGCACGCACTGTTTACTTGACACCGATAGTATATACCTGGGAAGCTGCAGGAAGAATGTGTACCTGGGCCATCGTCGATTTCTTCCGACCAACCATCAATGTCGAAATAAAGGCAAGCATTTCAAAGGCGAGGCAGATCACCGGAGGAAGCCCGCCATGCGTACCGGTGATCACATACTTGCTATGGTCAATGATTTACACATAATCTTTGGAAAGGGTCCCGGCAGACTAGCTGTTCCGAGTGACGCTGGGGGACACGCACCCATGTGGAAGAAGAAATCTATATTTTCGGACCTACCCTACAGGAAAGACATAGAGGTCCGCTCTTCGATCGACGTGATGCACGTGACGAAGAACCTTTGCGTGAACCTGCTAGGCTTCTTGGGCGTGTATGGGAAGACAAAAGATACAGCTGAGGCACGGGAGGACCTGCAACGTTCGCACGAAAAAGACGGCATGCCTCCAAAGCAGTATGAAGGTCCTGCCAGCTATGCTCTTACCAAAGAAGAGAAGGAAATCTTCTTTGAATGCCTGCTTAGTATGAAGGTCCCGACCGGCTTCTCGTCGAATATAAAAGGTATAATAAATATGTCAGAGAAAAAGTTTCAGAACCTAAAGTCTCATGACTGCCACGTAATTATGACGCAACTGCTTCCGGTTGCATTGAGGGGGCTTCTACCGGAAAACGTCCGATTAGCCATTGTGAAGCTATGTGCATTCCTCAATGCAATCTCTTAAAAGGTGATCGATCCAGAAATCATACCAAGGCTAAGGAGTGATGTGGTGCAATGTCTTGTCAGTTTCGAGCTGGTGCTCCCACCATCCTTCTTCAATATCATGACGCACGTCCTAGTTCATCTAGTTGATGAGATTGTCATTCTGGGCCCCGTATTTCTACACAATATGTACCCCTTTGAGAGGTTCATGGGAGTCCTAAAGAAATATGTCTGTAACCGCGCTAGGCCAGAAGGAAGCATCTCCATGGGCCATCAAACAGAGGATGTCATCGGGTTTTGTGTTGACTTCATTCCTGGCCTTAAGAAGATAGGTCTCCCTCAATCGCGGTATGAGGGGAGACTGACTGGAAAAGGCATGCTTGGAAGGGACTCAATAATATGCAGGGACGGATATTCTTGGTCTCAAGCACGCTACACAGTTCTACAGAACTCTACCTTGGTGACCCTGTATGTCGATGAACACAAGAACAGTCTGCGCTCCAAACACCCGGAGCAGTGCGACGACTGGATTACATGTGAACAGATCAGGACTTTCAGTAGTTGGTTAGAAGCACGTCTCAGAGGTGACAACACTGTTTGTGATGAGCTGTACTTGTTGTCCAGGGGACCATCTTCGACTGTTACGATTTGGAAAGGATACGAGATAAATGGGAATACATTTTACACGATTGACCAAGATCAAAAGAGCACCAACCAAAACAGCGGTGTCCGCTTTGATGCAACAACTGAGAGGGGAAAGGACACATATTATGGTTACATAGTGGACATATGGGAACTTGACTACGGACATGATTTTAAGGTCCCTTTGTTTAAGTGCAAATGGGTCAATCTGTCAGGAGGCGGGGTACAGGTAGACCCACAGTACGGAATGACAACAGTGGATCTGAAAAATCTTGGGTACACCGACGAACCATTCTTCCTAGCCAATGATGTGGCACAGGTTATCTATTTGAAGGACATGTCTACCAGACCGAGAAAAAGAAAAGATAAGGAAGCGAATACATCATACGATGAGCCAAAGCGCCACATAGTTCTTTCAGGAAAAAGGGACATCGTGGGAGTGGAGGGTAAGACAGACATATCTGAAGATTATGAAAAGTTTCATGAAATTCCTCCCTTCAAAGTCAAGGCTGACCCCAACATCCTGATAAGCGATGAAGATTATCCATGGTTACGGCGCAATAAGCAAATGACACAAGCGAAGAAAAAGTGAAGACTTTCTCCCACAACTATTATGATGATACCATGCCAACTTTGTAACACACGAGTATGATACCATTATCCGTTTTGTACATGCACATGCTATGTGGGTGAATTTATGATACCATGCCAACTTTCAACTTTTTCATAGTTTTTTGAAATGCTTTAATGTCTTATGGTTCGGCCCTCGTAATAATTAAAAATAGCAACAATAAGTATTTTGTTGTAAATAAAATAAATAAAGGAAGAAAGAAAACAAAAAAACAGAAAAAGTGTTTTCAAATTTGAAAACTAATGGCACTAACAGAAAGTTTATAATTTTTCTAAAACTAAAAGCGAAAAGAATTAAAAATACAGCAAAAAACAAAAGAAAATAAATAATGCAGAAAACAAAACAAAAAAATTATTAAAAATAGCAACAATAAGTATTTTGTTGTAAGCACAAACAAAACAAAATAAATAAAGTAAGAAAGAAAACAAAAAAACAAAAAAAGTGTTTTCAAATTTGAAAACTAATGGCACTAACAGAAAGTTTATAATTTTTCCAAAACTAAAAGCAAAAAGAATTAAAAAATAAAGCAAAAAACAAAAGAAAATAAATAATGCAGAAAACAAAACAAAAAAACTAGAAAATAATTAAAAATAGCAACAAGAAGTATTTTGTTGTAAGTAGAAACAAAATAAAATAAATAAAGCAAGAAAGAAAGCAAAAAAAATTGCCTCCTACTGGGCCCCCACGGCCTGAATACGACTAGAAACCCTACCATGGGCCAGGATTCAGGCCCGCAGTAGGCCCATCAGGCCCATCAGGCAAAGCAGTAGCAAATTGGCCCGCAAGCCTACGGTGGAGAGGAGCTCAAAAGGGGTGCGACAGTGGGGCTTATAAACCAATGCGCGCCCCTCTCAACTAGCGAGGTGGGACTAAACTTTGGCCCCGACGCTGGCAGCACAGGGTCCTTTGGTACCGGTTCGTGGCACCAACCAGTACCAATGCCCACCCTTTAGTCTCGGTTGGTGCCACCAACCGGGACCAAAGGTCACCGCTTCCTGCCCGTTGGGCTGCTGAAAAGAGGCCTTTGGTCCCAGTTGGTGGTACCAACCGGGACTAAAGGGGGCATTAGTCCCGGTTGGAGTCACGAACCGGGACCAATGCCCTTGCTATATGTACAACACTTAGGAAAATTTGACGAACACATCGCTAGTTGCCGCCCGACGACGCCGAGCTCATCGACGCCACCAGGCTGCCCAGATCGACGCCGTCCGCTGCCCCGACGCCGTCCGCGCGCCCCCGACGCCGTCTGCCACCCAGACGCCGTCCGCGCGCCATCCCGACGCCGTCCGCGCGCCCCCGTCGTTGCCCCTGCCCCGTCGCCGCCAGGCGCTGCCCCGACGCCGCCCGCCGACCGCCCCCGCCGACTCCGTCGTCGTCGCCCGCGCAAGTCGTCGCCGTCACTGTCGCCGTCGTCGCCGGCCACACCCCTGCCCCGGCCCGCCGTACGCGGTCGTCGCCGACGCCCTCGCCGCCGCCGCCCTCGTCCTCGCCGCCGCCGCCGTCGCCGGCCACGCCCCTGCCCCGGCCCGCTGTACGTGGTCATCGCCGACGCCCTCGCCGCCGCCGCCCTCGCCCTCGCCGGCCGCCCCCGTTGTGAGCCGCCGCCGTCGAGGCTCTGTGTTCAGTGCTTTTTTTCATACATACATGTGTATTTTTTTGTTCATTGCATTTTTTCATATATATAATTAATGTATATTTGTATGTGGTAGCTATATGATGAATGGATGTGGCTATATGTATGTATGAATATAATGTTCATAGCATTTTTTTGTTTATATATGTTTTTTCATATATGTATTAATTTTTTATTTAGGTTGTTAGTAGATATTGATTTTAGGTTAGTTCATTTTAATTAGGTTAGTGTAGAGGAAAAAGTAAAATAAGGAAAAGGAAGAAAAGAGGAAGAAGGAAGAAGGAAGAAGAAGAAGAAAAGAATGAGAGGAAAAAGGAAAAAAAGAAGAGGAAAAAAAGAGAAGAAGAGGAGAGGAAAAGAAGAGGAGAAATAAATAAGAAGAAGAAAAAAGAAGAAAAAGAAGAGGAGAAGAAGAAAAAATAGAAACAAAAAATTCTATTTTTTCTTCTTGTCCTCTATTCCTTTCTTCTTCTTCTTCCTTCTCTTCCTTCTTCCTCTTTTCTTCCTTTTCCTTAATTATTTTCCTTTCTCGAGGGAGAAGAAGAAAAAGAAGAGGAGAAGAAGAAAGAAAGGAATAGAGGAGAAATAAATAAGAAGAACAAAAAAGAAGAAAAGGAAGAGGAGAAGAAGAAAGGAATAGAGGAGAAGAAGAAAAAATAGAAAAACTCTATTCCTTTCTTCTTCTCCTCTTTTTTTCTTCTTTTTTTTCTTCGATCTTCTCCTTTATTCCTTTCTTCTTCTCCTCTTTTTATCTCTTCTTCGTTTTCTTATGTTTTATCGGGTCTGTCGCCGTCAGGCTGCTCGCCTTCGCCCTCGCCGCCCCCTCGAGATAACTTCGACATGAGGGGCGGTCGATATATATACCCCCTCTCGACCATGATAACCTATACAACGGCAGCACCCCCCTTGGCCCTCTCGCTCGACCAAAACTCTCGAGGCCACCTAAATTTACCAAGTTAAAAGAGCGTTGTCGTCGAGGCCACCCCAAACCCTTGAAGCGTTGTGTCGAGGCGATCCCAAACCCTAGAGAAGCAGCGTCGAGGCCACTAACATGATTCCTTATTGTGATTAGCTAGCTAGTTCTAAGTTTTCCACTAATATATATCCATCTGTACTATGTTTTTGAATAATAATTGACATGTTGTAAATATTTGCAGAAACTATGGAGCACTACCGAGACGAAGCAACAGAAGCGATGTTGGGGGAGATGATTGCAAAAGGAACTGATGTTGTTGCGTCATTTTTCATCGACGTCGTTGGTGAGGAAGGACTGGGTGAAGAAGAGGGCTATGTTCATGATGGCTCCGGCCCATTAATGCCGGTACAAGAAGAGGGCTATGTTCATGATGGCTCCGGTGATGACCCAATGGAGGTACAAGAAGGAGACCGTGCTGACTGCTCCGGTGACCGAACCGAGTCCGGCCAGGTATATATATATATTAGTTAAGCCCGTGCTGACTAGTTAATTGATGCATTCATTGTTTTGGTATATGTACACATATTAATTACTCTCGTCTTTCTTCCTTTTAATTTCTAGCCCTCCGGATCGAGCACAACTTCGGTAAGGAGACGAGGCCCGAAGAAAAAGTTGAGCTCGGATGAAAGGTTTGAGATCATAGAAATCGCGCCCGACGGCGAACCGATTGAACCCATCCGGACAAAGAACGCATTTTCTGCTCAGTGCGGGGTTCTTGTTAGGGACAAGATCCCGATCAGCATCCAGCAATGGTATAAGCCTAAGGACGACCCTGAGGTGTCTTTGTAAAGTAGGGTCTAGTATATTGTCCTTGTACACGTATTTGTATACGTATGTAATTGTAATTGTGATCCTCTATATATTGAGACGTGAGGCTGGATGTCAACCACCCACGCAAAACCCTAAACCTGTGTTTCTAACTTGGTATCAGGCCGGGCCGCCGCCGCAAGTTCCTCGCGCCGCCGCTACTTCCGATCGCTGCGCGAGCTAGCCAAGCTAGCGATCCATCCGCCGCGTGAGCTAGCCAAGCTAGCCATCCATCCGCCGCGAGTGCGTTCCATCCATCTGCGCCGCCGCTTCCGATAGCAATTGCCACGCGTGCCATCTCTCGCGACTTGCTCCGCTGCCGCCGCGCGCTGTCTCATCCACGCCACCGCTGCAATGTCATCCGCCGCTATGTCCATCGCCCAAACTAGCGGCGCGATCGTCTCTTCTCCTGTCGCCTTGATCCCCGCCGCGCTCGCCGTCCTGACGATCTCCGTCCACCTCGGTCGCCACAACTTCATGCTCTGGGGAGGCATCACCAGCACCGTTCTTGCCGGTGCCAACCTCCATGGACACCTCGATGGCACCAAGGCGGCACCGGCCAAAACACTCGTTGTTGGTACCGGCGACGCTGCTACCACCGTCACCAACCCGGAGTACCACCAATGGTGGGTTCAAGATCAGCGCGTCAAGGGGCTTCTTCTCACCTCCATGGATGAGGATATTGCATGCCAACTTATTGGCTGCGAGTCGGCGCATACGGTATGGACAGCCGTCGCCGCCATGTTCGGCGCCCAGAGCCGCGCCAATGTCCGCCACATCCGGCGGCAACTTCAGTCGCTGAGGAAGGATGATCTGTCTGCCGCGGAATACATGCACAAGATGAAGGCCCTGGCCGACACTATGGCCGCCGCCGGCTCTCCGATCCGGGATGATGAGCTTATCGATCACATCCTCACTGGCCTCGGCTCCGCCTACAACTCCATAGCCGCCTCCTTGGGCGTGAGTAATGCACCCATGCCCTACTCCAGTTTTTACTCATTGGTTCTGTCCTTCGAGGCGCTGCAGGCACAACAGAGTGCAGTGGAGGGGTGGTCTCCCTCCGCGAACGCCGTGACCCGTTCGGGTTCGTACGGCGCGGGCGGACGCGCACCCTACTCCGATCCCTATCCCTCCCATGGTGGGGGCGCCCGGCTGATGGACATGGCCAGCCAGGGCAGAACCGCCAGGGCGGTAATGGCGGCAACACCGGCGGCCGTGACCGCAATACTGGTTATGCCAGCAATGGCCGGCAAGGTGGAGGAGGCAACGCCGGCAACAACAACGGCGGAGGAGGTGGGCGTCGCAACCGCTGGCGTCCCCGGTGCCAAATTTGCAAGAACTGGGGCCATGAAGCCGACGACTGTCGCAAGCGCTATGATCAGGATCACAACTCCCGCTCCGCCAACTCGGCCTCTACCAACACCGTCGACTTTCCTTGGGTGTTGGATACCGGGGCTACGGATCACTTGACTAATGATCTTGAGCGCCTCCAGGTTCATGAGCGCTATGACGGCAAGGATCAGGTTCAGGTGGCCAATGGTGCAGGTTTGTCTATTTCACACATTGGTCATTCGCGTTTACCCGGTTCATCTCTTAAACTGCGCAACGTCCTTCATGTTCCACACATCAGCCAACATCTTCTCTCTGTTTATCGTCTTCTTTGTGATAATGACGTGTTTGTTGAATTTCACCGTCGTTTTTTTCCTTGTTAAGGACAAAGCAACTAGGCGCGTCATCCTTCACAGTAGAAGTTACGGGGGGGTCTATCCGGTCCCCTTCGCTCGTGCGTCATCTTCATCGTCTCACCGTGCCTCCTCCGGTGTTCGAGTTTCGTCGTCGCAATGGCATCAACGTCTTGGTCATCCTACAAATAATGTGGTCACTTCCATTGTTCGGAGTCATGAACTTCCGTGTTCTAGTTCAAATAATTCATCGTTAGTTTGTGATGCATGTCAGCGTGCTAAGAGTCATCAACTACCTTATTCTACTTCGTTTCACATCACTACTGTACCTCTTGAATTAATACATTCAGATGTTTGGGGTCCCGCTCTTGCTTCGTCAGGAGGGTACAAATATTATGTTAGTTTTATTGATGACTACACGCGCTTCACCTGGATTTATTTGCTTAAACACAAGTCTGATGTTGAGCAAGTTTTCTACAACTTTCAGGCTCGTGTCGAACGCCTTCTGGATTATAAAATCAAAGCCGTTCAGTCTGACTGGGGTGGTGAATACCACAAACTCCATCGCTACTTTCAACGCACGGGCATCTCTCACCGAGTGTCATGTCCGCATACATCTCAGCAGAACGGTATTGCCGAGCGCAAACACCGACACTTGGTCGAGACCGGTCTTGCCTTGCTTGCACACTCTTCTCTTCCACTTCGGTTTTGGGATGAGGCTTTTCTTACGGCATGTTACCTCATCAACCGTATGCCCACTCCGGTTCTCAACAAGGACACACCTTTGTTTCGTCTGTTTCATGTTCAGCCCAACTACTCTTCCCTTCGGATTTTTGGGTGTGCTTGCTGGCCTAGTCTCCGCAAGTACAATGCTCACAAACTTGAGTTTCGGTCCAAGATGTGTGTTTTCCTTGGCTATAGTCCTTTGCATAAGGGCTATAAGTGCCTTGACCGTACCTCCGGTCGGATATACATCTCTCGTGATGTTGTTTTCGACGAGACTGTGTTCCCTTACTCTCAACCCGGTGTTTCGGTTGATCCTGCTTCTCTTGAACATGCACTCACTTTTCCCTCCGATGAACCGGTTCCGGATGTCCATGTGCGCAAATATGACCTGTCCTATTTGTCATCTAACTTGTCTTTTGCAGGTGATATTGCTTTGCGTTCCCCCCAGGTACATGTTGCTGCTCCGACGCCTCCTGATGCGCCTGACGTGCATGTCCCGCCGCCCGAGGCGGATGCGGCTGCCTCGCCTGATGGCGCGACCGCGGGCGCGGCTGGGTCGCCACCCTCGCCCGGTGCGGCTGGGTTGCCACCCTCGCCCGGTCCGTCGCCCGGGCGGCCGCCCTCGCCTGGGCCGGTCCCGCACACCATCGTCTCTCGGCCCGTGTCGCCTCCTGCTGAGGTCCCCTCAGCCGCAACACCCTTGGCGGAGCCCTCGTCGCCGTCGTCTTCTCTTACCGGCGATGCAGCTCCGGTGCATGCTATGGTTACATGCCATCGTGATCATACGCGCAAGGAGAAGTCTTACACTGATGGCACGGTTCGGTATGACTCTTGCCGTCGTGCCTTCTTCGCCGCGCCGGTTTCCCATCGTGATGCTCCGGGTGAACCTGCCTGGCGTGCCGCCATGTCCGAGGTGTTTGCTGCTCTCCGTCACACTAACACCTGGGTGTTGGTGCCTCGGCCACCTGGTGTTAATATTGTGAGCTGCAAGTGGATTTTCAAAACCAAGCACCGTCCGGATGGGTCTGTTGATAAGCACAAAGCTCGTCTTGTTGCTCGTGGTTTCACTCAACAACACGGGATTGACTACGGAGATACTTTTAGCCCAGTGGTGAAGCCTGCCACGGTTCGCTTGGTTTTGTCTCTTGCTGTGTCTCGTGGCTGGAGCCTCCGACAGATTGATGTGAGCAATGCCTTTTTACATGGGTTCTTGGCCGAAGATGTGTACATGCAGCAGCCACCTGGGTTCGAGGATGCCACTTATCCCTCTCATGTCTGGAAACTTCAACGGTCTATTTATGGTCTCAAGCAGTCACCCCGTGCCTGGTATGCTCGTTTGAGTCAGCGCCTTTTGCAGCTCGGTTTTGTTGCCTCCAGATCAGATGCATCTCTGTTCATCTTCTCCCAGGGTACTATACAGATATACATGTTGGTGTACGTTGATGATATTGTGATTGCTGGCTCTACCCCCGCCGTGGTGGATCGTCTTGTGCAGTCGTTGTCTGCTAGCTTTCCCATCAAAGATTTGGGTCGCCTCGAGTACTTTCTTGGTTTGGAAGCGTCCTTTCATTCAGGGGGCATGACCTTGACGCAGAAAAAGTATGCTTTAGATCTTCTTCATCGCGTCAACATGGAGAACTGCAAGGCCACTTCCACTCCGCTTGCTACATCCGAGAGTCTCTCACGTCATAGTGGTGCACTACTGGGTAGAGATGACTCCTTTCGGTATCGCAGTGTGGTTGGGGCACTTCAGTATTTGACCCTCACTCGTCCTGATATCTCCTTCGCAGTGAACAAAGTGTGTCAGTTCCTGTCTCAGCCAACGGTGGATCATTGGGAAGCAGTCAAGCGTATTCTGAGATATGTCAAAGGTACGCTAGACATGGGACTACGGATTCGTAAGTCCAGATTCACTGGAGTGAGTATATTCACCGATGCAGACTGGGCAGGCTGTGTTGATGATAGGCGCTCCACTGGTGGTTTTGCTATATTTGTTGGACCTAACCTTGTATCTTGGAGCTCGAAGAAGCAACCCACAGTCTCGAGATCAAGCACCGAGGCAGAGTATAAGGCATTAGCCAATGGCGCGGCTGAAGCCATTTGGATAGACTCGGTTCTCACAGAACTTGGAGTCCCACGGCAGCGCACTCCTATATTGTGGTGTGATAACTTAGGGGCAACTTACCTGACGACGAATCCAGTGTTTCATGCTCGGACCAAACACATTGAGATTGATTTCCACTTTGTGAGAGAACGAGTAGCTGCTTGTGAACTGGAAGTCAGGTTTATTTCTACAGATGATCAGTTAGCGGATGTATTTACTAAACCCGCTACTAGACAGATGCTAGACCATTTTAGAACCAATCTGAATCTTGTATGTAGTTCAGATTGAGGGGGCATGTAAAGTAGGGTCTAGTATATTGTCCTTGTACACGTATTTGTATACGTATGTAATTGTAATTGTGATCCTCTATATATTGAGACGTGAGGCTGGATGTCAACCACCCACGCAAAACCCTAAACCTGTGTTTCTAACTGTCTTATGTCAATGATCTGCAGAAAGAAGATCTTTCGACTCAGCTGAAGGCAAATTTCAGCCTACCGCCAGAGGAGGATCCGGAGAAGCCAGTTAAAGAGAAATTAATCAAGTCTTGTGCTCTTAAGAAGATGGCAACCCTATTCAGGAGGTGGAGGAAAGAGTTGAACCATTTTTTCGAAAAAAAAGACACTAGAATTCATCGGCAAATATGAGAAGATCAAAGATCACTGGCCCGCATTTGTGGCCCACAAGACATCGGAAAAGAGTAAGAAGATGTCGGCGACAAACAAGCAAAATGCTGCGAAGAAGAAGCTTCACCATCTCACGGGGTCAGGTGGCTACCTCAAAGCCCGGCCTAAGTGGTCCAAGGCTGAGAATGATCTGCTTGAAAAAGGGATCGAACCAGAGACAATGAGATGGCCAGACCGTTGCCGGACTTGGTTCTTCGGGGCTGGCAAAACCTTGGACCCTGTATCAGGGATGTGCCGTTGGACGGACGAGTAACTGGAAATACCAGTCAAGAACCTTCAACACTATATCGATGCAGCGCAGAAAGGGACATTCGTACTAGACAGGGAGAAGGACGAGCTCACAATGGACCTCGGGAATCCTGAGCACCCTGGATGGACACGAGGCACGCCAGGCTCCATTCTGTGGAAGGTTGGTTTTCCGGACGCAGGAGGTTACAAAACCCACGAGAGGAGGAAGAAACTGGAGCAGGGCCAACTGCAGGCGCTGCACGAAAGGGTAATGGGGCTAGAGGAACGAGAAGAGGAATGAGAAGCAGCAGATCACAGCAAACAACCTGCCGAAGCTTTCCCCGAAGCTACCCCGCCATCTCAGTGGAGAAGCCGCGTGGCTTCCACCGAGCTGCTTCAGCCGGAGCATGTCTTGACGGCTCCTGCCAGCTATCCCGTGGATGCTATCAGGAGTCTCAACATTGCCACATTATGGCGCGATGGATGAATTTGAAGGTCAAGGCGGCTGTTGGCTCTGTTTATCCTAGTGGATCCGGAGCAACTTATCACTGCCGGCCGATTCCAGAAGGATATGCTAAGGTGATGCTGGATGAAATAACGGAGGGATTTGAGGACCTCGTGCTTGACCACCCTACCAGTGAAGGGGAGACTAGGCTGGGTTCTGCTCTGAAGACTCCATGCCTATGGTGGAAGGAGCTCATCAACCTTCCGAACTGGATGCCTCCGCCTCCTCCTCCTCCTCCGGCGAGTCAGGGCACTCCGCCTCCTCCACCGCCTCCTCCTCCGGCGAGTGACGATCAGGGCACGCGTGGCGGCACTCCGCCTCCTTCTCCTCCTGCGCCAGCGCTCCCGAGCAGCCAGCAGCCTCCTCCTTCTCCGCCTCGTCAGTAAGGGCGGAAGAGACCCGCCGCCACCCCGGCTGCTCCGGTGCGTCGTACTCCTTCTCCTCCGCCTCGTAAGCAAGCACGAAAGAAGACAGACGCCACAGCCGCTCCGTCTGCTCCGGCGTCTAGCAGCACAACCAGAGGCGGGAGGCAATACAGATACGGTCCACCTCTCAAGCCTCTAGAGAAGTTACCGTACGAGAGGACCGAGGAGGAAAATGATACGATTGTGCGGACCCACGTGAAGGAGTTCTTTGAAGGGGTGAAAGCAAAGAGACATCCACCTCCGGAGGAGAAAGTAGATCCGGTGAAAGCAAAGCGCACTATCGATGCCCTGAGGAAACCACCAAAGTCTTCGCCGAGAACCAACTATGAGCGCATTACTGAACAGACATATCTCCAAGCCCAGCGGTCGGGAACTACTGTCAGTGCTAAAAGGTTAAAAGAACGAGCAAAGGGAAAAAAATTGCCCAGCTCGGCGAACAAGCACAGCAATCGTGCCCCCCGCTCAATGTGTCTAATGCTCCGGGGACGGTGGTCGGTTATGGCAATCTTGTAGATTACCTGCCTGACGATCAACTTCCTGATTTCTTGGAGGTGGACGAACACAGATACGAGTACGGGAAGCCTCTCGTCAAAGATGAAAAATCTCTGACAACAATGATGCGAAGATTCCATAATTGGTACATGGAAACCTGCAGAGAGTCTGGGGGTACGAATGCTTTGTATCTGAATATTAAAGAGGAGCACGACCTCGTTGCAAATGATCTGTTGACTGTTCCATTTGATGAGTTCTTCGCGTTCTTCAATCAAAAGGCCCTCGATAAACTAATGGTCTTTTGCTACTGTCTGTAAGTACTATTTCTGTCATTAAGTCTCTATATATAGCTCGGCTATTTCATTTCATGTATTTATAATTAATTATCCTCAATATATTATGTAGATTGAAGATCGTCGAGTGCAAAAAACAAGAAATTTATGATATTGGGTTCATTAACACAAATATCATAGATGAATTTCTGGTTAAAAAGGATGTCAAAGAGGCCGAGGACAACGTGCTACAATCGTTGATCAAAAATCAAAACAAAGATACCATACTCTTTCCTTACAACGGCAAGTGAGTGTTACTGTCGTGTGCATATTCGGTTTCCCTTATTACTCGAGCGAGGTTATAGTAATGTAATTGATGAGTTATGCATGCGTGCGCAGGTACCACTATATTCTTATGGAGATTAAGCTTGAGCGTGGACTAGTAACCGTCTTAGACTCGAGATGGAAAGATCCCAAAACCTATACAGACATGACTGAAATGCTCAGCAAGTAAGTTCAATCGATCATTATCGCACCATATCGGCAACTTTTTGTTCATTTCCTGATATCTCAAGTAATAATAATTATTTTCTTTGTCTTGCAGGGTTTGGAAACAGTTCACCGCACAAGCTCCGGGACTGCCGAAGAAGCTGCGATATACATACCCGAAAGTAAGTACTACTGGCTAGCTAGTTGCGCGCATCTCCCGTTGATTCTATAGCTATACTTTCATCAATGCCATTTATAATGCTTCATTATCAGTTTGATTGACCTCTATTTCTCGTAAAGTGCTTGTGGCAGGAAGAAGGGAATGATTTCTGTGGATACTACGTGTGCGAGTTCATCCACAACGCGACTTTGAAAAACAAGCGGGGCTACTCTCAAAGACAATATGAAGTACGTAAGCAATAATATTCACAATTTCATTTTATTACACCATCATTTCTGTTGAGTTTCATACATATATATGTATTAATTAACCCCCTTCTTCAAATTAGATGTGGCAGATGCGCAATGAACTTCTAAAATCAAATCGCATGAAAGCAATTCAAGAGGAATTGACGGGATTCTTTCTTGACCACGTCATCAATAAAGCGGAGAATACCATGTGGAAATTGATTTCAATTGCTAGGGGATTGTAATTAAGAGATCTTATACATGTTGTACATGTATGTAGCCAGTAGCGTCAGATACATGATATACGAAAACTTGTTGTTCGACCAATCTCTCGGAGAAGGAGAGGTCGATCGATCACTTCTCTCGGTATGCATGACGAACTTCTGTACTCAATGGTTCTTTCGATCACTTATGTATATATAGTACGTAGCGTCGACCAAGCACGGACATAAGAGAGGACACTTCTCTCTATTAATTAGCTAGCTAACACAATATATGAAACACCTAAATTAACCCCCCAAAACCCCCAACCCCCACCCCCTCCTTAAAAAAAACAAAAACCCCAGCCACTGGATGGCTGACGCGTGGATGCCTTTTGGTCCCGGTTGATACCACCAACCGGGACCAAAGGCCCCCTGACTGGCCTCGGCGCACAGGGCCACATGGAGGCACATTGGTCCCGGTTCGTGTTTGAACCGGGACTATTGGGTGGAGGTATTAGTAACGACCTATTAGTCCCGGTTCATGAACCGGGACTAAAGGCCCTTACGAACCGGGACTATTAGGTGTTTTTCTACTAGTGGTAGCCAATCCGGCGTGTTGGACGAGGAGTTCACCTATCCTGCGAAGCAAAGAGGCCAAATAGCACGCTGTACCTAGGGGCGCACCATTTAGTAGGCTCTACCGCCGGCTCTATTTTGTCGCATCAACAAGAGGACGTCATAGTGATTGTCGTGCCTTGCTGGATGAATATGCACTACAATTATATAACTATTTTTTGATCTAGTAGATGAAACTATGGGGAGAGGTTGAATTTATTTAGGCGAGGGGGGGTTAAGTTCTAAAAGGTACTAGATCGTTAAAGGCGCGCGTTGCTGCGCCCATCTATTTTGATGCTACAATCTTAATGATAGATGGAGTGATATTGATATAATATGTAATTTAATTAGTAATTTATGTAGGATTATGTAGTGGATATGCAACCATAGAAGTACCTCGGTGCCTGGTACAAAATTAAAATATTAGGCCATATATATTTAAAATAAAATGTATTATATTAATATTAATCATTAAGTAGTATAATTGATTCCCACACAAAAAACTGTCTGTATTTGTTTTCCATAAATCACATCTTGCCAAACCACAATTTTAGTGCTCTATAATTTCTCGGACGCCTGAGCATCCAGGCGCATGTTGCCACGGACATCCATTTTTTAGTAGAATAGAAGGAATTTCTATAAATATATACAAGGAAACATATACCAAATGTCTCCTGTAAGATAAATCATCAAATCCTGAGAAAATGTGTTCTAATATGCTAGGAGTCTAAGGCGACACACAATTAGCCTTGAAAGACCTCTTTAAACCTGAAATCATAAGCATGGAAGTAACCTTGGCCATCTTGGTTTCCCTTATTAATTGCACTTTGTTGGTTATTATTTGAAATTTTATCATAAGGCACACTTTTTTTCCTTAATCTACTACATACACATCTAGTTTACGATTTATCAACTGGTTGTTGTTACACTGATAAATTCGTCATACTCTAGTATTTTCAGTTCTCCTACATTCAATTCTATTTTTAAACAAAACAACACATATATCAGTTAGCAAATCATTCCTTACAAAGGTTGATGGAATACTTCGTAAAGTATCAAGCTTAAATTATAAGCATCGGTTATTATTTTGCTACTAAAGTTCAATAATATTATAGGTGCTTCATCCAAATATATATTACATGCAAGGTAAGCTTTGCATTATCCACATGGTCCAAATACACAAAACAAAATTTGTATGAAACACACAAAGAAATATTTAAGTGGGGGATTTAATTTAATCACACAATCACAAGTATGCCATAGAGATAATATATATTTGAGGAAACAGTTACACACAAGCAACTCTAAAAAAGTTACAGCAGCATAAAATAGGATGCTATCGACAACGCTTAGCCGTGAAAGTTCATGAAGTTAAATTCCTGCCTAACGAACTCATACATAAAATGTAAATTTGACTGGCATGGGCAGACTACTTCCAAACTCAGCCCAAAACACAATCTTCAGTCTTTTAAATAGCCAGGAAAAATTGTACCATATTAACTGTAACCTCTATATTAGTATTCTATTAAAGAGTAGTTAGACATGTAGTCATAGCATACTTGGGGTGGAAAGAAAAGCATATGACGAGAAAAAAATATTGTACATATAACTCATATGTATTAATGTATCATGAGAGATGAAAGTATACAACTACATGTACTTTTTGGCTAAAGATACATCTATATAGTGAATATTGAAAACTGCAACTCTTGGCGCTTCCACTATTCAACAGTATGCATCAATTCTGATTCCGTAAATGCAAATCATAGGGACAGTAACATGATCATACAGTACATGGGATACTGAATTGTATATGCTTTCCTCATGGCTAAATAATTTCTTGTTGCTAACTTGGAATATAGTGCTACAGTACATAAATAGCTTCCTTTCCAAAATAAAAAAATGAATAGAATCTTATCATTTGATAGGCACAATCATTAAAGTCATATTATGTACATTAATACAATAATATCTTCACATGTTATTTTTTCAGAGAAACTAATTAATGTGCAGGTTTTATGTCTCAGGGTATGTCAGGGACATCCCACGCTATTAAAAAAGGGCCAATGAAATATATTTAGTAGCGGAGGGTTGATAATGTAAACCTTATGTGATAAGGCAGAAGTCATGTCTGCACGAAATTGGTAGCCATCAAACTTTAATATGGAAAATACACCCTCTATTTCTAAATATAAGGCGTCCCATTGTTCCAATTTGAAGTGCCAAAATGTGTTATATTTAGGAACGGAGGTAGTACTTGATAAGCATATATATGTACAGCTAATAGGATTTCCTGCCAACTCCACTAATTTACCAAACCATAGTATAATCTTATTACGGGGCTAAGGAAAGAGGGGAGAAGACACAAGAGAAGAAAATGAAGCTCACTGTGGTTCATCTTCAAGGCGGCGAAAGCCACCACATGTGACGCAAGGGGGCTCAAGCGAGGGTAATGCATTCATGGGTGTGATTTGTAAAAGTTCGCACAAGGTCCATCTTGGGAAATATTGATGGTTAGAATTGCACTTTCTTATAGCCAGCCTGCAGTTTCAAGCCTTTGAGCCAACACAAATATGTATCGTATCTGAAATATAAAATTTATGGGAAGCTTCCAATGAAAATCAATTCCAGCCATGGACTATCGGAGGCCGTGAACAACAAAACAAATGGCAACTGCTATAGCAAGTACATGTTGTAGTCCTCAAGCACAGAAGATAAAGAGTGTTAGAGTACAATGATTCCTGTTTTGCAACACATGCCATGAACATTGTTAGGAAAATCAATGCGTTGATAGTATACAAAAACAAACAATATGAAGATATAACTGAGAAGAGAGGGTTGCCTGTAGCAAATAATTGAGATGCCCTCCCGCATCAAGGCCGTCCTTGACCCAGTTGTCATCACGAGTGCCTTTTTATCAGCTCAAGTTACAGCAACGAAAGCTTCTCCATGACAACTGTTATGTTCCTAGACTTATTCCTATATATCAACCCAAAAAACTACATGCATAATCAAGAATCTCTCCGTCATCCATAAGAAATTTGTGGAACGTAAACAAAATTGGGTGCAGATCCTCACCACGGACCTCCCCTACACCTTGCCTCATGAATCCACACCAACCAGCTGCGAGGTGCTGTGTGAGGCTGTTGTTGTGATTGGATCTGGCTATACGATATAGGGCGGCTTCTATTCCTTCATCGAGCGGCCTCGAGCGCCAAACACTATTGAGCAGGGACATGGCGGGTATGTCTTCACGGCTGCACGGAGCTTCCATCACGCCCGCCATCTCCCTCGCTTTGCCATGCCGCCGGGCCGCCGCCAGATCGTCCGTGAGAGAGAGAGAGGTAGAGGGAAGCGCCGAAGCGGAGGGGCAGAAGCCGAACGCTCGCGTGACCGGATCAGATGCTACATGCCTCCGTTATCCCTACCACGCTACACGGGCCTGCAACAGCGCGCATGGCCCAATCAACCACAACGCTCCGATTTTTCCTCTGGAGTAGCCATCGACAGGACAGCTGGCCCAGTTAGCGAGACATCGCACGCATGAGGAAGATCTGACGACCTTGGACATCCAACACACGAAATCGGACTGTCAAAAACTCAAACCGCTGAGAGGGCTCGCTTTAGGTGCGGTTATACCGTCCTTAATTACACATAGGGACGGTCTGCATGAAAAACGGTTGGTGAATATAGGATTTTCGTAAATACTCACACAAACTAACTCTTCACTTCTGCCAATCACGGCAATAGAATGTTGGGCTTGTTTAGATGATTCATGACATACTCAATATGGTATTAGCACGAGAACCAACCTGTGGTTGGCTGGTTAGTACGATGGTTCTACCCCCAACACATATGCGATCAAACCTAGGTTTTGACACGTGTGTGTGTCTCACAAAGGCTGGTTGTTTCTTGAGTGGAGGGCGTAGTTCCGGTCACAAGTTAGCGGCTAGTTAGCGACATGCCTATGATGACTTTGTCAATTTCAAGACTTGCCAGCTCAGTCTCTCGAAGGTGCTTGTAGGTAAAGTGTGCGTGCATCCGTCATAGGGATGAATGTGTGTACGTAAATGTGAGCGTGTGCGTGTCTGCACTAGTTTTGATGTAAAAAAAAATTGGTACTAGTACAATGTATGAAATCACAATCGATCGAAACATTAGCTGCAAGTATTGTCCGTTTATTGTGACATAGAAACTAAGACAACGATCAAGCAAGCACGCAAGAAGGGATGATGACAACACATACATGACTTCACGAGGGAAGGAAAGAAATGACACGACAGGACATGACAACAAATGAGCTGAGCTCCCTAGAACCAAACGAGACATGTAGTAGAGTCGAGTCGAGTCAACTAAAGGCCCTTGAGGCACCGGGACACGCATTCGTCGTTTTTCTTGTAGCATCCGTCCACGCATCCGGGTTTGCTGCCGAGGTGGCAGTCGCTATGGCAATACTGGTCCGCCCGTTCGCATCGGAACGTGCAATCCTGGAACGCTTTGCGGCATCTCAGTGGAAGTTTCTGCAGGCACTGCCGGCAACCTTCTAGGCAGATGAGGCTTCCTAACCACTCACGGCAGCCGGGGTCGCACAACGTCTGCACGCATGATTTTTCCTCGTGGGTGCAGGCCGACGACTCCCCTGGGCAGACACAACCCAGGGCCAGCGCCGGGCAGAGGAGGAGGAGGAGCAGGAGGGTGGCCGCCGCAGCCATCTTACTTTTCTTCTTAGATAGACTAGAGGTGGAATTTCTTAGACCAGAAGAGCAAGGAGGTGGAGTGGATGAGCAAATCAGGCCGGGTCGATGCTCGCTATTTATAGGATGGATTGGTAGATCAATCGCCCACAACATGCATGCATGCCCGGCAGCTCAAGGTGCATGCTGATCTCATCTTGGAAGGTAGCCACTCCACTCCACGGTGCTCCGGTTGACTTGGAGATCAAAGATTGTGCAATCTTCTAGCAGCATGGATGAAGCCCCGGATAAGTTAGTTTTATACTGGCTAGCTGTGGAGCATGCATCATGCCTGCCCACAAGCTAAGCTCGTAGCATCACGTACGTACGTGGATTGAGATCACATGGTTGACTTGAGGAAGATTATGTGATCTTTTGACAGCACGTTACGCTGCATCACCATGTGCATGCATGCTAGCATCTTCTTTGCTCGTACATCAATTACGTGGACCGAGATCACATAGTTGACTTGAAGAAGATCGTGTCATCTTTTGACAGCAAATTACGCTGTATCACCACGTGCATGCTAGCATCTTCTTTTCCTTAGTTTAAGATAATCATTATTGGTTGCTACCACTAGTACTACATGTAATTGCATGTGGAGCATGCAACCTGAGGCCTCTGCGCATATGCTTAAGGGTGCGACGTGTTCCCTTTTCAGGAAGCTACGTCTCATAAGTTAAAACTAGCATCACATGGATCACAGCCATCACTTAGGATTAAAAAAAATATATATCTTCCATAAATAAACCTTATATACACCTTAAAAAAACATGTATACAAGAATGTCGAATAGACCTTTAACATTTCCGTAAAATACATATGGGGTTTACGGGCACAAATGACATCAAGAAAAATGTAGGCATGCACTGATAAAAATATTTTGGCTTGTAGGAAAAAAACCAAGATATTTTAGAATGAATTTCCCAAAACCACCGGATTTGGGGCTAGGGTACTCCAAACCACCAACTTGGTCAAAGTAACGAAAAACCACCACTTCTGTGGCAAATGAGTAACAGAAAGCACTAAACGCGTTGTGACCCGCGGCTAACAGGGAATCTGACATACCTGGCCCGCCTGTCGGACCCACGTGGCCAGGGTTAATGGCCGTTTCCGCCGCTCGTCAACTCTGCTGGCTTGCGCGCGGCAGGGCATTTCTCTCGTCTGCTCGTTCGCTCCTCTACTCCTTCCCCTCTCGCGCCGCACCTGTCGCCGCCGCCGTCGCCGCCATCCGCCGCTGCACCGCTGACGGGAGGGAGACATGGTGTCTTGGTCTGATGGTTCTGGCTCGTCCTCGTCGTCTGACGATGATTGTGTGAGCAAGGTAAGCTTCTGCCCATGTGCATCTAGGGTTAGGACTCTAGGTAGAAAGGGGAATTTCTGTTCCCTATAGAAGTTGAACACTTTTTCCTTATGTTTAGGCACCTGCGACCATGGAATGCACGGAATGGTGTGGCCTGGCTCTGAATCATACTGCATGTTGTCAATATCGACCCCCCTATGAAAAGTTGGTGACGTTTGAATCCACTGATAGCGACAGGAGGTTTCTAGGCTGTGCACAAAAGGTAAGCTAGCAGTGCAATTAGGTGTTAAACTGTACACATTTCATTGCTTGGCTGCTTTACTGATTTTGTGAAATATTTTAATTGTTATCTGAAGGAAATATGCCCTAGAGGCAACAATAAAGTTATTATTTATTTCCTTATTTCATGATAAATGTTTATTATTCATGCTAGAATTGTATTAACCGGAAACTTGGTACATGTGTGAATACATAGACAAACATAATGTCACTAGTATGCCTCTACTTGAATAGCTCGTTGAATCAAAGATGGTTAAGTTTCCTAGCCATAGACATGAGTTGTCATTTAATTAACGGGATCACATCATTAGAGAATGATGTGATTGACTTGACCCATTCCGTTAGCTTAGCACTTGATCGTTTAGTATGTTGCTATTGCTTTCTTCATGACTTATACATGTTCCTATGACTATGCGGTTATGCAACTCCCGTTTACCGGAGGAACACTTTGTGTGCTACCAAACATCACAACGTAACTGGATGATTATAAAGGTGCTCTACAGGTGTCTCCGAAGGTACTTGTTGAGTTGGCATATTTCGAGATTAGGATTTGTCACTCCGATTGTCGGAGAGGTATCTCTGGGCCTTCTCGGTAATGTACATCACTATAAGCCTTGCAAGCAATGTGACTAATAAGTTAGTTGCGGAATGATGCATTACGGAACGACTAAAGAGACTTGCTGGTAACGAGATTGAACTAGGTATTGAGATACCGACAATCGAATCTCGGGCAAGTAACATACCAATGACAAAGGGAACAAACGTATGTTGTTATGCGGTTTGACCGATAAAGATCTTCGTAGAATATGTGGGAGCCAATATGAGCATCCAGGTCCCGCTATTGGTTATTGACCGGAGACGTGTCTCGGTCATGTCTACATAGTTCTCGAACCCGTAGGGTCCGCACGCTTAACGTTCGGTGACGATTTACATTATGAGTTATGTGTTTTGATGTATCGAATGTAGTTCGGAGTCCCGGATGAGATCGGGGGCATGACGAGGAGTCTCAAAATGGTCGAGACGGAAAGATCGATATATTGGGCGACTATATTCGGACATCGGAAAGGTTCCGAGTGATTCGGGTATTTTTCGGAGTAAGGGAGAGTTATGGGAATTCGCTGGGGAGTATATGAGCCTTATTGGGCTTTAGGGGAAAGAGAGAGGGGAGGCTGCGCGCCCCCCTAAGGTCTAGTCCGAATTGGACTAGGGGGAGGGGCTGCGCCCCCTCCTTCCTTCTCTTCTCTTTTCCCTTTCCTTGACTCCTACTCCTACTACTTGGAAGGGGGGGGGGGAATCCTACTCCCGGTGGGAGTAGGACTCCTCCAGGGCACGCCACAGGAGGGCCGACCCTCCCCCTCATCCACTCCTTTATATACGGGGGCAAGGGGGCACCTCTAGACACAACAATTGATCATTGATCTCTTAGCCGTGTGTGGTGCCCCCCTCCATCATATTCCACCTCGGTAATATCGTAGCGGTGCTAAGGCAAAGCTCTGCGTCAGTAGCATCATCAACACCGTCATCACGCCGTCATGCTGACGGAACTCTCCCGCAAAGCTCTACTGGATCGGAGTTCGTGGGACGTCATCGAGCTGAACGTGTGCTGAACTCGGAGGTGCCACATGTTCGGTACTTGGATCGGTCGGATCGTGAAGACGTACGACTACATCTACCGCGTTGTGCTAATGCTTCCGCTTTCGTTCTACGAGGGTACGTGGACGACACTCTCCCCTCTCGTTGCTATGCATCACCATGATCTTGCGTGTGCGTAGGATTTTTTTAAAATTACTACGTTCCCCAACAGTCGCATCCGAGCCAGGTTTATGCGTAGATGTTATATGACGAGTAGAACACAAGTGAGTTGTGGGCGATACAAGTCATACTGCTTACCAGCATGTCATACTTTGGTTCAGCGGTATTGTTGGATGAAGCGGCCCGGACCGACATTACGCGTACGCTTACGCGAGACTGGTTCTACCGACGTGCTTCGCACACAGGTGGCTGACGGGTGTCAGTTTCTCCAACTTTAGTTGAACCGAGTGTGGCTATGCCCGGTGTTGCGGAACGTAGTAATTTCAAAATTTTCCTACGCACACACAGGATCATGGTGATGTATAGCAACGAGAGGAGCAGTGTATCTTCATACCCTTGAAGATCGCTAAGCGGAAGCGTTTATCAACGCGGTTGATATAGTCGTATGTCTTCACGATCCGACCGATCCAAGTACCGAACACACGGCACCTCTGAGTTCTGCACACGTTCAGCTCGATGACGTCCTCGCGTTCTCGATCCAGCAAGACGGGCGAAGTAGTAGATGAGTTCCGGCAGCACGACGGCGTGGTGACGGCGTTGGTGAAGAACAATCTCCGCAGGGCTTCGCCTAAGCACTACGGATACTATGACGGAGGATGAACTAGAGGGGACGGGGTTGCCGGCACACGGCTTGGTGTTTCTTGATGTGTCTTTGGTGCTAGCCCTGCCCCTCTATTTATATGTTGAGCCTTGGGGTCGAAACTTGGAGCAAAAGCCTCCAAAAAGTCGGTTTCACCCGAAAGGCAAGAGTCCTTCTCGGACTCCAGGGCTAGACGCCAGGGTTCCCGGCGTCTGGACCCAGACGCCAGGGACCCTGGCGTCTGGCCTCTGGACTCCGCAAAACTTCCATTTGCGCTTTCCAAAAACCTTGTGGGCTTTCCCCTTTGGCCCAAATAACGTGTTCTCGTACCCAAACATTTCGGAAACATCCGGAACCCCTTCCGGTGAATTCCGGAACTCTTCCGGAGATCAAACACTATTATCCCATATATCAAACTTTATCTCCGGACCATTCCGGAGTTCCTCGTCATGTCCATGATCTCATTCGCGACTCCGAACAACATTCGGTTACCAACATACATAACTCATATAATACTACGGGTTCGAGAACTATGTAGTCATGACCTAGAACTTGTTTCCGGTCAATAACCAACAGCGGGACCTGAATGCCCATATTGGCTCCCACATATTCTACGAAGATCTTTATCGGTCGAACCGCATAACAACATACGTTGTTCCCTTTGTCATCGGTATGTTACTTGCCCGAGATTTGATCGTCGGTATCCAATACCTAGTCCAATCTCGTTACCGGCAAGTCTCTTTACTCGTTATGTAATACATCATTCCGTAACTAACTCATTATCTACATTGCTTGCAAGGCTTATTACCGAGAGGGCCCAGAGATGCCTCTCCGACAATCGGAGTGACAAAACCTAATCTCGAAATACGCCAACCCAACATGTACCTTCGGAGACACCTGTAGTACTCCTTTATAATCACCCAGTTACGTTGTGACGTTTGGTAGCACCCAAAGTGTTCCTCCGGTAAACGGGAGTTGCATAATCTCATAGTTACAGGAACATGTATAAGTCATGAAGAAAGCAATAGCAATATACTAAACGATCAAGTGCTAGGCTAACGGAATGGGTCATGTCAATCACATCATTCTCCTAATGATGTGATCTCATTAATCAAATGACAACACATGTCTATGGTTAGGAAACATAACCGTCTTTGATTAATGAGCTAGTCAAGTAGAGGCATACTAGTGACTATATGTTTGTCTATGTACTCACACATGTATCATGTTTCCGGTTAATACAATTCTAGCATGAATAATAAACATTTATCATGATATGAGGAAATAAATAATAACTTTATTATTGCCTCTAGGGCATATTTCCTTCAGTCTCCCACTTGCACTAGAGTCAATAATCTAGATTACACAGTAATGATTCTAACACCCATGGAGTCTTGGTGCTGATCATGTTTTGCACGTGGAAGAGGCTTAGTCAATGGGTCTGCAACATTCAGATCCGTATGTATCTTGCAAATCTCTATGTCTCCCACCTGGACTTGGTCCCGGATGGAATTGAAGCGTCTCTTGATGTGCTTGGTCCTCTTGTGAAATCTGGATTCCTTTGCCAAGGCAATTGCACCAGTATTATCACAGAAGATCTTCATTGGTCCCGATGCACTAGGTATGACACCTAGATCGGAAATGAACTCCTTCATCCAGACTCCTTCATTTGCTGCTTCTGAAGCAGCTATGTACTCCGCTTCACATGTAGATCCCGCTACGACGCTTTGTTTAGAACTGCACCAACTTACAGCTCCACCGTTTAATAAAAACACGTATCCGGTTTGCGATTTAGAATCGTCCGGATTAGTGTCAAAGCTTGCATCGACGTAACCATTTACGACTAGCTCTTTGTCACCTCCATATACGAGAAACATATCCTTAGTCCTTTTCAGGTATTTCAGGATGTTCTTGACCGCTGTCCAGTGATCCACTCCTGGATTACTTTGGTACCTTCCTGCCAAGCTTATTGCTAAGCACACGTCAGGTCTGGTACACAACATTGCATACATGATAGAGCCTATGGCTGAAGCATAGGGAACATCTTTCATTTTCTCTCTATCTTCTGCTGTGGTCGGGCATTGAGTTTGACTCAACTTCACACCTTGTAGTACGGGCAAGAACCCTTTCTTTGCCTGATCCATTTTGAACTTTTTCAAAACTTTATCAAGGTATGTGCTTTGTGAAAGTCCAATTAAGCGTCTTGATCTATCTCTATAAATCTTGATGCCCAATATATAAGCAGCTTCACCGAGGTCTTTCATAGAAAAACTTTTATTCAAGTATCCCTTTATGCTATCCAGAAATTCTATATCATTTCCAATTAATAATATGTCATCTACATATAATATCAGAAATGCTACAGAGCTCCCACTCACTTTCTTGTAAATACAGGCTTCTCCAAAAGTCTGTATAAAACCATATGCTTTGATCACACTATCGAAGCGTTTATTCCAACTCCGAGATGCTTGCACCAGTCCATAAATGGATCGCTGGAGCTTGCACACTTTGTTAGCACCTTTTGGATCAACAAAACCTTCTGGCTGCATCATATACAACTCTTCTTCCAGAAATCCATTCAAGAATGCAGTTTTGACATCCATTTGCCAAATTTCATAATCATAAAATGCAGCAATTGCTAACATGATTCGGACAGACTTAAGCATCGCTACGGGTGAGAAAGTCTCATCGTAGTCAACCCCTTGAACTTGTCGAAAACCTTTTGCAACAAGTCGAGCTTTATAGACAGTTACATTACCATCAGCGTCAGTCTTCTTCTTAAAAATCCATTTATTCTCAATGGCTTGCCGATCATCGGGCAAGTCAACCAAAGTCCATACTTTGTTCTCATACATGGATCCCATCTCAGATTTCATGGCCTCTAGCCATTTTGCGGAATCTGGGCTCATCATCGCTTCCTCATAGTTCGTAGGTTCATCATGGTCAAGTAACATGACTTCCAGAATAGGATTACCGTACCACTCTGGTGCGGATCTTACTCTGGTAGACCTACGAGGTTCAGTAGAAACTTGATCTGAAGTTTCATGATCAATATCATTAGCTTCCTCACTGATTGGTGTAGTTGTCACAGGAACCGGTTCCTGTGATGAACTACTTTCCAATAAGGGAGCAGGTACAGTTACCTCATCAAGTTCTACTTTCCTGCCACTCACTTCTTTCGAGAGAAACTCCTTCTCTCGAAAGGATCCGAATTTAGCAACGAAAATCTTTCCTTCAGATCTGTGATAGAAGGTGTACCCAACAGTCTCTTTTGGGTAGCCTATGAAGACACATTTCTCCGATTTGGGTTCGAGCTTATCTGGTTGAAGTTTCTTCACATAAGCATCGCAACCCCAAACTTTAAGAAACGACAACTTTGGTTTCTTGCCAAACCACAGTTCATAAGGCGTCGTCTCAACGGATTTTGATGGTGCCCTATTTAACGTGAATGCGGCCGTCTCTAAAGCATAACCCCAAAATGATAGCGGTAAATCAGTAAGAGACATCATAGATCACACCATATCTAGTAAAGTACGATTACAACGTTCGGACACACCATTTCGTTGTGGTGTTTCGGGTGGCGTGAGTTGCGAAACTATTCCGCATTTCTTCAAATGTAAACCAAACTCGTAACTCAAATATTCTCCTCCACGATCAGATCGTAGAAATTTTATTTTCTTGTTACGATGATTTTCCCCTTCACTCTGAAATTCTTTGAACTTTTCAAATGTTTCAGACTTGTGTTTCATTAAGTAGATATACCCATATCTGCTCAAATCATCTGTGAATGTGAGAAAATAACGATACCCGCCGCGAGCCTCAACATTCATTGGACCACAAACATCAGTATGTATGATTTCCAACAAATCAGTTGCTCGCTCCATAGTTCCGGAGAACGCCGTTTTAGTCATATTGCCCATGAGGCACGGTTCGCAAGCACCAAGTGATTCATAATCAAGTGATTCCAAAATCCCATCAGAATGGAGTTTCTTCATGCGCTTTACACCGATATGACCTAAACGGCAGTGCCACAAATAAGTTGCACTATCATTATCAACTCTGTATCTTTTGGTTTCAACACTATGAATATGTGTATCACTACTATCGAGATTCAATAAAAATAGACCACTCTTCAAGGGTGCATGACCATAAAAGATATTACTCATATAAATAGAACAACCATTATTCTCTGACTTAAATGAATAACCGTCTCACATTAAACAAGATCCAGATATAATGTTCATGCTCAACGCTGGCACCAAATAACAATTATTTAGGTCTAAAACTAATCCCGATGGTAGATGTAGAGGTAGCGTGCCGACCGCGATCACATCGACTTTGGAACCATTTCCCACGCGCATCGTCACCTCGTCCTTAGCCAATCTTCGCTTAATCCGTAGTCCCTATTTCGAGTTGCAAATATTAGCAACAGAACCAGTATCAAATACCCAGGTACTACTGCGAGCATTAGTAAGGTACACATCAATAACATGTATATCACATATACCTTTGTTCACTTTGCCATCCTTCTTATCCGCCAAATACTTGGGGCAGTTCCGCTTCCAGTGTCCAGTCTGCTTGCAGTAGAAGCACTCAGTCTCAGGCTTAGGTCCAGACTTGGGTTTCTTCTCTTGAGCAGCAACTTGTTTGCTGTTCTTCTTGAAGTTCCCCTTCTTCTTCCCTTTGCCCTTTTTCTTGAAACTGGTGGTCTTGTTAACCATCAACACTTGATGCTCCTTCTTGATTTCTACCTCCGCGGCTTTTAGCATTGCGAAGAGCTCGGGAATAGTCTTGTCCATCCCTTGCATATTATAGTTCATCACGAAGCTCTTGTAGCTTGGTGGCAGTGATTGAAGAATTCTGTCAATGACACTATCATCAGGAAGATTAACTCCCAGTTGAATCAAGTGATTATTATACCCAGACATTTTGAGTATGTGTTCACTGACAGAACTATTCTCCTCCATCTTGCAGCTATAGAACTTATTGGAGACTTCATATCTCTCAATCCGGGCATTTGCTTGAAATATTAACTTCAACTCCTGGAACATCTCATATGCTCCATGACGTTCAAAACGTCGTTGAAGACCCGGTTCTAAGCCGTAAAGCATGGCACACTGAACTATCGAGTAGTCATCAGCTTTGCTCTGCCAGACGTTCTTAACGTCGTCAGTTGCATCAGCAGCAGGCCTGGCACCCAGCGGTGCTTCCAGGACGTAATTCTTCTGTGCAGCAATGAGGATAATCCTCAGGTTACGGACCCAGTCCGTGTAATTGCTACCATCATCTTTCAACTTTGCTTTCTCAAGGAACGCATTAAAATTCAACGGAACAACAGCACGAGCCATCTATCTACAACAAACATAGACAAGCAAAATACTATCAGGTACTAAGTTCATGATAAATTTAAGTTCAATTAATCATATTACTTAAGAACTCCCACTTAGATAGACATCCCTCTAATCTTCTAAGTGATTACGTGATCCATATCAACTACACCATGTCCGATCATCACGTGAGATGGAGTAGTTTCAACGGTGAACATCAATATGTTGATCATATCTACTATATGATTCACGCTCGACCTTTCGGTCTCCGTGTTCCGAGGCCATATCTGTTATATGCTAGGCTCGTCAAGTTTAACCTGAGTATTCCGCGTGTGCAACTGTTTTGCACCCGTTGTATTTGAACGTAGAGCCTATCACACCCGATCATCACGTGGTGTCTCAGCACGAAGAACTTTCGCAACGGTGCATACTCAGGGAGAACACTTCTTGATAATTTTAGTGAGAGATCATCTTAAAATGCTACCGTCAATCAAAGCAAGATAAGATGCATAAAGGATAAACATCACATGCAATCAATATAAGTGATATGATATGGCCATCATCATCTTGTGCTTGTGATCTCCATCTTCGAAGCACCGTCATGATCACCATCGTCACCGGCGCGACACCTTGATCTCCATCGTAGCATCGTTGTCGTTACACCATCTATTGCTTCTACGACTATCGCTACCGCTTAGTGATAAAGTAAAGCAATTACAGGGCGTTTGCATTTCATACAATAAAGCGACAACCATATGGCTCCTGCCAGTTGCCGATAACTTCGGTTACAAAACATGATCATCTCATACAATAAAATATAGCATCACGTCTTGACCATATCACATCACAACATGCCCTGCAAAAACAAGTTAGACGTCCTCTACTTTGTTGTTGCAAATTTTACGTGGCTGCTATGGGCTTAGCAAGAACCGTTCTTACCTACGCATCAAAACCACAACGATAGTTCGTCAAGTTAATGCTGTTTTAACCTTCGCAAGGACCGGGCGTAGCCACACTCGATTCAGCTAAAGTGAGAGAGACAGACACCCGCCAGTCACCTTTAAGCAAGAGTGCTCGTAACGCTGAAACTAGTCTCGTGTAAGCGTACGCGTAATGTCGGTCCGGGCCGCTTCATCTCACAATACCGCTGAGCCAAAGTATGACATTTTGGTAAGCAGTATGACTTGTATCGCCCACAACTCACTTGTGTTCTACTCGTGCATATGACATCTACGCATAAAACCTAGGCTCGGATGCCACTGTTGGGGAACGTAGTAATTTCAAAATTTTCCTACGCACACACAGGATCATGGTGATGCATAGCAACGAGAGGAGGAGTGTATCTTCATACCCTTGAAGATCACTAAGCGGAAGCGTTTATCAACGCGGTTGATGTAGTCGTACGTCTTCACGATCCGACCGATCCAAGTACCGAACGCACGGCACCTCCGAGTTCTGCACACGTTCGGCTCGATGACGTCCTCGCCTTCTCGATCCAGCAAGACGGGCGAAGTAGTAGATGAGTTCCGGTAGCACGACGGCGTGGCGACGGTGTTGGTGAAGAACAATCTCCGCAGGGCTTCGCCTAAGCACTACGGAAACTATGACGGAGGATGAACTAGAGGGGACGGGGTTGCCGGCACACGGCTTGGTGTTTCTTGATGTGTCTTTGGTGCTAGCCCTGCCCCTCTATTTATATGTTGAGCATTGGGGTCGAAACTTGGAGTAAAAGCCTCCACAAAGTCGGTTTCACCCGAAAGGCAAGAGTCCTTCTCGGACTCCAGGGCCAGACGCCAGGGTTCCCGGCGTCTGGACCCAGACGCCAGGGACCTTGGCATCTGGCCCCTGGACTCCGCAAAACTTCCTTTTGCGCTTTCCAAAAACCTTGTGGGCTTTCCCCTTTGTCCCAAATAATGTGTTCTTGTACCCAAACATTTCGGAAAACATCCGGAACCCCTTCCAGTGAATTCCGGAACTCTTCCGGAGATCAAACACTATTATCCCATATATCAAACTTTATCTCCGGACCATTCCGGAGTTCCTCATCATGTCCATGATCTCATTCGCGACTCCGAACAACATACGGTTACCAACATACATAACTCATATAATACTATATCGTCAACGAAACGTTAAGCGTGCGGACCCTACGGGTTCGAGAACTATGTAGTCATGACCTAGAACTTGTTTCCGGTCAATAACCAACAGCGGGACCTAGATGCCCATATTGGCTCCCACATATTGTACGTAGATCTTTATCGGTCAAACCGCATAACAACATACGTTGTTCCCTTTGTCATCGGTATGTTACTTGCCCGAGATTTGATCGTCGGTATCCAATACCTAGTTCAATCTCGTTACCGGCAAGTCTCTTTACTCGTTATGTAATACATCATTCCGTAACTAACTCATTAGCTACATTGCTTGCAAGGCTTATAGTGATGTGCATTACCGAGAGGGCCCAGAGATACCTCTCCGACAATCGGAGTGACAAAACCTAATCTCGAAATACGCCAACCCAACATGTACCTTCGGAGACACCTGTAGTACTCCTTTATAATCACCCAGTTACGTTGTGACCTTTGGTAGCACCCAAAGTGTTCCTCCGGTAAACGGGAGTTGCATAATCTCATAGTTACAGGAACATGTATAAGTCATGAAGAAAGCAATAGCAACATACTAAACGATCAAGTGCTAGGCTAACGGAATGGGTCATGTCAATCACATCATTCTCCTAATGATGTGATCTCATTAATCAAATGACAACACATGTCTATGGGTAGGAAACATAACCATCTTTGATTAATGAGCTAGTCAAGTAGAGGCATACTAGTGACTATATGTTTGTCTATGTACTCACACATGTATCATGTTTCCGGTTAATACAATTCTAGCATGAATAATAAACATTTATCATGATATGAGGAAATAAATAATAACTTTATTATTGCCTCTAGGGCATATTTCCTTCACCCGGTCCTTGTGATGGTTAAAACATCACTAACTGGACGAAATATCGATGTGGTTCTTATGCGTAGGTAAGAACGGTTCTTGCTAAAGCCCGTAGCAGCCACGTAAAACTTGCAACAACAAAGTAGAGGACGTCTAACTTGTTTTTGCAGGGCATGTTGTGATGTGATATGGTCAAGACGTGATGAGATAAGTTGTTGTATGAGATGATCATGTTTTTTTGAAGTTATCCTCAACTGGCAGAAGCCTTATGTTTGTCTCTTTATTGCATAAGATGCAATCGCCAAATAATTGCTTTACTTTATCGCTATGCGATAGCAATAGTTGCAAGAGCAATAGTTGATGAGACGACCTTGTGATGACACATTGATATAGATCAAGATGATGGAGATCATGGTGTCATGCCGGTGACGATGGAGATCATGACGATGCTTTGGAGATGGAGATCAAAGGCACAAGATGATGATGGCCATATCATGTCACATATTTTGATTGCATGTGATGTTTATCTTTTATACATCTTAATTTGCTTAGTTCGACGGTAGCTTTATAAGATGATCTCTCACTAAATTTCAAGGTAAAAGTGTTCTCCCTGAGTATGCACCGTTGCCAAAGTTCGTCGTGCCGAGACACCACGTGATGATCGGGTGTGATAAGCTCAGCGTTCATCTACAACAGGTGCAAGCCAGTTTTGCACACGCAGAATACTCGAGTTAAACTTGGCGAGCCTAGCATATGCAGATATGGCCTCGGAACACTGGAGACCGAAAGGTCGAGCCTGAATCATATAGTAGATATGATCAACATAGTGATGTTCACCATTGAAAACTACTCCATCTCACGTGATGATCGGACATGGTTTAGTTGATTTGGATCACATGATCACTTGGATGATTAGAGGGATGTCTATCTAAGTGGGAGTTCTTAAGTAATATGATTAATTGAACTTTAATTTATCATGAACTTAGTCCTTATAGTATTTTGCAAATTATGTTGTAGATCAATAGCTCGCGTTGTTGCTTCCCTATGTTTTTATATGTTCCTAGAGAAAACTAAGTTGAAAGATGATAGTAGCAATGATGTGGACTGGGTCCGTGATCTGAGGTTTATCCTCATTGGTGCATAGAAGAATTATGTCCTTGATGCACCGCTAGGTGACAGACTTATTGCAGAAGCAGATGTAGATGTTATGAACGTTTGGCTGGCTCAATATGATGACTACTTGATAGTTTAGTGCACCATGCTTAATGGCTTAGAATCGGGACTTCAAAGACGTTTTGAACGTCATGGACCATATGAGATGTTCCAGGAGTTGAAGTTAATATTTCAAGCAAATACCCGAGTTGAGAGATATGAAGTCCCCAACAAGTTCTATAACTAAAAGATGGAGGAGAATTGCTCAACTAGTGAGCATGTGCTCAGATTGTCTGGGTACTACAATCACTTGAATCAAAGTGGGAGTTAATCTTCCAGATAAGATAGTGATTAACAGAGTTCTCTAGTCACCATCACCAAGTTACTAGAACTTCGTGATGAACTATAGTATGAAAGGGATGACGAAAACGATTCCCGAGCTCTTTGTGATGTTGAAATCAACGAAGGTAGAAATCAAGAAAGAGCATCATGTGTTGACGATTGACAAGACCACTAGTTTCAAGAAAAGAGCAAAGGGAAAGAAAGGGAAACTTCAAGTAGAATGGCAAGCAAGTTGTCACTCTCGTGAAGAAGCCCAAAGCTGAACCAACGCCTGAAACTGAGTGCTTCTACTGCAAAGGAAATGGTCACTGGAAGCGGAAATACCCTGAATATTTGGTGGATAAGTAGGATGGCAAAGCGAACAAGGGTATATTCGATATACAGGTTATTGATGTGTCCCTTACTAGTGTTTATAGTAGCCCTTGGGTATTTGATACTTGTTTGGTTCCTAAAAATTAGTAACTCAAAACAGGAGTTACAGAATAAATAGAGACTACTTGAGCGTGAAGTGACGATGTGTGTTGGAAGTGGTTCCAAGATTGGTATGATCATCATCGCACACTCCCTATACTTTCGGGATTAGTGTTAAACCTAAATAAATGTTATTTGGTGTTTGCTTTGAGCATGAATATGATTTGATTATGTTTATTGCAATAAGGTTATTCATTTAAAGTCAGAGAATAATTGTTGTTCTGTTTACATGAATTAAACCTTCGATGGTCATACACCCAATGAGAATAGTTTGTTGGATCTCGATCGTAGTGATACACATATTCATAATATTGATGCCAAAAGATGCAAAGTTGATAATGATAGTGCAACTTATTTGTGGCACTGCCGTTTGGGTCATATCGGTGTAAAGCGCATGAAGAAACTCCATTAAGATGGACTTTTGGAATCACTTGGTTATGAATCATTTGATGCTTGCGAACCGTGTCTTTTGGGCAAGATGACTAAAACTCCGTTCTCCGGAACAATGGAACGAGCTACTGACTTGATGGAAATAATACATACCGATGTATGCGGTCCAATGAGTGTTGATGCTCGTGGCGGGTATCGTTATTTCCTGACCTTCATAGACTATTTGAGCAGATATGAGTATATCTACTTAATGAAACACAAGTCTGAAACATTTGAAAAGTTCAAAGAATTTCAGAGTGAAGTGGAGAATCATCATAACAAGAAAATCAAGTTTCTACGATCTGATCGTGGGGAGAATATTTGAGTTACGAGTTTGGCCTTCATATAAAACAATGTGGAATAGTTTCACAGCTCACGCCACCTGGAAGACCACAACGTTATGGTGTGTCCGAACGTCGTAACTACACTTTATTGGATATGGTGCGATCTATGATGTATCTTACCGGTTTACCACTATCGTTTTGGTGTTATGCATTAGAGACAGCTGCATTCACTTTAAATAGGGCACCATCAAAATGCGTTGAGACAACGCCTTATGTATTGCGGTTTGGCAAGAAACCAAAGTTGTCGTTTCTTAAAGTTTGGGACTGCGATGTTTATGTGAAAAAGTTTCAACCTAATAAGCTCGAACCCAAATTGGAGAAGTGCGTCTTCATAGAATACCCAAAGGAAACTATTGGGTACACCTTCTATCACAGATCTGAAGCCAAGATATTCGTTGCTAAGATGGATCCTTTCTAGAGAAGGATTTTCTCTCAAAAGAAGTGAGTGGGAGGAAAGTAGAGCTTGATAAGGTAATTGTACCTTCTCCCAAATTGGAAAGTAGTTCATCACAGAAATCAGTTCGAGTGATTCCTACACCAATTAGTGAGGAAGCTAATGATGATGATCATGAAACTTCAGATTAGGTTACTACAGAATCTCGTAGGTCTTCCAAACTAGAGTCTGCACCAGAGTGGTACGGTAATCCTATTCTGGAAGTCATGTTACTAGACCATAATGAACCTATGAACTATGAGGAAGCAATGATGAGCCCAGATTCCGCAAAATGGCTTGAGGCCATGAAATCTGAGATGAGATCCATGTATGAGAACAAAGTGTGGACTTTGGTTGACTTGCCCGATGATCGGCAAGCCATAGAAAATAAATGGGTCTTCAAGAGGAAGACGGACGCTGATAGTAGTGTTACTATCTACATAGTTCGAGTTGTCGCAAACGGTTTTTCGACAAGTTCAAGGTGTTGAATACGATGAGATTTTCTCACTCGTATCGATGCTTAAGTCTCTCCGAATCATGTTAGCAATTGCCATATTTTATGAAATCTGGCAAATGGATGTCAAAACTGCATTCCTTAATGGATTTATTAAAGAAGAGTTGTATATGATGCAACCAGAAGGTTTTGTCAATCCTAAAGGTGCTAACAAAGTGTGCAAGCTCCAACGATTCATTTATGGACTGGTGCAAGCCTCTCAGAGTTGGAATATACGCTTTGATGAGTTGATCAAAGCATATGGTTTTATTCAGACTTTTGAAGAAGCCTGTATTTACAAGAAAGTGAGTGGGAGCTCTGTAGCATTTCTAATATTATATGTGGATGCCATATTGTTGATTGGAAATGATATAGAAATTATGGATAGCATAAAGGGATATTTGAAAAGAGTTTTTCAAAGAAATACCTCGGTGAAGCTGCTTACACATTGAGCATCAAGATCTATAGAGATAGATCAAGACACTTGATAAGAATTTTTCAATGAGTACATACCTTGATAAGATTTTGAAGTAGTTCAAAATGGAACAGTCAAAGAAGGAGTTCTTGCCTGTGTTACAAGGTGTGAAGTTGAGTGAGACTCAAAACCTGACCACAACAGAAAATAGAAAGAGAATGAAAGTCATTCCCTATGCCTCAGTCATAGGTTCTATAAAGTATGATATGCTATGTACCAGACCTATTGTATACCTTGCTCTGAGTTTGGCAAGGGAGTACAATTTTGATCTAGGAGTAGATCACTGGATTGCGGTCAAGAATATCCTTAGTGAGGACTAAGGAGATGTTTCTCGATTATGGAGGTGATAAAAGAGTTCGTCGTAAAGAGTTACATCGATGCAAGCTTTTACACTAATCTAGATGACTCTAAGTCTCAATCTGGATACATATTGAAAGTGGGAGCAATTAGCTAGAGTAGCTCCGTGCAGAGCATTGTAGACATATAATATTTGCAAAATACATACGGCTCTGAACATGACAGACTCGTTGACTAAGCTTCTCTCACGAGCAAAACATGATCATACCTTAGTACACTTTGGGTGTTAATCACATAGCGATGTGAACTAGATTATTGACTCTAGTAAACCCTTTGGGTGTTGATCACATGACAATGTGAACTATGGGTATTAATCACATACAGATGTGAATATTGGTGTTAAATCACATGGTGATATGAACTAGATTATTGACTCTAGTGTAAGTGGAAGACCGAAGGAAATATGCCCTAGAGGCAATAATAAAATTATTAATTATTTCCTTATTTCATGATAAATGTTTATTATTCATGCTAGAATTGTATTAACCGGAAACTTAGTACATGTGTGAATACATAGACAAACATAATGTCACTAGTATGCCTCCACTTGACGAGCTCGTTGAATCAAAGATGGTTAAGTTCCCTAGCAATAGACATGAGTTGTCATTTGATTAATGGGATCACATCATAAGAGAATGATGTGATTGACTTGACCCATTCCGTTAGCTTAGCACTTGATCGTTTAGTATGTTGCTATTGCTTTCTTCATGACTTATACAAGTTCCTATGACTATAAGATTATGCAACTCCCGTTTACCGGAGGAACACTTTGTGTGCTACCAAACGTCACAACGTAACTGGGTGTTATAAAGGTGCTCTACAGGTGTCTCCGAAGGTACTTGTTGAGTTGGCATATTTCGAGATTAGGATTTGTCACTCCGATTGTCGGAGAGGTATCTCTGGGCCTTCTCGGTAATGTACATCACTATAAGCCTTGCAAGCAATGTGACTAATGAGTTAGTTGCAGGATGATGCATTACGGAACGACTAAAGAGACTTGCCGGTAACGAGATTGAACTAGGTATTGAGATACCGATGATCGAATCTCGGGCAAGTAACATACCGATGACAAAGGGAACAAATGTATGTTGTTATGCGGTTTGACCGATAAAGATCTTCGTAGAATATGTGGGAGCCAATATGAGCATCCAGGTTCCGCTATTGGTTATTAACCGGAGACGTGTCTCGGTCATGTCTACATAGTTCTCGAACCCGTAGGGTCCACACGCTTAACGTTCGGTGACGATTTACATTATGAGTTATGTGTTTTGATGTACTGAAGGTAGTTCGGAGTCTCGGATGAGATCGGGGACATGATGAGGAGTCTCGAAATGGCGGAGACGTAAAGAATGATATATTGGGCGACTATATTCGGACATCGGAAAGGTTCCGAGTGATTCGGGTATTTTTCGGAGTACCGGAGAGTTACGGGAATTTGCCGGGGAGTATATGGGCCTTATTGGGCTTTAGGGGAAAGAGAGAGGGGGGGCTGCTCCCCCCCCAAGGCCTAGTCTGAATTGGACTAGGGGGAGGGGCTGCACCCCCTCCTTCCTTCTCTTCTCTTTTCCCTTTCCTTGACTCCTACTCCTACTACTTGGAAGGGGGGGAATCCTACTCCCGGTGGGAGTAGGACTCCTCCAGGGCGCGCCATAGGAGGGTCGGCCCTCCCCCCTCCTCCACTCCTTTATATACGCGGGCAAGGGGGCACCTCTAGACACAACAATTGATCATTAATCTCTTAGCCGTGCGCGGTGCCCCCTCCATCATATTCCACCTCGGTAATATCATAGCGGTGCTAAGGCGAAGCCCTGCGTCTGTAGCATCATCAACACCGTCATCACACCGTCGTGCTGACGGAACTCTCCCGCAAAGCTCTGCTGGATCGGAGTTCATGGGACGTCATCGAGCTGAACGTGTGCTGAACTCGGAGGTGCCGTACGTTCGGTACTGGGATCAGTCGGATCGTGAAGACGTACCACTACATCAACCGTGTTGTGCTTACGCTTCCGGTTTCGGTCTACGAGGGTACGTGGACGACACTCTCCCCTCTGGTTGCTATGCATCACCATGATCTTGCGTGTGCGTAGGATTTTTTTTGAAATTACTACGTTTCCCAACATTATCTTCTTAGATGACTGATAGAATTAGGTCTGCAATTAGGGTGTTAAAAATGTAGGCAATTTTTTATGCTCTGGTCATAATTTTCTGTTCATAAGTCTTTACGTAACTAGATAGTGCAGACAGTTTTTTATGCTCTGGCCATTATTCTTGATATAAAATTATAAGTGTGCCATAAGTTTTCTTCATAATAATTTGAGCTCTTTAGTATGTATCATTATTTTTGCTGTATATTACAAGTAGAACATTAGGACAATTAAAAGGTTCATTCATGATCTCATCCGGGACTCCGAACAACATTCATTCATTTTCTATCGTCCTATATATCAGTCTTTACCTCTCGACCATTTCCAGACTCCTCTTCTTGTCTGTGATCTCATCCGGGACTCCGAACAACATTCGATCACCAAATCACATAACTCATACAATACAATATCATCATCGAACATTAAGCATGCGGACCCTACGGGTTCGAGAACTATGTAGACATGACCGAGACACCTCTCCGATCAATAACCAATAGCGGAACCTGGATGCTCATATTGGCTCCTACATATTCTATGAAGATCTTTAACGAAAGAACCATTATGACAACATACGTAATTCCCTTTGTCTATCAGTATGTTACTTGTCCGATATTCGATTATCAATATCTTCATACCTAGTTCAATCTCGTTACCGGCAAGTCTCTTTACTCGTTCTGTAATACATCACCTCATGACTAACTCCTTAGTCGTTTGCTTGCAAGCTTATGATGTGTATTACCGAGAGGGCCCAGAGATACCTTTCCGATACTCAGAGTGACAAATCCTAATCTCGATCTATGCCAACTCAACAGACATCTTTGGAGATACATGTAGAGCAAATTTATAATCACTCAGTTACGTTGTGACGTTTGATAGCACACAAGGCATTCCTCCGGTATCCGGGAGTTGCATAATCTCATAGTTGAAGGAATATGTATTTGACATGAAGAAAGCAATAGCAATAAAACTAAACAATTATTATGCTAAGCTAATGGATGGGTCTTGTCCATCACATCATTCTCCTAATTATGTAATCTCGTTATCAAATGACAACTCATGTCCATGGTTAGGAAACCTTAACCATCTTTGATCAATGAGCTATAGTAGAGTCTCACTAAGGACACGGTGCTTGTTTATATATCCATACATGTATTTAGGTTTCTGATCAATACATTTCTAGTATGAATAATAAACCTTTATCATGAATAAGGAAATATAAAATAACAACTTTATTATTGCCTCTAGGGCATATTTTCTTCATTCGCGTCCGTTGTTGCCGAGCTGCGACGCTGAGGTCGGGTTGCACGCCGCGCCTCGGGCCCAGCCTCTGGCGCCCTCGCTCGACGTCCGCAATAGCAGGCTCCCATGCGCCTTTAGTATGCCCTTGTGCCGCAGCCGTGCCCTCTGCTCGCGTTCCGTCGACGAGACCCATTACCCATGTCCGGCATGCTGCTACTCTGCTCGGCTGTTTGGGGAGCCCAAATCCATGAATGAACTTGATTTCTTTTGTTTTGATTGAAGGATGTCCATATAAAACTACAGGACTGCTTTGTAAATATAAAATACCTCGTCTAACGATGTCCAACATGCAATGTTACGCCATATCATCAAATGCGGGACCCATATGCCATAATAATGGTTAAAATGACCTAAGCTACTGATCAGTATTTTTTGCAAAAAAAATAGGCTAAGAATTGGTGTTTTTAGTCCCAAAATCGTAAACCAGTGTTTCCTGCAAACTTATGCATCAATGTGGTGGTTTTCTGCAATTCACTTTCATGTTATGCATGACAAGCCAGGGTTCAACAAGATCAAGTGTGGACGCACACTTGCTTAATTCCGCATCTTTTAGTTAGCACTGCTGAGTCACGCCTCAGGATCCTCCATGTATCTCCGCTTGAACTTTTAATTAATACTACGATGCACGCACCTACGTGTCCGTGCCTTCGCGCGTGCTGCATTCTGTGGCATCTTTTCGTCCGCACTACACCACACTTCATGCTGTTAATAAAACGTTCACCTAAACCGTTACAAATTTTCTCTACAACAAAGATTGAAATTAAGACCAATATCTTATGTATAGAAAAGATTTTTGCATTCATGTTTTCACCTTTTACGAGGGTGACTGCGATGCACAAATTAGATTCATACTATTATATAGGGTAGATCGATTAGGAAACTTTCAAGGGATCTTCAAGGAAATGAAACCGGCTTGCAAAACCATGGCAAGCATATCTAGTTCCAGGTGGTTCCAGATGACCGATTGAAATGGTCAAGGAAGGCTTCTGGATGCCTTCACTGTCTTGCGGCTCCTCGACGAACCTGTAAGAGTCGAATATAGATTTCTGTAAAGCTAAGGCGTCCCTAACCATGCTTATTTCATGGACTATCTCGAACGAGTGAAACGCAAGAGTCTTCAAGTACAAGAGCGCACCACCGACTATATTGCTTGCCTCCATCGAGACCGAGGCCAACCTTTGGGTCATCGCCCGTGCGAAGTAATTAGGGTCCATTATTTTGCTAGAGTAATCTCATGTCGTGTATTTGGGTTACTTGTAACAAACTCTATACTCCCTTATTTAATGGATGAGGCAAAACTTTTGCCTCTGTTTCAAAAATATATATAGATTTTTGTAATGAGAAATTATCTCCTTTACAAATTGCCTAATTTTTTACTTGTATAGTAGTTTTTTTTATTTGTACCTAGTCTTTTCTTTTCCTTCCTTTTTTTCTGTTTAGGTTTCTTTTGTGTGTGCCTATTTGTGGGCTGGGTTCGGGCGTGTGCTAGGGAGTCTGTGCTGGTGTGTGGCCATGTGCATATGGATTCATACACAAGTGTGTGTGTGAGAGAGAGAGAGATGGGGACACTGCCGGTGAGTGGGGAGATGAACATTAGACTGTGTGTGAGCTGGCGTGCACGCGAGCGTGGGTGTGCGGGTGCAGATGTTCGTATCGGTAATTTACTCACATTAATTCTTTCATTCCACTCCTAATGCACTTTCTCACATGCATACAGCCAATCAAAAAGCACGCATGAAGTGTATTAATTTTCCAGTCATGGCACCAACAACAATGTCTTTCAATGCAACCAATGAAATGATTGCATGCATGCACCTTTCCAAAGCGAGCCCTTATAAAAAAGGACATGCTTGTGATGCTAAGAGGCCTAATAAATCCGGACGGAGGGAGTAAGAGAGGTGGACTCTCTGAATCTTGTCCCAAAGCGAAATGAATTGGGTAAGCAACTCCACATTGTCAAGTCTATGCAGCCCTCTCATCCAATTGCCCCTTGGTTATTTTAAAATATAATGCATATTTATTTTGAAGGGTTCATTAAGTGCTGCACCTACGGACAATAAATACGCAAATTTACCTACGGACAAACGTGCCCACTGCTCATTAATCTCTTCCCCTGAATTTGTAGGGTGTGGGCCCGTATAATCCCTGCTGCCACTTCATCCTGTAAGCTTCAGTCTGTAATTCCTATCCGTAAGTGTAGCATTGTTCCTTCCGAAATGCAAGAGGACGATCCCCACCTTCAAATGATGGAGGCCCTTGAAGACAATTACTTCAATGAAACGTAGTAATTCGTTTTGGCTACCCTTTTTTCATAAAGCTAGGATGTTACCGTTGTAAAATAATCCCTTCATTTTAAAATATAATGCATATTTATTTTGACCCAAGTCAAACATAGTTTTTTTTTCAGAAAAAAAGGTCAAACATAGTTACGTTTGACCTTTGACCAAGTTTATAAAAAAATCATTATTGCCAACAATCGGCTGTTGGGCTCGATTATCTTCCGAAATGCAAGGATAATATACGCTGTGAAACGAAGATAATATTTATATTTATTATTTTTGTCTCACGGATCAATCCATTCACATTTTATTACCACAGCACAGCACACACGCAAAAGACAGACATAGCTTAGAATACACTGTTGGCTTCAGCATCATGCGCTCGCAGGCTTCCTGACGGACACAGCAGCAGCGGGCGCGTCGTCAAGTCGCAGCCGGCCTACCAGCCCGCGCCGGACTAGCCGGACTCGCATTTGGCCTTGCAGGCAGGCGGGGTCGTGCACACGGCGGGGCAGAACCTCCCTTTCGGGCAGGGCACACACCCGCAGCGCGCGATGCACATTGCTAGCCCGTCATCAGTCGGCTGCCCCGATATGCCCGGGGCCAGCGCCGTGGCACAGAGGGCGGCCAGGAGCACGACGGCGGCGAATTTGACAGCGGGAGAAGCCATGAGATGAAAGGAGAGGAGATGAGATAGTATGCTTTGGGTTGATCCGACGGGAGCCGGAGACGCTATTTATAGGCTAAGTAGTATGTTGTAGATGAATAAGGAAGCATCATGTAGTTTGAATTGTGCACCATCACGATCGATACATTGTTGACTGGAAGAGCATCCATCGGATCGGATCGGATCAGATCGATGCTTTTTGGGTCAACAATGTATAGCCTATAAATACAGCGCACCTTCTCACGATACATTGTATGCTCTTTAGTTCAACCCTCGTCATTTGACTTTTAGCTAACAGCACACCTTCTTTGACCTTCTCTTGTTTTTTCTTGAACCCAGGCTGTACTGCATGCGTTCATACATCTATATTGTAGCGGCCAAGTCATAACCCCATGTACAAATCCAAAGCAATCCTGTTCACAAATGTTCAATTCATTTAGCATAGTGAAAAACCGCATCTTGCTAGCGGCCCGTGTAATCCCATCGGTCGACTCGGGTGGCTCGCCGCCACCGCTGCTGAGGGCCCTTCCTCGCCCCCTTTCTCCCTCGCTGTTGCAGTTGCCTTCCGGGCAAAACTCTGGTCGGTGGTCGGCGGCGCAGGAACTCTTGCTCCTTGGCCCTTCTGCCCCGTGCTGACCTAGATGCGGTCATGAAGGTCGGGGGAATGACGGCAGCGCAATTCTTGGTCGTGGGCCCTTTTCACCACGTGCTCATCTGGATGCGGTCATGAAGGTGGCAATGGATGCCGGTGTCGATTGCACCGACGGTCGTACTTCCTGGCGAACAGCCGCAGACTGGTGGCTGAGCGCTGCTCTGCGTCTTGTTCTGCGCCGCCTCACCTGGTGGTCGTGCTGCTAAGGCGGAGAAAGGCACGGGATGGTGGTTCTGACAACCGATGTTGGCGGGGCTCGATCAGGGGCGTGGTGATTATTGTTGTTGCTTGCGATGATACCCGTCGTCCTGATCCAACCGGTTTGGGGTTGGGATGTTGGAGTGGCTGGTTCGTCACCTAGATTAGCCCGTTGAGGTGACCACTTCGGCCTATGGCCACCGCTTTATTGCGGCGTCATCCGTCTTATTGCGGATTGCAGTGGCCACTAAAAGGTCTTCCTGAGGGTTTCTCCCTTTAGATCCACAATGATTTAGACAATAAGATGCAGACTATGGACAACGGCTTAATGCAGAGGGATGGTTGGGCAGCGATGACGGTTGCACATCGCATGTAGCTGCTAGGTCACGGAAAAGTGGTGGCGGTAACACATGACTAACGTCAATGGTGGTGTCAATGGAGCACCCGATCTCGAGTTCTGGGGTGAAAGCCTAGGCCTGACCCAAGTTGGTTATACTTGGCAATGGGATATTTTTACATCGTTACCTTGTTGAAGGCATTCCTCGGATACGCTTGGATTGGTTCATTAAGTGGAAAACCTAGATTTTGGCCTTGGGTGGTTGCATCCGACGATGGTGGTGTTTTGAGTGTTGCTTCTTTTCTCATCGTTCGTGCGGTGTCATGAAATGGTTGGTGCGGATTTGAAGTCGGCACATTGCAGATTTGTTCGCTTTGGGTTCTTTTTTCTTGTCTATCCATAGTTTTGGTCCTGTGTGACTTTGCTATTTGACGGCGTGTTTTCTGTATGTGTGCATTGATGTTGGTTATGTGTAGCCTAGCTATGAAAAAGCCGGGTGTGTGCTCATTGTGTATGTATCGTCTGGATGCTTTATTTCGAGGTAATAAAATCGAGCCTTTGTCTATGTTTTTTAATTTCTAAAGTCAAATTTATTACTACTTGTTAGCAAGTAGGCATGTGGTCCCAAAGCGTTCAGGAGCAAGTGCATCTCGCTCAGTGCGGAGGTGAACCAGCACTACCACAAGCAGAGTGTACGCCAGGAGCTGCACACATGGTGGAGGTACATTCCTATCTGTAGGAACTTATCGCCAACTTCAACTGGATGGCGAACAACGCTTGCATGGGTGTGTTCACTCAGCTGCACACCACGACATATAAAGAGATCACCCATGAGTTCGTCGCAACTATCGAGGGTGCTGTCGATATTTGAGCGGTGCAACATAGCCGCTTCACCATCAATGGCACTCCCTACAGGTAACTCTGCAGCGCCTCTGCGACATGTTTGGCTTCCCCAACCGCACTTTGAGTGACAGATGAACCCTTGCTTTGAATGATGGAGGACCTCCAACACAGTTACTTCATGAAACGTAATCCGTTCCGGGTAGCGGTTTTTCAAAAAGCTAGTATGTTAGCATCGGAAGATTATCACTTCACTTTTTTAAAATATAATGCATACCTGTGACAAAGTTTACAAAAAAATCATTATTAACAGTACCAAATCAACCATTAGATACACATAAAACATATTTTATACCATATTTATTTGGTATTACATAGGTTGATATAGTTTCCATCATATTGGCTCTGAAGTTTGACTGATAAAGGTAATATACACTGTGGAACGAAAATGACATTTCTATTTATTTATTAGTCTCACGGATTGTACACTTTATTACCAAAAATCACAGCACACAGACGCACGCATGAAACATGCATGCATGCATGGACAGACAGGGCGTACAATACACAGTAGAACGTCCTCCCTCCGTTCCTAAATGTAAGTCTTTGTAAAGATTTCACTATAAACCGCATACGGATGTATATAGATGCATTTTAAGTTTAGATTCATTTATTTTGCTTCGTATGTAGTTCACCTAGTGGAATCTTTATAAAGACTTATATTTAGGAACGGAGGGAGTATGAGCTAGCTGCTCGCTACAGCGCTTGCGCTGCCAGGCTTCCTGATGGACGGTGCCGCCTAGCAGCCCGTGCCGGAATAGGTGCAGCGGCATCTGGCTGCGCAGGGCGGCGGGGGTGTGCACACAAGGATGCAGACCTTCCCTTTTGGGCAGGGCACACACCCGCAGCGCCCGATGCACGTTGCTAGCGCGTCTGTGGGCTGCCCCGACGCGGCCGGGGCCAGCGCGGCCGCGCAGAGGGCGGCCAGGAGCATGACGGCGGCGAACTTGAGAGCCGGAGCAGCCATGAGATGAAAGTAGTGAGAGGAGAGGAGATGGTATGCTTTGGGTTTGGGATGATTAGATGGGAGGCCGAGACGCTATTTATAGGCTAGTAGTAGTTGATTAACCATCACGTAGATTGAATTGCGCACCGTGTAATATTGACTTCAAGTTACATGCTGATCTCGAGAGGATAACTCACGATATACAGTTGACGTGCAGAGGATCGTTTGTTGGAGTAATTATGCATCTATAGGATGCCATTAGTAGAAATTGATTGCAACTAGAACACCTAATTGACATGAACAGAGAAGGGTTTAGGGTTTCTTTACATGTCACGGGAGTAGACATGATCGCCTGCTCGGTGTAGGCGTGATGCAGGGGTGATGTAGTCGAAGTAGATGTTCTCCTCGACGTCCTGATTCCTTCAGGACGCCACCAGGACTGGCCGGGGACGGCGTCGGCGCTGGCTTAGGTCTTCCCGTCGCTGCAGCGCTCCCCCTGATCGGATGGGGTGAGAATATCGGGAGGAGAGAAAACCGTACGTGAATTATTATCGCGCAGGTGGCCAGCTCTCTCCCGTATCCTTTTATATGGCGCTGGCGACAGGGGACCCAAAACCTGAGTTGGTTTTTGGGCGCCCCCAATCAGGGCGCATTAGTTCTGATCGAGGCTCACGTACGTTGGTACATGGACCCCTTCACTTATCGTTATCCCTTCTTCCTTTTTTTCGGTTAGACTAATAGATCTAATCTGGCATGTTAAGCCGTCAGATCAAAATCAACATTCTCCCCCTTGATCGTTAGGTTTAACTTCATTCTCCCATTCTACATAGGAATGATGTACCAAAGTGAGGTGTTACAGCAGCTCGAAACGCCATAGAACCTCAACACTTATAGTACACCCGCCTATTTCGAAATGGAAAACATTTTGCTAATTGGGGAGTGGTTTATTTTAATGGTCCTCTTATTCCAGAATCATCAGGCCTCCAGTAGTCCCATGCCGGCAACATGCTCACGAAAAATACTGGGTGGTAAGCCTTTTGTTAGCGAATCCGCAAGCATATGCTCCGTTCTTATATGTTTAACATCAACTGTTTGATCCTAGATTCTATCTTTCACAACACGATACTTTATGTCAATGTGTCTGACAACATTACTTGACCTGTTGTTACTCGTATAGAAAACTGTTGGTTCATTATCGCAGTACAATAAAATTGGTTTAGATATGCTGTCAACCACTTTAAGTCCGGGTATAAAATTCTTTAGCCATACAGCCTGCCCAGTGGCCTCATAACATGCTACAAATTCTGCTTGCATCGTAGATCCAGCAGTTAACGTTTGTTTGGAGCTTTTCCACGATATAGCTCCTCCCGCGAGTGCGAATATATAACCTGACGTGGATCTCATACTATCCACACACCCGGCAAAATCAGAGTCTGAATAACCAACAATTTATAGGTTATCAGTTCTTTTATATGTAAGCATGAAATCCTTAGTTCCTTGCATATAACGCAAGACTTTCTTTGCGGCCTTCCAGTGGTCCGTCCTGGATTTGATTGGTATCTGCCAAGCACCCCGGTTACAAAACATAAGTCTGGGCGTGTACATACTTGAGCGTACATGATGCTTCCAACAGCTGAAGCATAAGGAACCGACTTTATCTGATCAGTTTCACATTGGTTCCTCGGACATTGAAATGTCCCAAACTTATCGCCCTTAACTATAGGAGCAGGTGAGGGTGAGCACTTATGCATATTGAATTTTTTCAGTACTCTCTCAAAGTATGCCTTTTGAGATAGTCCTAACGTTCCTCTGGACCTATCTCGATGAATCTCGATGCCGAGGACATACGATGCTTCACCAAGATCTTTCATATCAAAACTGGATGACAGAAAATTCTTGGTCTCATGCAGCATATCCTTATCGCTACATGCCAGTAATATGTCATCAACGTATAGGACTAAAAATGTGAACCTACTGCCTTTAAACTTAACGTATATGCAGTTGTCCACAACATTTTCGGCGAAACCAAAAGTTTTGATAATTTTATCAAACTTGAGGTACCACTCTCTTGAAGCTTGCTTCAAGCCATAAATTGATTTCTTTAGACGACATGCTAAATGTTCCTTTCCTTTCACAACAAAGCCTTCTTGCTGAGCCATGTAAACGTCTTCTTTTAAGTCACCATTTAGAAATGCCGTTTTAACATCCATTTGGTGTAGTTCTAGGTCGTAATGAGCCACTAATGCCATTATGATTCTAAAAGAATCCTTGGTTGACACAGGAGAGAAGGTTTGCTTATAATCAATGCCTTCTCTCTGTGTATACCCTTTTGCCACTAGCCTTGCCTTGAACCGTTCGACATTCCCTTTGGAATCGTACTTGGTTTTGTAGACCCACTTGTAGCCTACTTTCTTAGCTCCATCGGGAACTTCTACTAAGTCCCATATGTCGTTTGAGCCCATAGATTTCAACTTGTCTTCCATGGCAACCAACCATTTGTACGAATTTTCTCTTTTAATGGGTTCCTTATATGAGGTTGGATCCTCCACCTTTCCCATATCATTCATGTCCTCCATCAAAAAAGTGATATAATCATCTGATATGGCTTTCTTCCTCTCACGCCGTGGTCTACCCATGGGCGGAGGTGGTGGTGGAACATCATCATTTTCATTATTTTCTCGGAGATCCTCATTATTAGTTTCTGGATCACCATTCGACTGAGAGACTGAACCGTGAGATTCAGGATCATCAGATGTCACATTTCTTCGTATTGGAAAAACAATCTCTTGGATAGTCGGGGATGGTACACAAACCCGCTTCTCCTCAAGATCGATCTCCCTCAAATTTGTGACCTCATTATCCTCAAAAAATACCGCTTGTCTAGTCTCCACAAACTTGGTGGTGTGACTTGGAAAATAAAAACGATATCCCTTTCCCCTATGAGGGTATCCAACGAAGAAACAACTAACTGTTTTTGGATCCAATTTCTTAAGTTGTGGATTGAAAACTTTAGCTTCAGCAGGGTAACCCCACACCCGTAAGTAATTCAAGCTCGGTTTCTTTCCCGCCCACATCTCGTAAGGTGTGTTCGGTGCTGACTTAGTTGGAGCAAGATTTAGTATGTGTGCAGCTGTCTTTAATGCCTCTATCCAAAGGCTTACTGGTAAACTCGAGTGACTAAGCATGCTTCGCACCATATCCATAAGGGTGCGGTTGCGGCGCTCGGCCACACCATTTTGTTGTGGTTCACCGGGCATTGAGTACTGAGCAATGATTCCATTTTCAGATAAGAACTTGGCAAAAGGTCCAGGAATCTGCCCATAAGGAGCATGTCTACCATAATACTCTCCCCCGCGATCAGACCGTACAACTTTGATTTTTGCGTTCAGTTGATTTTCAACCTCCGCTTTATAGACTTTGAATTTCTCCAAAGCTTCCGATCGGTCACGTATGGGATAAATATACCCATAGCGGGAAAAGTCGTCTGTGAATGCAATGAACGAATCAAAACCATCTACAGACTTAACATTAAGGAGTCCACATATGTTGGTTTGTGAATTAATTCTAAAACCTCTGTGGCTCTTACTGCTCCTTTCTTAATTGTTTTTGCAAATTTTCCTTTGATGCAGTCGACACATTTGTCTGCATCTGAGAAGTCTAATGGGAGGAGTCTTTCATTTTTAACTAAACGTTCCATTCTCCCCCTCGAAATGTGGCCCAAACGACAATGCCACAATTTCGAAGAATTACTAACTCCTTTCCATTTCTTCTCAACATTAATTTCATCATTCACATGCATAATTGAATCATTATTAAGAGATAACATGTATAGTTGGCCTCGTCTAACACCGATGCCTACATTCTTATTACATTTGATCAAAGCAAATTGTTTCTTGCCAAAATGGCACTCATACATATCATCATCTAAACGAGAAACGGAAATCAAATTCCTACTTAAGGTAGGCACATAAATAACATTATTCAATCTAAGAGTGTGGCCAGTGTGTAGCTCCAACGTGAGAGATCCCACAGCTTCAACATCGGCCTCAACCCGTTCGCAACCTTAAGCTTCCTTGTTCCTCCTCTTATGGTTTGGATCGTATCGAATCCCTCTTTTGTTCATCCATTTTAGAAAGCCTGGGCAGTCCCTTTGATAGTGTCCCTCCTCTTTGCAGAAGTTACAAGCATTTTCTCCAGCAGTGGAGCTGCTAGGAGCAGAAGAAGAACCACTGGCTTCTTTACCCTTGAATGCCTTAGGGTTGAATGGCTTAGTGCCTTCTTTCTTGACTTGCCTTTTCTGAGGCTTAGGGAAACCTTGTCCGTCATGCTTTCTCTTGTTAGAGCCAACATGAAAGACATGGTCTTTCTTCTGCCTCATGATCCTCTCTTCCTCCTGGACGATCCTTGCGGTCATCTCAGAGAGTGGCCATTTTTCCTTTAGAGAGTTATAGTTGACCTTAAATTGTTCAAACTCTTCAGGAAGAGACCCAAGAATAATTATGACAAGAAGGGTTTCACTTAAAGAACACTCCAAAGCCTTAAGCTTGGTGAAAGCATTTACCACCCTCAATATGTGCTGCCTAACATTTCCGTCAACAGTGTATTTCTGAAGAAGCTTAGCAAAAAGCTCATGAGCATACACTTTGTCGGAGCCTTTAAATTGCTCCTCCATTTCAGTGAGGAAATCTTTAGCAGTGTCTTTCTTAGGGAGTGCTTCAGAAATGTCCGGCGATATTGTCGCTTTCATGATGAGAAGCGCAATATGGTTGGACTTGTTCCACTTTTCCATCTTAACATCATAGTCCTTCTTGAGTTCTGCATACCCTGTGACACCTGCCACAGGTGCCACAGGTTTTTCTTCCCTCAAGGCATAGTCAAATTCATTACAACCCAAACATAATTCGACTTGGGACTTCCAACGAGGGAAGTTACTCCCCGTAAGTGGTTCGATCGTGTCGGACCGGAATGGAGCGGAAGGTGAAATCATCATAAAAGTTCATAAGTAAACTTGCATGATTATAAATTTACGTTGGTAAATAAACAAACATGTCAAGTATTTAATTTCAACTCCATGTCAAAACACCGTTGGGCAGAAAAAACATGGAATTAAAATATCATAGGGGATGACTCAGAATAATAAAACAACGTTGGTCCGAATTAAAATTAGAGTCATTTCATTCTCAATTTAAACATCAACATAAAAAAAATATTATCATTATTTGATGTCTAAAAAAGGTTCATCATCCAAAAACACATAATAAATCCTGAATAAAATATCTCGTTGGTTCAATTTTACCCAGAATAATAATGTGTTCATTATATTTTTATGCATTTTCTGTTTTAAACGCTGCAAAAACATAATAACTATTAACTTAAATGCACTGGAAAAACAGAAAATGGCGACACTGATTTTGGCGCAAGAACCCCACGGCTGTCCGAAATGCAGCTCAGTCCAGTAGCGTTTTTTTTTGCTGGACTGAAACAACCTGGGCTGAAGCCTGCGGCCGGATATGGCCCATTAAAGCCCCGACGGCCCGGCTGGGAGCCGTGCGTCGCTTACAGCCGTTCGATTGAACCGGACGGTCCGTATCGCTCCCGATCGGAACAAAACAGCCGCCCGATCCAGAACCCATGGCGGCGCGGCGGCTGCGCTCGCCGGAGGAGCGTGCAGCAGGATGAATCCCGCGCGCTCCCCCGTTGAACGTTGCCCCGGCGTCCGTGCAGATGGCACATCAAGGAGGAAGGAGGGACGCCGGCCACTGCGACATGAGGAGCAACGGCGACTTGCTCGGCGTCGGCCAAGACAAGGGCGCGTCCATTCGGGCGGCGGCGGCGGCGGCTCAACTGCGTTCCGCGCGTTCGTCCCGAGGACGGCGGCATCGCGGCGTCTTCGCCCTCGCGCAACGGTGGGCGCTGTGCGGGCCCCGAAGGGAACAGGCGAGTACGCGGCGCATTCGGTGAGGATTTCATCTCATTCTCCCCAAAAATCGTATTCATCAGTGCTTAATTGATGAAAAACATGCCTAATTGAAAAATTAGGGCTCTACCGAAATTGGGGATTTTTTCTAGGGTTCTTGATGTGGGGATTCTACTGTTTGTATAGTGTTCAGACCTCTGCCTTCTAATGTGCTTAGCAAAAAAAAAAGAAACCAGTACTTAAACATGGTTGATTCTTATCAACCGTGACAGAACCATGAGCATTAAGGGTATCACATAATTATTTGCAGATGGCAATTGGCATGAATAGCAAACAGTAGCATGAGCATCAGGCTAAAACTTTAAATCTTGATCATAAAAAACCCTAATCCTGACTTGATCTAAACTTGATGTTGATCTACAGATCAATAATATAGGGACCTAATGCAATCAGAATTGGCGACTGATACCATTGTTGGGGTAATTATGCATCTATAGGATGCCATTAGTAGAAATTGATTGCAACTAGAACACCTAATTGACATGAACAGAGAAGGATTTAGGGTTTCTTTACATGTCACGGGAGTGGACATGATCGCCTGCTCGGTGCAGGCGTGATGCAGGGGTGATGTAGTTGAAGTAGATGTTCTCCTCGACGTCCTGATTTCTTCAGGACGCCACCGGGACTGGCCGGGGACGGCGGCGGCGGCTGGCTTAGGTCTTCCCGTCGCTGCAGCGCTCCCCCTGATAGGATGGGGTGAGAATATCGGGAGGAGAGAAAACCGTACGTGAATTATGATCGCGCAGGTGGCCAGCTCTCTCCCGTATCCTTTTATATGGCGCTGGCGACAGGGGAACCAAAACCTGAGTTGGTTTTTGGGCGCCCCCGATCAGGGCGCATTAGTTCTGATCGAGGCTCACGTACGTTGGTACGTGGACCCCTTCACTTATCGTTATCCCTTCTTCCTTTTTTTCGGTTAGACTAATAGATCTAATCTGGCATGTTAAGCCGTCAGATCAAAACCAACATCGTTCTCTCCGATGGGATCCTATTAGCTCGGGCTTCTGCCGTCCTCATTTGAATTTCAGCTAACAGCACACCTTTTTTGATGTTCTCTTGTTTTTCGTTGAACCCAGGCCGTACAGCATGCGTTCATACATGTGTATTGTACGGGCCAAATAACGCATTCGTTTTCACACATTCACACAAGCCAATATATAGTGGCCCAATCCGTTTGCGTGCGGGGAAAACAAAATGGCCCATTATATGGGAAATTCAATCAAAGAGCACAACACAGCATGGTTGATTAAGGGACAATTAAAAGAAAAAAGAAACATAAAAGAAAGGACAGTGCCAACACCGGTCAACTCAACCTCCACCATCAACATGCCCACAATCCGGACATGATTGAGCAAGCTCATCGATGACTCCTTCAAGAAGGAAAACAACACTCTTGGGCGCCGAAATCGCTGGCATAGATCCTCGTTAAAGATTTAAGTTTCGCCCGGACACCAACCAAGCAGTGAAACTAGCTAAAGAGTTTTACAAGTACAGAGATGTTGAATTGGCTGCATATTGACTTTGAAAATGGTTGCAAAATCATTTAGATAGCAATAGTTCCTGTCATACAAGCAAGAGGCTGAATTATCCGCATTTTGACTTTGAAGAGGATCACCGAGATCTTGCCCGGTAGTGATGGTCTACATGCTGCTAGAAACTTGAACAAGACTCAAGTAACAAACACGATAGTTGATGAACTGTTCGGGTAATCGGTCGATAAGCTTGTGATCAAAATTTTGCAATGCGAAAAAGGACCCTCCTTCTGCTACAATGATTATGCTAACCGAATCTATAGTTGGGTGATGTTGAGGAGCCTCCCGATGCCCAGGTACCCTGCCAGAGGGATGGTGTAGTCTGTGACCACCCTCACGGGTGCTGGCCCCGTCAAGAGGAGCCCGCCATGGTCCGTCCTGTGAGAGAGCCATGCCAACATCACACTCGATAGCAGGGAGAGGTTGACGCCTGCATTTCCTGGCAATAATTTTAGACACTCTCCTCGATGGGAGATGAGATATATATTACAAGAGAATGTTCAAAGATTTGTTACCTTCAAGAACTTCAGGAGACACCAATGTAATGAGCGATTCAGCAGCATACTGGATAATAGAGTATGTGCTCGTGACTTGAAGATGAATATAATGCCCACTAGCAATGTAATTTGAGAAGCTATGAAGAGTTTCCTGTCAAAACGTCAACAACTTTGGTAAGATGTCCACTCTGAAATTTTGTTGGCAAGGCCACGGCAGCAGAAAACTATTAACGCATATAGGCTAAAGATAGCACAACACTCTGAAGGACTCAGACGCAATTGAAAACAAACCTGTCCTCGCACATGTTGCTGACAAATGTTCCAACGACAACGTTAATAGATTTGGAACATTATTTTGGTTGATAATTAGTAAAATAGCCCATGCGTTGCAATGGGAGAAGAAATACGACACGCCCCGAATCCAATAGCCATGACTGAAGGCCCCAATAGGAGAACGTCATTTATGTCCACGTGCATCACATCTGTGTTGCAGCTTATCCGCCTTCCCACCTTCGCTGACGGTGGCCTCAGTGCTCACACAACCACACTGTGTTTGAGTGCACTTTAGCTATATTTCAGTCAGCTTACTTTTAGTTTTGTGGTCAGTCAATTTTCTGGCCCTTGGATTATGCTTTGAGATTTGAGTAGTGTTTCTATTTTTTTCTGTCATGTTTTGCTGGTGTACTGGGCTGTTTGGATTCGAGTGACCCCTATTTTGGTTTAGTCAATTTCCTTCTTGGGCTGAATTTTGGTGTGTGCATGCTTTTTTCCATGGGTTTGCTTTTGTTTTCTGCACGTGTACGCTTTTATTTTTCTGTTTTTCAGTTCAGGTTTTTTTATCTGTATTTCTGGATGTTGTGCGTGTGTAAATGATACATGTACAAATTACATTAAAGTACAGAAACTTCACTCTTCAATGTTTATTCTACATATTATAAAAAGTGCATTTTTTGTGCTAATCATGTGAATTTTTTTGCTTTCCCATTTTCCTTATTCTTTAAGGGTAATCACAATGCTAATTCTTTTGCTAATTAAATACATTTTCTATTATTATCTGTATGTACGCATGAAAGTTCAATACAATATTTGTGTAAATTATACTAGACTGCTAAAGTTGCATTATTATATGTGTATTCATTGCATATTATAAAAAGTGCAATGTCACTGCAAAGTTGTGTGAAAGTTTTTTTATTTTCTTTCTTCTTAAGAGTAATACCAATGTCACTAATTTACTCTCTCTTAGAAAACTTTATTTGTTTTATTATGTTTAGTTTTTAATTCATTTCCTGTTTTTAAGGACGATACCAATGCCACTAATTTATTCCTTGTTAAAAACTTTGTTTTTATGTAAAATTCAATATTATATGTTTATGCTTACATAACTAAAAAGTGCACTTTATTTGTAAATGGTGTGCAAATTGTATCATTATTGTTTTTTACTTTCTTTCTTCTTAAAGGGTGGTACCAATGCCACTATACTTCATTTCTTCTTAGAAAATTAATTTTTATTTTTGTGTTTGTAAGTAAGTATACACGCAAGTATGATACACCATGTGTGTGAATTATAGTAGAGAGCAAAACCTGCACTGTATATGCTTAATTTTTGCAATTATAAAAGTGCAATTTCAGGGCATACTTGTGTGCAAGTTATTTTTTAATTTTCTTTCTTCTTAAAGGGTTTCATTTTTCCCTAGAAGACTTCATTATTATTATTTTTATATTTTCTTTATTCTTAAATGGTTCCATTCTTACATAGAAAACTTCATTATTTTGTTTGTTTTAGTTTAAGTATTTTTTTAAAGGGTTTCATTATTCCATAGAAAATTTCCTTATTTTATTTTTGTTTTCTTTTTTATTTTCTTTCTTCTTAAAGGGTTTCATTCTTCCCTATAAAACTTCATTATTTTATTTCTGTTTCTCCTTTTTTTTCTTATAGGTTTCAATCTTCCCTAGAAAATTCATCATTTTATTTTTTATTTTTATTTTTTTCTTCTTAAAGGGTTCTACTCTTCCGTAGAGAAAGAAAATCCTCATATTGGTATCATTTTAATTTTTATTTGATTTCATTTTCTTTCTTTAACGGTAATCCCAATATCGTTCCACTATTATATGGTTACCATTCTGTATTATAAAAGCGCAATTTCTGTGTAAAATGTGCCATTTTTTTCGAAACCCTTCTATCTAAATTGTGTGTAAGTTTTGTCAATATTTGAGTTGATTTCTATATTTTATTTCTTTTTAATGATAATACCAATTCCACGAGTTATACCTTCTGAGGAAACTTCTTTGTTGTGGAAAACTTTCACCAGTATATACTTATTGTTGCAGAATATAAAAGAAATGCAAGAAAACACTTCTTTCACCATTTTATTTTTTTCATGTCTTTCCTTTTATAACGGCAATACCGATGTCACTAATCCATTACTTTTCAGAAAATACTTCTTTTACGGAAATCTCACTATAATATGCTCAGTTATGCTTAATTTTATTTTTTCTGTTTTCTGTTTCTATGTGATTTATTTTTTCTTTTTTCTTTTCTTTATTTTTTTTTATTCTTTATGGGTTTTTGGTCGAGTGTAATTATACACACACAAATACTATATAATATTTTCCAAAATTTCCTGATTATATGATTATTTTTGCATATTAGGATAAAGTGCAATTTCGGTGCAAAATTGGGCGCAAGTTGTATTTAATTTTCTTTCTTCTTAAAGGAAATACATTATTTCATTTACATTATTTCATTTACATTATTTCATTTACACTATTATATTATACTTCACATATTTCAGAAAGTGCAATTTCAGTGCAAATTGTGCGAAAGTTTTGAAAGCATTTTCTTTTTCATTGCACATATAGTCACTAATGATTGCATATAACATGTTGTGTTGTCGTTCGGAGAATGGCTGTGATGGTTGGTTTTCCTTGTGATTAATTAAATGCTAAAAGCATTGCTTAATGAACTAAATAGTGCTCATGAGATTGTGTGGTTGTGTGCATGCATGCATCGCATGGAAGTGATTAAAGGACTAGTTCCAGCTCCGCTCCAGCCACACCTGAGCAGCACTACACATCATGCATGGATGGAGTCTCAAGATCAACCCATACAACGCTTTGTCCCTTCATTCCCACTTGGAGCAAATCGACCGAAACAAATTTGGGTCAGTCGACTGACCCAAATTTCGTTTTCGGTTGATTGATCTCTAGCCAGTCCCGTTTGAGTGTGGAGTCTCTTTCTTCACATAAGATGAGAAATCTACTTTCTTTTGCCCCCTGGGAGGTTTTGTTGAGGTATGCATACTAGGTTATAGATGGTTTCTTTCTTCCGAATGTGGTTTTGCTAAGGTGTTGATTTCTACTCCGGATATACACCCGTACTAAACAAAGACAAATCATGCGCTACTGATTAATATTGCACCCTAAATTGCATTTTCAAAATGTTTAACGGGTAAAACGACATCATACTCAAATTCTACACTTTTTCTAGTCAATTTTCATATATAAGTAAAAATTGGAGTTAGGGTTTAGAAGATATGAATATTTCTTAAAAGTATTTTAATCTGCATATGGATTGCGGTTTATTAAACAAAATATCAGGTGGAGATATTCATTTTCCTGAAGAGGCGGATAAGATATTAGGTGGCTGTTTGATACCGCCAGAAAGACAAAATAAAATTCTAAGGAACAAAAAAAAGGGAAAATTGGGTCTACGTTCAACGAGCAAAAAATTCTCAACAGCAAAGAAAGGTATTTTGTTTCCGTTCGCCCTACAGTGGCATATGAAATGGACGAAGGAAGAAATTTAGCAACACTTTTCCCTCAGGATCTCTTGCAAGAAGAAAATAATCTCCAAACATCAACTAGAGAACGAAGGATCACCGTGTCGGCCGCAAGAGCAAGAGAAGGGAAAGGACATGACCTCTAAGCCAGTGTGAGCGGAAGGTTTTCTGGGTTCACGTAAAATAGGACCATGGGTCAAATAGCCGAAAATCAAGGGGTTTTCTGTGAAAAATGAAACCTTATTCTAGTCACTTGAAATATGACCGAGGTCCGCATAAATATATTTTATATTGCATTTATTCGGTATTATATAGGTTGATAGTTTCAAACATATTTGGCCAAACATTTTGAAGTTTGTATACACAGAAACCAAGATAACATTTCTAATTGTTTTTTTGGCTCACGGTAGCCAACGACTGAGCTAGTTGCTCCCAATTAATTAACCAATAGGCCACTGTAAGGCTTGAACATTTCGATGAGAAACTGACCAACAACCCGAACGGATCGACCGTTGACACATTATTACCACACAAACACACGCACATGCAGTAAATGCATGGATCAACAAGGCTTACAATACACAGTAGAACGTATGAGCTAGCTGCTGCCTGCTTGCGGTGCCACACAAACACACGCACATGCAGTAAATGAACGTATTAGCGCATGCGGTGCCGGGCTTCCTGACGGATGGTGCCGTGGCCATGGCCGCAGCCGCCAGCCGGTCTAGCATCCCGTGCCGGAAAAGGTGCAGCGGCATCTGGCCTCGCAGGCCGGCGGGGGCGTGCACACAGTGATGCAGACCTGCCCTTCGGGGCAGGGCACACACCCGCAGCCCTCGATGCACGTCGCGAGCGCCTCCATCGGCTGCCCCGACGTGGCCGGGGCCAGTGCGGCAGCGCAGAGGGCTGCCAGGAGCACGACGGCGGCGAACTTGAGAGCGGGAGCAGCCATGAGATGAAAGAAGAGGAGAGGAGAGGAAATGGTATGCTTTTGGATGATCAGACGTTAGACGCAGACGCTATTTATAGGCTAGTAATAGTAGATGATTAAGCATCACGTAGTTGGACGTTAGACGCAGTTGCTCGTGCTCTCCAGCCCTCAACCGTTGACACTTTATTAACATTTTGACATTTAGCTACAGCACACGTTTTGTTGACTTTCTCTTCTTTTTCGTTGAACCTAGGCCGTACTGCATGCCTTTTTCATTGATTCCAGGCCGCAGTGCGTGCGTTCATACATGTATAACTCTGAAGCAATCCGGTTTACATACCTTCGGACCAGATAATAGTGGTGGTCAAATCTGCTTGAGGGTGGAAACAACAGAATGGCCTGGTTTATATGAGAATTCAGGTCCAACAACACGAGATGGCACGATTAATTAAGTGACAATTAAGAAAACATAAAAGAAACAAAAAATGCAGTCACCGGCTTAGCCTCCATTACCAACATGCCCACAACCCGTAGACGATGAGCAAGCTCTTCAAATATGCCTGCAGGAGGGAAAACTACACTGGCATTGACCTTCATTGACGACTTAAGTTTCGCCTAGAGGCGCGCCCACAAACACCTCGCCAAACCTCGGGGAAGAGGCTGGCCACATAATCAGCCCCCCTCGTCCCAAGGCAACCAGTGAACCAACCAATTGCAGGCTAGTAGTAGTGGCATCTCTCCAAACAGATAGTGTGGTGTGGTGAACAAATTATAGTTGGGTAGCGGTTAAATTGCAATATTTATATTAATGACTATGATCATTCATGGCAAATCTTGTATAGGCATTACGTCTATGATATGTAGACCATTATCCAACTTCATGTACAACTAATACTCCACCCCAAGACCGCTATTGATCATGCATTTTTAATTATTATGTTCAAAACAAATAGAGCACAGCAATAAGCATGATGACATAGCGTAGGTAATAAAATTACCATCCAAGTGTTATATAGAAACCATCATTTTATCCTTAGTGGCACAATACATGATCAATCCCTTATTGCCACTGGGATAGATTACACTGCAAATTGAACCCACTACTATGCACAACTACCTCTGAAGAACAACCTATCAATCTTGGCTAGAGACAACAAATACACATGGCTACTTATTTATAAAGCAAAGAAACTTCATAAGATTCAATACAATTTAAGGAACAATCTGATCATAAAGTGACAATTCATCATATCCCAACAAAAAACAAACACTGATTAGATCATATTGATCCCGACCATGTGAGGTCGCTCACGAAAACTTTTATTGAGTCACAAGGGAGAGAGTATGTCATCTAACTACTGTTATGGATTTCAAGGTCCTAAGGAAACTACTGACACCTTACCATAAAGGTAGCAAGGTTGCTGAAAATGGCTCCAGTGATGGATTCCCCCAATGGTAGGGTGCCGGAACATGCCTCCAGATTGGATCTCCCCGGTACAAGAACCTGCGGCGGCGTAAAAAATCCCGAAAAAAATGGTACCAAGGATTTCTTGATTTTTAGTATTTATAAACGAAAGAATAGATGTAAGACGGTGCACACGAGGGCCACGTGGCCATGCCACAAGGGTGACCCCCCGGCAGCTCCCAACACTTTCTAGTATCCTTGTGTCTTGAAAAAATATCATATTAGATCCCCATGATTTTTATTCCCGTATAAATGGATTTTTTGAAGAGTTAAAAACATGCAAAAAATAGCAACTGGCTCTGTGCACTAAATTAATAGGTTAGTCTAGAAAAATAATAAAAAATAATATAAAAAGTATTTGAAAGTGATATTATAATAGTGCGAAACAACCACAAAAATTAGATACATTCAAGACGTATCACATCACCATCAGTGCCCCGGAACAGTCACCGTGACGTCACGGAAGCCGTCAGGGCTACTACGGCTTAGACTTCTACCGGTAGCTACGAGGTCTACCAACGCCTGGGCACGCAACGAAACTCCGTGAGGAGTAAATCCTATCACTACTGGCTCCACATTTGCCAGCAGGATGTTTTTGGTGATGCCTCTGTGTGCCATGCTCATTGCCATCCATGTGTTCTTTTGGACAAGCGATAGGGGGATCATTTTATGTAAAACACATGCCTGATCCATTCAGTTTAGCATATGCGAATATTCATACAATAAAATATATTCAGTGATATCATGAATCATTAATTAATTATATTATTTTGCTTGATACAAATTAGGTAAGTGCTTAAACGCGACCCATGGAGGATGAATTTCACCTACATTCTTGACTCTTTGATCGCATGGGTAGGTCGCTCAATGGGCCTCTATCAAATTACTTTTGGGGACCATCTATCCTAGACCCTAACAATCTCATGGACTTTATCTAATGTCGACTAATCGTTGTTACCTACGTGGAAGGAAAAGGAAAGAAGATGATGAAGTGAGGCTACCATGTGTCGAGTAAGCTTCATTATATCATCAATCTTATATGTTATCTATCTATACCTACTAATTTGAGACTCCCTACAAATTCCCATGTTAATTAGTTAATTAGAGTCGTTAATCTGGTGGGCTCAAGTTATTATGGTGCACATCAACTCATATAATCCCGATATTAATCAGGAACTGATACAAGAGCCAAATAATGTTTCCCTTGAAAATAAAAGGCTATAAACCTTTCTCAAATATATGGCAAAATAGATTGGATCCTAATCTCATTACACCGACCCTTCTTCCATATTCTTTCTCTCTTGGATCCGATCTTTGTTACCAAAAAGGTTTTCTAAACAAAAACTTATCATACATCTTAATTAATAGTCTCATGCTAGAAAAAGTATGCAGTGTAAAATTCGGACGTAGAAAAACTTTTAGCACATATAAAGAGGATGTAATACCCGTAAATGATACAGTATGCATACAAAAATATGTACCGTACAGGCTTAATCGTTGTTACCTACGTGGAAGGAAGGATATATACATTGTAGATTGATCTTTTCATGTGGACAAATTCGGTCAAGCTTCTCTACGACCTAATCATTGTTGAACATTTTACATATGAAACAATATGCTATATTAAATATATGGTATATAGTCGAGAAAAGTATCAACTTCACCATGTTGACATAGATTTTAATATATAGCCCGTTGAGTTGAGAAGTGAATAGACAATAGAACCTCGGGATTTTGTTTATGGTTGTTTTCTATGAGTTCATATAGCAAAGCAAAGGTGAAGTATGATATGCCTTATAAAGAGCAATAGTGACCAGTCAGAAAGTTTTTATGATGATTTATGGTCATAGCATGAGATTAGAGACGTTTCATGAGTTGAATCAAAGTACCTTGGAAGAGGTACAATTTACTTACAACAACAAAGAACAATTGTCATTTTGAGGAAATAAAGTACTAAAAGGAATAGCAAGTTCCTTTTTACTAACCAAACAAAAGTTCAGCTTGGAGCTACCATAACGAGCAATTTAGTATTAATTGTCTTTATTACGTGTAACACCATGAATAGCTTTCTTAGCATGATTGTTCTTCTACCTGGTTTGCTTCCAAGGTACTAGAGGAGAAATTCTCCCAAATCTAACATCTTGAACAAGAGAGGTTATGTTTAGTATAAACTTACCCAAGTTGATTTGGATACAAATTTTCTTCCCCATATTTATGAGATAATGGTAAGAGATTTTTTAAGTCATATGTGAAATAAATACACTTTTGAAAAGGTTTTGCATTCCGTATATGTTGAGGGATGCAATTTATATACTACTATGAGAAAAGATGAGATGTAGTGAAGTATGTAAAAAAAAAGAGTGCAAACTAAAGTGTGCATATGGATACGCTTGAAACATAAATACAACTGAAATCTTAAGTTACAATAAAATAAGAAATAAAAATAGATGGAAACTATGTGGATCAAATGCATCAAAATCTTAATTAAGAACCCAAATATATTGTTTACACATAGTTAGAGTTATAGATTGTAAATATGAAAAATAAGTGTCATAGAAACTTTACTATGCAACAAAGGCACATCATTATAATGCATGCAACAACCAAATAACTACAATGAACCCCAAATGACCTAATGTAATTTTGCCCGCCAGTGAGGGCTTACATGCTCCTTGAAACTTGAACAAGACTCAAGTAAAAAACACAATAGTTGATGAACTATTTTTTGAATCTGTTGGTAAGATTGTGATAAAAAAATTGCAATGTGTAAAAGGACCCTACTTCAGCTATGATGATTACTCTAACCGAATCGACCAACCAACATATTTGACTACCCCTTCGGGCAATCGATCACATATCCCTCAGTGTTTTCCAATCCGGAACTGATGGTCACTGCAATTACAACAATGGTCCATCATGGCCATCAAAATAGTGAGTTGTAGTTCAGGTGCACACGCTCGATGCTACGTAGATCCCCAACGAGGGTAGCAGAGTGACGTTGTGGAGGCTCCCGATGCCCAGGTACCTTACCATAGTGATTGTGCAGTCCGCGAGCACCCCCGCAAGCGTGCATGCCTCCATCGAGAGGAGCCCGCCATTGTATGTCCCAAGGTAGAGTCGTGGCTACATCACGCTCACCAGAGAGATAGGTTGATGCCCGCATTTCATGGCAAGTATTTTAGACACTCTCCTCGGTGGGAGATGAGACATATACGGCAAGAGAATGTTCAAAGATTTGTTACAGTCAAGAACTTCAGTAGACACTAATGTAACGAGAGCTGAGGCAACATACTAGATAACAGAGTATGTGCTCGTTGTCGGTGTCAAAGCCAGCGGATCTCAGGTAGGGGGTCCCGAACTGTGCGTCTAAGGCTAATGGTAACAGGAGGCTGGGGACATGGTGTTTACCCAATTTCGGACCCTCTCGATGAAGGCAATAACCTACTTCCTGCTTGATTGATCTTGATGATATGATTATTACAAGAGTTGATCTACCACGAGAACATAGAGGCTAAACCCTAGAAGCTAGCCTATGATTATGATTGTTCTTGTCCTACGGACTAAACCCTCCGGTTTATATAGACACCGAAGGGGGCTAGGGTTACACAGAGTTAGTTACAGAGAAGGAGATCTAACATCCGAATCGCCAAGCTTGCCTTCCACGCAAAGGAGAGTCCCATCCGGACATGGGGCGAAGTCTTCAATCTTGTATCTTCATAGTCCAATAGCCCAGCCAAAGTATATAGTCCGGCTGTCCGGATACCCCCTAATCCAGGAATCCCTCAGTAGCCCCTGAACCAGGCTTCAATGACGATGAGTCCGGCGAGCAGATTGTCTTCGGCATTGCAAGGCGGGTTCCATCTCCGAATACTCCAAGGTAGATTCTGAACACAAGGATCGTGTCCGGCTCTGCAAAATAATTTCCACATACCACCGTAGAGAGCATAGCTTTTCATGAATCGAAACTGCTGACAATTTTTTGTAACTTGATATCACACTGTGCCCCGGTCCTTATCTGAACCGTTTCTTAACCAGCTGCTGCACATATTGCAAGGCGGTTTTCTGGGCACGTCTTGTCGAAGTAGAGATCGTGTCCCCTTATCACGGGATTTTCATCAATATGGGTGTGGGTAACCCAACCGTGCCATCAATCCCGGCGAGTGGGGAACGATAAGGTTCTACTAGGCAAGCGGGGAGGCACAAAGTTTTTATTGCCTCTATAAAGAGATAAGGCCTCCTCTTTTTCACCCACACATTCTCCTCCTTCTGCTCGTCCATTCCCTTTCGCTCAAGCCCTAGCTCCCAAGCGTTCGTCTTCTCCACCAAAAGAGGTTCCCCGAAAATGTCCGGATCCAGAGCAGGAGGCAAATGGATGGCCTCTACCGTCCAGGAGAAGGATATCAAAAAGCTTCGGGAGTCCAGGTACCTGGCCAAGAAAACTAGCCATCGTCTACCGACGGCGGGACAGATCGTCCCTACTCCAGAGCCCCACGAGAGGGTTGTGTTCCTCCCTCATTTTGTCCGCGGGCTCGGGTTTCCCCTTCACCCATTTGTTCGCGGCATCATGTATTATTATAGGATTGATTTTCATGATCTATCCCCTAATTCTTTTCTCAACATCTCAACGTTTATCGTCGCGTGTGAGGCCTTTCTCCGTATTTTTCCACACTTCGGCTTATGGCTGAAGATCTTCAATGTGAATCCCAAGGTGGTGAACGGCAAGCACGCCGAGTGCGGAGGCGCCATGATGAGCAAGATGCCCAAGGTCACATGGCCGACATGCACCTTCAATGATTCCGTCAAGGAGTGGCAGCAGCAGTGGTTCTACATCACTGAGCTGCCCGGCAAAAAGTGGGCCGCTGCTCCGGAGCCCCCCCTGCGGCTTACGTCCTGGCGCAAGAAGGGCCTGAACTGTTCCTCGTCTGACAAACTGTCGGTGCTCCAGGAGAGCGTGAAGGGTATGGTAGACAAGGATGTCAAGCTTGTCAAAGTAGTCCAGGTGATGTTAGTTCGCCCGGTTCTTCCTTGTCAGCACCGGGCCTGCAATTTGTGGGAGTACGACCCGGCCGAGCACCAGACCCTACGGGAGCTCTATGACTCCTCGCACGAGGATATCTGGAAGGTGCTCTTCAAGTCTGGCAAACCGTGGCCGGACTCCGCCGAGGACCGTGGGTACCAACTGTCCCGCCCTGCAAGTCCGATAAGTCATCACTATGTTTTGTCCATCCATGTGTTTTGTTGGCATATCCCGAGGAAGACGCTTTAACGTGCTTTCCACAATTATCCTAGGGATGGACGAAGAAGGCGGGGCGGATACACTGTCCGGCTCCGCTGCCGGAAGAACCGGCTGAACCACTTCTGACGAAGATGCTGGTCCCAGCGCCTTACAAGGCACCGAAGAAAGAGGCCTACAAAGAGGCCAAGGAGACCAGGAGTGGCTCCGTCGCCGCGGTGCTTCAGACACAAAATCCAAAGACTCCAATGCCCATCCTTCCTCTGAAGAGGACGAGGAGTAGGAAGAAGACGAGTCCCCCATATGGGGAGGAAAGAAAAGGATGGCCTCCTCATCCTTGGAGGCCAAATTGCCTAAGAGGGGAAAAACCCCCTTCCAGACGCGTCCACCACGGCTACCGATAGCAGCCCGGAGTGGGATCCCAGGGCCCAGCCCCTGGTAAACTCGTGAGTACATGAAATCCGAACACGCCTATGCGTCCAGGATCACTAAGGTGTAATATTTTAATTTGCGCCACACTTTTTGCAGCCCCGCGAGGTCTCGCGCCGAACAGTCCTCATCGGAGGATTCGTTGAGCTCAGATGCCCTAGAGAGCGAGACACCTCCGAAGGCCCCTTCCCTGAAGCCTGGGCATGACACCGAGGTGTGGTCCCAGAAGGACCCAGACCAGGGAGGGCACGCCTCAGGGGCCGGATATATGGGAGCGATGGCTCCCATGAGCGTCGATGGCGGGGACGATCTTGGATTCGGCCCGCAGCCGGACACAGTCCCGGAGACCTTTGAGGCTCTAGGATCAGGTAGGCAGCCCCCTTGATTGGAGGAGGCGAGCCTGCTCCATCGGCAACCTCTGTCCAACCAGAGGTGCAGGGCAGCTTATCGCTAGCGCTAAAGAGTGCTTCCGTCGTCGATGAACATCGCGCCCTTACGGGTGCGGTGATTGAAAAGATTCAGTCCGCTGAGAGTGGACTGAACGAATCCTGCATCAGCCTTATAGAAGGCTTTTGAGGTATGTTTTAGGAGCTTTTGAAGATTGTCATAGTATGGATAGTAGCCCCTAATACACTGTCCGGTGAAAGAGAGAACCGGACAGAGGATCAAATTTCCGTTCACAGGAGACTCAGTTGTTGACATATATCTCTTCCTTTATAAACAGGCGTCTGTAGCGACTACCGCCTCTCATACTGAGGAAGTATCCAGACTGAAGCAGAGTCTGGAGCGAGCCGAAGAAGAACTTGGCCGAGTGAAGAAGGAGTTGGAGGACAATCAAGGTATGTCAAAACCTTGTTAAGTTTAGCACAAATGAGTAGGTGTGCCTGATGAAAATATTTGTATTGTGCGCTCTAGGGGCAAATGCCAAAATTGAGGCGCTTCAGAAGGCTGTGGCCGAAGCCGAAAAGAAGGCAGCCGCGGAGTAGGATCTTCGCGAGAAGCACGAGGCCAGGGTCATTGAAGCTGAACAAGAGCTCCAGGAAGCCGTGAAGAAAAGCGAGACTTTGGAGCAGACATAGTTCGGCCAAGAGTCTCCTGACAAAGAGAGAGACCTTAATGAGTTTAGCACGTCACCGAAGCGTGAGTGCTGAAAGATGTCCACGGTGGTGAACTCCATGATCGGTGCCCAATCAGATTCGATGGGCACGTGCGTGCGCGGTTCGGATCCTGAGGCCGGAGACGAGTCCGGTGGTCCGGCGACACAGATTTCCTTAGAGGTGGAGTCTGTGTTTGGCTCCAACGCCGATGAGTGTGCGGCCTCCGTGGCGGGGTCCATCCACCCGTCCTGGGATGGCGCAATCTGCTCCAAATTGAAGTCTGGAGCTGCAGCAGGTGCGATATCCCGAATACTGTCCAACGGCAGATCTAAGTTGTGCTTGTCGTGACCGTTCGGCGCTCCTAACGTGGGCCTGAATCCGTCGAAGATCAAGTCTCCGCGGATGTCGGCTGTGTAGTTAAAGTTTCCAAACCTGACCTGATGGCCAGGGGCGTAGCTATCGATCTGCTCCAGATGGCCAAGCGAGTTGGCCCGCAGTGCGAAGTCGCCGAACACGAAGATCTGTCCGGGGAGAAAAGTCTCACCCTGGACCGTATTGTTGTTGATGATTGAAGGAGCCATGAAACCTTGCAGCGACGACACAGAGGAACTCTCAATGAAAGCACCAATGTCGGTGTCAAAACCGGCGGATCTCGGGTAGGGGGTCCCGAACTGTGCATCTAAGGCTAATGGTAACAGGAGGCTGGGGACACGATGTTTACCCAGGTTCGGGCCCTCTCGATGGAGGTAATACCCTACTTCCTGCTTGATTGATCTTGATGATATGAGTATTACAAGAGTTGATCTACCACGAGATCATAGAGGCTAAACCCTAGAAGCTAGCCTATGATTATGATTGTTCTTGTCCTACGGACTAAACCCACCGGTTTATATAGACACCGGAGGGGGCTAGGGTTACACAGAGTCGGTTACAGAGAAGGAAATCTAACATCCGAATCGCCAAGCTTGCCTTCCACACAAAGGAGAGTCCCATCCGGACACAGGGCGAAGTCTTCAATTCTGTATCTTCATAGTTCAATAGTCCGGCCAAAGTATATAGTCCGGCTGTCCGGACACCCCCTATTCCAGGACTCCCTCACTCGTGACTTTGAAGCTAAAAGTAATGCCCACTAGCCATGTAATTTTAGAACCCATCAAGTGTTACTTGTAGAAATGGCAGCAACATTGGTAAGATGCCCATTCTAAAATGTTGGCAGGGCAGCACAAAACTATTAATACCTGTAGGCTTGGTAACAGAAATTGTGAACGGCTCAGATGCAAGAGAAAAAAACAATTCCACTGATTCTACCTTTTCTTGTACTCCAGGAAAGTCATGTACTCTCTACATATACGCCCATGAGACTCCAGTAATTACACATGGCAACTAAAGTAAATTACACATGGCAACTAAAGTTAATTACACACGCGTTCACGCTCACGGGCTGGGGGTGAGTAGTTGCCACATAGGGTCGTGTGGGCCGTCGTTGCTGCACCTGAATGTGTGGGCAATATTGAAGTTCTCCCACACAGGGTCGTGTGGACTGGCTCCTGGGGACGACCGGACGAGTCGTGTAGTTGGGTGTCCATTGTGCCAGACGTGTGTTGAATATCGGCATCCTAATTTTTTATCTAGTTCAGGCTGATGGTTCGGATACCCTTAGGTCCCGCGGTACTCGTAGCCAGACTTTAGTATGCTCATTCTACTTTCGACATGCCAGAGGACTATCTCTCTCCTTCAAAGGATGAAGGATGGTGTCTCCTGAAAGCTGTAACTTCGTGAACGTAATTCGTGTAGGCTACCGATTTTTCATAGGGTGTGGCTAGGTCTTAGTCGACTGAGATTTAACTAAGTTTAAGTCAAGTGACATAACATGTAGAAAAGAAAAACTATATAGAAAATTTTGGACAGGTCTCCACGTAAGATCCCGAGGATATAGAATCGACTGAGACTTGGTTAAGTCTTAGTCGACTGAGATTTAGCCATCCCGTTCTTCATAAAGCTAGGATGTTACCATCCTGAAATAATCTCCTGATTTTGAAATATAATGCACATTCAGTTTGACCCATGTCAAACATAGTTAAGTTTGACCTTTGACCAAGTTTACAAACAATCATTATTGACAATACGAAATCAACCATTAGATCCACATAAAAGATATTTTTATACTATATTTATTTGGTATTTTATAGGTCAATATACGTTTCGAGTATACTTGCTCTGAAATTTGACTATGATGAAAGTAATATACACTGTGGAACGAAGATAACATTTCCATATATTTATTTTTGTCTCATGGATCGATCCGTTGACATTTTATTAGCACATCACAGCACAGACACGCACAATACATGCAGACATAAAGGGCTTACAAGTTACTCCCTCCGTTCGGAATTACTTGTCACAAAAATGCACGTGTCTACAACTAAAAACCATCTAGATACATTCATTTTTTCGACAAGTAACTTCGAATGAAAGTAGTACAATATAGTGTTGGCTCTGACAGACGCAGCGGCGGCGGGCGCATGTGGCGTCGCCAGTTCGCAGCCGGGCCTAGCAGCCCACGCCGGAGTAGGTGCACTCGCATGTGGCCTTGCAGGCCGGCGGGGTCGTGCACACGGCGGGGCAGAACTTCCCTTCCGGGCAGGGCACACACCCGCAGCGGTCGATGCACGTGGCTAGCCCGTCATCAGTGGGCTGCCCCGATGTGGCCGGGGCCAGCGCGGCGGCGCAGAGGGCGGCCAGAAGCATGACGACGGCGAACTTGAGAGCGGGAGCAGCCATGAGATGAAAGGAGAGGAGAGGAGGTGGTATGCTTCTGCCTTCTGGGTTGATTAGACGGGAGCCGAGGATGCTATTTATAGGCTAGTAGTTGAATAATGAAGCACCATGTAGTTTGACTTCTGCACCACGTTGTATTGACTTACGTTACATGGTTATCTCGAGATGACACCTCACGATAAATTGTTGACTGGAAGAGGATCGATCGGATCGGATCATGTTAGCTCGAGGTCCGACCCTCTTCATTTGACTTGTAGCTACCAGCACACCTTCTTTGACCTTCTCTTGTTTTTTCTTGATGAACCCAGGCTGTACTGCATGTGTTCATACATGTATATTCTACCGGCCGTGTCAAAATGGAATGTAGAAATCCCAAGCAATCCGGTTCACAAACGTTCAGACCAGGCAATCTGTTTGGACGTCGATATCTCCCGAACGTTCGGGATGGGAGGTGAGCAATCTGAACGAATCGTTAGATGCAGCAGGAAGTACGACCGAACGGTTGCGTTCGTTGCCATCTCTCCCCAGTCCGAACCATCCACCAAATCCCACATCAGGTTCCCCTCAAAAAAAAAAAAAATCCCACATCAGGTGGGCCTTTTGCTAGACTTGCTGGCCCAAACGAGTCCCTTTGCAGAAAATATTTTAAAAAGTGGAAAATACACGAAAACAGCTCAACATGAAAACTGAAAAAAAAACTGTACAATAAAAATGCCATAAAAATCTAGAAATTGCCATCCATTGTATAATTGTTGAGGCTACCACACAGTACGTACAGAAAAAGAAAAATGCCATGATACATGGCAACTAGCAAAAATTTCATGATGTACAAAAAATAAAAAAAAGTTGCCATGCTACGGGAAATAAATTGCCATGGCTGCATGCAAATTTGAACTTTGTTCAAATATAAATTGCCGTGGGGGTGAAAAAATTGCCATGTTCTGCATACCAAAAAATGCCATTTTGCATAGAAAAAATTGCCGTGACCATAAAACTAAATTTGGCATGGTCGCAAAAATAATAATTTTGACAATATGCAGAAAGAAAGAAAATTTGCCACAGTCATAAAAACACGCATTGATGGCAAAAAAATCGATAAGTTTGCCAAATGGTGGCCAAAAAGTGGCCTAAGTTTGTCTTTGTTTCAAATTTACTGTGATGCACATTACCCCATGCATTAATATGTTTGAATAAAAAGTGAATATTATCACAAGTGAATAATTTTGGTACTGCCATGAGACAAGACATAAAATTTGCAATGATCTATAAATTCAAAATTGCCATGGCAAATACTAAATTTCCAATGATCAATGACTTTTTTGTCATGGTTAACTAATGAAATTTGCCATGGCTTGTAAACTTAATTTACCATGGTCATTTACTAAATATTGCCACCTTCTTGGCAACTAAAAAAATAAAATTTTCCATGGCGATGCATCAATCTAAAACTTGCCATGATTAATGAAATAAATATGCCATGCAATGAATGAGAAACTAAAACTTCGTGGTTAATGATCTATGAACTGAATTTGACATGCTCAATTAATAAGATTTACCCTGGTCAATGAAATAAATTTGCCATGATTAGTTAACTAAATTTGCCATGATATACAAACTAAATTTGCAATGCTTAGTCACTAAACTTACCATGATCAAACGAAAAACAAAGTTGCCATGGTTAATTAATGAGAAACTACAATCTGCTATGATTATGAACTAAAATTTGCCATGGGGAATTACTAGTAATTACCGTGATCAATGAAAATAAGTTTGCCATGATTCGTTAACTAAATTTGCCATGACTCGCTAACTAAATTTGCCATGGTTGTTTGCTAAAGTAATTGCCATCGTCTGGGCAATAAAAGTAAATTTGCCATGTCAATAGAAATGAAATGGCAAAATTTTGATCTTAGGTGTCTAGACCAATTGACATGGCACAACTAAAAAGTAGTTGCCATACAACGTGTAAGACAAATTGCCATATGGTCCCCCATGTAGTTAGAATATACTCATGAAAAATAGGTAATTTGATAGTCCTAGAAGAATATAGCTAAACAAACTAGTTTAAATGCTATCTAGGGGTCCATGGCAAATTTATGATTATGGCCATCACTTTCCTTGCAGACCATGGCATGTACTAGATAAAAAATTGAAGTAGACGGAAATTTCAAAACAAATTGCCATGTCTGTTTTTTAAAATGTGCCATGTTGCTATGAAAATATTGCCATTGTTTTGAGAAACATTAGCTAATACATGGCACTATCCATACCTCGTCACACATTATGCAATTCAAAAGTTTGAAATTTGTCATTATGAATAAAAACCAATTTCCACGGCAGCAAACACATCTTAAATTTAACACGGAAACATTCAAAACATAAAAATTCCATGGGGCACATCGTAATTTGCCATTTGTTATTTTTGACAATGTAAAGAAGGATCACGGCAAACAAGGCAAAACTTAATTCCCATGGACAGTTTACTTGATGAGTATTCACTTCCGTGAAAAAATTGCTGTGTCAAATGCATATTGTACATGTATATCATTCAGTTTTAACTAAAAGAAGAGCCACTGAAAAACTACAGTAGATGAAAAAGGAAATGTGGTACCCCTGTTCTTCCGTCGAAGCGTCGAATCTGAAGGATCGGCGGCCAGGAAAATGGAATATTGGCTCAGTGCATTCACAAAAAGCAGAGTGATATACTTCCTGCTCGCCTCCTCACTCAGAATCTGCAACCACACAAAATCTGAGTAACCCACAGTATATGCTTCTTAGTAAAAAAATGCAGAATTAGCAGAGCATGTTATCTCACCGGAGCCATAGCCGGAGCTGATCAACGAGGCTACGAACACGGCCGTAGCAGGCATCTTCCTTCGTAACAGCAATGAGATTAGACTTGAAAAAATAGCAGATGCAGCAAACAGCCTCACAGTGCAGTGCAGCAGAATCTTGCCATGAAGACTTCACGTCCTCCTATGGCTGCCGGAGTGGAGGTCCAGCGCCGTCGGGCTGCAGGGGATCCTGGCGCCGCAGAGGGAGGCACCCAGGTTGTTGAGGCGTTCGAGCTCGCCGTGCTTTGAGAAGAGCACCTGCATCACGGAGCGCGCCAGCAGCCAGTTGGTCCGGACGTCGCGAGCAGGCGGCGCGAGCGGCTGCAACCCCGCCATGGATTCCGTCTCTTGGATTGCTGCCGGAGCCGACGGGTACTCCTCGTGGACGGCGATGAAGGGGAATACCGCCGCACGACGCCGATGTAGCTCCTCCTCTCTTCACACGGAGACGAATGGAACTCCCCCGCCGGAACTACCCCGCCTTCAGCCCGATTTCGGCCAGATCCGCCCCCTGCACCACCGGTGGAACTTCTCACTGCCGCCCGCCCGTCTCATCTCCGTCGCACCGCGATTCTGGCAAGGACAGATCAGCCCGCCTCGTCGCCGGCGTGCCACATCCCGATGCTGGGTCCCGGAGGAGCTCCTCCCCGCCGCCGCCCACCTCATCTCCTCCGTGCCGCGACTCCGGCAGTTCAGAGGAGCCCACCTCGTCGTCGGCGCTTGGTTGCTTCTCCCCTCCGTCCCGCAGCGAGGAGAGTGGGAGGGGGAGGTGGAGGGAGAGGGAAATGGATAGAGTAGCGGGATTTTCACGTTGAGGTTTCTTGACATAAGCATCGCATCCCCAAACTTTTAGAAACGACAGCTTAGGTTTCTTCCCAAACCATAATTCATACGGTGTCGTCTCAACGGATTTAGATGGTGCCCTATTTAAAGTGAATGTAGCTGTCTCTAGAGCGTATCCCCAAAATGATATCGGTAAGTCAGTAAGAGACATCATAGATCGCACCATATCCAATAGAGTGCGATTACAACGTTCGGACACACCGTTACGCTGAGGTGTTCCAGGCGGCGTGAGTTGTGAAAGGATTCCACCTTTCCTTAAGTGCGTACCAAATTCGTGACTTAAATATTCTCCTCCACGATCTAATCGTAGGTACTTTATGTTTCGGTCACGTTGATTCTCTACCTCATTCTGAAATTCCTTGAACTTTTCAAAGGTCTCAGACTTGTGTTTTATCAAGTAGACATACCATATCTACTCAAGTCGTCAGTGAGACGGAGAACATAATGATATCCTCCGCGAGCCTCAACGCTCATTGGACCGCACACATCAGTATGTATGATTTCCAAAAAGTTGATTGCTCGCTCCATTGTTCCGGAGAACGGAATCTTGGTCATTTTGCCCATGAGGCATGGTTCGCATGTGTCAAATGATTCATAATCGAGAGACTCTAATAGTCCATCAGCATGGAGCTTCTTCATGCGCTTGACACCAATGTGACCAAGGCGGCAGTGCCACAAGTATGTGGGACTATCGTTATCAACTTTACATCTTTTGGTATTCACACTATGAATATGTGTAACATCACGTTCGAGATTCATTAAGAATAAACCATTGACCATCGGGGCATGACCATAAAACATATCTCTCCTCGGATTTAAATGAGTAGCCATCTCGTATTAAACGAGATCCAGATACAATGTTCATGCTCAAACTTGGCACTAAATAACAATTATTGAGGTTTAAAACTAATCCCATAGGTAAATGTAGAGGTAGCGTGCCGACGGCGATCACATCGACCTTGGAACCATTCCCGACGCGCATCGTCACCTCGTCCTTCGCCAGTCTCCGTTTATTCCGCAGCTCCTGCTTTGAGTTTCAAATATGAGCAACGGCACTGGTATCAAATACCCAGGAGCTACTACGAGCACTGGTAAGGTACACATCAATTACATGTATATCACATATACCTTTAGTGTTGCCGGCCTTCTTGTCCACTAAGTACTTGGGGCAGTTCCGTTTTCAGTGACCACTTTCCTTGCAATAAAAGCACTCAGTTTCAGGCTTGGGTCCATTCTTTGACTTCTTCGCGGCAACTGGCTTACCGGGCGCGGCAACTCCCTTGCCGTCCTTCTTGAAGTTCTTCTTACCCTTGCCTTTCTTGAACTTAGTGGTTTTATTCACCATCAACACTTGATGTTCTTTCTTGATCTCTACCTCCGCTGATTTCAGCATTGAATATACCTCAGGAATGGTCTTTTCCATCCCCTGCATATTGAAGTTCACCACAAAGCTCTTGTAGCTCGGTGGAAGCGACTGGAGGATTCTGTCAATAACCGCGTCATCCGGGAGATTAACTCCCAGCTGAATCAGGCGGTTGTGCGACCCAGACATCTTGAGTATGTGCTCACTGACAGAACTATTTTCCTCCATCTTACAACCGAAGAACTTGTCGGAGACTTCATATCTCTCGACCCAGGCATGAGCTTGGAAAACCATTTTCAGCTCTTCGAACATCTCATATGCTCCGTGTTGCTCAAAACATTTTTGGAGCCCCGGTTCTAAGTTGTAAAGCATGCCGCACTGAACGAGGGAGTAATCATCAGCACGAGACTGCCAAGCGTTCATAACGTCTTGGTTCTCTGGGATGGGTGCTTCACCTAGCGGTGCTTCTAGGACATAATCTTTCTTGGCAGCTATGAGGATGATCCTCAGGTTCCGGACCCAGTCCGTATAGTTGCTGCCATTATCTTTCAGCTTGGTTTTCTCTAGGAACGCGTTGACGTTGAGGTTAACATGGGCCATTTGATCTACAAGACATATTGTAAAGATTTTAGACTAAGTTCATGATAATTAAGTTCATCTAATCAAATTATTTAATGAATTCCCACTCAGATTAGACATCACTCTAGTCATCTAAGTAATACATGATCTGAGTCGACTAGGCCGTGTCCGATCATCACGTGAGACGGACTAGTCATCATCGGTGAACATCTCCATGTTGATCGTATCTTCCATACGACTCATGTTCGATCTTTCGGTCTCTTGTGTTCCGAGGCCATGTCTGTACATGCTAGGCTCGTCAAGTTAACCTAAGTGTTTTTGCATATGTAGATCTGTCTTACACCCGTTGTATGTGAACATTAGAATCTATCACACCTGATCATCACGTGGTGCTTCGAAACAACGAACTGTCGCAACGGCGCATAGTTAGGGGAACACTTTCTTGAAATTATTATGAGGGATCATCTTATTTACTACCATCGTTCTAAGTAAACAAGATGCAAAAACATGATAAACATCACATGCAATCAAATAGTAGCGACATGATATTGACAATATCATATAGCTCCTTTGATCTCCATCTTCGGGGCTCCATGATCATCTTCGTGACCGGCATGACACCATGATCTCCATCATCATGATCTCCATCATCGTGTCTCCATGAAGTTGCTCGCCAACTATTACTTCTACTACTATAGCTAACGGTTTAGCAACAAAGTAAAGTAATTACATGGCGTTAAATCATTGACACGCAGGTCATACAATAATTAAGACAACTCCTATGGCTCCTACCGGTTGTCATACTCATCGACATGAAAGTCGTGATTCCTATTACAAGAACATGATCTCATACATCACAATATATCATTCATCATTCATCACAACTTTTGGCCATATCACATCACAAAGCAATTGCTGCAAAAACAAGTTAGACGTCCTCTAATTTTTGTTGCATCTTTTACGTGTCTGCAATAGGGTTCTAGCAAGAACGTTTTCTTACCTACGAAAAAGCCACAACGTGATTTGTCAACTTCTATTTACCCTTCATAAGGACCCTTTTCATCGAATCCGCTCCAACTAAAGTGGGAGAGACAGACACCCGCTAGCCACCATATGCAACTAGTGCATGTTAGTCGGTGGAACCTGTCTCACGTAAGCGTACGTGTAAGGTCGGTCCGGGACGCTTCATCCCACAATACCGCTGAAGCAAAATAAGACTAGTAGTGGCAAGAAAGTTGACAACATCTACGCTCACAACAGATTTGTGTTCTACTCATGCAAAGAGAACTACACATAGACCTAGCTCATGATGCCACTGTTGGGGAACGTTTCAGAAAATAAAAAATTTCCTACGGTTTCACCAAGATCAATCTATGAGTTCATCTAGCAACGAGAGAGAGTAGTGCATCTACATACCCTTGTAGATCGAGCGGAAGCGTTTAAGAGAACGGGGTTGAGGGAGTTGTACTCGTCGTGATCCAAATCACCAGAGATCCTAGCGCCGAACGGACGGCACCTCCGCGTTCAACACACGTACGGTCAGTGAGACGTCTTCTCCTTCTCGATCCAGCAAGGGGGAAGGAGAGGTTGATGAAGATCCAGCAGCACGACGGAGTGGTGGTGGATGCAGCAGGGATCCCGGCAGGGCTTCGCCAAGCGTCTGCGGGAGGGAGAGGTGTAGCAAGGGGGAAGGGAGGCGCCAAGTGCAAGGGTGCGGCTGCCCTCCCTCCCCCCTCTTTATATAGGGCCCCTAGGGGGGGGGGCCAGCCCTAGGAGATGGGATCTCCTAGGGGGGCGGCGGCCAGGGGGGGTGGCTTGCCCCCCAAGCCAGGTGGAGGCGCCCCCACCCCTAGGGTTTCCCAACCCTAGGCACAGGGGGGCCCAAGGGGGGGCGCACCAGCCCACCAGGGGCTGGTTCCCCTCCCACTTCAGCCCATGGGGCCCTCCGGGATAGGTGGCCCCACCCGGTGGACCCCCGGGACCCTTCCGGTGGCCCCGGTACAATTCCGGTGACCCCCGAAACATTCCCGATGGCCGAAACCTGACTTCCTATATATATTCTTTACCTCCGGACCATTCCGGAACTCCTCGTGACGTCAGGGATCTCATCCGGGACTCCAAACAACTTTCGGTTTACTGCATACTCATATCTCTACAACCCTAGCGTCACCGAACCTTAAGTGTGTAGACCCTACGGGTTCGGGAGGCATGCAGACATGACCGAGACGCCTCTCCGGTCAATAACCAACAGCGGGATCTGGATACCCATGTTGGCTCCCACATGCTCCTCGATGATCTCATCAGATGAACCACGATGTCGAGGATTTAAGCAACCCCGTATACAATTCCCTTTGTGAATTGGTATGTTACTTGCCCGAGACTCGATCGTCGGTATCCCAATACCTCGTTTAATCTCGTTACCGGCTAGTCACTTTACTCGTACTGTAATGCATGATCCCGTGACCAGACACTTGGTCACATTGAGCTCATTATGATGATGCATTACCGGGTGGGCCCAAAGATACCTCTCCGTCATACGAAGTGACAAATCCCAGTCTCGATCCGTGCCAACCCAACAGACACTTTCGGAGATACCCGTAGTGCACCTTTATAGTCACCCAGTTACATTGTGACATTTCGCACACCCAAAGCACTCCTACGGTATCCGGGAGTTGCACAATCTCATGGTCTAAGGAAATGATACTTGACATTTGGAAAAGCTCTAGCTAAACGAACTACACGATCTTTGAGCTATGCTTAGGATTGGGTCTTGTCTATCACATCATTCTCCTAATGATGTGATCCCATTATCAATGACATCCAATGCCCATAGTCAGGAAACCATGACTATCTGTTGATCAACGAGCTAGTCAACTAGAGGCTCACTAGGGACACGTTGTGGTCTATGTATTCACACGTGTATTACGATTTCCGGATAACACAATTGTAGCATGAATAATAGACTATTACCATGAACAAAGAAATATAATAATAACCATTTTATTATTGCCTCTAGGGCAAATTTCCAACAAGTTGTTCCTGGGTGCTGGGCCGCGCGCATGGCTCTGGGGCGTAGCGCGTGCGCGTGAGTCGAGCCTCCCTCGAGGCGTCGAGCGTCGGATCGATGAGCCGCTGCATCGATCGACAACCCTAAAAAAGGAAACCGAATCGTCGGAGCGATCGACAGATCGCAAACAAGCAAAAGCACTTGCGTCGCTATGGGCCACAGCCTATAGGAAACGTGATCATACATTGTCGGATCGATAGGCCTCGGCGGCAGTTCTTAGGACACTGCTCGATCGGATCATTGGAAACAGGATCATTGGATCGATCGGCAATAGTTCCAGACTCCAAAACGCCGGCGAGGGGCGGCACGGCGACAGTTACAGACTCAAGAACACTAGCAACAGGCGGCACGACGACAGTTCCTCTGATCCTCTCGCCAAAACAGGTAGTCTCCTACTAGGGAGTTCTTTCTGATTAACTTCAGCTCCTACTCTTAATTTCTAATTAGAGAGTAGGTAAGTTAGAAGGCTCATCTAATTGTCAAACATTCATTTGTAACCTCCAATTGATATCTGCTGTGGTATCAGTTTAATTTTGTTTTATTCATGTTTTGTACTTCCAAAAACCTCCAAAAACAAAAAGGAGTATCTTGTGTTTCAATAATATTGAATTTAGTCATCAAGAGAAAACATCAATCTGGTAAGACATTATATCATAAACATCATAATTTCTTTTTTTAGAGTTATATACATTATAATTGCTTGTTAGTTTTTTTAGTGAAATAGGGCCCCATTTTTTTGTTTTGCACAGGGCCCCAGATTTTACCGGCCCGGCCCTGAATTTGAGAACCCATCAAGAGTTGCTTGTAAAAATGTCAACAAGATTGGTAAGATGCCCATTATGAAATTTGTTGGCAGCGCAGCAGAAAACAGTTAATACATGTAAGCTTAAGGTAACGAATGTATGAAGGGCTGAGACGCAAGAGAAAACAACGATTCTGCCGATTCTACCTTATCTTGTACACCAAGAAAGTCATGTACACTTTATATATACACCCACGAAGCTTAGCAACGAACAACAATTCCCCTGATCCCTTTCTAATCCACATACAGGGTGCATGCACACGCCCTGTCCTACGCACCACCGCGCCAACTCGCAACCGAGCTGACCACTTCTACTAGCGCATATCGGCCTCCTACCTCTGTGACAGAAGGTCACCCCCAGCCTGTGGCTTGCCAGCCAGCCGCCACCATCCACAAGCAGGCCGCCTCCATCCTGCGCGGCACCATCCCTTTTGAGAGCTATGGCTAGGGAACGCCCTTGAGGAGAGATGTGTGTGTGGGTGCAGGAAATTTTGGCCGGGAAAGGACTGAAAGGAAAGGATATAGGGGCAATTTCAGTAAGCCAATGATATCTGACAACTCCTCCATTTGTTGACTAACAGAGTGTGGTTGAAATGTCACGGGAGTGGTATTTTGGCATGGGAAACCTGAGCTTGGGGTGCTATTTTGGGACTTTATTTTTTGATAGTGGTATTTTGACACTTGTAGTTTTAATTAGTGGTGCTTTTGCTAATCTCTCTTCGAACGATGGAGGTCCATAGAGTTACTTCACCAAAAAAAAAAATCAGCCACCATTTTCATTCCTATAGATCGGATGTTACCATTGGAATAGTAACCCCTTCATTTTGAAACATAGTGCATATTAGATCATCTCTAACACACCCCTAATATTCAAATTTGTGAAGAAAAGGTGAAGTTTGGGGAAAAAGGCATATATATTAGGCCTATAAAACCATAATTTCCATAAATATACCCGTGGTGCAGCCATTCACTTTTAGTCCATCCGCGGGCGTCTGAGCAAAATTTGGCGCCTCCTACCGCTCGCACAGCCTTCCCGCATACAGTGGCACATACGCCCTTTTCCTCACCGCCACCCTGCTACTTCCCTGATAACCGGCGTAATGAAAAGGCCCTCCCACACCACACCCCTAGGCACCATCGCTGGTGTCTTTCATTTACATCATGTCCTTGTCTTTTACATCTGAATAGCTAGCCCCCACTACTTGATCTCTTTGCACATGCGACATCATGTGGATTATTAATTGATACTTGTCTAATCGAAATTGTGTTACACCAGCAACTCATGCATGTACTCATAAGCTACTTCCCTGCATCAATTAATCCATGCAAAGCATGCCAAATTAGTTTAAACACGTTTATTGGTAACTCGCTGGAAAATCTAAACTGTAGGAAAATCTAAGCCATCATATCTACCTGGGTCTACATGATTTATAAGTATTATCGTAATTTTGGTCAAGTTTAAGTAATATAATTGACCAAAAATTTCTTTGCTCTAATTACATTACAGATTTGACACTTTTCAAATAAGCGATCCTCTACAGATGCTCTTAGTTTTAAAAATGAGGCTCAAGTTTCCTCTTTTAACTTTTCATTGTTAGGTCGGTTGGGTGAACCAAATCCAGATGGCTTGAGTGGAAGAAAAAATAACGCACTCGCATTGCGCTATGGGGCTCTCCCTGATTCTCTTAGTTTTAAACTAAGTCAACCTTATTTAATTGTGGTCAAGTTCATAAAAAAAATACACACTACCAAATAAGTAATTAGATCCACATAAAATATATTTTATAGTGCATTGATTCGGCATTATACAAGTTGATAGTTTGTATATATTTGGCCCAACATTTTGAAGTCCGTATACACTTTGCAAACGAAGATAACCTATCTGTTTGTTTTTTTAGCTCACGGTAGACAACGAATGAGCTAGTTGCTCCCAATTAATTAATCAATAGGCCACTGTAAAACATTTTGATGAGAAACTGACCAACAACACCAACGGATCACCCGTTGGCACTTTATTACCACAAAAACACACGCACATGCAGTACATGCATGGACAGACAGGGCTTACAATACACAGTAGAACGTATGAGCTAGTTGCTGGCTTCAGCGCTTGCGCTGCCAGGCTTCCTGACGGACGGTGCCGTGGCGTGTGCAGGCGGAGTCGCGAGGGTCGCAGCTCACCTAGCAGCCCGTGCCGGAATAGATGCAGCGGCATCTGGCTTCGCAGGGCGGCGGCGGTGTGCACACAAGGATGCAGACCTTCCCTTTCGGGCAGGGCACACACCCGCAGCGCCCGATGCATGTTGCTAGCGCATCCGTCGGCTGCCCCGACGCGGCCGGGGCCAGCGCGGCCGCGCAGAGGGCGGCCAGGAGCATGACGGCGGCGAACTTGAGAGCCGGAGCAGCCATGAGATGAAAGTAGTGAGAGGAGAGGAGATGGTATGCTTTGGGTTTGGGATGATTAGATGGGAGGCCGAGACTAACGTAGTTGATTAACCATCACGTAGATTGAATTGCGCACCATGTAATATTGACTTCAAGTTACATGCTGATCTCGGTGGGTAACGCACGATATTTTGACGTGCACAGGATCGTTCTTGCTTCACGCCTCGTCATTTGACTTTTAGCTAACAGCACACCTTCTTTGACCTTCTCTTGTTTTTTCTTGAACCCAGGCTGTACTGCATGCGTTCATACATGTATATTGTACCAGCCAAGTATAATGTATGCGTTTTCACACGTTCAGGCTAGCCAATAGTGGCCAAATCCGTTTAGCATAGGCGAACAAGGGAAAATATCCTTAAAAAATAACACTACCCTTATATTCAATCTGAGGAACTCAGGTGTCCTAGGTCGTGGTACGGTGTTGTCTTTAGGCCCTCCTATTTTCTTGCTCGGCGGCATAGTTGTGCCGTTTTGGTCGGCGGCATAGTCATGTCGTTTTGGTCGGATTGTTCGGCTGTGTACTTGTGGTTTGTGCTTTATTTATAAAGCAAGGCAAAAGTTTCTTTATTACTAGGCAATAGTGGTCCAATCCGCTTGATAGGGGGCGGGGGGGGGGGGACAAAATGGCCTGCCATGAAATTAGATCGAAGAGCACAACACGACATGGTTGACTAAGGGACGACATCATAGAAACTTGAGAAAGACTCAAGTAGCAAACATGATCGTTTATGCATTGTTTCGCTAATCGATTGGTAAGCTTGTGATCAACAAATTTGGAAGGCGAAAAAGGACCCTGCTTAAGCTGTGATGATCACGCTAACCGAATCGACCAACCAACATATGTGACTGCCCCTTCGGGCAACCGATCACACACCCATCAATGTTTTGCAATCTAGAACCGATGGTGACTACGATTTCTACATCAGGAAGGCGCACGCGATCGACGTGATGCAGATCGTTAGGGAGGCCAGTAGGGTGAAGTTGAGGAGGCACCCGATGCCCAGGTACCCTGCCACTGTGACGGTGGAGTCTGCGAGAACCATCGCAAGGTTGTCGGCCTCCGTAGAGAGAAGCCTGCCATTGTATGTCCCGTTGGAGAGCCACGATGACATCACGGTCGACAATAGGGAGAGTTATACGTCTGCATTCCGCTGTGAATTTTAGACACTCTCCTTGGTGGGAGATGAGTCATATATTACAAGAGAATGTTCCAAGACATGTTACCTTCAAGAACTTCAGTAGAGACGAATGTAATGAGCGCCGTGGCAACATATGGGATAACAGAGTATGTGGTCGTGACTTTGAAGTTAAAAATAATGCCCACTAGCAATGTAATTTGCGAATCTATGACTAGATGCTTGCAAAAAAAGTCAACAACATTGGTAAGATGCCCATCTTAAATTTTTTTGGCCGGCTAGCAAAAAACAGTTAATACCTATAGGCTTAAGCCTTAAGGTAACACGAAAGTGTGAAGGGCTCAAACGCAAGAGAAAACAATGATTCCACCGATTCTAGCATGTCTTGTACTCCAAGAAAGTCATGTGCTCTTCATATATATACGTCCACGAGGCTGAGCAACAAACAATGATTCCACCGATCTCTTTGGAATCCTCTAACAGCGGGCATGCGCACGTCCTGTCCTGCGCACCGCGCGAAGTTGCAGCCAAAATGACCACTTCCACTACATGCATTTTGGCCGTCTATATCTGCGCCAGCAGGTCACCACCGGCCTGTGGCTTACCAGCCAGCCGCCACCATCCACAAGCAGGCTGCCACCATCCTGCATGCCACCAGTGGCGGAGCTACCACAAAAAAGCTGGGCGGGCCACCTTTGTGCACTGTAGCAGATGCGTACAGTAATTGATACAGTATACACAGTTTGGTGATTTTGCTGGGCGGGCCACGGCACGGTTTTGGCCGGGAAGGGATTGAAAGGAAAGGTGAGTAGCTCCGCCAGTGCCACCATCCCTTTGAGCCATTGCTAAGGAATGCCCTTGAGGAGAGATGTGTGTGGGTGCGGGAAATTTTGGCCGGGAAGGGATTGAAAGGAAAGGATATAGGGGCAATTTTGGCAATCCAATGAAAATGGACAACTCTCCCATTTGATGACTAACAGAGTGTGCTTAAAATTTCACGACAGTGGTATTTTGGCATGGGAAACCTGAACTTGGGTACTACTTTGGCATTTTGTTTTTTTGATAGTGGTATATTCTCACTTGTGGTGTTAACTAATAGTATTTTTTATAATCTCTCTTTGAAAGATGGATACCCATAGAGTTACTTCACCAAACATATTTTTTCCAGTCACCATTTTTCCCCTATAGCTCGGATGTTGCCATTGTATAATAGTAACCACTTCATTTTAAAACAAAGTGCATATTAGATCATCTCTAACACATCCCCTAATATTCAAATTTGAGGAGAAAAGGTGAAGTTTAGGGGAATAAACATATATATTAGATCCCATAAAACCAAAACTTCCATAAATATACTGTTGGAAATATGCCCTAGAGGCAATAATAAAATGATTATTATTATATTTCCTTGTTCATGATAATTGTCTATTATTCATGCTATAATTGTGTTATCCGGAAATCGTAATACATGTGTGAAATACATAGACCACAACATGTCCCTAGTAAGCCTCTAGTTGACTAGCTCGTTGATCAATAGATAGTCATGGTTTCCAGACTATGGGCATTGGATGCCATTGATAACGGGATCACATCATTAGGAGAATGATGTGATGGACAAAACCCAATCCTAAGCATAGCACAAGATCGTGTAGTTCGTTTGCTAGAGCTTTTCCAATGTCAAGTATCTTTTCTTTAGACCATGAGATCGTGTAACTCCCGGATACCGTAGGAGTGCTTTGGGTGTACCAAACGTCACAACGTAACCGGGTGACTATAAAGGTATACTACGGGTATCCCCGAAAGGATCTGTTGGGTTGACACAGATCGAGACTGCGATTTGTCACTCCGTATGACGGAGAGGTATCTCTGGGCCCACTCGGTAATGCATCATCATAATGAGCTCAATGTGACCAAGTGTTTGGTCACAGAATCATGCATTACAGTACGAGTAAAGTGACTTACCGGTAACAAGATTGAACGAGGTATTGGGATACCGACGATCGAATCTCGGGCAAGTAACGTACCGATTGACAAAAGAAATTGTATACGGGGTTACTCGAATCCTCGACATCGTGGTTCATCCGATGAGATCATCGTGGAACATGTGGGAGCCAACATGGGTATCCAGATCCCGCTGTTGGTTATTAGCCAGAGAGCTGTCTCGGTCATGTCCGCGTGAATCCCGAACCCGTAGGGTCTACACACTTAAGGTTCGGTGACGCTAGGGTTGTAGAGACATTAGTATGCGGAAACCCGAAAGTTGTTCGGAGTCCCGGATGAGATCCCGGACGTCACGAGGAGTTCCGAAATGGTCCGGAGGTAAAGAATTCTATATAGGAAGTCCAGTTTCGGCCACCGGGAAAGTTTCGGGGGACACCGGTATTGTACCGGGACCACCGGAAGGGTCCCGGGGGTCCACCGGGTGGGGCCACCTGTCCCGGAGGGCCACGTGGGCTGAAAGGGGAAGGGAACCAGCCCCTGGTGGGCTGGTGCGCCCCCCCTTGGGCCTCCCCTGTGCGTAGGGTTGGAAACCCTAGGGGTGGGGGGGGGGGGGCGCCCCACTTGACTTGGGGGGCATGTCCCCCCCCTAGCCCCCCCCCCCTTGGATATGGGATCTCCAGGGCCGGCGCACCCCCTAGGCCTCCTATATAAAGAGGGGGGGAAAGAGGGCAGCCGCAGCCTAGTCCCTGGCGCCTCCCTCTGCCCCCGTACCACCTCTCCCTCTCGCTGAGCTTGGCGAAGCCCTGCCGAGATCACCGATGCTTCCACGACCACGCCGTCGTGCTGCTGGATATCGACCAACCTCTCCTTCCCCCTTGCTGGATCAAGAAAGAGGAGACGTCTTCCCCAACCGTACGTGTGTTGAACGCGGAGGTGCTGTCCGTTCAGCACTAGGATCATCGGTGATTTGGATCACGACAAGTACGACTCCCTCAACCCCGTTCTCTTGAACGCTTCCGCTCGCGATCTACAAGGGTATGTAGATGCACTCCTCTCTCTCGTTTCTATGAACTCCATAGATTGATCTTGGTGAAGCGTAGAATTTTTTTATTTTCTGCAACGTTCCCCAACATATACCCCCCCCCCCCCCGCCCACCACCACCACCACCACCACACACTTTTAGTTCCCCCGCGGACGTCTGAGCAAAATTTGGTGCCGCCTCCCGCTCACACACAACCTTCCCGCACACAGCGGCACTGCCGCACTTGTCGTCGCCACTGGCCTTCTACTTCCCAAATAATTGACGTAATGGAAAGGCCATCCATGCCACACCCCTAGGGACCATCGCCGGTGTCTTCCTTTTACATCATGTTATTATCTTCTTTATCTAAATAGCTAGCCTCCACTATTTGATTTCTTTTCACATGCGTGCTTGCACATAATGTCAATTATTCATACCCGTCTGACGAAATTGTGTGACATCAGCAAGTTATGCATGTACTCATGAGCTACTTTTTTGCATCAAATAATCCATGCAAAGCATGCTACCTTATCAAGCCATGTATGTATTTTTTTTTGGAGGAACTAAGACATGTATGTTAGTTCTGCATAAAAAAAAAGTCATGTGTGCTACGTACAAGTTAAATATTTTGCATAACTTTTTTATGAGATTATGGACGATATATTTGTTGGATGCTTGAAGCAAGAATGTACAGTTCATGTACCATATTTACGTGAAAAGTTGGTGGCACATTAAATTCAATTCAAAAATAAAATATTTTAAAATATCAATTTGTAGCATGCATCTTATGTTTTATTGTTCCTAAAATGTAACAAAAGTATATCAAACCTAGAATTTTCTATTCTTGTGCATTTGTTATATCTGAAAGAGATTTTGAACATTATTCTGGTTGATAATTAAGATTCTTTTACCGAGACAAAATTAAAAACTGTAGGAATATTCCAAGGCATCATATCTACCTGGGTCTACATGATTTATAATTATTTTGGATACTTTGGTGAAGTTTGGGTAAATAATTGAACAAAAATTTCTTTGCTCTAATTACAGTACATATTTGACACTTTCCATATAAGGGATCCACTAGAGATGCTCTTAGTTTTAAAAACGGGGCTATGTAGGAAAGTTCCTTCCTTTAACTTTCAAATTGTTAGGTACGTTGGGAGAATCAAACGTAGATGGATTGAGTGGAAAATAACGCACTGGCCATTGCACTAGGAGGCTCTACCCTATTCTCTTAGTTTTGAACTAAGTCAACCTTAGTTTACTGTGGTCACGTTTATTAAAAATATATATTCACACTAGCAAATAAATAATTAGATTCACATAAAATGTATGTTATATTGTATCTATTTGGTATGATATAGGTTGATAGTTTCTAATATATTTGGCAAAACATTTTCAAGTTTGTATACACTTTGAAACGAAGATAACATTTCTATTTGTTTTCTGGCTCATGGTAGACAACGAATGAGCTAGTTGCTCCCAATTAATTAACCAATAGGCCACGTAAGGCTTGAACATTTTGATGCAAAACTGACAAACAATACCAACAGATCAACTCGTTGACACTTTGGGCGCGTTTGATTGCCCACAAAATCTCAACCAGCCTGCTGTATACAACATTTTTCTGTGCCGAGCTGTTTGCTTGCATGCAAACACTGTTGGTCCTGCATAGCACAATTCTTAAAGCACCTCTGAAAGTGTATCACTCGAAACCCGAATCGGCAGTTTCCAGCGAGCCTGGCCCGAGCGATGTTCTATAGGGCACATTGGTGGCTCCTGAACACGCACATAATCACATCCTTAATCTTCTTTTCTACATAACCATGCTTTGATTTGAGATAAGTTGTACACGAAAAAGATGGACCTCGATGTTCTAATTCCATTCAGGCAATCGAATCATAGTTTTTTTTTCACTGTATATGTTGATTTTGTGTTGTGGGTTTTCTGGTTCAAAACACATAGATGAGTAGATCTACATAGACCAGTGTACTGTAATATGCATATCATCCTCCTAGTTTCCTTCACCCCTAATCTCGTTCACTGGTCTCTTCTCATCTACACAACCATGCTTAGATTTGACATAATTTGTACACGAAAAAGATGCATGGCGACATTGTGATTCGATTTAGACGATTGGTTTGTGGTTATGTTTGAAGCTATTTTGGATAAATTCATCGAGTCACGGATTTGGCAAGGCGAATTCACCGTGGTGGAGGCACAACTCCGGGATCCTGGCAAGGTGGGCGATGGCGCACGGCGGTGGCGCTGGCGACGGTGCACGGCGCTGGTGCTGGCGCTGGCGCAGGTGTTCGCCACATCATCCCACTCTTCGCTGGTGCCCTACGCGTGCTCAATATGCTGGTGGCGGCGATCCGGACACCGATGGTGAACGAGTTGCACGCGTGCGGGGAGCTCTCGTGGTTCGTGGCCCTGCTGTGGGCCGCCGACCCACGTAGTGCGTGCACTTGTCCCGGAGCTCTACCTCCTCTTTGCCTACTACTGCCAGCGTGAGGTGCTCGATGCACTTCTCACTGAGGGCCTCGTCAAGCGCCTTCTCTGCCTCCAGCGCACCGCCACGAGCACGATGGATGAGGACTAGAACCCGATGGAGGTCGGGCAGGGGCTGCGGCCAAGGGAGAAGCGCGCGGCGAAGCAGGAGATCCTTCGGTACGTGCGGGAGGCGGCCATGTCCCCTGCCGAGGAGGCTGTCGTGCTGGCCGTGGTGCTGTGGTTCAAGTCTTGTTGTTAACCCCTAATCACCATGCGAGCCAGGCAAACAAACACCAGGTGAAATTTGCTTTCATAATGTAGAGACTCCCATGCAGGCAACCAAACAACAAGAAAACGTCATATTTTACCCTCTATTTCCTCAACCCAGTCTCCACGTAGTCTGGCTCGTATGTTCCATGCAACCACCAAAAGTCGGTGCAGGTAACAAACACGCCCTTTATTACCACACAAACACACGCACATGCAGTACATGCATGGGCCGACATAGGCGTACAATACACAGTAGATCAAGGCGTCATCTCCCATCCTCCACATAATACCTCATTTGACAAGGTCCAGACCGTGTTCAATTCCTTTCCACACCCCGATAGGTTACCAGTAAAGAAAATTATCCAACAGACTGTTGTTATGGTAGTGTTAGACTGTATTTACATGTGTATATTGTAACATTGTATACCACCTTATTATATATATATGTGATAGGCCACCCCTAGAGGGTTGTGCCGGTTCCCCCCAAAGCCTATTGTCTTACATGGTATCACGCTAGGTTACGTCCGCTTCCGCCTAAAAACCCTAAACCGCCGCCGCCGCCGCCGCCGCCACCGTCGCACGACTGCTATGACGTCCGCCGCTGCGTCCGGCTCCACCGCCACCGGTTTTCTGCCGGCCCCCCTCGCGGCACTTCTCTCGAGGCCGCTGGATGCCGCCTCCCTTCAGGCGCCGATCGGGACACGGAGCGTCGGCTCCCTCTTCGCGCTCCCGCCGGCTGCTACTTCGCCCGGGCAGGCGCTTGTGGCCCACACCGCCGCCGCCCCGTCAACCGCGGCTGTCGCGCCCTCGGCCACTGCGCCGTTGGTGGCGGAGGACGTCGCGCTGGCAGGCTTCGCGGCGTCAACCGCGGCCATCGCGCCCTCTGTCACCGCGCCGGCTACCCCTCAGACTGTCTCCACGGTGGTCTCACCTCAGCCAGTCTCCTCGATGGGATCGCAGCCGCCGCCGCCGTTTCACTTCGGCCATCTCATCACCATCAAGTTGTCGTCGGACAATTACATCTTCTGGCGCGCGCAGATTCTTCCGCTTCTTAGGAGTCACTATTTGCTTGGCTATGTCAACGGCTCTCTCCCTTGCCCTCCTGCGCTGGTTGACAGCGTGCACGGTCCGGTCTATAATCCGGCTCACCGTGTCTGGACAGGGCAGGATCAGGCGAACCTCTCCTCCATCCAGGGGTCGCTCTCTCCGGCCGTTGCTGGGCTTGTTGTCTTCGCCAAGACGTCCCACGAGGCATGGACTATTCTTGAGCGCTCGTTTGCGGCACAGTCGCAGGCTCGTGTATCTGGGCTCCGTCGCCAACTTGGGGAGTGTCAGAAGCTTGACTCCACCGCCACTGAGTTCTACAACAAAGTCAAGAGTCTCGCCGACACGCTGGCCTCCATTGGACAGCCCCTCACCGACTCCGAGTTCAACTCGTTTATTGTCAATGGTCTTGATGAGGAGTATGACGCCCTAGTCGAGATCATCAATGAGAGGGGCAACTCCACACCCATGCCAGCACACGAGGTCTTTTCACGCCTCCTGCTTACTGAGCAACGAGTCGAGACGCGCCGATCCAGGGGCAACGGCGCCCTCTCGGCAAACGCCGCCACCAAGGGTGGTCACTCCTCTGCTTCATCCAGGGCTCCTTCGGGGCAGTCACCACCACCCGCCTCGGCCCCTCCTCCTACTGCGACGCTACCAGGGGCTGGCGGTCCACGTGTGTGCCAGCTTTGTGGTCGCGATGGGCACTGGGCCTCGAAGTGTCACAAGCGCTTCCAGCGGGGTTTTCTTGGTCTCGGCAATGACGGGAAGGTTACACGCAACTTTGCTCGTCAGGTCGCCATGGCTGATCGTCCGCCGCCGCAGAAGCCACAGGGACACACTCAGTCCTACTCCATTGATCCCCACTGGTACATGGACTCTGGGGCGACAGAGCACCTGACCAGTGAGATGGGGAAGCTTCACACTCGTGAACCCTACCATGGCTCCGACAAGATCCACACCGCCAATGGAGCAGGTATGCACATCTCTCATATTGGTCAAGCATCACTTCTCACTAGACATGCCAATAGGAGTCTTCAACTTCGCAATGTTCTTCGAGTTCCATCTGTGACACGTAATCTTCTTTCAGTTCCTAAACTCACTCGTGATAATAATGTGCTTTGTGAATTTCATCCTTTTGATCTTTTTATTAAGGATCGGGGCACGAGGGACATTCTTCTTAGTGGGCGGCTCTGCCAAGGTCTCTATCGTCTGGAGCATCCTGGCGTCGCTCGCGTCTTCAGTGGAGTTCGGGTATCTCCGTCACAGTGGCATGCTCGTCTTGGTCACCCGGCCACACCTATTGTCCGGCATGTTTTGCGTCGTCATGAGCTTCCTAGTGTGTCTAGTAATAAAGATGTAGCAGTGTGTGATGCTTGTCAGCAGGGGAAGAGTCATCAACTTCCTTTTTCTGAGTCCAGTCGTGAGGTGAAACATCCTTTAGAACTTGTGTTTTCAGATGTATGGGGTCCTGCTCAGACTTCTGTTAGTGGTCATAATTACTATATCAGTTTTGTTGATGCTTACAGCCGCTTTACCTGGCTTTATCTTATCAAACGTAAATCTGATGTGTTTGACATTTTTGTTCAGTTCCAAAAACATGTTGAATGCCTTCTCAAGCACAAAATTGTTCATGTTCAGTCGGACTGGGGTGGCGAGTATCGCAACCTCAACTCCTTCTTTCAGTCGCTTGGGATCACTCACCGTTTAGCATGTCCACATACACATCAGCAGAATGGTTCAGTAGAACGTAAGCATCGTCACATTGTTGAAGCTGGTCTGACTCTTTTGGCCCATGCATCTGTTCCGTTTTGTTTTTGGAGTGATGCTTTCACCACTGCATGTTTTCTCATCAATCGTACTCCCACTCGTGTTTTGAATATGAAGACTCCCATTGAAGTTCTCCTTAATGAACAACCGGACTACACCTTTCTCAAGGTGTTTGGGTGTGCTTGCTGGCCCCATCTCCGTCCATAAAACAAGCGTAAGATCGAGTTTCGTTCCAAGAAGTGTGTTTTTCTTGGTTATAGCTCTCTTCATAAAGGATACAAATGTCTTCATGTGCCCACTAATCGTGTCTACATCTCTCGGGATGTTGTGTTTGATGAGCATGTTTTTCCCTTTGCCAAACTCCCTGTGTCCACTACCGAGCCACCTGTCATGCATTCATCCTCTGTTGCTTCTGACCAATTTGATGATGTTGCATATTCTCCTCTATTGTTGCCTAACCATGGTGCAGGCGCTGGTCGTGGGGCTCGTTTGGAGATTCTGGAAGTGCCATCTTCCTCTTCGTCGCCATCGCCTTCATCCTCGGCACCTTCTGTTGTGCATGAGGAGCACATGGCGCCCCTGCATGGCCTCGGTTTCCATGCTCATGCACGGCCGATCGACGTCCTGGCCCGGTCGCCTCTGGCTTCTGGGCTGCCTTCGCCATCGTCGCGCCCTGCAACCCCGCCGACTGGGCCGGCCTCCTCGGTCCCCGTCTCGCCCAGGGCGTCGGGGCAGTCATCACCAGGCCTGGCCTCGCCCGCCCCTGCCTCGCCCAGGGTGTCTGGGCCCTTCTCACCAGGGCCGGCCTCGCCTGCTCTCGCCTTGCCAAGGCCGTCTGGGCCGGTGTCACCGGAGCTGGCCTCGCCCACTCTCGGTTCGCCCATGGCCTCTGAGCCCATGTCGTCGGGCCAGTCTTCGCCATGCAGCCCGGAGTCGTCTGTCCCGAGCTCGCCTGAGGTGATTCCTGCATCTCCGGCGACCGTCACGTCTCCGTCACCTTCGCCTCTACCGGCTCCTGCTGCTGCTCTACGTCCACATACGCGCAGTCGGAGTGGCATTTTCAGCCTAAGCAACGTCACGATGGCACAGTTGCTTGGTTAGCGGCGTGCATGTCTGCTGCTCTCGCAGATCCATCCTCTGAGCCACGCACGTATCAAGCTGCTATGCGCATTCCTCATTGGAGAGAGGCCATGGAGCAGGAGTATCAAGCGCTTCTTCGCAATCAGACATGGACTCTTGTTCCTCCACAATCACGGGTAAATGTCATTGATTCCAAATGGGTTTTCAAAGTGAAGAGGCATTCTGATGGGTCCATTGAGCGCTATAAGGCTCGTCTGGTTGCTCGTGGTTTTCGACAGCGTTTTGGACTTGACTATGAAGACACCTTCAGTCCAGTGGTCAAGCCTACTACCATCAGACTTCTTCTCTCTCTGGCTGTTACTCGAGGTTGGTTTCTTCGTCAGCTTGATGTTCAAAATGCTTTTCTTCATGGTGTCTTGGCGGAGGAGGTTTACATGCGCCAGCCTCCGGGTTTCTCTGATCCGGATCGCCCTGATCATCTCTGTCGTCTGTCCAAGGCAATTTATGGTCTGAAGCAGGCTCCTCGTGCTTGGCATGCTCGTCTTGCAATGGCTCTTCGTGCTCATGGTTTTGCATCATCAACTGCTGACTCCTCATTGTTTCTACTTCAAAGGCCTGAGGTTACTATGTACTTGTTGGTCTATGTAGATGATATCATTTTGGTCAGCTCCTCTCAGTCGGCTGCTACTGCGCTTGTTCGCTCACTTGGTGCTGATTTTGCGGTCAAGGACCTTGGGAAGCTTCATTACTTTCTTGGTGTGGAGGTTACTTCTCGTGATGCTGGCCTTGTTATGACGCAGAAGAAGTACTCTCTGGATTTGTTGCAGCGAGCTAGGATGCTTAAGTGCAAACCGACGACTACACCCATGTCTACCACTGATAAGCTCAATGCTGTTGATGGTGTGCTTCTTTCTTCTTCTGATGCGACAGAGTACAGGAGTATTGTTGGTGGGCTCCAGTACTTGACGATCACGCGACCAGACATTTCCTATGCTGTTAACCGAGTCTGCCAGTATCTGCAGTCACCCCGTGACACTCATTGGTCTGCTGTTAAGCGGATTTTGCGCTATATTCGTTTCACGGTGGCTCATGGTTTGCATATTCGGCCGTCTGACTCTGGTTGTCTTTCAGCATATTCTGATGCAGACTGGGCTGGCAATCCGGATGACAGGCGATCCATGGGGGGTTATGCTGTCTTCTTTGGCTCTAACCTGATTGCCTGAAGTGCTCGGAAACAGGCTACTGTCTCGCGTAGCAGTACTGAGGCCGAGTATAAGGCTGTGGCCAATGCCACATCAGAGATCATCTGGGTACAGTCCTTGCTTCAGGAGTTAAGTATACCCCAATCACAGCCTCCTGTTCTTTGGTGTGATAACATCGGTGCTACATACCTTTCTGCAAATCCGGTATTCCATGCCCGAACGAAACACATTGAAGTTGACTATCACTTTGTGCGTGAACGTGTCTCTCAGAAGCAACTACAGATCAAGTTTATTTCTTCCAAGGATCAACTTGCTGACATCTTCACCAAGCCATTGCCTTTGCCACAGTTTGAGACTTGCAGGCGCAATCTTACCCTTCTAGATTCATTAGAAAGTGGCTAAGATTGAGGGAGGGTGTTAGACTGTATTTACATGTGTATATTGTAATGTTGTATACCACCTCATTATATATATATATATGTGATAGGCCACCCCTAGAGGGTTGTGCCGGTTCCCCCCAAAGCCTATTATCTTACAGGTAGTACTTCGCCCGCAGCAGTCAGGCACACGAAAATGATGTCATCATTCTTAACGCAATACTCTATTCTGTACTTAAGACCTTGATATGCAAGCAGGATAGCACTTTTGGGGTGGAGCACTAGCTGTAGAAGCAGTAGGATTAGCGGTCTATGGATTTTATTTGAGTTGTAATCCTAGGTAAAGCAGGAATCATATTTTTTTGCAAAGATGATTTAGTATAAAGGTTCACTAGAAATACAAAGCACCTCGTTACATCGAAATCCCTAGGCCTTCGAACGACAACTACCACCACAAAAACAAGCGGTTAATGTGTCATTTTTCCTGCTCCCATACCGGATAGGGCTGGACACGAGCCGAGCCGAGCCGAGTCTGATCCGAGCCTGGCTTTGGCTCGCTCTGGAGCGGCTCGGCTCGGCTCGGCTCGCTCAGCCAACGAGCCTATTTCAGGCGGCTCGGCTCGTTTCAGGTATGGCTCGGCTCAGACCGAGCCGGCTCGTAAGCCAGCTGCCACCGGAACCTCTTTTACCTGCAAACCTCAGTTTATAGTCCACAGTCTTGATTTTTTGCAGCAATTAAATCCATATTGCTAAAAATGAAACATCCAGCAGTCTATTGTTTTAAAAAATGGTCATACTAATGAAAAATAAGCTTTCTTCTATGAATTCTTCTACGAAAACTGTAACAATGAAACAAATATGAGAGAAAGAATTGGGCAGCGTTTGTATTGAATTTTGGACAGAACTTCCTTTGAACTTTACACAGCAAAACATCAAATGTTGACAGCCAAACAAATAAATTTTGTATAGCCTAACACTTACAACTTTGACATAAAAAATGAGAAAATGTAGAGGAAATGGTTTAAAAAATGGCCTAGTGACGGTAGGGCTCTGCACACATCAGCAAAGAACAAATGGTCAATCATCAACAAAATTTTACATAGATAATAAAATAACCAGTCTACACAATCAATCACATAGCAAATTCATCCATCCATCAATCAAATTCGTGCAGCATCCATCCTAGCTAGCTGCACTCTCCAGCCAACAAGCACAAGCATCCATCCATTAAATTCATGTAGCATCCATCCATCGCGTTTCCTAGCTAGCTGCGACCTCCAGCCACAATCACAAGCATCCATACATGATACATCCATCAAATTCGTGCGTGTGTGTGCGCCAGTGCAGGGAGCTAGCGCTAGGGATGGGAAGGACAGAGGAGATCGCTTACCTACTCATGTTATGCGGTGAGAAACCAGGGGAGACGCGTCCGCTGTGCTGAGGGAAAGCGGCATCGGACGTTGCCATCGGTGCCGAACCCGACGAGTCCAGCTAGCGGCGCGGCGAGGAGAGGGGTGGCGGCGCCGGGAAGAGAAAGGGAGAAGGGGGAGGAAACCGCGTCGCGTGCTCTCTATGCTGTGACCTAACGCCATCCGAGGTCGACGGGATTGGGCTGGGCTTGAACGAGTCACCGAGTTGGACCGGGCCAAACTCGGCTCGGCTCGGTCGGGAATCGGACCTATTTTCCCAGCTCGGCTCGCCTAATTATCCTATCGGGCCGAGCTGTAACGGGCCGAGCTGGAGCGAGCTTCGAGCCGAGCCTAAAAGCTCGCTCGTACGTCCAGCCCTAATACCGGAGCTGTCCTGAACTTGTCGATGACAACCGAAAAGTGTTCGTGCAAGTGCCCTAAGGACCAAAGCACCAGTACTTCAGTCAACCCCATTGAACCATTGAATTGATCAGACAAAATGGGAATCGACAACTTTACCAAGTGTCGATTTGTTTGTCGAGTGTGAAATTTTGAGATCGCATTCATGTAGCCAAAAGGACCAGAGCCCTGGAGCGACAATCATTGTCGTCAAACCATTTAATCCATCCGAAGAGTATTAGACAAAATCTCATTGTCACTTATGTACAACGAGAAAACCCTAACCTCGCAGCCCCAAGACGCTGAGAGTAATCTACGCTAGAGCTCCGTCTAATCTGTTTTCATGGAAGATCTCAAGGAGGATCAATACTCAAAAGACATATGTGAAGACGAAGCACTACCATCTGCCTGGGCGCCGCCTTTACAAGAACAAAAACCCTAACCTATCTATTGGCTGGAGCCGAAGGAGTAGGACTCTGCTCCCCACCACCTCATAGTCAGAGTGGCCGGTAGAAGAGAAGTTATTACATGGGATCGCTGGGGAACAGCAATGGGAGAAAGGCTTCTACCTAGTTGCCTTGCGGGAGGGGAAAGAAAGAGTCACATCTATAACCGGCATTAAGCAGGAATCGTATATATCAGCATTCATGGTCAACATAACATGTGTATGACTAGGTAGGTGTTGCGGTAGGAACACACCGAGTTACATGTTGGGCAATAAAATGGACAAAACGAGGCATGTCCTTCCGTCTCAGATGTTTTAGCTCAAACTCATATGTACTATTTTCCTGTAATGATATTGGATAATTTATATGAATGTTTAGTGGCTTAAGTTAATTGTTAAATCAATTTTTGTGCCATAAGTACAATACAATATAGAGAGCATCGTACTCCTCCCTACCTCTCGCGTCGCCGTAGCGGACGACCAAGAGGGCAAACCATAGCCGCCGGCCTCTTCTCCCCTTCCCCCCTTTCCCCTCCTCTACCGCCGTCGGCACATGCCGCTGGGCAAAGACCTTGTAGTGTCGGTGGCGGCAGGCAGCTCCTCCCATTTGCTCGAATTTGGGGGCAACCACCGGACGACCTTGATGGGTGGAGGCGCCGTGCTCACATGGTGTTGGCGGTGCGGTAGCTGGCGCGTGCAGCGGTGGTATGCACGCGAGGGTATGCGGCAGCGGCATGGGCATAAGCTTGTTATGTGGTGGTTGCGCGCAGGCTATTTGTGGAGGTTACACGCGGCGTCTTGGCCCTGATTTGGTGCTAGTCCATGGCGGGAGGTGCAGGGGGGCTAGTGGTTACCTGGCGTGGTAGCCTCTTAGGTCGAGGGTTGGGGTTGCATCCTCATCCTGGATTTGTAGCGGGTTTAGGTGGTGGCGTGCTCCCAAAGTGGTAGCACTGCTTGGGTCTTCCTGTGCGGCCATGGGCGGCTTTGCTATTGGTGTTGGGTAGCAGGGACGTCCATGTAGATACGGTACTGGTCAGTGGCGGTGGACGACGTTTCGCGATGCACAGGGACAAGGGGTAGAGTTATTCGCGTTGATGCTCATCTTCGCTTGTGCTATCTTTGCCCGTGTCATCGTTTGTGGTGTCCGTCCAAGTGGGGCTCGCTGTCGCTACAGTGCTATCAACGGATCAACATCGATGACCTCAGGTTTGGCGACTTTTGAGCTAGCCTAAGCCTAGGCCTAGGCCAGAGGGCTTGAGTGCTACCTCTTGAGCTTGCGTTGGTTTTTCCCTTGAGGAGGAAAGGGTGATGCAGTAAAGTAGAGTAAGTATTTCCCTCAGTTTGAGAACTAAGGTATCAATCCAGTAGGAGACAACGCACAAGTCAACGAACACTTGCACAAACAATCAAACAAACTTGCACCTAACGCGATAAAAGGGTTGTCAATCCCTTCATGGTTACTTGCAAAAGTGAGATCTGATAGAGATAGATAAACGGTAAAGTAAATATTTTTGGTATTTTTGATTTATAGATCGAAAAGTAAAAGATTGCAAAATAGTAGATCGGAAACTAATATGATGGAAAAAAGACTTAATATGATGGAAAGAAGACCCGGGGGCCATAGGTTTCACTAGTGTCTTATCTCAAGATAGCAAATAATACGGTGGGCGAACAAATTACTGCCGAGCAATTGATAGAACAGCGCATAATTATGACGATATCTAAAGCAATGATCATGAACATAGGCATCACATCCATGTCAAGTAGAACGAAACGATTCTGCATCTACTACTATTACTCCACACATCAACCGCTATCCATCATGCATCTAAAGTATTAAGTTCATAAAGAACGGAGTAACACATTAAAAAAGATGACATGATGTAGAGGAATTAACTCAAGCAATATGATGAAAACTCCATCTTTTTATCCTCGATGGCAACAATACAATACGTGCCTTGCTGCCCATACTATCACTGAGAAAGGACACCGCAAGATTGAACCCAAAGCTAAGCACTTCCGCCATTGCAATAAAAACCAATCTAGTAGGCCAAACTAAATCAATAATTCAAAGAGACTTGCAAAGATATCAAATCATGCATATAAGAATTCAGAGAAGATTCAAATAATATTCATAGATAATCTGATCATAAATCCACAATTCACTGGATCTCGGAAAACAAACCTAAAAGAGTATTACGTCGAATAGATCTCCAAGAACATCGAGGAGAACATGGTATTGAGAATCAAAGAGAGAGAAGAAGCCATCTAGCTACTAGCTATGGACCCGTAGGTCTGTGGTAAACTACTCACGCTTCATCGGAAGGGCAATGGTGTTGATGTAGAAGCCCTTCGTGATAAAATCCCCATCCGGCAAAACGCCGGAAAAGGCCCCTAGATGGGATCTCATGGGTACAGAAGGTTGCGGTGGTGGAAAAGTGTTTTCGTGGCTCCTCCTAATGGTTTTGGGGTATAAGAGTATATATGGGCGAAATAATTAGGTCAGGAGACCCACGAGGGGCCACAAGATAGGGGGGGGGGGCGCCCTCCATCCTTGTGGCCGCCTCGTGGCTCCTACGACTTTATCTTCAAGTCTCCTCGTTTGCTTTTTGTCAAGAAAGATCATCGCAAAAGTTTTATTCTGTTTGGACTCTGTTTGGTATTCCTTTTCCGCGAAACTCTAAAACAGGCAAAAAAAACAGAAAGTGGCACTGGGCTCTAGGTTAATAGGTTAGTCCCAAAAATAATATAAAAAAGCATATTAATGCAATAAAACATCCAAAATAGATTATATAATAGCATGGAACAATCAAAAATTATAGATACGTTGGTTACATATCAAGCATCCCCAAGCTTAATTCCTGCTCGTCCTCGAGTAGGTAAATCATAAAAGCAGATTTTTTGATGTGGAATGCTACCAAACATATTTATCCCTGTAATTCTCTTTATTGTGGCATGAATATTCAGATCCGTAAGATTCAAAACAACAGTTTAATATTGACACAAAAACAATAATACTTCAAGCATACTAACAAGGCAATTATGTCTTGTCAAAATAACATGGACAAAGAAAGCTTATCCCTACAAAACCATATAGTCTGGCTCTGCTCCATCTTCATCACACAAAATATTCAAATCATGCACAACCCCAGTTTCATCCAAGAAACTTTTTCATACTTTAGTATTCTCAAACTTTTTCAACTTTCACGGAATACATGAGCGTGAGCCATAGACATAGCACTATAGGTGGAATAGAATAGTGGTTGTGGACAAGACAAAAAGAGGGAGATAGTCTCACATCAACTAGGCCTATCAACGGGCTATGGAGATGCCCATCAATAGATATCAATGTGAGTGAGTAGGGATTTCCATGCAATGGATGCACTAGAGCTATAAGTTTATGAAAGATTAAAAAGAAACTTAGTGGGTGTGCATACAACTCGCTTGCTCACGGAGACCTAGGGAAATTTGAGGAAGCCCATCATTGGAATATACTAGCCAAGTTCTATAATGAAAAATTCCCACTGGTATATGAAATTGACAAAATAAGAGACTCTCTATCTTGAAGATCATGGTGCTACTTAGAAGCACAAGTGTGGAAAAATGATAGTAACATTGCCCCTTCTCTCCTTTTCTCTCATTTTCTTATTTTTTTTCTTTGGCCTTTTTTTATTTTGCCTTCTTTGGCCCCTTTTTTTTATTTCCTCACATGGGACAATGCTCTAATAATTATGATCATCACACTTCTATTTACTTACAACTCGAAAAATTACAACTCGATACTTAGAACAAAAACATGACTCTATGTGAATGCGTCCGGCGGTGTACCGGGATGTGCCATGACTCAAGAGTGACATGTATGAAAGAATTATGAATGGTGGCTTTGCCACACGATGTCAACTACATGATCATGCAAAGCAATATGACAATGACAAAACGTGTCATAATAAACGAAACGGTGGAAAGTTGCATGGCAATATATCTTGGAATGGCCATGGGAGTGCCATAGTAGGTAGGTATGGTGGCTGTTTTGAAGAAGGTATATGGTGGGTGTATGGTACCGGCGAAAGTTGCACGGCACAAGAGAGGCTAGCAAAGGTGGAAGGGTGAGAGTGCGTATAATCTATGGACTCAGCATTAGTCATAAAGAACTCACATACTTATTGCAAAAATCTATTAGTCATCGAAGCCAAGCACTACGCACATGCTCCTAAGGGAAGGGTTTGTAGGAGTTAACCATCGTATGATCCCGACCTCCACACAAAGGATGACAATCAAAAAATACCTCATACTCTAACTTCGTTACATAATGGTTCACCATACGTGCATGCTACGTGAATCACAAACCTCAACACAAGTATTTCTAAAATTCACAATTACTCCACTACCATGACTCTAATATCACCATCCTCATATCTCAAAACAATCATAAAGAATCAAACTTCTCATAGTATTCAACGCACTTTATATGAAAGTTTTTATTATATCCTTCTTGGATGCCTATCGTATTAGGACTAAATTTATAACCAAAGCAAATTACCATGATGTTCTAAAAGACTCTCAAAATAATATAAGTGAAGCATGAGAGTTCATCAATTTCTATAAAATAAAGCCACCGCCATTCTCTAAAAACATATAAGTGAAGTACTAGAGCAATATTACCTAGCTCAAAAGATATAAGTGAAGCACATAGAGTATTCTAATAAATCACGATTCATGCGTGTCTCTCCCAAACGGTGTGTACAACAAGTATGATTGTGGAAAACTAAAAAACAAGACTCAAATCATACAAGACGCTCCAAGCAAAACACATATCATGTGGTGAATAAAAATATAGCCTAAAGGGAAGTTACTGATAGACGAAGACGAAAGAGGGGATGCCTTCCGGGGCATCCCCAAGATTAGGCTCTTGGTTGTCCTTCAATATTACCTAGGGGTGACTTGTGCATCCCCAAGCTTAGGCTCTTGCCACTCCTTATTTCATAGTCCATCAAATCCTTACCCAAAACTTGAAAACCTCACAACACAAAACTCAACAAAAAATCTTATAAGCTCCATTAGTATAAGAAAATAAATCACCACTTTAAGGTACAGTTGCAAACTCATTCTTTATTTATATTGGTGTAATATCTAATGTATTCCAACTTTATCATGGTTCATACCCCCCCATACTACCCATAGATTCATCAAAATAAGCAAACAATACATATAAAATATAATCTGTCAAAAACAGAACAATTTGTAGCAATCTGTAACTCTCGAATACTTCTGTAACTCCAAAAATTCAGAAAAACTAGGACAATCTAAGCAATTTGTGCACCAATCCGGAGCAAAATTAAGCAGATCAAAATCACGTTTCAATAAAATTCTGGAAATTATTTACTGGGTGCGAAACTTTCTGTTTTTCAGCAGGATTAACGCAACTATCACCGTAAGCTATCCTAAAGGTTTAACATGGCAGAAACACTAATTAAAACACAAAAACACATCTAACTAGATGCTAGATGAATTATTTATTGCTACATAGAAACAAAAAACAAATAACAAAAATAAAATTGGGTTGCCTCCCAACAAGCGCAATTGTTTAACACCCTTAGCTAGGCATAAAACACGAATAGATCTAGGTATTGTCATCTTTGGTATGCAATCCATAAGTGGCTCTCATAATAGATTCATATGGCAATTTATTTTTCTTTCTACGAAAGTGTTCCATGCCCTTCCTTAACGGAAATTAGAATCTACTGTTTCCTTTTTCATATAAACAATTGCACCAATCGTTCTAAGAAAAGGTCTACCAAGAATAATATGACATGTAGGATTGCAATCTATATCAAGAACAATGAAATCTACGGCCACATAATTCTTATTCACAACAATAAGAACATCACTAATCCTTTCCATAGTTTTCTTAATAGTGGAATCCGCAAGATGCAAATTTAAAGAACAATCATCAAATTCACGAAAACCTAACACATCACATAAAGTTTTTGGAATCGTGGAAATGCTAGCACCCAAATCACGCGAAGCATGGCACTCATAATCTTTAATCTTAATCTTAATAGTTGGTTCCCACTCATCACAAAGTTTTCTAGGGATAAAAACTTCCAATTCAAGCTTTTCTTCAAAAGATTGAATCATATCATCAACAATATGTTTAGTAAAAGCTTTGTTTTGATCATAAGCAAGAGGAGAATTCAACATGGATTGCAACAGGAAATACAATCTATTAAAGAACAATTATCATAATTAATATCCTTGAAATCCAAAAAAGTGGGTTCATTTCTACTTAAAGTCTTGACCTCTACAATCCCACGTTTATCAATTTTAGCATCCAGATCTAAAAACTCCAAATACTTGGGACGCCTTTTAACTAAAGTTGACTCATCTCCAGTCCCATCTTTAACAAGATTTTTCGAAAACAAAGATTCAATAGGATTCACATCAATCACTTTAAGATCTTCATCATTATTTTGAGATTCCGGTTTAGCGGCCATTTTATTTACTAAGGTAGCTTTTTTATCGGAAATTTGGCCTACTAGATTTTCAAGATGAGCAAACTGAGATTTCAAACCATAAAATTCCTTAGAAATATCATCGTTCTCTTTATTCATATACTCCATAAAACTTTTTTGCTCAAGTTGTAAAGACATAAAGCTTCTAACATTATTTTCAATTTCTTCCAACCTCCTAAGGTGGGGATCGACGCTTTTTGGTTGCACCATAAAGGAAAACAGGCACACCTAACACACAACCACACAAAAAGCAAGCGAGAATGACGAAGGGAAGAGGGGCGAAGAAAAGGCAAATCTTTTCGAATATCGTTTTAGAAGTGGGGGAGAGGAAAACGAGAGGCGAATGGCGAATAATGTAATGAAAGAGATGAGAGTTTATGATGGGTACTTGGTATGGCTTGACTTGGCGTAGCTCTCCCCAGCAACAGCACCACAAATTTTTCCTCTACCTCTTGAGCTTGCGATAGTTTTTCCCTTGAAGAGGAAAGGGTGATGCAGCAAAGCAGAGGAAGTATTTCCCTCAGTTTGAGAACCAAGGTGTCAATATAGTAGGATACAACGCACAAGTCACTGAATACCTACACAAACAATCAAACAAACTTGCACCCAACGCGATAAAGGGGTTGTCAATCCTTTCATGGTTACTTGCAAAAGTGAGATCTCATAGAGATAGATAAATGGTAAAGTAAATATTTTTGGTATTTTTGGTTTATAGGACTAGTGCATAACCAACCTTTAGTGCCGGTTCGTAACGGCCTTTAGTGCCGGTTCGGCAACCGACACTAAAGAGTGGGGACTAAAGGTCCCCCCCTTTAGTATCAGTTCGTCACGAACCGACGCTAAAGTGTCACCACGTGGCACGAGCCAGGCCCGAGTGCATGTAGGACATTAGTACCGGTTGGTAACACCAACCGGTACTAAATGTTTGGGGGGGGGGGGGGGGGTTGGCTTTATTTTCCATTTAATTCTTTTTTGTTTGCTGGTATTTCACGATACTACAAATTGTACACGTTATGCATATATATAAATAGATTTTCTTGTACGTAGAACCGCATATATATATATATATATATATATATATATATATATATATATATCATCAAATGTCTCACAACCAACACCATTAATTATTCACACATACACATGTATATACATATAAAATTTCTCCTACATGTTGCCTTGGTGCCTCCGGAGCACGATGACAAGTGGTTCAAGGGGGCGGTAGCGGGTAATAGTATTCTCCTTTGGAATCTATGACCTGGTCGAGCAAAAATCCGGCTATTTCCTCTTGAAGTGCTATTATGCGGTCCGCTGGTAGGAGCTTATCCCGCACCTCTCTAAACTGTTAAGAAGGAGATCAATATGCATGTGTATTAGTTGTGACACTAGATATCGATAATGGTGTGAATAGTGTTCTGACAAACATACCCCGTCCTGTCTTTCAGATCTGCTCCTTTCGGACGCCATCATGCGAATGTTCTCGTAAACGTAGAATGCACACAGATCGTGCCCCGACGCCTGCTTCAGGGCCTTTACGAGAATGGAATTGAATCAGATAATGATTAATGCAGCATGATAATTAATTAATGATACTGAAACAAGAATTAGGGAGATGATAGCTAGCTAGTACTACTTAATTACTTAGCTTTGGTCGATGCCAAAACAACTTTTTTGGCCATTTGCCTAGAGTCACCTTGATGAACTTTGCCCAAGCCCTGCCTGCCGGCAAAGAAAATTAATAAAGGGGTTATTAAATAGTTCATATCAAGAAATGACGAACTAATAATAGGCCGAGATATAGTTAATAATGATTGAAATTACCTGTTGACTATCCCCTTCACGATGGTGTAGTCTTTATCTTCTTTAATTAGTGAGTCCAGTACTTCAACGGTTCCTTTGTCAACTTTAATGTCTAACAAGATCCAGTGAAAACTGCATGCGCATACGTTTGCATGTCTTAATTAAGCGGGCAGGTGCATAAAATTAATCAACTACCGTAAACCGTATACACTTAATTATTAACATCTAGCTAGCTAGTAAGCAAAAATAGAATTTGTATTACAAGACAGTGTGACTCACATGAAGTCGTAAGGAAGTAGTATATCTTCATTGGTATTGAGGCGCTTCAAGAACTCTAGCATGCTTTCCTCTACACTTGCTTGATAAACACGAAATGCAACAACTAGTTTTAAAAGAGAATATACCACATCCGAATCATAACAAGGACGAGGGCCGACGGGGACGGATATCAAAACCATGGCACTATGTATAACAAACAACGTACGGGTAAGATAATTATACGAGTAACTATATATCCAAATCACACAAACATTAATTTGGTAATGTAAAACATTCAAGAACAAGAGCCTCACCACAAGGTGGTGCCGGAGACGGGACAGTGCGGGCGATCGACGGTGGTTACGACGAAGATTTAGAAGGCACTAAGTAAACCACACCTACATATGCAAACTAAGTGTTATTTTTGACCTCAAATTGCATATAAATCAAATACTAGCACATATAATTCCTCCCAAATTACTAAACTCACAAATGAATCACTATACAAAGCATTGCAAGAGCTAATCTAGCAATGAGAGATGAAAGGACAAAGTTGCTAACCTTTGTGGTCATTTGAATGGATGGGGGCCTTCAAATCTTGACAAATTTTGGGCAAAATTTGTGATGAGCTCGAGGAAGAGAGGGGAAGAACAGAGGAAGTGAGGGGAAAAGGGAAGAACAGAGCAAACTCGGGTGGACGAAGCGTTTATGTACGACGAACTTTAGTACCGGTTCTTGCCACGAACCGGTACTAAAGGTGCTGGAGGGGCCCCAGACTGAAAACATCCTGCCACCACTCTCTTTAGTATCGGTTCGTGGCACGAACCGGTGCTAAAGGTTCACCACGAACCGGTACTAATGAGAGCGGCTGACTAGCCGTTGGAACCGTCACTAATGGACACATTAGTGCCGGCTCAAAATCAAAACCAGCACTAATGTGTCTCAGATTTGACCCTTTTTTACTAGTGTAGATTGGAAAGTAAAAAGATTGCCAAATAGTAGATCGGAAACAAATATGATGGAAAAAAGACTTAATATGATGGAAAAGAGACCCGGGGCCATAGGTTTCACTAGTGGCTTCTCTCAAGATAGCAAATAATACGGTGGGTGAACAAATTACTGTCAAGCAATTGATAGAAGAGCACATAATTATGACGATATATAAAGCAATGATCATGAACATAGGCATCACGTCCGTGTCAAGTAGACCGAAACGATTCTGCATCTACTACTATTACTCCACACATCGACCGCTATCCAGCATACATCTAGAGTATTAAGTTCATAAAGAACGGAGTAACGCATTAAGTAAGATGACATGATGTAGAGGAATTAACTCAAGCAATGTGATGAAAACCAGTTCTTTTTATCCTCGATAACAACAATAAAATACGTGCCTTGCTGCCCCTACTGTCACTGGGAAAGGACACCGCAAGATTGAACCCAAAGCTAAGCACTTCTCCCATTGCAAGAAAAACCAATCTAGTAGGAAAAACTAAATAAATAATTCGAAGGGACTTGCAAAGATATCAAATCATGCATATAAGAATTCAGAGAAGATTCGAATAATATTCATAGATAATCTGATCCTAAGTCCACAATTCATCGTACCTCGGCAAACAACCCACAAAAGAGTATTACATCGAATAGATCTCCAAGAACATCGAAGAGAACATGGTATTGAGAATCAAAGAGAGAGAAGAAGCCCTCTAGCTACTAGCTATGGACCAATAGGTCTATGGTAAACTACTCACGTTTCATCGGAAGGGCAATGGTGTTGATGTAGAAGCCCTTTGTGATCATATTCCCCTATGGCAGGACACCGGAAAAGGCCCCTAGATGGGATCTGATGGGTACAGAAGGTTGGGGCAGTGGAAAAGTGTTTTTCATGGCTCCCCCTGATGGTTTTGGGGCATAAGAGTATATATGGCGAAAGAATTAGGTCAGGAGACGCACGAGGGGCCACAACACAGGGGGGCCCGCCCTCCACACTTGTGGCCGCCTCGTGGCTCCTCCGACTTCATCTCTAAGTCTCCTGGTTTGCTTCTGGTTCAAGAAAGATCATCGAAAAGTTTTATTTCGTTTGGACTCCCACTACTAGGGCAAAGCTTAGCAGCAGCGCGGGTTTTGGGCCTATTAGTAGCGCGGGGGCCGACGCTACTAATAAGGCGCTACAGCTAACGTATAGCAGTAGCGCGGGTGCCACCCGCGCTACTACTACGTCCTTTAGTAGTAGCGTGGGTACAAACCCGCGCTACTACTAACAGCGCGGTTTTTTTTTTAATTTTTTCGAAAAAATATTTCGATTTTTTCCTTAATTTTCAAATTTCTGAATTATTTTAACCTCAAATCTCTAATCACCCCTTATCGCTGCTCAATTTAATTTCTAATCACCCCTCATCATTCCAAATCACCTAACTTCCCGGACGGTCACCCATCCTCTCACTAATCCAGCCTGAGCACGCTTAACTTCGGGGTTCTATTTTCCAAGTCTGCACTTGTTGTTTTCCTGACAATAGTAAGATGTTAATCCTATTAACCTCAGAAATTTAGCTTAAGCATGAAGTCAGACATTTCAGTATTTGAGTTTGAAACTATTGTTCTAAAAAATTAGTAACACTAATATTTCTTGAATAATTAGTTTGACCACAGTTTGACCAGATTTGACCAAAATTCAAAACAACTAAAATAATTATTTAGTAGCACTAATATTCTAGAATAATTAGTTTGACCATTGTTTGACCACAGTTTGACCACACAGTTTGAATTTTTTTCGATTTTTTCCACTTAGATCTTAAAAGCCCCAAAAGTTTTTTTCTGTTTGGCTTTTGAGGATTTTGAATATGTTTAACGGGGTTTCGACTGTTAAATTTGGATTTTGAAAATGTTTAACGGGATTTTGAAAACTTTTTCATCCGAGTTAGTATGCAAAAGTTATGCCCATTTTTACAAATTCTCGAGAGATTTTGCAAATAAAGTCGAAATTCATATTTGCAAATTTTCCCAACAACTAGACCACATATCACATGGGAAACTTATTTTCCTTTATTTTTTGACATTTTCATCATTTTCTTTTATTTTTTATAAAACTGAAAAGGCGATCCACCGGGGGGGGGTAGAGTTTGAAAATGGGACCTTTAGTAGTAGCGTGTTTTCCCCCTCGCTACTACTATGGCACCACTTAGTTGTAGCGAGGGCTAAAAACCAACGCTACTGCTATCAAACTTAGTAGTAGCGAGGTTTTAAAAACCAGCGCTACTACTATGGCATGTCCCGGGGGGCACAGTAGAGACCGCTTAATAGTAGCGAGGGTTAAAAACCCGCGCTACTACTATCAACTTAGTAGTAGCGAGGTTTAAAAACCTGCGCTACTGGTAAGTAGCAGTAGCGAGGGTTTTTAACCCTCGCTACTAGTAACTTTCTGTGTATAGGCTTTTCCCTAGTAGTGTCCATTTGGTATTCGTATTCAGCAAAACTCTAAAAGAGGCAAAAAAACAGATAGGCTCTAGGTTAATAGGTTAGTCCCAAAAATAATTTAAAATAGCATATTAATGGATATAAAACATCCAAAACAGATAATATAATAGCATGAAACAATCAAAAATTATAGATACGTTGGAGATGTATCATTGGGCCATGGTTGGCTTAGCAGCGGCCATTAGTGGCCATTGGGTTGCGGCCATTAGTCCACTAGGACTGCTTAGGGTCTCTAGTCTGGGCGCGCCTATGGTGGAGCCAGACATCCAAACCCAGTGACGGATGCGGTCTGGGAATGGATCAACGACCTTTGATCCTACTATGGTGGCTAGCGTGTTGTGATACGAACGGTTCGTGGTGACTCGGGCCATGGATGCTAGGGAGCCAACCCTGGATGGCAGTCCGTATGGGGTCTCTACGGTGGGCACCATGATAAATATTACAAATAAGTATATTTTTCGTCCTCGAGCTCTTCTGAGAGTTTAGAAATCATCCCTCAACTTTAAACCGGAGAGTTTTCGTCCCTCAACTATCAAAACCGGATAGTTTTCGTCCCTCGTGCCTCTTCGGGCGGTTTTAGTCCGGGATGAACAATAAATAAGTGAACAATAAAATCGAAAAAATAGCAAAAAAATAAAAAAATCTAAAATTTTACAGCATCGAAGATACTCTGGTGCGCAAGACCCGTGCAAAATTTCGTGGTGTTTCGACATTCAAGCAGCTCGTGGCAAACAAAAAACTGTAAAGATGTATGTCGATGAACAGTAAATTAAAAAAATAGCCAAAAAATTCCAAAAAACATGAAAACATTTTGGCATCAAAGATGCTCAGGTACGCAAGATGCATGCAAAATTTTGTGATCAAATGACATACGAGAAGCTCTAGCCAAAAAATACAAAATAGCGCACTTTTTAAAAAAAATAAATCTGAGCCAAATTTTGTTTCTTTTCGTCACGAGTTCGTACAATACCCAAACATCATGAAAATTTGCACGCACGTTGGGCACCAAGCCTCTTTTATGACAAAAAAAATTCATACCACTATGAATTTTTTTGCTATATATTTTGAAATTACTGTTCACTGACGTACAAATTTATAGTTTTTTGTTTGCCACGAGCTGCTCGAATATCAAAACACCCAAAATTTTGCACGTGTCTTGTGCATCAAAGTATCTTCGATATTCTAAAATTTCAGATTTTATTTATTTTTGTTGCTATTTTTTTGATTTTAATGTTCACCCCGGACTAAAAGCGCCCGAAGCGACACGAGGGACGAAAACTATCTGGTTTTGACAGTTGAGGGATGAAAATTCTCGGCTTTAGAGTTGAGGGACGATTTCTAGACTCTAGGAAGAGTTCGAGGGCGAAAAATATACTTATCCCTAAAAATTATGGCTACCCCTCTTGGTTGTGGGCAGCAAGTGGTGTAGCAGAGTTCGGCTTCGTATGGTTTCAAAGGGCTTCAGCTAATGGATCACTATTTAGAATGGTCGTGCCATAGCATAGGCCAAGAAACCAAGGTCCTACCAGCAGTTCAAACATATAAAAAGCCGATTCCACATAAATTATGAATTTTGTGGAGCGTCAAGATGTAAAGCTATGCAAGATACACATGAATCTTAAGTTCTCACATCCATTGACGAGGTCTATACCATGAGCAAAGCATGGGCAGCACTGAATTTCCATTGTCTTTACACAACTTAAGGAACTAGATTATTGACTATAGTGCAAGTGGGAGACTGTTGAAATATGCCCTATAGAAAATAATGATGTAGTATTATATTCCCATGTTCATTATTAAGTTTATGTTTCTATGCTACAATTGTATTGGTTCTTGAATACGAGATTCAGAGAAAAACCAAAATACATGTGTGGAAATATAAACACCAAGTTCAGCCTCTAAGACTAGCTCATATATTGCCGATGATCTTGTTTTCCTGATCATGAGCATTGTTAGTGTAACAAGTACGCTAATGATATATAAGAACATTGTTGTCATGGTAACAACGGAGTTGGATAATCCCAACATATGAATTACTGAGAGAGGTAATCGTTGCTATGTTATCGGTATTTCATATAACTTGTTCACGATTGCATTGTTCCTTAGACCATGAGAATATTGTATACCAACATGCCGAAGGGTTAATCTTGGGTTTACCACATGTCACTCCATAAATGGAATTGAATAAAGGTGAATTACGGGTATAATGGAAATGTATGTCTTGGTATCGATAGTTCAAGACTGAGATTTGGTCCTCTCATGATGGAGAGATACTCTCTTGGCCTAGTCGGTGTTACGGTATCATTATCATATGGCTGGACACTTGTGATTATGATCACGGGATACCAGAACACGGACACGAATAAAGAGAACAACCGTTAATGAGGGTAATTGGTATACTGATCAAGGAGTTGATCACAGGGATACCGATAATCTCACCTCAGGTTTTGTAGATGTATCAGGAAGCAAAGGGAATGGTATTCATAGACAAATGTTTGCTCGGGAACTTTGTGAATATACGGGAGCCAATAAGGTTGTCTAGATCCCGCTGTTAACTATTGTGCAGGAGACAGAAGGGATTCTGGGATATGTCCCCTTATTTCTAGACCTATAGGATCACACGCTTAATGGGTTCTAGTTCTTATTACCTGAGAAATGAGTTAAAAGAGCACGGAAAGAGTTTCACGTGGTTCCGAATGTGTTTCAGCTAGTTCCAGAAGGGTTCTGGTAATTCCAGAAAGGTATAGCATGACTTTGGGCCCACAAGGGGCTCCATAGGGCTTTGGCGAGCCCTAGTGGGCCCCATTGGAAGAAAGTTGTGAAAACCCATAATGAGATGACGATCCCTAGTGGGCCCCTTTGAGCCCACAAGGGGCTCCACAGGGCTTTGGCGAGCCCTAGGCCAAATTGGCAAGGGAGGGAATCATTCCTTCTTCGACTCTCATTTCGGAGGGGTCCTCTACTTTGACTCCTATTTCGGAGAATAATTCTCGCGACCAGGAGGCATAACCTAGCTGCGGGAATCGGCGGGATCGTTGCATTGCACTGAGTCATGACTGCTTCCGCTACTCAGGCGTTGTTAGTGAGTTTGATCGTTACCTCCATCTTCATAGTGTTCCTGGGTGTGACCGTGTAGCATAAATTCTTTGTTGCGTAGCACGTTCCACTACATTATCATCTACCTACTCGAGGATGAGTAGTGATTAAGTTTGGGGATGCTGATACATCTCAAACGAATCTATATTTGTCTTTGTTTCATGCTATTATAGTACCACTTTTAAATATTATTCATAATAATTTATGTTATTTTTCTGGACTAACCTGTTAATTCAGCGCCAGACCGTGTTTTCTGCATTTTTTGAATTTTAAGAAAATCCATATCTATAAAATTAAAAAATACGAACAGGGGAGTCAGAAATTATCGAAATCTACTAGGGGCCATTGGTGGGCCCCACACGGACAAGGGTTGACCCGTTGCCCAAGGCCCCGCATGCCCCTGTTCACAGCCTTTCATCAATTCTTCCTCCTATAAATTCCATAAACGGACAAACCCTCGATATCAGTTTTCTCCGATTTATCCGCATCTATAAGTTCCTGTTCCAAGGAGATCCAATGTGGAGGCCTATTCTGGGACCCTGCCTGAGGGGGGCATCCATTATGGAAGGCTTCTTAATCAACCTTGTTGCCTGCATAACCATGTGAGAGTACTTCCCTTAGTATCTTAGGGTTAATAGTAGTGGATAGATGGCATCCTCTTCTCTCTCTCTCTCTCTCTCTCTCTCTCTCTCTCTCTCTCTCTCTCTCTCTCTCTCTCTCTCTCTCTCTCGATTCAATACAAAGTTCTCGTGAGCTGCCTCTGATGATCGAGATCTATGATGTAATCGTTTGTGTTTGTTGGGATATATGATTAATTGTCATTTGATGACCAGATTGTTCACTGAATTTAATTAAATCTTCTGGGGTTTCTGTGTTGTATAATTGAATGGCAATGTATGCTTTCCGATCTATTTGCCTACTTTAACCAACTTTGATGGGTAGTTCTTTAGAGGAAGTTGTGTATAGTAGTGGCTTCAATCGTGCGGTGTTTTATCACAGTGACTAAAAGTAACGGTCACGCATTGTATTATTGCCACTAAGAGTAAAACAAAATCAATCGCTTGATCCGCTATCCGTGACAAGGCATTTACAATGCAATCAACAGTTCTAATCTATCGACTTTAAGCTCTGTCACAAAACGGTGGCCAACCACACCACAAAACATTACATTCACAAACTCAACAGCCCCAACGGATCGACCCGCTGGGATATTATTAATGACACATTAACATGTGACTACACCACATACACGATATAATAGGCGTACATACAACAGGCAGCACACACGCGGCCCTGTTATTATATTTAGACGAGAGGTAGCTTAATAAATTCTTGGCTGATGGCCACATGGCTTGCGAAGTCCACGCCGAGATGGATCTTCATTTGCTTTTTAAGCTAGCAGGAGGGGCAGTTCAAGATGATGCAGCCGACCAAGCAGCCTGCCAAGAGGGTTTCGCAGTAAGTGGTGCAACCCATGTCGCTGCTGCTTGCGCACCTGGCCTGGCACTCCTTGACATCGGCCCTGGCGACGCAGCCGCCCGCGCACGTCGTGACGCAGCCTGTAAGGTCTGCCGCCGCCTGCACCCCAGAGCTCAGGAAGAGCAGGGCAGCAACCAGGATGGCGACCTTGAGAGTGGAGGCCATTTGGTCGATGATGTATATGAGCAAGGAAGTTAAAGGATGGATGGATGAAAGACATGATGAAGTTGCTGCTATTTATAGACGAGGTTATGCTCTTCATGTTGAGCATTGCATGTTTGACTTCAAGAAATTTAATCATACACTTGATGCTTTCCAATCATGATTTCCTCCATGCCTCTTGCTGTACTATAATCTACTGCTGCCATGTGTGTTCCTACGTATACAACCAAGAGAGGATGGATAAACATGCCACGTACTAGTTGACTTGGAGAGAATTATATAGTCACCTCGTGCTCAACTCCTCGACTTCTTTTTAGTTTGTGCTAGCCACGCTTCAGGTTCATGCTATTGCCTTCTTACTTTTGAGGGAATCGCATACACAGCCACCTCATGTATCAAGTTCACGAGTTATATATTTACCTCATGATATGTTCTTCGTTTCTTTTAGTTAGCATTGCGTCAAGCTTAAGGATTGTCCCATTAAGTTCTAAAAACATAGCATTCTTATGTCTTGTTTTCTACTTCCTCCGTTCCATAATGTAAGACGTTTTTTGACACTACACTAGTGTCGAAAAATGTCTTACATTATGGGACGGAGGGAGTATGTTTCTTTACTATATAGCTAGTTAACTGAAGAACGCTATGTTTTTAAAGGTCTACTGATTCCTTGGTAGTTTTTCCTAGTGCAGGTCTGTCTTTATTTATTTATTTTTTGAATGATTGTAGGAGAGCTACCAAATTAGTTTACTAGCAAAAAACACATTGATTAGCAATGGGGAGATACAGAAGAGAGCCCAAATCAAACTTCCACCACCCACAACCCACGTCCCCTGCCACCCTCCCCCTCTCCATAGACTTCCACCGCCCGTCGTACCCTACGATTCTTTAGGCCAGTCATCATCCTCGCCGCCGCAGCCATGCAAGTGGTGACGAGGGTACGATGCTTCCAGGAAATTGTGTGAAGCTACAGCGAGTGTTCAGATCACTATGGAGGCGGACCGCTGCGAACTGGCGACCTATTGGGATGAGACAGTGATGATCTGCTATGATGAGGACGGCGAAGAGCCTGCTGTGATCATGACAAAGAGCTGGTGGGAGGAGCGATGCAAGCTGGCAGCACCGGTAACCAATGTATAGTTTTTGTAACATATAAATCATATGTTGTTAGTTATATAGGTGGTCAAAGTTTGACCCAAAATATGGGAAGGCTCAGTAAGCACGAATGTAGCAAGTATAGGCTAGCTGAGGCCGGGCATAGATGTTTCCTCAATGGTTGTGCGTTAATGCCCCTTCTTATGGGCTTTCTCTCCTTTAAAAAGTTAGGATTTGCACTCCAAAAAAAGGTTAGGCTTTGTTCCTTTGTGTATCGACTATATACCTCTTGTCTCTTGTAATGTTAGCTTACATTAAAATTTTAATGTATCTTATCAGCGTCATGTTGTTTCATGAAATAAATTATTTTAAATACAAATATTAATCGTGTTACCCATTGGGTAACCGATGGGTGTAGACTTGTACATATTCCGTACTCACGACTAATTAGGTTGCCCATGGGTCAACTCAAGGGCGAAGATGAAGACTCATACCCTACCCATTCATGTCTAGTGCCCATTAGTCGAATTGCCAGGTTGAGGTGTGGTTTCCATGTTGTGCTTTAATTGCATGTTTGACTTTAAGAAGATTAATCGTCAAAAACTTACTTCCTTTATCTTCATACCTAACACTTGTTTTGATAACGCTACAAGCGAAAGATGCTAGATAAAATAGAACAAACACTAGTTGACCTACAGAGAATTATATGGTTACCTCGTGCTCCAGCCCTTCACTTTTTTTTTTGTTTCGCCGTGTCATGCTGGTGGCTCGTCCTATTGACTTTTCAGATAGTTGTGCACCTCGTGCTCTATAATCTTTACCATGGGATTCCCTGTTGCTGTACTGCAACACAACTATGCATCGGTATGTGTGTACAACCAAGGGGGGTTGAATAAACTTGCCACACACTACTTAACTTGGAGAGAGTTTTCCTCTAGTTAGCTTTTTCCGATAGCTCGTTGGTCACGCTCCAGTTGTATGCTCGCATACATAGCAATTCTCGTGATTCTCGCAGTCCGGTCTGAAGAAAATATGTCCTAGAGGTAATAATAAAGTTATTATTTATTTCCTTATTTCATGATAAATGTTTATTATTTATGCTAGAATTATATTAATCGGAAACTTAGTACATGTGTGAATACATAGACAAAACATATTGTCCCTGATATGCCTCTACTTGACTAGCTCGTTTATCAAAGATGGTTATGTTTTCTAACCATAGACATGAGTAGTCATTTGATGAACGGGATCACATCATTAGGAGAATGATGTGATGGACATGACTCATCCGTTAGCTTAGCATTATGATCGTGACAGTTTCATTGCTACTGCTTTCTTCATGACTTATACATGTTCTTCAGACTATGAGATTATACAACTCCCGAACACTGGAGGAACACTTTGCGTGCTACCAAACGTCACAACGTAAATAGGTGATTATAAAGGTGCTCTACAGGTGTCTCTGAAGGTGTTTGTTGGGTTGGCATAGATCGAGATTAAGATTTGTCACTCTGTGTTTCGGAGAGGTATCTTTGGGCCCTCTCGGTAATGCTCATCACTATAAGCCTTGCAAGCATTGTAACTAATGAGTTAGTTGCGGGATGAAGTATTACAGAACGAGTAAAGAGACTTGCCGGCAACGAGATTGAACTAGGTATGATGATACCGACGATCGAATCTCGAGCAAGTAACATACCGATGACAAAGGAAACAACGTATGTTGTTATGCGGTTTGACCGATAAAGATCTTCGTAGAATATGTGGGAGCCAATATGAGCATCCAGATTCTGCTATTGGTTATTGACCGGTGACGAGTCTCGGTCATGTCTACATAGTTCTCGAACCCGTAGGGTCTGCACGCTTAACGTTCGATGACGATATGCATTATGAGTTATGTGTTTTGATGACCGAAGTTTGTTCCGAGTCCCGGATGACATCACAGACGTGACGAGGAGTCTCGAAAGGGTCGATACATAAAGATTGATATATTGGATGACTATATTCGGACATCAGAAATGTTCCGGTGAAGTTTCGGATAAAACCGGAGTGCCGACGGGGTTACCGGAACCCCCCAGGGGAACTAATGGGCCTCGATGGGCCTTAGTGGAGAGATAGAGGGGCAGCCAGGGCAGGCCGTGCGCCCGTCCGTCGCCTCTCTGGCGCTGCTACGACCGCGCGCGCCGCGCCAGTGCCTCGGGCTCACCGTGGTGCTGCGCTCGCTGCGTCTCGCATCGCCGCCCCGTCCACCGTGCCTCCCCTGCTCGTCGCCTTGCTGCGCTCCTGCTGTCACCGTTGCGCCGCGCCACCGCCCCGCGCTCCGCCTCGCCCCAACCACCGCTGCTGCGGTGCTCCTCATCGACAGGCCGCGTCCGCCGCCTGCCCACACGTCCATCGTGGCCTAATCGCAGCTACATTTGGCGTCCGGCGCCGGCGCCCATCTGCGCCCGCTCGGCCCTCTCCTGGGTCGGGCGCCCGCAGCACCTAACGCCCGCATCCCCGTGTGCCGATCCGGCCGACTCCGCCGTTGCCTCCGTCACAGCGCCTCCCGCGGCCCTACGTCGCCTCTCCTGGCCGGCGTCGTGGGCGCCGGCAGCCGCGCCCATGGCCTCGCCCGAGCCAGCGGCCTTTCAGGAAGGCGCCCGCGCGCCCAATACCCGCTGCCCGGTTCGCTCGCTAGGCCCCCAGGGGCCTATGACAAGGCGGCCCCGATGTCTGCGAGGACTACATCGGTATTTCCCCAAAGAGGAAAGGATGATGCATTATAGCGACGGTAGGTATTTCCCTCAGTGATGAGACCAAAATTATCGAACCAGTAGGAGAACCTCCTCGCACCATGTAAACAACACCTGCACACAAATAACAAATACTCGCAATCCGACGTGTTATAGGGGTTGTCAATCCCTTCCGGGTACGGTGCCTCAAGATTGGAAAATAACGTGAGGTAAAAGTTGTAGATATGATAAATAGATCGCGGAACAAATAAATTGCAGCAAGGTATTTTGTATTTTTGGTTTAATAGATATTAAAATAAATGTAAGAGAAGATAGATCACAAAGGAAAATATGATGAAAAGAGACACGTGGGCCATAGGTTTCACTAGTGGCTTCTCTCGAGAAAAATAGCAAATGGTGGGAAAACAATTACTGTTGGGCAATTGATAGAACTTCAAATAATCATGATGATATCCAGGCAATGATCATTATATAGGCATCACGTCAAAGATTAGTAGACCGACTCCTGCCTGGATCTACTACTTTTACTCCACACATCGACCGCTATCCAGCATGCATCTAGCGTATTAAGTTCATGAGAAAACGGAGTAATGCAATAAGAACGATGACATGATGTAGACGAGATCCGTTTATCTATTGCGGAGATATAGATCTCATCTTGTTATCCTTAGTAGCAACGTTAGATATGTGTTGGTTCCCCTTCTGTCACTGGGATCAAGCACCATAAGATCGAACCCACTACAAAGCACATCGTCCCATTGCAAGATAAATAGATAAGGTTGGCTAGACAAAACCGAAATGTCGGTTCCCACTATGCAGTCCGTTTGTTCACCACACGTCCCTAGCTTAGCGAACATGCAACATTCCACCTTCGGTTCATCTATTCGAAAAGGCGAAACACCAGGAATACTTTCCTGGATGTTTCCCCCCTTCGTCGGCATCACCTACTACCGCGTTAGGGCACACCTAACACCGCTCATTGTCATTTCATGCATCATCATGCTTATGTTTGTATTATATTCATTGTTTCTTCCACCTCTTCTCTCTGGTAGACTAGGAGACTGATGCCGCTGCTGCCCCGATCGACTACTGTGTTGACGACCCCTCCTTCTTGCCAGTGCAACCAGGCAAGCCCCCCCTTGATCACCAGATATTGCCTATTCCTTCCCTCAACTACTTGCATTAGAGTAGTTTAGCATGTTACTGTTTATGTTACTATTTTCGGTTAATCCTATTCTGTTGCATAGCTTGTCATTGTTGCTACAGTTGTAGATACCTTACCTGCAATCCTAAATGCTTAGTATAGGATGCTAGTTTATCATCAGTGGCCCTACATTCTCGTCCGTCTGCCATGCTATACTATCGGGTCTTGATCACTCGGGAGGTGATCACGAGTATATATTATACATATTTGCATACTACACAGATGGTGACTAAAGTTGGGTCGGCTCGTAGAGTACCCGCAAGTGATTCGGATATGGGGGCTGAAATGACAGGTGGTTCCGTCCAGGTAGTGGTGGACCTAGGTTCCTGAAGGCCTTCGAGTTCTACTTTGTGGCGGAGCGACAAGGCAGGTTGTGACCACCTAGGAGACAGGTGGGCCTGGCCCTGGTCGGCGTCCACGGTTACTTCAAAATAGCACGCTTAATGAGATCTTGGTATTTGATCTGAGTCTGGCCACTGGCCTATATGCACTAACCAACTACGCGGGAACAGTTATGGGCACTCGACGTCGGGGTATCAGCCGAAGCCTTCTTGACGTCAGCGACTGAGCGGCGCGCGCCGGGTTGGACCGCGTAACACAACTTCCTTTGTAATGTCGGTTTCTAGGTCTGCTCACGGGCCGCGTTCGCAACGTGCATGTATGCAATGGGCAATGGGCCCAGACCCCTGCGCGCTTAGGATTTAGACCGGCATGCTGGCCTCTCTGTTGTGCCTAGGTAGGGCTGCGACGTGTTGATCTTCCGAGGCAGGGCATGACCCAGGAAAGTGTGTCTGGCTAGAGGGATCGAGCGTGTTGGGAAATATGGTGCACCTCTGCAGGGAAGTCTATCTATTCGAATAGTCATGTCCCTTGGTAAAAGGACGACCCGGAGTTGTACCTCGACCTTATGATAACTAAAACCCGATATTTAATAAAACACACATAGACAAGTTCCAGAGAAAACCCGGTGATCGCTTTCCTAGAGGGCGACGAGGGGAGGATCGCCGGGCATAATATTTCTTTCTCTCAAAACAATTTAAGTGAAGTAAGAGAGAATTTCTTAAAAAAATTACTAGCTCCCAGATAAATCTAAGTGAAGCATGAGATCATTTCTTCAAAAATAACAAAGCACACCGTGCTCAAAAGGATATAAATTGAAGCACTAGAGAAATTCCATGGCTCTAAAAATTAATGTGAAGCACAAGAGCAAGCATAGCATAATTTTTGACTCTCTCAAAAAGGTGTGTCCAGCAAGGATTCTAGACTTAAAACACAAAGAAAGACAAGGAAAGACTCATATCACACAAGACACTCCAAGCAAAACTCATAATATGTGACGAATAAAAATATAGCTCCAAGTAAAATACCGATGGTTGTTAGAAGAAAGAGGGGATGCCACTCGGTGGCATCCACAAGCTTAGTTGCTTGATACTTCTTGAATATTATGTTGGGGTGCCTCGGGCATCCACAAGCTTAGCCTTTTGCTAATCCTTATTCCTTCATCTATCATAAGATCACCCACAACTTGAAAACTTCAATTAGACAAAACTCAACAAAACCTTCATGAGATCCGTTAGTATAAGAAAGCAAACCACTACTATAAATACTGTTGCAAACTCATTCATATTTTATTTTTGCATTATATCTACTTTATTTGAACTTTTCTATGGCAAAAACTCTTCAAAGAAAACCATAGAATCAAAAAAACAAGCACATAACACAAAGAAAACAAAATCTATGAAAAACAGAACAGTATATAGCAATCTGACTACTGTGAATACTTCTGTAACTCCAAAAATTCTTAAAAGTTACGATGATGTGAGCAATTTGTTTATTAATCTTCTGCAAAAATAATCAACTCAAAAGCACTCTTCTGATAAAAATGAGAAATAATTTCATGAGCGCAAAAGTTTCTGTTTTTCAGCAAGATCAAATCAACTCTCACCCAAATCGTCCCAAAGGCATTGCTTGGCGCAAACAATAATTTAAACCACAAAAATACATCTAATCAGAGGAATAGTTGGTATTTTATGGAAAACAGCAAGGAAACCAAAAAGCAAAAATATAGAAGTTGGGTTGCCTCCCAACGAGCACTATTGTTTCGCGTCCCTAGGTAGGCATAACGCGTAGGATCTAAGTTTTGTCTTTAGTTCTAGATCCATAAGATCCTCTCATGATTGATTCATATGGTGGCCTAATTCTTGTTCTAGGGAAGTGTTATATACCCTTCATTAGTGGAAATTGAAATTTAATATTGCCCTCTTTCATATCAATCTCGGCACCAATAGTGCGTAGGAATGGTCTACCAAGTATAATTGGACAAGACGGGTTGCAATCAATATCAAGAACAACAAAATCTATGGGCACATAATTCCTATTTGCAAGAATAAGAACATCATTAATTCTTCCCATAGGCTTTTTAATAGTAGAATCTGCCAAGTACAAATATCGGTAAGACCAAGCACATCACATAAAGATTTAGGAATTGTAGAAACACTAGCACCCAACTCACACAAAGCAAAACACTAATAATTTTTAATCTTGACTTTGATGGTAGGTTCCCATTCATCATGTAGTTTTCTAGGAATTTAAACTTCTAATTCCAACTTTTCTTCAAAAGCTTTCATCATAGCATCAACAATATGTTTAGTAAAATCTTTATTTTTTTCATAAGCATGTGATGACTTTATCATGGATTGCAACAAAGAAATACAATCAACCAAAGAGCAACTATATAATTAAAGCCTTTGTAATCAAAAATAGTGGGCACATCACTAGTTAAAGTCTTGACCTCTTCAAACCCACTTTTATCAATTTTCTAAACAACATTTTCACCCTCCAAATTATAGGGACGCCTTCTAACTAAAGTTGACTCTTATCCATTCCCTTCTTCATCAATCTTAATTTTACTAAACAAGGACTCAATAGAAGAAACACCAACCATTTTAAGATCTTCATCACTTTTATGAAAGTAATCACTAGATTTTTTTTCTAAAAGTTCTCTTTTAGCTCTAAGCATAGCAGTTCTTTTATTACTTTCGTACATAGAAACATAAAGAGCTATAATTGATTCTTCAACTTTAGGCACAAAAAATTTCATCTTGAGAGTTTCTACATCATGAGAAATTCTATCAATACTTCTAGACATATCATCTACTTTATTCAGCTTTTCTTCTATCATAGCATTGAAAACTTCTTGAGTATTGATAAATTCTTCAATATTATTCTCAAGATCAGCGGTGTTTCTATTATTATTATAAGAGGGATTACCATAGGAATTACCATAATTATTAGAGGAATTACTTGGAAAAGGCCTAGGATTAAAATTACCTCCATAACCATTGTTATTCAAATTGTTTCGCGAGATAAAATTCACATATATGGCATCACTATTTTGCTCAATCAAAGTAGACAAAGGCACATCATTAAAATCAATAGGAGCATTTTTAGTAGCAACCAACTTCATAAGAGCATCGACTTTTTCACTCAAAGAATTTATTTCTTCTACCGAATTGACTTTTTTACTAGTAGGCGCTCTTTCGGTATCCCATTGCGTGTAATTTGCCATAATAATGTCTAGCAATTTAGTAGCTTCACCAAAAGTAATTTCCATAAAAGTACCCCCCGCGACGGAATCTAAAAGATTACGAGAAACAAAATTCAATCCCGCATAAAAAATTGTATGATCATCCAAAGATTTAACCCATGAGTTGGGCAATTCCTTAGCATCAATTTCATCCTTTCCCAAGAATGTGCAACATGCTCATGTTCAAGTTGCTTGAAATTTATGATCTGGGTTCTAAGGGAGATGATTTTTGCGGGCGGAAAATACTTAGTAATAAAAGCATCCTTGCACCTGTTCCATGAATCGATACTATTGCAAGGCAAATAAGAAAAGCAAAATTTTGCGCGATCTCGCAAAGAAAACAGAAATAATTTCAACTTCACAACATCGTTGTCACATCTTTTTTCTTTTGCATATCGCATAATTCCACAAATGTGTTAAGATGGGACGCAACTCCTCATTAGGAGTACCAGCAAATTGATCTTTCATAACAAGATTCAGCAAAGCAGTACTAATATCACAAGACTCCGCACTAGTGGCGGGAGGAGCAATCGGAGTGCTAATAAAATCATTGTTGTTGGTATTTGAGAAATCACACAACTTGGTGTTCTCTTGAGTCATGGTGACTACATAACAAGATTGCACTCAATAACAGATCTGACGAGAAAACGGCGAACAAAAAAGAGGGCGAATAAAACGGCAAATTTTTATGAAGGGGGGAGAGGAAAACGAGAGGCAAATGGAAAACAATGAAAATTGCGAGTAGATGAGATTTGTGATTAGGAACCTGGTTGATGTTGAAGATCCTCCCCAACAATGGCGCCAGAAATTCCTTTTGATGTCTGCTAGAGCTATGTCGGTATTTCCCCAAAAAGGAAGGGATGATGCAGTACAGCGACGGGTAGGTATTTCCCTCAGTGATACGACCAAGGTTATCAAACCAGTAGGAGAACCTCGCAACACAACGCAAACAGCCCCTGCACACAAATAACAAATACTCGCAATCTGACGTGTTAAAGGGGATAGTTGGAGCACGGACGAAATAAATTGCAGCAAGGTATTTTTTGTATTTTTCTTTAATAAAACTGAAAATAAAAGCAAAGGTAAATAGACCGCGAAGGAAAATATATTAAAGAAGAGACCCGGGGGCATAGGTTTCACTAGTGGCTTCTCTAGAGAAAAATAGCAAATGGTGGGAAAACAATTACTGTTGGGCAATTGATAGAACCTCAAATAATTATGACGATATCTAGGCAATGATCATTATATAGGCATCACGTACAAGAATAGTAGACCGACTCCTGCATGTATCTACTACTATTACTCCACACATCGACCCCTATTCAGCGTGCATCTAGTGTATTAAGTTCATGGGAAAACGGAGTAATGCAATAAGAACGATGCCATGGTGTAGATAAGGTCTATTTATGTAGAAATAGACCCCATCTTGTTATCCTTAATAGCAACGATACATATGTGTCGTTTCCCTTTCTGTCACTGGGATCAAGCACCATAAGATTGAACCCATCACAAAGCACATCTTCCCATTGCAAGATAAATAGATCAAGTTGACCAAATAAAACCCAAATATCGGACAAGAAATACGATGCTATAATCAATCATGCATATAAGAGATCAAGAGAGGACTCAAATAACTTTCGTGGATAAAAACATAGATCTGATCATAAACTCGAAGTTCATCGGATCCCAACAAACACACCGCGAAAGACTTACATCATATGGATCTCCAAGAAACCATTGTATTGAAAATCAAGAGAGAGAGAGAGAGAGAGGAAGCCATCTAGCTACTAACAACAGACCCGTAAGTCTACAAAGAACTACTCACGCATCATCGGAAAGGCACCAATGGACATGATGAACCCCTCCGTGATGGTGTCTAGATTGGATCTGGTGGTTCTGGAACTTGCAGCGGCTGGAATTGATTTTCGTCGACTCCCCTAGGGTTTCTGGAATATTGGGGTATTTATAGAGCAAAGAGGCAGTGCGGGAGGCCACCGAGGTGGGCACAACCCACCTGGGCATACCTTGGGCCCAGGCATGCCCTGGTGTCTTGTCCCCCCCTCGGGCTCCCTCTCCTGTACTTCTTCGGCCCACTGGATGTCTTCTTGTAAAAAAAAATCAACAAAAAGTTTTGCTACGGTTGGACTCCGTTTGGTATTGATTTCCTGTGATGTAAAAAACAAGCAGAAAACAGCAACTGGCACTGCGCACTATGTCAATAGGTTTGTACCAAAAAATTATAGATACGTTGGAGACGTATGACCCCCTTGCGCCCCCCTTATCCTCTCACACTCCCCTCTCTACATCTCCGTTGATATGGAGAAGGTGCCGGCGCGGCCGACACCGTTCGTACCCACGGCCACCAGCCTCCTCGACGCCCCGGAGGATATCCAGTAGTTGCGCCGCCTTCTTCCATGTTGACTGAGCCCGTCCGTGCGACCGAAGCTGCACTGGATTGCCGCCACGCCCTTCTTCTTCGACCTCGGGCACCGAAGTCCGCCACCATCAATTCATCGTCTCCGGCGCCCTTCTCGAGCCACTGGCATGCCCTGCCCCACTGTGAGCCCCCTTCGTTGATTGCCCTCCGCCCCCCCATTAGTCGTTGTACGCCGTCGTGCCCGGTGCTCCACACGCCAGCATCAACCCGCCGATGCCCGACCTCTCCCTATCAATCCCCGTGTCGCTTGTGTCCTCCTATCGCCGTGCCCGGAGCGAAGCTCCGCGCGTGCCCTGGCCACACTCATTGTGAAACCCTGGCCACCTCGGTCGCTCGCCCGAGGCACCGCCTCCCCCGCTTCCCGCCAGCTGCTCCTACCTTGCTGCTAGAGACACCGCCGCTGCTAATGTTGCTTGTCGTTGATGCTTGCTAGTTGTTGCAGTTGCCACTACTTCGTCCCGCCGCAGCCGCCCGCTCCCTTCCACTGCCGCGCTCCCATCGCATCCCGAACTTACTCTCCCTCGCCTCAGGTCAATCCCCAGGGTGAGGTCGCGTGCCCGCCAGCCGTGCCTTAGCCCTGCCTGCTTCCACACGACCGCGCTGGTCACTGCGCGCCGCTCCGGCCGGTGCGGTCCCAACAAATGCCCCACGTCGCCGCTAACCGGCCGTCCGTGCTGCGGCTTATGGTGGCCGTTGGCGCCTGTGTACGCATGTGCGTTCCCGACCAAAGTCGTGGCCACAGTGGCTTGGCCCACTGCCATATGGGGCCCGACCCCATTTAGTTTAGGTTAGGTTATCTAATTATTAAGTGTATCCATGACAGGTGGACCCCACGTATTTTGGTTAAGGAAAATATTTTTGGAAAATAATAAAACGCTGACATGTGGGACCAGTGTCTGGTTTGACTCTACTGATGCGGTATAGGAATTCTGTATTCTAAATGATTCTAGAAATTCTAGAAAATGTTTAAAACTTTGAAATTAATATATAAATAACCGTAACTCGGATGAAACAATTTTGTACATGAAAGTTGTCCAGAAAAATCCAGCGAATCCGAATACGTGGTTTGTTCATCTCTCACATGCCCCTAGCATGCTGAACATGGAACCGTCCCCTCTCTTTCATCTGTTTGGAATCCGTCTATCCTCGGGAAATCATCCTCGGATGTTCCCCCCTCCATCAGCAACGTGTGGTACTACGTTAGGTCAATCCTAGCTATGCATATCGTCATGTCATGTTTAGTGATGCATCTGTATGCACTGTATTTACTGTTTCTTCCCCCTCTTCTCACCGGTAGACCTCGAGATCGGTGATGCCTCTCCGATCGACTACATCACCGACGACCCTTCTTGCTTTGCAGCAGAGCTTCCAAGCAAGCAAACCCCCCTTGTTAATTCCGATATCGCCCATTTATTTCTCTCTCTTGCTTGCATTAGACCTGCTACCGCTTTTGTATGATCCCGTTCTAATGCATAGCCTGTTTTTGTTACCTGCTTTCATACCTTACCTGCTTATTCTAAACTGCTTAGTATAGGTTGGTTAGAGATCCTTAAGTGACCCCCACCTTGTCCCAGTTGCCCCGCTTTATGTTCGATAACTCGATCAACATGATCGACGTCCACGCCCCGACACCGCACATCACCCCGCTTAGTTGTATGACTCTGTAGAGTTACTATCAAGTGTCGAGGATGATACCTCGTCAGCAATTCTGATGTTAACCCTGTAGTGTAACTACTCAGTCATGGTCATCGAGGGTGATTCCTCTTTCACCACTCCCGATAACAACTCAGTCATGCAACCCCTCAAGTGTGGACCATCGAGGGTGATTCCTCCAAGTCCACCTTGACGGTTACATCGAGTGGGAATCCATTGAGGGTGATTCCTCGGGTTCCACCTTAATATTTCAGACACACGGTTACTTTGACTTACCATAGAACCATGATGACATCGGGTTGTCCCCGAGGGGTACTCGCGAGTGATGTGCGGGTTGATCTGAGGATACCCGCAAGTTTTCCACACGACGCGGCCGGGTATTCTTAGCCCTTGCCGCAAGTCCGTGAGACAGGGCGATGCGACCACATATCATGGACCATTGATCGTTACCGCACTACCAAGGCACTAATGGTTTGGATATTTGATCTGAGTAGGCCTCTGGCCTATTTCGCACTTACCACCACGCGGGGATAAGTATGGGCACTCTACGTCGCACGTTTCTTCCGAAAGCTCAATAACGTCAGCGACTGAGTGGCGCGTGTCGGGTTGGACTGGTTATGCCTGCACTCGTATAAGGGGCTAGGTTTGCTCACCGGTCGCATTCGCAAGAAGCAGGATTGCAAAGGACGATTGGCCCATGACCCCTTTGCATTTAGGTTGTAGACCGGCATGCTGGCCTCTCTGTTGAGCTTAGGCAGGACTACGGCGTGTTGATCAGCCGAGGCCGGTCATGACCTGATGGTGTGTCCGGACGGAGTGGATCGAGCATGTTGGGTAAGTTGGTGCACCCCTGCAGGGAAGTATTATCTATTCGAATAGGCGAGTCCACGATAACGGATGCTCGGAGTTGTATCCTAATCGATATAACTAGAACTGGATACTGAATGCTGAGGCATGTAATGGATATGTGGCTCCGAGATTGCTTTCACGCAGGGAGTCTGGGAAGGATCTCTGGGCTTTATTTCTACAACATGTTTATTAAATATAAAATGCTATTCTATACTCTTTGGATTGCTGCAAGGTGCTTGTAGCTGCTTGACAATGCTAGTCTTTAATAGGCTAGGCTTTCCCCTTCTCTTCTGGCATTCTGCAGTTCAGTCCACAAATACTACCCATTTCATTGATACCGATGCATATGTAGTGTAGATCCTTGCTTGCGAGTACTTTGGATGAGTACTCACGGTTTCTTTGCTCCCCTTTTTCCACCTCTTTTCATTCTTCTCAGATGCTGCAAACAGATGGTGGAGCCCAGGATCCATACGCCACTTTCGATGATGACTGCTATTACACTGAGGGTGCCTACTACTACGTGGAGGCCGCCGCCGACCAGGAGTAGTTAGGAGGCTCCCAGGAAGGAGGCCTTGCCTTTTCGATTGATGTTTCTTTTGTGCTAGCCTTCCTAAGGAAAACTTGTCTAACATATGTCTGTGCTCAGATGTATTCGAGCCCTCGAGGCCCCTGGCTTGTAATACAAAGCTTGTATTATTTTAAACTTGTGTCTAAAGTTGTGTTGTGATATCTTCTCGTGAGTCCCTAATCTTTATCGTACACATTTGTGTGTATGATTAGTGTACGATTGAATCGGGGGCGTCACAAGAGAGCACCCCGCCGCCGCCCATGCCAAGCGGGCTTTGCCCGCTGGCACACCCTTGCGGCGGTGATGGGAGTGGAGGATTGTTGGCCGACCGAAGCTAGGGCTTCCTCCCCTGTTGCCCATGGGAGCGCCTGAGGAGGGGAAGGGGAAAGAACAACAACCAAGAGTTTCTCCTTTTAGGTTCGCGATCCTCTCAGGATTTCTGGCACTATTATTGGGGAGATAAATACAAGCTTGTATGTCTTGCATTTAATTATTTTACACTCTTTTTATCTACTTTTCTTAGTTAGTTTTATTTATCACCAGTTCCATTTTCCACTTTGCTAAAAAATAAAACAATATACGCATTTAAATTTCAGTAAGTGGTTATCTTAATGGGGTCTTCTTCTGAAAGTACCAAGATCTGTGCCATCACAAGTACTAGTAGTGATGATTTCAGTAGTACATATATTGCTTCACCAGCTACTAAAGTTGAATTTTGTGAAATGACCCATCCCTTATTGAACTTATTAATGAAAGAGCAATTTTTTGGAACTTTTGTTGAAGATTTTGCCTCTCATTTGCATAGTTTTGGGAACGTGTGTGACATGAAAAATATTTACAGAAGTAGAGGCTGATTATGTGATGTTGAAAATATTTTGATTTTAATTAAGATCTAGACCAACGAGTGCTTGTTATCTCTGCATAAAAATAAAATTGACCTATAAGATAAGTGCAAAGAAGACCCATACGCGCCCCATCCGGGTCTGGTGCCCATGGGCATTGCCAGGTTGAGGTGTGGTTTCCATGTTGTGCATTAATTGCATGTTTGACTTTAACAAGATTAATCATTCAACACTTGCTTCCTTATGATGATAAACACTTGTTATATGATATCGTACCAATATGCATGTGTCGTCCTTTACAAGCAAGTTGACCTGGAGTGAGTTATATATAGCTATGTCATGCTCCAGCCCTGCACTTTTTCTAGTTTGGGCTGCATCGAGCTGTAGGTTCGCTCTATTGACTTTTTGAGAGAGTTGTGCACCGCATGCTCTATACCATGGAATTCTTCTTGTTGTACTATAAAACTACCATGCATCTATATACGTGCACAAGCAAAGGAGGCTGAATAAACATGCCACCCACTAGTTCACTTGGAGAGAGTTTTCCATATAGTTAGATTGTGCTCCGTTCCTCGACTTTTTTAGTTAGGACACTCGCCGTGCTTTAGCTCTATGCTATTAACTTCTGAGATAACTGTGTACATAACTATGCAGGTGCTTTTGATGATCAGGTCTTCATTCTTAAGCATTGCGTCTCACTTTAGGATTGGGCCCTACTAACTTCGGAAAAAAACAATGTAAATTTACCCCATGCTTCATGTCCGAAATTCCTAATCCCCGCTCGTTGTGGAAAGAAAGGGTGTGATGCATGCTACCCTCCCACCTTCTCCAATAGGAGAAACAATAGACATGTTTAATGTTTTGTTTTGTATGTTTCTTTCCTTTTTTTGTTCTATACAAACTATAAAATGTGAATCAGGTCCAACTTCCAAGCTTATATAGTTACGAGCAGACCTAAGCAAGTAAGCAATCTATTAGTCGACTATGCATACTTTTGACATGGGATAAAATAATAGTTTCAAACTGCATCATATATATGAAAGATAGTAGTATAAAGACTAATGTCAAGTTATCCCAGAACATATTACTTTTTGGTGTCATCTTATAGCTAGTGTATTTACATCCAACTAACTCATTTGCGGAAATACACTCTCTATGAATCCCCATGTTTCAAATTCTTTAGGACTTATTAGTTAGATGGCGCGTCCCAGTGTAACTGTACATAACACATCGATATATGTTATATAGATTATAATGTATGGCGGCTATGTTTAATTACTTGGTGGAGGTTATAAAGGAAGAAGATTGCACAGCATTACCACTCCACCTCTATATTCTGCTTATACCGTTACTCCCTCTATCAAATTGAATGAGGCACCTACAGATGTGCAGCACAAGCTAGGCGTGTAGAGATTGGGCTAAGAGGAACATTAAACCACAGAGAAATCCAAAGTCACACAAAATGGGCCACCATCATATTGGAAACAGTGGCATCACATGACTTGTGGATTTGGAATGTCTGGTTGTCATGATGACATCAATGTGCTTCAAGGATCTTCCGTGTTCAGGAGACTTTGCAATGGGGAATCGCAGCCGTGCAACTACACACTATCAACGGACGCGTGTTCAACATGGGGCACTACCTTGCTGATGGTACCTATCCTCAATTGGTGGAGTTTTGTGAAGACCATATATAATCCCCAAGGCAACAAACAAAGCCACTTAGCAGCAATGCAAGACGCAATTAGGAAGGATGTGGGGAGGGCATTCATAGTGCTCGAATCTCGTTGGTGAAATGTTCGTGGTCCTGCAATGATATGGGACTTCCTAGCGGTTGATGACACGTTGTCATTTTGCACAATATGATTGTCGAGAACGAGGGTCATGTTGTAGCCCTAATTCATGATTTTGACAAGACCGGAAAATAAGTCCAAATCTCGGAACAACAAGATTTAGCTAAGCTCATCAATTTTCTACAGATGCATCAAAATCTTCAAGATCATTAGCTGCATGCCCAGCTACTTAGTGATCTTTTGGAGTACTACAAAGAACAAACACAGACAGAGATACAGATAGACACAACAGTATCTGGACGTGGTGTACACGATGACAACAGCATTCCCTTGCTCATAATTACCGAGTTCAATGGCGGCAGAGACAGAGAATCGCCACAGACAGTTCACTTGCTTATAGTACTACCAATCACTCTTGCTCACTGTAGTTATTGGTTTAGTGAAGTGTGGTATTTTTTTCTTCGGTTGCAACACACAGCCTCTTTTGCTAGTCCCCTTGTTAGAGTACAGACCAAAATGGAGCTCTCCCATGCATTTGGATTTTCAGCCGTCGGATTAGCCTTCCAAACTGATCGGGGCCGTCGGATTTTCGTCCAGAGCGATCCTGGCCGTCGGATCTTCGTCTGCATCGATCCTGCCCGTCGGATCGAACAAAACACGGTTGTGTAGTGCCACCGCCTGTAAATCTCATGCCCCACGAGGGTATTCTCGTCTTTTCGCTCACAGGAGAGGGGGTCGATAGGGCGCCGACAGCGTCGTCCTCTCCTCATCTCCTCACTTCCCCCCGCTCCTCATTCCCCTAACCCTAGCCCATTCTCCACGTCGCCGCCACCACCTCCCGTCCCCTGGCGCCGCCACCACGCCCACTCGCCGTCGCTCCTTCCCCTCCTCCCCGCCCTCTCGCTGCTCAGCAAGAGGAGCACGGCTCGCCGCCGGCCCTCACGCACCGCCTCCCTCCTCCTCTCCTCCTCCGCGTCGGGACCGGCTAGGGTTCGCACTCTCTCTCTCCCTCAGATCTCTCTCCCGCCGCCGCCACGCTCCCTCTCTCCGGCATGAGCCTCCAACTGTACTATGTCCTGACCAGGATGATTTCATTAGAGAGTGGAGCGGGGAGCCGGAGAGCGAGCCTCTCCTTTCAGTGCCGCTGTCACTGTCGCTGTCGAGGGTTCTAGTGCACGTGGCGGGGGTTCATTCTAATTCGTCCCTGCTCTGCTCTGGCGGCCGGGTTTAAATCGGCAGCGGCGGTGGCATCAGGTGGCCCTGAAGTAGGAGGTAGATTGTGGTGGCGTTCAGGGACTCGCTCAAGGTGCTCGAGGTTGACATCCAGCATGCGAACACCCTGTGAGTCCTCTCCCTCCCTCCCTCCCTCCCTCAGTCCACCGCCCAAAATTAAAGAATCCCCTTTCCTCAATTTCGTCCAGGTTTGGAGCGTGTGTTGTTCACCATGTCGTGAATTCATCTCTGGCGGTCTGCCACAGGCCGTCCGAGTGCTCGAGGGACTACGACAGGGCGTGCCTGCAGATGCGCATGTCCTACAGCCCCGCCATGCACATCTTCCTCTTCATCATGAAGTGGACCAACTGCAGCCTCGCCGGCACGGTCGGCCTCCTCAGGATACTCTTGTCCATCTGTCAGTCTGTGTGCCCATGTCTGTGGTTTCGTTCCATAATTTGTGTCATACTAATTGCAGAGATATTGAGCCTCTGCTTCCGTTGTTTCTGCAGGCTTATGTGGACGGCACCACCACAATGTCCACCCATGAAAGGAAGGCCAGCATCAGGGAGATAAACGCTCTGTACATAACTGAAAACAATAGCAGATGTTCTCACTATGGTAAACGCTTTGTTCATCAATTCGTGTGCAGGTATGGACCTGTGATGTTTTTGACGCCCATTGGGCCATTACCTCATGGATGTGTATTTTGTGTGTGCCAGCTTGCCAGTTAGTGAGTGGTGGATAATATCCATATGCATATTTCATTAGTGTAGCATGTGATCAGCAATAGACAACTCTTGTGCGCTTATAAAATGATGATTCTATTGATTTTTTGGGATTTTGCAATTCCTATGGAATTAAGAGCCCATGTATTGGCCTATCCCTGTTTATTATTTTTGGTGCACTTCCATTTCATAATTAAAGCAGTACACAATTATGTATGAATGTTTCAACAGAACTAGAATTAGTAAACAGCTGTCTGCAAAAGATACTAGCTACTTCATTTTTGGCCTACCTTTTGGGCAATGCCATCTCCACAGATCTGAGCCCAATTTTTTGAATATACATTCCATCCTTATTTTGGGACTATTGTTCGCTGTGACTTTTTGGCAGTGTCGCTTCCATAGGTCTGAAGGAAATTTTTTAATACATGTAAGATATACATCATTTTTTTGTTCTTTGAACTGTTGTTCATGCCATAGGTTACTTTTAAGTTCGCTTTGCCCACCCACAGTTTTGGTTTATGGTGGACCTTGGAGTTGAGAAGCTACAATTTTATTGACGCTCAAGATTTCATAAATGGCATCTGCAGAACATCTGAAAGAATTTTGAAGTGTGTATTTTGTTTCAATTTCATTCGCTCTTTCTTTATCTTCAGTTCTTCAGTCTAGCTTAGAGGTAGAAGATTGTTGTCTAAGTCTATCAATATTGCTCAATATCCCAACTTAATTCAACCATTGTTTGTATCACTTTCCTGAACGCCATGAAGTAATTTATTTTCCGGAGCTGCTTTATTTATTCCATTACTTCTCTTCTGGATTTGGCCGGAGTCCTTTGCTTAAAGCTCTTGCCCCTGATGGAAAAAAGTTCATGCTTTTCATTTGCTTCATTTATATGTTACCTTGTGATTTTTTGTTTGACTCTTCTTGACCATTCACATTTGATGTTTAGATAATTATAATCTCTACTCATGTAACCTTTCCAGTCCTTGTGTAGTCATTATTTCCCCCTCTTTTTTTGTACGTATATTCATAATGTTCGTGCATAGTTTCAGAAGTGAACACTAAGTTCTTCGTTCACTAGATTTTATTTAATGTTTCATGAACATGGTCCGGTTTTCACCTTAGGTTCAGTTACATGCACTGTTTTCCGATCTATGTCGCTCTATGGGATGCATTTTTTTTCAGTTCTCCTTTTTGTTCTTGTGCAATTTTTATATCTGGGATCATAACACTCACTCTTTTTCGTGTGTAATCGGTGGTCATCCAGAAAATACCAAAGGAAGACCGGTGGGACTATGGTTTGGTGAGCGGAGCTTTACTAGGACTGAGTATGACGAAGAAGCATGGATGCAAGAAATTTCCCCTGAAAATAGGACTTGAGGTTGGTACGGATGTCCTACTTATACTCAAGGCGAACGTTGGTGATTATCTGTACATGATAGTTTGCCTCCATGACCATCGAGCGGTTCATAGGTCCTCATTGAGGTTATCTTCAGTTCATTAGTTTTCATCTCTGCTATTTTAGCTCTTTTGTGAGGGTCCAATTTGCTGACCGCCTTAGAAGAAACACACTTCCAACTATTTCTAAAGCTATTAGATCAAAAGATTAAGTAACTTCTGTTGTTATGATGATAAAGAAGCTCTTGGGATATTGAAGTATGCCAAGAAACTATTGGCTCCTTTTATCATATAGATTGTCTCTCCTATTTTCACAACTGGTCTAGCTTGCCTGATTGTTCCTCCATAATGTAGAGAAGTTTTTAATATGCCATTGTCAAAATATCTTATGTCCTTCCTGTTTTGTAGTGGCAAAGAAACAGGGGCAATTCCCCAATATTATGTGCTTATTTCTGCAGTACTTCATATGCAACAGTTCTACTAATGTTTAATGATTCTGGGCACTGCTTTGAGAGAAAGCATGTATCAAATTTTCTATTTCCCTGGTTTTCAATTCGTTTCATGCTTCCATCTCTTTAGCTCAGTACCATTACTATCTTCAAGATGAGTTTTTCTCATCCAATGGAAGATGGATTTAAGATAGAAATGTGCATTTAACCATTTATCGTGTTTCTTCCTTGAAATGTTATGCATAATGCTTTTCTCTTGTCCTAAGACTTTTTTTACTTCTTGCCAATTGGTTTGGTGTTTCATAGTCATGCGTCATCTTTTTTCCTCTGTTGACACCACAATAAAAAAATCGGTATTGATATATTCTAAATGCATTTAGATTGTTTGATTTTCAGTTCAATTTTGTGTTCCTTCGGACAGATTGGTCCTATAGGGTAGGTAGACTTGATGTTGGTATCTCCGTCCATCACTGCCATCAAATTAAAATGGATTAGTTTGTGTTCCTTCAGATAGATTGGTCCTATAGGGTTTCAGACTGAATTAGGGCCATACAGTGACATAATGAAATCACGTGAGCTGACTTTGCCCATAACTACTGAGCTATAACACAAATTTGTAGGCGCCTTACAATATGATATTTTTTTATAATTTCAAAATTACGAAGTGCACTTAATTGCAGATGATGTGCCTTATGGAAGAACTGAGCACTCATATTTTGTACTTAGAATTTAGAATTATGCTTTTGGTTGGTTTAGTTCAGTAATACTACTTGAAGTAGCCTTTTGAAAATATATCTAAGAAGACCGGAGTACTCATTCAAAGTGTTCTTGTATTAACATTCATATATATGTAGCTCTGATAAGTGTTGGTGGGTTTAGTTTTCCAATACAATAGCTGATGTTTTCTGTATAGAATAAGATGGAACTAAACATATCCAATGTAGCATTCGGAATTACTCAACTTTGACAAGCTTCAACATATTTAACTTTACAATACTCCCTCTGTCCCAAAATAAGTGTCGCTGATATAGTACAAAGTTGTAGAATAAGTGACACTTATTTTGGGATGGAGGGAGTACTGTATAATTGATCTTGCTTTCTTAGAATAGCATGCAAACCACCATATTTCCTATTTGATAAGCATATGATATTTACTGTTTAACTCTGAACTAGAAATAACATGCTTGGAGGTCGCTGTCTACCATCTCTCTCTGACTGCCCCTCCTCCCATTGACATGGCATGCTGGTCACCGTTGTGTCTCCCGCTGGCTTGCCCCTCGCCATCGTCGGGAGGGTTTTGTGGGCTGTTCTGCATTGAAATCCATATAACTTTGAAAAGGTCAGCTTTGGTCCTTATTTGATTCTTCAGTTTTTCTCTCAAAATGCCATATGATATTTACTACTGAGAAATCATATGCTTCCAGGTCACCACCGTGCCGTCTCTCTCTCTCTGACTGCCCCTCCCATCGTCTTGGTTTGCTGGATGCCGTTGTGTCCCCCGCCAGTTCGCTCGTCGCCATCGCTTGATGGGTTGTGTAGGCTGCCGCTCATGCAATTGCTCTGCAGTGACCAGTGAGGACCATGGCATCGAGACAGCCCAAAAGGGAAACACCGCCGACCACCGCACCGGTGGAGGCCTCCCTGTCTGCCGGCAACTGGATACCACCGCTTGTGAAAGGGGGCATCACCATGTAAGATAGTTTCTAAAATCATTTCCTATGTAGTATCCTCAGATGCACTGCTCAGGCCTTGCTCGCCTTGCATACAAATGTCATCCTTTAATTATTTTGTGTTTGTCCTTATGGCACTGATTATAAATCTCGGTGCTGCTTTATTGATATATGCATTCTCCTTTAAAATTGTACTTGCCCTGTTTGTCATCACCACTCTCTTTGTGACATATATAGCTCGCTTTACCGAAAGTTTATATCCTGCTTATAATTTAAAGAATAGATGTGCTTGATTTCTTCAACACATCCTATGATTATCTGTTCTTTATTTTCCAGCATTAATCACCCTTATCAACGCATTACTGGTATGTTGAAAAAGATGTGATCACGAAAACGAATACATGTTTCCTTTCAAGATATAGAGGACATTGGCTAACCCTGGACAAAAAACATCAAAATGTCTTGTTCTCTCTCAGTGTTAGTTTGCTTATGTATTGTTGGATACATATGAACAATGAGCTCAAGAGGATTTTATTTATGTGGTGTTGCATACTTCAATATCACCCGTGGATATGCCTTTGAATGTCCACATCTAATTTTTTTATCATCCCCAACATCCAGGATACATAGATGTGGATGACATTGCTCAAAGGTGAGCATACATGACCATGTTGAAGGAGTTTTGACCTCTGTTTGTGCCTCAAATGTCGATGATGCATCTCTGTGCTATCACTCCCATGTCCGTTTTATTTTGTTTATTCAGTGAATGTTGGATTAGACAAGGATTTATTCACGCTGGATTTGTATAACCATGGACTATTCATGCTGTCTTTTATTTAAGTTTGAAATGAGAGAATTAGATGATGTTTATGTGTTCTGAACTGGTGCATAGGCTCTTACTCCCAAGTGATCGGGTTTTGAATGTCTATTGCCTGCATATCGTGACAGCCTTCCCTGAAGGAGTACCATCTCTATATGCTCTTTTTTGTGTTTGCAATTTTTTATACTTGAAATGCCTCAGTGGTTGTTTAAACGGATTGAACATGACTATACCCAGCAGCATAGCTGCTAGGTGCGGCAAGCCGCACTTCCTACCAGTCCCCATATCATGATAACACCATAGCAAGTATGATTTACAGATTATTAGATATTATCGGTCTATGCTTCGTGTGTTTGTAGTGTTCCTAAATCTAGATATGTTGTTTACATATGTGCTGATTTCTATGACTAAATAGATTAGCAGCTCTGTCAATGGTTCTAAATACTTGCAGCTAGGAAATACCAGTCCCCATACTGGATGGCCTGTCTATTTTATGTCAGTTGAAAGAATTATTGCCAATTCTGTCAAACATATCTATTAAAATAGTGCTTCTCTTCATATAGTAGAAATAATTATATGAGAAGCTAATGCAACTACTAAAGGTAACAGAGAGGAGAAGAGAAAAGCTTTGCTATGGGATGGCATCTTTTTGTTAGGCACATGAATTCTTATTTTGAACAAGTTTAAAATTTGACATGGCGCCGGTTTGTAGGTGCTTTTTCCTATATATATTGATCAGATGCTTTCTACACGCTCTTGCTCTTCATAGATAATTTATTTGTTAGGCCTATCACTTTATGAGTTTCTAATAACAACCTAGGTCTTGCAGAATGCAACTACATGAATTTTAGGCCTATGCTCACTCGCCAATTGTTGTAGGTGTTCTCTCATTGTCGCACTACTGGCCACCTCTCCTCTCCATAGCGCTCAATTCCGTGACAGGAGCCTGTTTTGTGTGCCGCACGGCTATCCCAAAGGTGTAGCTGTCGTTGTACAGAGTTGTACTTCCTTGCCGAAAACCTCTACAATTCTGGTATACCACCTCCCTCCCGTCTTTTTCGTTCTTTTGTGCGATTCATGATTTATGGACGTGTGATGTGGAATGTCTTTAATGGTAAATTTTTGGATCGTTGTTTTATGGTCGATACAGCTGCAAAAGCAGATATGCAAATTTGAGAGCAATGATACCGTGCTTACTAAAAATAACAACTCTGATAATTGCACAGAGGATAGGTCTGAAACTTTTATTTACATATTTAGCTTCATGTTTTCTGATAAGAGTATCCTCAAAGTATAGCAACTATTCACTTACTTAATTGTTGTTGGCCTTTTCTTCCTTTACTTGTACTCATCGAAACCTTTCCCTTTTGTTTGTAGTAGTGTCAGCTATGACCTGGATAGAGGTGTTTAGACTCCCTAAGATGGCACATGTCACTGAGGAGACGTGATCTCCGAGCAGCCCTTCTCATAGCTCGCAGTCCAGGTCGATGCCAAATTCAACTTCGAGGAGGCTTTTTGTGCTGTGGCTGCAGGTTCGTGTTACTGGGGAAAATATCTTTTGTTTGTTTGGTGATGTGGGTGAGTTGATTTCTACCTGATTTGTTCCTTGCCATGCTGATCTGTGTAGCATTAAGCATTTGAATGGAGCACATATAGGCATGCCCCGGTTCATTTTAGGTGAGTGTGGATCTTAAATTGTTCTGTTTTTACTAGATGCTTATTCACCTGTTGTGATGGCATATCTGATTGTTCATATTGTTTGACATGTATTCTGTGCACAGAGTCACTTGGTTGTTTGATGCGTTTGTGCTCGTCGGCGGGACGGTGCAAGGCGCAACTCCGACGCGGTTCCTCGCCAGTTGGACGGCATTCAGGCGCAACCCCGGCGCGCACCGAGTACTTCCTTGGCTATAACCTCCCTCGGTGAGCTCCATCTTCCCAGATTTGACCGAGCGAATTTGGGTTCTGCCTCTCCAGGATTAGAACTGTAGTTATTTCTTGTCATGTAATACTGTTTTCCATCATATTTATTTATTTAAATCTTGAATAGGGGAACTATAAGAATGCAAATCAATAAGAGTTGTTCATATTTTTCTAGCAAGTGCATGCTATTATTATTACGGTGGAGTACCGATTGCTGAAATATGTCTTAGCCGTCTATTTTAATTTTTTGTTTCAAGGTAGGAGACTGATATGAACTGCCAATGTTTTAACAGAAATTTAGTTCATATGAAAGAAAAGAAAGGCATACAGTACCTGGCATTGACATTGGGAGCATGGGCTACTGCTCGCACCTCTACCTACAGGTTACAGGTTCCTTCCTTTCTCTATATGGTGGCCTGCGAAGGAAGATTTTTGTTAACTCATTCAGGTGTTGTCAAATGCTCCAGAATTTTATTAACTCATATGAGTGTTGTCAAATGCTCTAGATATTATATAGTCAGTTCTAAAGGGTGTTGTTTGGGTGATTTAGTTGGAGAAAATAATCTCTACCTACAGGGTGTTGGCTCTAGATATTATTGCTGGGCATTGATTGCCAATAGAAATTCTCTCCTAGAATGTTTGTAAAAACAAGGGTGCAGTGAGGCTCAACTAAAGGAATGCCTGGAAAGTTGCATACTCTGTGAACCATGTATGTCCTGTGTTTATCCAACATTTGGTTCTATATTTTCAACTTTTGTGTATACTTGAGAAAAGGAGGAAAAACTACAGTTCAAAGCCTTTTATAAAATGCATGTCACTTTATTTTCTAAGATATAAAAATTACTTGAATTATCTGTAGCATACTTCTCTGTCATCCAATATAGGTCTCCCAGGCGATCTAAATAAATATCAAGGATATAATTAGGCACACATGTCACTTTCATTCTTAACCTGTATGAAGAAATAAGAAAACCTGTATTAGCAAAATCGTTTAATATTGTTAGTCGAGCAGTACACATGTATGAACAAAAAAGGGACATGTATGAACAGAATCGTTCAATAGTTTTAGTCGAGCAGTATATAGAAAAACCGGCCCAAATGCATATGGAGTATTCAAGCTGAACAAGCCAATTGGATGGTAGAATATGCTATCAGGCTTAAAGTTTATATTGATTGAAGAGAAAATATAGAAAAGTAAGGGCTGAAGGTAAATAGAAATATAGGATACTACCATGCATGTGTTTAACTAAACAACAAGCATTCATTTGTGCACTTCCTCATCTAAAATAATCATATCATTTCTATTATCCTTTATCTCACTGTGCCAGTCAGTGGTCCTGCTATCTGAACTTCATTGCTCTTATTTTGGTTCATTTCTTTGCAACAGTTTATTCCTATTGTAGCCTTCAATCAGTTTTAGCCTTGAATCATTCTGTATCTTTAGCCTTTAATCAGTTTGCATTTCCCCCTTATTTTGATACATTGCTCTACGACAGTTTATTCTGATTGTGTTACAGGTACTTTAATTTTAAGTGCATGCTTACAGAGTTCTATCATGCACAATCATGTATGCACACCGGTCTATCCAGAAGATTAGGTCGCGGCCCTCTCTGCCCGGGCCGCCAGCTTCCCGGAGGGCCGCATCCGGCCTGCCGCAAGTACACCTAAGCTGCCGCCTCCCCGGGGGCTGCAATTGGAAGTGGATGACCAAGGAGAAGGTGCACGGTGGGGGCCAGGCGCTTAAGTGGGAGGCGGAGCTCGCCTCCCCCAACGACGACGGCTTCGATCTCAAGTGAAAGTGGGATGCCAAGTCCAAGCCCGTCGCTGCCGGCAAGACTAAAACCAAGTGGGGCACCGAGGAAGCCAGCAAGGATGAGAAGAGGCCGACAGTGCGTCCAGAGCAAGGAGATCCCTGCTGGCTGAGACGTCCAGATCGAAGTACTTAGCAGAAAAGATGAGATTTTTGTGGGGGTTTGGCCCCGATTTGAATGAAATGTAGGATTTTCAGTACTCCAGTAGCATACTCCAGTACTTCTTTTAACTATATCTGATTATAGATATTTTATATAGTATCATATACTGTTAAGAAACAATTTTGCTTTTTTGCTTCACATTGATGTGGTGGTGTTTTGTCATATTTTTATACCATGTCTTGAGGATTTTCAGTTCTTTTGCCGTACATAACATGTCAGTCCTTCAGGTTTTTGGGTTTTTCTTCTGCCATTCCATCTATGTGTGTGTATGTTCTTGAAAACCATTAGGATTTGCTTTTGGTATATCATGTGACATTTTCTATGACATGTTCAAAGTGATGTAATTAACCAAACTATTACTCCTATTAGTGCTTAGTTCCTCCTGTACTTTCTTTGAGAAATTCTAATGATGGAATCAATGGTCTATATTTCCTTCAATCTGTGGAATATATATTGTGTAGCCAGTAGTGGACTGGGTGGGTGCTGCTATCGTGCTTTGCTATTCAGGTAACAACCTGAATTGAATATGAATCGTGTTCTACCAAGTTGGATATAATGTCCCTGCATTGTAAATAAGGTTATTATATGCTGCAATTCTTCATTGCTTTTGGTATGATGTCAATCTATCAAATTTGAAGCATGACCTACTGTGTTGGATGGTTGCTGGGTTGGATATGACCGCACCCGGCAGGGGTGCGGGGTGTGGCAAGCCGCACTTTCTATCTAGTTTCTATTCAATAGGAGGAGGCCCAGGGCGTGCCAAATAATTAGACACCCTCTCTGTAGTCAATTTGTTCATATATACATTAATTATTTATATCATATATACATTAATTTACTTGTTTTTCTAGAGATTTTCCATGCATTAAAATGTTCATGCGATGTAACAGTTTGTTCATACTGTTTCAGAATAATATTCTTATATCACATAAACATATCCCTGACATTTAAAATGGTTCACACATTTATAAATACATTCATGACAAAAAAATGGAAGATTTACAAGCTTAATCTGTATAAATTTAATGTATCATTGAAAAATTCATGTCATTTAATAAATGTTCATGTGTTTAAAAATATATTCTGGAAATGAAAAAACTGTTCGCATAATTTAGAAAAAAAAATCGTACATGATCACATACTTCATTGACATTTTATAAAATGTAAGCGTTTAAAGATATCATCATGATATTTTTGAGAAATGTTCATAGAGTGTCTAAAAAATGTTAAACATATATTTAAGAAAATATTCAACATGCATTTGTCAAATTTCAACTTGTGTTTCAAAACAAATATTTGATGTATCAGAAAACCATTTGAAATGTATACAAAAAAATTCGACATGTATTTGTAAAATTCTCAACATGTATTTTAGAAAAGAGAAAAGCATACGAAAAAACAGAGATGGAGAAAAAAAACTATAATAAAACAGGAAGAAAACTGCGAGAGAAAAAGCACAGAAGAAGAAAAGAAGATCCCAAAAGCGAACTTAAAGCTCCTATGTAGAAGTGTCCCAAAAATGGACTAAGGCAATGCTTAGTCGTGTCTTGCAATAAGCGAGATATAGTCCTGGTGGCAATTCATTCCATCTATAATGTTCCATCCCATAAGGAATGGTTGTTCGAAAAAAACCCGTTAAAACCGATAGCCCAATGGTGGTGGTATTTTCTAATTTAATCTATCCAATATGGAGCCAATTAGGTCTATTGTGTGTATATTATGATGCTATTTAGACATGAGTTACCATGATATGTTCTCTACAATTTTTTTGGGATAAACTTACACTAGTAGAAAACAGGGGCTTTCGTCCAAACTCAATGTACACATTAGTCCCGGTTGCATCACGAACCGGGACTAATGTGAGCATTAGTCCCGGTTCGAGCGGCTAAGGCGTCGGGAAGGCATTAGTCCCAGTTCATATGGGACCTTTAGTCCAGTTTGAGACACGAACCGGGGCTAATGGGTGCAATGCCTTTTAGTCCCGGTTTGTGTCTCAAACCGGGACTAAAGGTTAGACCTCCCGGTTTGAGACGCGAACTGGGACTAAAGGGTGCGAGGTTCTTTAGTCCCGGTTCCTGTGTCAAACCCGGACTAAAGGTTCAAACTTTACCCCCTCCCCCCTAATCGGCTTTTCAGTTTCGTAAAAAACAAAAGAAAATGATAAAAACTTCAAAAATTAAAATCCTTCGAGATGTAGTTATGTTACTACATCTACTAGTTAGGAAAATTTAAAACCATAAATATGGACATGTTTTGCAAAAAAAGTATTATGAAAAAGTAAAACGGCCATATCTTTTGCATACGATGTCGAAAAAAACTCATAATATATCCAAAAAATCAGCACGAAAATCCGCATCCGATTTTGACCAACGTGGGCCTGTTTGCAAATTTTTAGAATCCTCAAATTCTGAAAGGAAAAAAAGATATGCTCAAATTTCAGTTTTTTTGAAATTTTGTTAAATCTGGTCAAACTATGGTCAAGCTATGTATGGTCAAACTACTTATTCAAGAAATATTAGTGTTACTAAATAATTATTTTAGTTTTTATGAATTTTGGTCAAACTATGGTCAAACTACTTATTGAAGAAATATTTGTGTTAATAAATAGTTATTTGTAGTTTGTAGAATTTTGGTCAAACTATGGTCAAACTATGATCAAATCTGGTAAAATTTTGGTCAAAGTATGGTCAAATTTTGTGAAACTGTGGTCAAACTATGGTCAAACTACTTATTCAAGAAATATCAGTGTTACTAAATAATTATTGTTTTTTAGAATAATAGTGTCAAACTCAAACAGTGCTTAATGATCAAGTTCAACTCCTAAGGGTTAATAGGATTGACAGCTTAGTATTGTCGGGAAAACAACAAGTCCGGACTTGGAAACTAGGGGGAATAGAACTCGAAATTTAAACGTGCTCAGGCTGGAGTAGTGAGAGGATGGGTGATCGGTCGGGAAGTTAGACGATTTGGAATGAGTGGTTCATAATTGAGCAGTGAGCAGTGATGAGGGGTGATTAGAGATTAAATTGTCAAATAATTCAGAAATTAGGAAATTAGAAAAAGTTCATAAAAACAAAATTTCAAAAAAATACCTTTAGTCCCGGTTGGTGTTACCAACCGGGACTAAAGGTCAAGCTCCAGACAGCGGCCACGTGGAGGCCCTTTGGTCCCGGTTCATAGCACAACCGGGACTAAACGCGGGGGGGGGGGGGGGGGGGGGGAGGGGGTCTTTTGTCCCGACCCTTCCAGAACCGGTACTAATGGACCGTTTTCTACTAGTGTTAGTGTGGCGTTTGTGCGTCCATGCATGTGATTTGTATGTTACCACACTATTTAGGTTACATATAAGTTATCGAGGGTAAGGTTTTCAAACAAATTCGCCCCCCCCCCCCCCCCATCAAAGTTGCCATGGTGTTTGTATGTGAGCTATTAAGTCTATAGTGCGTATATTCCCGTGCTATTTACACACATTTATCGGGAGGTGGGTATATTTTCAAACAACTTCCTCCTCCCCCCGGTCAAAGTTACCGCGGTGTTTGTGCGTGAGTTATCACGTATATGATGCGTATAGTACCATGCAATTTATGCGGGAGTTATCGGTGGTATGTTTTCAAATAACCCCTCCCCCGGTTAAAGTTGTTGTTGTGTTTGTTGTGAGCTATCAACTCTATTGTGCGAATATTTATATATGCAAAAGATTCATGTTGCACATGATTGCAAGACTATGGTGGACGGAGTTAAACACGAATCTTCAGCAGAGTACAGAGCAATTATACGTGAAATCATAGAACACGTCACAGCCTTTTCTTCCTATAATATTGTCTACGAGTTTAGAACTTTGAATACCGAGGCTCACAATCTCGCTAAGCATGCATTATCACTTGGGTTTGGACGCCACGTCTCGTTAGGTCAACACAGTGAGCTTCTTTTCATTCTTGTAAACATTGTCGTGACATAAATAAAGCTTAGCGAGAGTGTCTCAAAAAGAAAGTGTTGGTTGGTCCGGTTTCATTGGACCATGCCAGTGATGATACGGGGAAGTGTGCCCTTTTGGTTGCAGTATGTTTCTTTTCTTCCTTTTGGATGTTTGCATTTGGAGCCTTGGTATTGCACTGGCTCGAATATCAATATTACAAGATATTGGGACTGAGATTGAATGCCCATCAGAGTACTACTTATTTGGTATTGAGATTGAATATCACACTGATGGATATGCACAAGACAAGCAGGCAAGGCCTTTAAAGTGTTATTACTTACTCCCTTTGTTTACTCCGCATATTAGAGTTAACTGAAGTCAAACTTCCTAAAGTTTGACCAAGATTTAGAAAAGAATATAAATATTTACCTTAACAAATTTATTTGATAGGGAAGTACACTCAACTCTCCCTGCAAAAAATGAAAAAAAGGAAGTACACACAACAATGAATCTAATGGTATTGATTTGTTATTGTAAATGCCAATATTTTTGTTTGTCAAAGTTTACAAAACTTGACTTTGACCAAAGCAAATACACGAAGTAACAAAGACGGAGGGAGTACTACTCCTTTTGTTCCTAAATATAAGCCCTTCTATAGATTCCAAGACAGACTACAAGGGAGCAAAATAAGTGAATCTACACTCTAAAATATGTCCGTACTAAGATCTGTAAAATATGTCCGTACTGAGATCTGTAAAAAGTCGTATATTTAGAACACAAGAATATATGAACGTGGGTGACACGATGATTCACTAGCTCATTATTACAGATACCGACTTCCGGGGGGGCGGAGACGGAGAGTCGCCGCCGAGCAGTTCACTTGTTTGATCGCCCTCGCTCACTGCAGAGATGGTAAGATGGAGGATTGCCGGCCAGCAGTTCGCAGTCGTAGTAGCACAGATCCTTCCTAGCCTTGCAGGTGTCCATCTCCTGGCGCGGCCAGGTGTTGCGGGTGCTCCGGCAGATCGTCTCGAATTTTTCGCCACGGCAGGGTGCCCCGCAGATCTAACAGAAGGAGGCACAGCTGACCGGGCAGTCCATCAGAGCCTGGGCGTCGCACTTGGAAAAGCAGGCGGAGCACCTGGTCCCGCAGGTCAAGGTCATCGTTTCGCAGAGGGTCATGCAGGTCCGCGAACCAAGGCACTCGGAGAAGCACCTATCGATGCACACCCTCTCACAGGATTCACTAGTAAAAAAAAGGCATTTGTCTCGGTTCGTAAGGGCCTTTAATCCCGGTTCTTGAACCGGGACTAATAGGTCGTTACTAATGCCCTTGACCTTTAGTCCCGGTTCTTACACAAACCGGGACAGATGTGCCTCCACGTGGCCGGTGCGGCGAGCCCAGGCAGGAGACCCTTTGGTCCCGGTTGGTGGCACCAACCAGGACCAATAGGCATCCACGCGTCAGCATTTCAGGTGCTGGGGTTTTTGTTTTTTTCTTGAAAGGGGGGGTTAGGGGTTTTTGGGGGGTTAATTTAGGTGTTTTATATATTGTGTTAGCTAGCTAATTAATACAGAGAAGTGTCCTCTCTTATCTCCGTGCTTGGTCGACGGTACGTACTATACGTATAGAGAGGACTAGACAAGCTAGCTAGTAAGCAAATGAAGGGAACAGAAGATCGTCAGGAACATATGCATACAGAGAGAAGTGATATCGATCACCTCTCCTTCTCTAAGAGATTTGTCGAACAACAAGTTCTTGTATATCTATCCGACGCTACTGGCTACATATATACAATATAATTATCTCTTATAATATAATCTCCTAATTCCAAATGAACACATGGTCCACATGGTATTCTCCGTCTTTGGTGATCACGTGGTCAAGAAAGAATGCCGCCAATTCCTCTTGAATTCCTCGCATACGATCTGGTGGTAGGAGTTCATCCCGCATCCGAAATATCTAATTTGAAGAAGGGGGTCAATACATATATATGAGTAAATGAAACTGAACACAAATGATGGTAATAAAATAAAATTTTGAATATTATTATTTAAGCACTTCATATTGTTTGTCGGAGTAGCCCCGCTCATAGGTCGTGTGGCGGATGGACTCACAAATGTAGTATCCACAGTAATTATTCCCTTGTTCCTGCCACAACCACTTTACAAGAAATAGAGGTCAATCAAACTGATAATTAGCAAGCATGCTAAATGGTATGTATGAAACTAGGGCTTGAATCACTATAGGAGATGCGTGGAACATGCTACTATAGTACTTACTTTCAGGTGTCTAAATTACAGCTTCTTCGGCAGTCCCGAAGTTTTGGAGGTGAATTTATTCCAAACCATGCCAGACAAAGAAAACAATTACTTCATATCAGGAAATGAACAAATTGAAGTTGCCGATATGGTGCGATAATGATCGATTTAACTTACTTCTCTAGAATTGCAGTCATGTCCGCGTACTCCTTGGGATCTTTTCGTCTCGAGTCTAAGACGGTTAATAGTTCCTGCTCAAACTTAATCTCTAGGAGAACATAGTGGAAGCTGCGCACGCATGCATAACTCATCAATTACATTACTATAACCTCGACTAATAAGGGAAACCGAATATGCACAAGATAGTTACACTCACTCGAATTCGTAAGGGAAGAGTATTATAGCTTTGTTTTGATTTAATACAAACGATTGTAGCAGCTTGGCTCGGTATCTTTGGCCTGAAATTTAACCATATATGCATCTATGAGATTTGTGTTAATGAACCCAATATCACCGATTTTTCTTTTCTTAAATTCGGCGATCTTCAATCTGCATAATATAGTGAGGATAATTAAAAATACATGCTATGAAAGAGCTGACCTATATATAGAGACTTAATGTTGACAGAAGTAGTACTACTTACAGGCAGTAGCAAGTGACCATTAACTTATCGAGGGCCTTTAGATTGAAAAACTCGAAGAACTCCTCAAATGGAACATTCAAGAGTTCAATTCCAACGAGGTCATGCTCGTCTCTAACTCTCAGCATCAAAATATTCCTCCCCTCAGACTCTCTACAGGTTTTCATATACCAATCATGGAATCTTCGCATCATCGTTGTTAGAGATCTTTCATCTTTGACGAGAGGCTTCCCGTACACGTATTTGTGTTCGTCCACCTCCAAGAAATCAAAATGTGCATCGTCGGGTAGGTAATCTCCAAGATCGTTATAACCGGGCACCATCCCACCCGGATGATTCGCGACGACGCTAGACACCTGGAGCGGGGGCAACGATTGGTTCGCTTGTTCGCCGAGCTGGGCAACTTTTTTCCCAGCTCGTCGTTCTGCTAACCTTTGACCACTGACAGTACTTCCCGACCGCTCCGCTTCGATAAATGATTTTGTAAGAATGCGCTCATAGTTGTCTTTCACCGGAGACTTTGGTGGTTTCTTCAGGGCAGCCAGAGTACGCTTCGCTTTTACCGGATCTATCTTCTCCTCCGGAGGTGGATTTTTCTTTGCTTTGACCCCTTCAAAGAAGTTGGTCACTTCGGCTTGCATGATCTTCACGTTTTCCTGCTGGCTTCTCTCGTATGGTAACTTCTCTGGAGTCTTCAGAGAAGGACCGTATTTGTACTGCCTCCCTCTGGCTGTACTGCTAGACGCCGGAGCAGACGGAGCGGCTGCGGCTGTCTTTCCTTTCTTCTGAGGCGGAGGAGAAGGACGACGCGCCGGAGCAGCCGGAGCGGCGGCGGGTCTCTTCTGCCCTTGTTGACGAGGCGAAGAAGGAGGAGGCTGGCTGCTCGGGCGCGCTGGCGTAGGCGGAGAAGGAGGCGGAGTGCCGCCACATGCCGGAGAAGGAGGCTGAGTGCCCTGATTACTCGCCGGAGGAGGCGGAGGAGGAGGCGGAGTGCCCTGACTCGCCGGAGGAGGAGAAGGAGGCGGAGGCGTCCAGTTTGGAAGGTTGATGAGCTCCTTCCGCCATTGGCATGGAGTCTTCAGAGAAGAAACCAGCTGAATCTCCCCTTCACTCGTAGGGTGGTCAAGCTCAAGGTCCTCAAATTCGTCCGTTATTTGATCCACCATCACCCTAGCATATCCTTCTGGAATTGACCGACCGTGGTAGGTTGTGCCAGGTCCAGTAGGTAAAACAGATCCAACAACTGCCTTCACTTTCAATGTCATCCATCGCGCCATAAGGTGGCAATGTTGAGACTCCGTGATAGCATCCACGGGGTAGCTAGTAGGAGCCGTGAAGACATGCTCCAGCTCTTGAGTCTGCTCGGTGGAAGCCACGCTGCTTCTACATTGAGATGGCGGGGTAGCTTCAAGGGAAGCTTCGGTAGGTCATTTGCTACGATCTGCTTCTCATTCCTCTAGCCCTTGTACCCGTGCAGCGCCTGCAGTTGGCTATGCTCCACTTTCTTCCTCCTCTCCTGGCTTTTGTAACCCCCTGTGTCCGGAAACCCAGCCTTCCACAAAACGGAGCTTGGCGTTCCTCGTGTCCGTCCAGGGTGCTCAGGATTCCCGAGGGCTATTGTGAGCTCGTCCTTGTCTCTGTCTGGGACGAACGTCCCTTGATGCGCTTTCTCGATATACTCCTTAAGCCTCGTGACGGGTATTCGCAGTTGCTCTTCCATCCAAACGCATATCCCTGATATAGCATCCAAGGTTCCGCCAACCCCGAAGAACCAAGTCTGGCAACGATCCGGCCAGTTCAATGTCTCTGGTTCGACCCCTTTAGCAATCAGGTCATTCTCAGCCATGTCCCACAAAGGTCGGGCTTTGAGGTAGCCACCTGACCCCGTGCGATGGTGATGCTTCTTCTTCGCAACATTTATCTTGTTTGCTGCTGACATCTTCTTACTCTTTCCGATGTCTTTTGGGCCACAAATGCGGGCCATTGATCTCTGATCTTCTCATACATTCCGATGAATCTGGTGTCTTTTCTTTGTCGACAAATGTTTTCAGCTCATTCTTCCACCTCCTGAATAGTTCTGCCATCTTCTTAAGAGCATGCGACTTGATCAATTGCTCTATAACTGGCTTCTCCGGATCCTCCTCTAGCGGTAGGGAGAAATTTGCCTTAAGCATTGTCCAAAGATCTTCTTTCTGCATATCGGAGACATAAGACACCTCAGGGTCTTCTTTCTTAGGCTTTAACCATTGCTGGATACTGATCGGGATCTTGTCCCTAAAAAAACCCCGCACTGAGCACGAAATGCATCCCTTGTCTGGATGGATTCAGTCGGCTTTCCATCGCGCGCGATTGCTGTGATCTCAAACCTTTCATTCGAACGCAACTTTTTCTTCGGGCCTCGTTTCTTTACCGAAGTTGAGCTCGATCCGGAGGGCTAGAGAAAAGAAGAAAGACTAGAGTTAGTTAGCTAGTCAGCACGGGCTTAACTAATATATATATATACCTGGCCGGACTTGGTTCGGTCACCGGAGCCATCATCACGGTCTCCTTCTTGTACCTCCATTGGGTCACCGGAGCAATCATAATCATAGCCTCTTCTTGTACAGGCATTAATGGGTCATCGGAGCCATCATAATCATAGCCTTCTTCACTACCCCGTCCTTCCAGACCATCGGTGTCGTTGAGAAACGACGCAGTGACATCACTTCCTTGTGCGATTATGTCCCCCAACATCGCTTCTGTTGCTTCGTCTCTGGGGTGCTCCATAGTTTCTGCAAATATTTACAAGATGTCAATTATTATTCAAACATGACAGATGGATATATATTAGTGGAAAACGTAGAACTAGCTAGCTAATCACAATAAGGAATCATATTAGTGGCCTCGACGCTGCTTCTCTAGGGTTCGGGGTGGCCTCGACAATGCTTCAAGGGTTTGGGGTGGTCTCGATACAACGCTTCAAGGGTTTGGGGTGGCCTCGATGACAACGCTCTTTTAACTTGGTAAATTTGGGTGGCCTCGAGAGAGTTTGTCGGGTAGGGGCGTGGCGGGAGGGGGTAGGAGACCAACATCGTTTCTTCTCTAGGGTTTGGGTGTCCTCGAGAGTTCTGGTCGAGCGAGAGGGCAGGGGGGTGTGCTCCCATGGTATAAGTTATCAAGTTCGAGAGGGTGACCCTCGACCCTCTTCCCTAGTTCCCGACCCTCGACCCTCTGCCGTAGTTCGCGATAAAAAAGAAGAAGAAAAAAAAGAGGAAAGAAGAAGGAATAGAGGAGTAGAAGAAAAAAGTCTTCCACTCCTCTATTCCTTCTTCTTCTCCTCTCTTTTTTTCTTCTTCTTCCTCTTCTTATTTTTTTCTGACGTACCCCCCTCATGTAAATGCAGTGGAAACACTTTATGAAAATGCGGTGGTGGCCGAGCCGGGCGGTTTTCTTTTCCTTCTTCATCTTTTCCTTCGTTTTTTCTTATATGTTTGTTTTCGTTTTCACTCTACATTTTCGTACATTTGAAAAAAATAAAGCTTCTATACAAAAGTGCACAATTTTTATGAACAAATTACAACATCTAAATTAACTACACATATAAATAAATATAATTACACATCTGAAATTTTCCTAATCTCAATACTAAACTAAACATAAACTAAAATAATCTATATATATGAACATATACATAAAATGACAAAAAAATACATTTATGAAAAAAAATCTATATATATGAACATATACATAAATTGAAAAAAATACATTTATGAAAAAAATACTATGAACATGTACACACATATATACACATACAAACACATATACAGAATAAAATACAAAAAAATGCTATGAAAAAGGCTACAGGGGAGGCGGGGCGGCGCGCGGCGACCGTGCAGGACAGGGGCGGCGCGCGGCAGCCGCACAGGGCAGGGGCGGCGGCGCGGTGGCCGCGCAGGACAGGGGCGCAGGGGCGCGGGACGGGAGGAGCGCGGGAGCAGGCTGTGCTCATAGGGGGGCGGCGACAGAGAAGGCGAGCTGCCTGATGGCGTCGGTAGCGGCGGCGACGACGAAGGCGAGTAGCCTGACGGCGTCGGTGGCGGCGGCGATGGCAAGGTGGGGCAGGGGCGTCGGGCGGCAATGGCGACGAGGAGGAGCAGGGGGCGTCGGGGGAGAAGTGGGGGATTTGGTCGAAACTGCTAAGTGCTGCTTATACAGCAAAGCCTTTAATCCGGTTGGTGGCACCAACCGGGACTAATGCACCCCTTTAGTCCCGGTTGGTGCCACCAACCGGGACCAAATATCACTTTTCAGCAGCCCAAAGGGCGGGAAGCAGAGGCCTTTTGTCCCGGTTGGTGGCAACAACCGGGACTAAAGGGTGGGCATTGGTACTGTTCGTGGCACCAACCGGTACCAATGCACCCCCTTTAGTCCCGGTTTGTGCCACCAACCAGGACCAAAGGCCCCTGTGCTCCCCGCGTCGCGGCCAAAGTTTAGTCCCACCTTGCTAGTTGAGAGGGGCACGCAGTGGTTTATAAGCCCCACTTCCGCACCCCTCTCGAGCTCGTCTCCATTCTAGGCTTACGTGCCTAATTGATACTACTATGCCTGATGGGCCTTCTGGGCCTACTGCGGGCCTGAATCCTGGCCCATGGATGGGTTTCTAGTCATACTCAGGCCTTGGTGACCCAGTTGGTGGCAAAATTTTTATTTGTTTCCAGTTTTTTTGTTTTATTTATTTTGTTTTGTTTCTACATACAACAAAATAATTATTTATTTTATTTTCTTTTGTTTGTAATTACTTATTAATTTTATTTTATGATAATTCTTTTTGCTATTAAAGTTTCTAACAAAAAAGTTCTTTATGATTTTTTTTTGCTTTTAATGATTTTGAACAGAAAATACTTTGATAATTTTAGTTGCGTCAATTTTATATAATTTTAGTTTCAATAATACTAGAGGTTTCTTATAATGTTTTGAACAGAAAATACTTTGATAATTTTAGTTTCATAAATTTTATTTATGTTATTAAACTTTATTTTTTAATTTTAATTTGTTTCTACTTATGTATTTTATTAAAGTTTATATTTTTTTTTTCAAATTACTTATTTATTTTATTTTATTTTGTTTCTGACTTCATTTGTTATTTTTAATGCATTTATTGATTATTTTGAGATGTAAGACCATGAAATTGAAAAGCATTTGAAATGAACTCTGAAAAGGTTCCAAGTGGGCATGGTATCATCATTTCACCCACATAGCATGTGCAAGAAAGTACAGAGGCTCACGGCAAAAACTGGATGCACTTCGTGTCCGAAATAGACAATCTCCTTCGAAGTATCAGGGTTTCATACGGAAACTCGTCGGTTACAAAGGGATTTCATTTTTTTGAACTTACTTGAACTCCATAGTTTTTCTGTGTTCAAATTCACAATTCAAAGCCACATCATCAATTTACTACCCTTTCTGACCTCATTTGCTATTTTTCATGCATTTATTGATTATTTTGAGCTGTAAGACCATGAAATTGAAAAGTATTTGAAATGAACTCTGAAAAGGTTCCAAGTTGGCATGGTATCATCATTTCACCCACATAGCATGTGCAAGAAAGTACAACGGCTTACGGCAAAAACTGGATGCACTTCGTGTACAAAACAAACAATCTCCTTCAAAGTATCAGGGTTTCATACGGAAACTCGTCTGTTACAAAGGGATTTCATGTTTCTGAACTTACTTGAACTCCATAGTTTTTTCTGTGTTTAAAATGCACCATTCAAAGCCATATCATCAATTTACAACCCTTTCTGACTTCATTTGTTATTTTTCATGCATTCACTGATTATTTTGAGCTGTAAGACCTTGAAATTGAAAATCATTTGAAATGAACTCTGAAATGGTTCCAAGTTGGCATGGTATCATCATTTTATCCACATAGCATGTGCAAGAAAGTACAGAGGCTTAAAGCAAAAACTGGATGCACTTTGTGTACAAAACAGACAATCTCTTTCGAAGTATCAGGGTTTCATACGGAAACACGTATGTTACAAAGGGATTTCACCCACATAGCATGTGCAACATATAGCTCTCGACAATAGGGTCGGTTGGAATTTCCAGTTCAACCACCTCCTAGATAAATAAAATCTATGTCACGTTGGTTGGCATAATTGTCGTAAACAATAAATGAACCAAATATTTATCAAAAGATAATATATACCACATCCGAATCATAGATAGGACATGGGCCGACGGGGGCGGATACCAAAACCATCACACTATATAATAACAAGAAATAATAAAAGTAACACTACTAGGGAAAAGCCTAGCAGCAACGCGGGTTTTGGGCCTCTCAGTAGCGCGGGGACAGGCGCTACTAATAAGGCGCTACAGCTAACGTATAGCAGGAGTGCCTGTTGTCCCACACTTCTTCTATACATGAATAGTTGTAGCACTGTTTTGAAAAGGGTGCGGCTGATATTATCTACAGCGATGTTTACCGGGAAGCGCTACTCGTATTGCGGCACTACTGCTAAATTTCCCCCCTCGCCACTACTAGTTTTATTAGTTTTTTTCCTGCATATTTTTTTGTATTTGTTTTTTTATTTGAATAGGCTTTATACAATAATCTTTAGCATATCATACACATACAAATGTAATCATAGCATATACATACAACTAGTCTCATCAAATCATGTCATCATCATAATCATCATTCAACACAAAGTGGTCTCTCGTCATCATCTCGAAAATAGCGATACAATTCCTCGATTACTTGCAGACACATCGTCATACATCTAAACAATGGTATACGTGAGAAGAGCTATCACTTTGAGTACATGAGTTCGTATCCCTCTCTCGCATTAGGGTGAACCTTAACTAACTACTGCCTGTTGCTCAGAAACCAGAAACCGGTACACCTGGGCCAGACACTCTGGCCACTCGTCGTATATATACTCCTGGCGTAGCACTTCTTCGCCATCGATGATCTATGCACCTGCATTGTCACATGAGTTGATGATATGCAACATATATAGTTGAGCAACGGAAAAAGACAGACTTGGCAAAAATACTAACAACATATGATAAGCATAAATAACAAAGTTCATCATACCCAAAATGCCCTAACTAGAGTGATCTTCGCTAGTCGAGGAGGACGGTTTAATTACATCACAAATAAAGTTTCACCGCGCATAGCTCAAAGTTTTGTCATATAGAAAGTATGGACTAAACGGACACATTGTCATATATCGATAACCACTCCAACATGTCGTGCCATCCATCGAGGTCAGGGAGATAGTCCTCGAGCTTAGTGAAAGGCTTCATGTCGAGACACTGAGAGGCTATCCATGTTCGGACGTCTTCCCGCGACATTTGTCCTTCTTCGTAGAACATCCCTGTTTTTTGGACAACCTACTTCATGATGATTTGGGCAAGTTTGCGCTGGATGTGATAGAACTCAGCTCGAAGTCGATGATCCTCGATATCTCCTACGTTCTTTGCCCATTGCAGAGTATGGGCATCGTCGGATCTAGGTGACATGCGAAGGTTCTGGTGATCCCGTCTATACTCCAGCATGTGGTGTAGGACATAGAATCCATCATTAAGAGAATTGTTCGGTTGCTGGATGCAGCAGAAGTCGGTCTTATGGCCGAAGGCGACCCTGCCGCCCCTTCTCTTCTTGTCCCTAACCTCTCCACCCCTTGCTTGGTAGTAAAATATAGCACCGTCGAGAACATCCTTGATGTGGGTGTAATCCTTTTTGTGAATGTTCTTCGATGATGAGGACGGCGCGCCCGCCACTGCGCAAAATAAGTACACCTCAAATTACTTAGCCTCCACCGTGCAAATGAATGATTCAAATCGAAGGAAGGATAGCAGTGCGGATGACTTACACGGGATGATAAGGCACGAGAATCGCCCCCTTGTCCTTATTGGCGATCATGAAATTGACGATGTATTCCCTCGTGTATACACGGTGCTCTGCGCATACTCCCAAGAAGCCCTCATGCATGTAGTACGGGTCAACGACACATATATGAGATATCTGCTCAAACCCGATGATGTAGTTCATGTGCAAGGCATAAAGGCGGACAAACATAAAATCCAGCTTCTTCACGTGAAACATGTCGAATATGTAATCGAATCGGAGGAAGAACTTATCCGTGGGGAAGCTGTCGACGTACGACATTTGCCGCGGATGTTAACCACGTAGAGTGGGTATCTTGGATCTGTCGAGGCGATGAGTCCTTTCTCTACCCGTAGCACATCGTCATGAAGTCTCCTTAGATCGCTAAATCTGGCCTGTAGCGCTGTTGCAGGTAGGATTGGTTGATCGGGGATATGCCATTTATCCGCATCGGGGATATCTATACGGTCCTGAAGCCGAGGCTGCTGAGGCGGCTGGATCATAGAATCAGCTTTTTTGCCTTTCCTCGCTCTCTTCCTAGACTTCTTTACTACCGGAAGGTCGTCCATAATACGTTGAGACGGCAATTCAGGCACCGACTCATGACGCTCAAACCCTAAGGAGGCGCCAGTATAGACATACTGTTCAGCGCCACCGTCGTCCTCATCCTCAACCATGGCAACGTCATCAGCGACTAATGGAGCCTCCTCCTTACCCCGTCCACTATCACCCAACCCAACACCCGACGCTAATTGGGTAGGTGGGGTGTTGATGTTCATACCTTGCTGAGGTTGTGTGCTCGTGGGTGTGCCCCCGACTGCCTCTAGATGAAGCAGACTCTTTGGCCACAACAGGACCCACCCATTGTAACAATCACCAAGCCGCCGCGGTGTCTCCTCGTCATCCACCAGTAGTATTGGAGGATGCAAATTCTCGTGGCCCGGTTCGACACTGGCCACGGAAACCTTGAAGACGTTCGGGGGGATCGGCCGGCTGTGGAACAATGGTTCCTTTGGCTCCATTATCGTCGCCTTTCCCATGTCCACCTTCTGGTCGCTGATGGTGTACAATATGGTGCACGGGGTTTCGTGGGCCTGCAAAGAAAAGTTTGCAACGTGAGACATCTTAAAGGCAACGAAAACGGGAGATTATACATCTATATTGAAGGGGGCCGGTGTGACAGATACCGTGAGGGCGTCGAGCTCAGCCAAAGACGAAGCACCGCCGAGCACGTCCGGTGCGGGAGCCGTTGCGGGAGCAGGTGCGGGAGCAGGTGCTCCCAAGAAGTCAGCAAGGGGAAAGTCCTCTGCATTTTTTTCTGGATTTTGCCTTGTCCAAGTGAAAACGCCCGTCACCAAGGAAGTAGACAAATCTGCAACCACCTATTTTGCGGCAGCTACCGCTGTTGCGACTGTCTCAGATGATTTCTTCTCAACCGAGATCTCAACCTTCTTGTCGATCTTTTCTTCAGTTAACCTCTATCTTTCCTTTCTCTCCTCCGTGGTCTCACGGTAGTACTTCTTCCAAGTGGCGCCGTCTCCGACACCGTGCACGCGTCCATACGACGGTCGAGTATCCACTAGTTGTCGTTTCAATATGTTCAGCGCCTAGTTGAATGGAGTGTCCCACTTGGGCCGCGCCAATGCCTCAGACGGCGAGTCTCTTTCGGCCGCAATTCGGTGCTGCTCTCTCTGCAAAAGGCACAAGGATTGTTTACAAATATGACTAACGTGTGTAGTCGAATTGATCAGAAACTAAAATTACCAGCAGTCTCATGAACTCCTTAATGACCAGTGTTGTCTCGTAAACCTTCTTCACTGGGTCCCAATGGTGCCCGGCCCTCAGGACGTCACGCTCCTACGGGACGGTGAAATCCCCCAAGGGGTCTGGGATGCCCAGACTCACGGCTTCCGCGTCCTCCTTGGCCCATTTGGACCTCTTTCCGCCGTAACCACGGCTTCTGAGGTGGTGGCTCCCAATGTTCCTCTCTTGAAGCCCCTTCATGCACTTAGTCTTATTTTTGGCAGCTTCGGCCTTGCAAGCCTCCTTGAATATTTGAAACTGCTCATACGTGATTGTCGGATTATCCTTTACAATCCCGGAGTAGGGTTCCTTCTTGTCGATGATCCTTGCTTTCACTCGAGTTTTCCAGGCGGCCAACGCGTCGCTAAACTTGGTCATGGCGTGTTTGTTTATCTTCTTCATTGCCGGGTCCTCGTCTGGATCTTCATAATCCTTCTCATTCCGGCCCGGGAACAAGAATATCTGGTGAAACTTCTTTAGGAGGGAGCTCCTCATATTTTCTATCTTCTATAGTTTCTCATCGTTGATGGTGGCACTACTAGGAAAAGGCATGCTAGTGGCGCACCAGTTTTGCCTACTAATGGTGCACTACTGGTGCGCCACTAGCATCACGCCATTAGAATTAAATTCTAATGGCGCACTACTGGTGCGCCATTAGTATATGGTGTTCTAATGGCGCACCAAGCAGTGCGCCATTAGAATTGCCTACGGTGCGCCATTAGAATTCCTCCCAGGGGGCCATATGTACCCATGTGCTTTGGCTTTCTAATGGCGCACCAGTGGATGATGCGCCATTAGTGTGATTATTACAGTGCGCCATTAGTGTCTTGTGTAGTGCGCCATTAGTATTAATATTAGATTTTTTTTGTTTTTTCTGATTTTTTCACAGGTTACAAAATATATTATTTGACAGAATATAGACAGCACCACACAGCAACAACAGATTCATCGAATACAATAGAAGGTAAGTCTCCGAATACAATTCATCATATTAGTCCCCGAATACAAAAGACCGAACGAAGATAGAACATCACAAGTCTCGGAGACCGCGAGTAGCGAGTTTGTCTTCACATTACAAGTCGATATCGATCATCTAAACTACCATCACATAGAAGAGAGCTGCGGTCATCACGATGAGCATCATCGCGATGAAACTGGTCGTCACCCAGTTCCTCCAACGCTCCCTCCTCTCCCCCGCTAGATAGCGGGCGTATCTAGATTCCGCCTCTGCCCTAGTGGTGTACCCTTTGTAACTGTTACCGCTGAAACGGTGAACCTGTCTCCGACACTCCTCCCAGTCGTCGTAGACTCCGGGAACCTTACCCTTGTACACGACATACGACGGCATCTCTATGCACAAGCCAGACAACTGACAATACACAAGCAATATATTAGTATGCAACAAAAGGATCGGAAGAGAAAAGCAAGACATTAATAGCACGATTCATGGTCCTACTAATAAATAGCATCGATTACATCTAAGTTGAACGACTATCCAAACCAAAGAGACATACAATTTCATTGAAGTTTAATTACAACATGAGCTAATCGATGTTTCAGAACTACAAATAGCATCACTACTTTCGACTCGACTCATGGGACCGGAGCGTGGATGAAGCCGCCGTCTTTCGTGATGGTCATGAAGTCGCGGGCGTTGTCAGCCTACATTTGAAGTGTTGTGTCTATCTCACTGTTGGACGGTTGCTCTCTGAGGTAGAACTGCCCCGAGGTACGAAGGACATCTTGATGGATGATTTCTGCAAACTCCGACTGGATGCGAAAGAATTCTTGTCGGAGGTCCGCGTCCTGGATTGCCGCCAAGCTTGCGGCCCAATCTTCGACATTATTTGGCAGCAGAAGGTGATTATGGTCCCATACGATCGCCCTCATGTGATGGAGGGCGTAGTAGGCATCCTTCTGACCGCCAGGCGGCTGCTTGACGCAGGGGAACATTGTATTGTGGGTGAATATGTGCCTGCCGTACCTACGAACTGGCCTCTTAAAGGTGCCTCCAGATGTGGCGTATCCGGGGAGAGCATCATCAAGAACTTTCTTGATATCTGTGTAGTCTATCTTTGAGTCACGGTCCAGGTCGAAATATGTGGCCATGGAATATTTCGGGCTTAAGAGGATGAGTGTGCAATGTGTGTCACTGCACAGAACACGGAATATTAGAAAAAAAAAGAACGATAGAAATCTAAGAAATCATATGTTACGGGGCGGTGAGGGGATGACTTAGTCGGGAAAGTAAGGCACGAGGAAGTTATCCTTATCTGGGTTTGCCAGAATGACGCCTTCGAGGTGTGAACTTGCGACTTGCCGGTCCCCAGCGCTGCCCAAGATCTTGGCACGCATGTAGAAGGGGTCGACTATCACGATTTCCGGGGTCTTGTCTCGAATGATCCGCATCTCCATACTCAGCGAATACAGCCGAACGAAGATGTAGTGCAGTGGATGAAGATTAAACATAGCAAATATGTCATCAAACCGCAGGACGATCGTACCCCCGATGGTGCCATCCACAAAGCCCTTGCCCTTTGGCACCTTGGCCACGAAAACCGGGTATGCCACATCTTTCTGGGAGAGACGCCGCTTCTCCAAAGATAGAACGCTGTCATGCAAACTCTGCATAGCACTGGTTGCAGCATTGAGCATATTTGTCGGTAGCATCGTTCTACCCGCCACATGCACCCTCCTCGAGATATCCTGAGGTGAAGGTGGCCCGTCCTGAGCACGGATCGTACTCGGTGTCGGCTGGCTTGCACCGGCGCCCTTGGCAGTCTTTCGTTTCCGTCCCTTCTTCTTGATCTGCTGTAATGGGACCGAGTTCTGCTCACAGACCGCCTTCTTGAGCGTGTTCGGTCTGATAATATTTCGTAACTCAGCTATCTAAGGCTCGGTGAAGGCGGGAGCTGGAGGCGTCTCGTGAGAACTGAACGCCAGACGACGCCTGTTGCAATTGGATTTCTCCGCTGTACCAGCTAGATCGCGGTCGTCTTGGTTGGGTTCTTGAGAAGGAGGCCCGTCGAACTCGTCACCGTACCCATGTTCGGCAAAGTACTTATCGACGTTGGTAAATGTACCGTCGTCGTTGTCATTGTCATCCGGATCCTGTGCCATATGCATGTCCGGATCCTGTGCCATAGGGATGTCCGGCATGTTCGGTAGCGTTGCGGCGTTCTTGCCATGGCGCGGCGCCGGCACGACTGGCGGTCTTTTATGTGTGGTGGTGTCCCCCACCCCCAAACGAATCTGGCTCTTCGGCCAAAGCAAGGGCCAGCTTAGGCAGGCGCTGAGGGTCATCAGATCTTCTTTGTGGGCCCCGGCGGGTTGAATCGGAGGTAACAACTCGTCGCAGCCTGGCAGCACCCGAAACAGTTGAACCCTATACACGGTGGGTGGCATCGGTTTACCGTGGAACACGGGGTTGCCCGGTTGAACGATATTGCCCTTGGCGACATCGACCAACTCGTCGTTCACGAAGTGCAGGAGAGTGCACGGAACGTCGACGGTGCCCTGCGAAAACATGTAGGGCGTCAGGGATGCCCAGTCAAAGGCAAAAGGAGATGAAGTCCTCGGCCGAGAGGCTTAATTATTTACCGTGATGATGGCATTGAGCTCGGCTAATGTCGAGGCACCGCCAACGGCGGGCGTGCAACTGGCCCCTTGCTAGCGAGGTGCCGGGCGGCGTACACCCGGGTGCATTAAGCTCCAATGCCCGTGCCGGCGCCGGAGACAACAATACCGCCGCCGCCGATGACACCAATGTCGCCGCCGGAGACACCAATGGCGCCGCCTGCGTGTTGTGCGAGTTGCTGGCCGTGAAGCTGGGAATCGGGGGCGGCCCTTGTTGGCCACCTGCAATCCACGTCGTCAGCCCATGAATCAAGGTAGGCATAATGCCGGTGAGCATCGTCCCCAATTGTACTTGCACTTGCTCTTGGATAATCTCTGGAATCCGCGCCACTTGTGCCTTGAGTTCTTCAACCTAGCGCAACTGGCTTTCCGAGCTGGTCTTTTTCTCCTTTCGCCCACGAGCGGTATAGTATGACGACCATTTTGTGGACAAGCCTTTGCCGACCACACGACCTGCTGACGTCGGCTTACTGAGCTTATCCTTGTTTTTCATTACATTCAGCGCCCTATTTAGAGTGTTGTCCCAAGCAGGGGTGCTCTGAGACGACCCCGCGCTACTGCTTTCAGTCTCATGTGCCAGAACAAGCTCAAGCACCCTGGTCTTCGGATCCGTGGTAAGCTCCTTTGTTATCGGGTCCTCCTTGTACTGGGCCCTGACAAAGTTCCTGGTCTGGTTGTCATTGCTGTATTTCTCGAAGCGGGGTGGTAGGCCTTGCTCGGCACGCTCCGCGTCCTCCTTGTCCCATATAGGCTCCGCCACTCTGTAACCGCTGGGACCGAGTTTGTGTTCCCCTAAGTTCAACTCCCGCATTTCTTTCCCCCACTGACTTGATTCGGAGGTTGCACTGCTCTTGCACTTGATCTTGAGCTCCTTGTAGTCATCTTCGCTGATCAAAGGATTTTTCGCCTTGATCTTCTAATAACTATCACCTTTATCAATCATTCTCTTCACCGCGCTTCTCCAAGTAGACAGGGCCGTGCTCATCCTCGTGAGGGCAGCACTGTTCACTTTATTACCTGAGAGGCGTGTGTTTTCAAATTTGGCGGGGAACTTGTATCGTTCATGCAGCTTCGTGAAGAGGAGGTTGGGCAAATTCCCTCGGTCCTTATGCCTAAGGTTCTCGGTGTTGATCGAGACGGTGCTCCGGAGAATGCACCCGAGCTGAAACGAGTACCCCTTGACTATATATTTGGGCTCCGTTGGATGCCCGCCAGAGTCCACTTGAGTAAATTCCTCCTTGAGGGTGCGGAGCGCATTCGGGCGCCGGTCCTTCCTTTGCTTCTTCGGTTGGCTGCCATCTGTGTGTGCGCCGCCATCATCAGTGGTGGCATCCTCGGCGGCACCATCAGTGGTGTCATCCCCGACGCCACTAGGGGTTGTGTAGTCAGGATCGGTGTCTTCCACGTCTTCCACGGTGAGGTTGTTCCTCCATCTCCTGGGACAGCTCCCAGAATTGCTTGCCGCCCGAACCGCCGGCCTCATCGTTGTTGGCCATGTTTCGCTCTAAATAGGAAAAAAGTTTGGTCAAAAAGTTGGTTATTGTTAAGGAACAAGATCATGGTCTCATCATTTAGGGTTTGTCGACACCGAGGCATCCTAAAAGCTAAGCTTTTATCATTTAGGGTTTGTCGATGCCGAGGCACCCTAAAAGCCTAAGCGTACATCATTTAGGTTCTCATCGACACCGAGGCACCCTATAGAAGCCAAGGTTTCATCATTTAGGGGTTTTCGACACCGAGGCACCCTTAATGCTAAGTTAAGTTGGGCCTAATCACTTGGCAATAATCACTTGGCTCTATTGCCACCTATGTTGGGTTTATCATCCAGGGTTTATCGATGCTAAGGAGAATTCTAAGTTGGGCCTAATCACTTGGCTCTATTGCCACCTATGGTTTAATGCAGCAAGAATGGTGGGGTTGTTGATCCTACTTAACTAAGTACTAAGATACCCCGGCCCATGCATTAGTCGCAAGTACCCCATTTGTCCTATTTTTAGCAAAGTCATGCTAAAATTTACAGAAAATTCCAGCATGACCTTTGCTGAAAATAGGACATATGGAGTACCCGAATTTGCCAGAACGGAAGTTAATCGACATTCCGGCAAACTCAAGGGCCTCTCAGCGTACCTGCAAAATCATTATCCCCGCGTAATGAAGTCGCCAATGGGTCATTTCAGAAGATCACAAGTAGCATCATCACAAGTACAACATCATCACAAGTACAATAGCAGCAGCAGTGAATACAGGCATAACAGCAGCAGCAGCTGCAGGTTTATTCTTCTTCTTCATAAACATTAATTGGTGTGGGTGACTCTATCGGCCCTCTATTGACTCACGCAACTTAACAGGACAACCCACAAGCATTGTTTTGATTCCAACAGCTGTTGTAAAATACATCCAACAAAGGTGCTCTAAAATCAGAAATACTACCCCCAAATCTTTAGCTCAATTCTGAAAATACATGGCTAGGAGAACGGTAGCATTCAACCACAAGCCCAAGCCTATACTTAAATAGGCCCAGGTTAACTTCCGTTCCGGCAAACTGTACCTAACTCATGAGATCAACATGAGATAAATTAAGCACATTAATTTGTTTGACTGACTGTAATGTGAATATATGAGCACATTAATTTGATTGTCTGCAATTTATATGGAGCAAAGAAATGGCAAGTGTGGTCCTTGAAGGAGGAGGATTTGGGAGCAGTTAAGCTGCTGCTGCCTTAGTGTAGGAATTGGGTACATACCTATCTAGAGTAAGAAATGGTCTATCTATGTTTGTTTGTGGAGAGGGTAGATATATAGCATACATATATAGGTGAAACAAAGTGAGAATGAAATGAAAACGATGATAGATAGGTGCTTGTCTGAATTGAATTCTAGAGGCTACAGCTACAGGCCTAGAGATTGACAGACAAGTATTCAAAACTAAGTAATTAAGCTACTGGCTATTGCTACCCTACCTAGGAATGGAATTTGAAGGCCTAGAGATCGACCCGCCAGAATTAAAGTAAAATAAAGAGCCGAGCAAACCTGAAAGTCAAGTAAACTGAAGATTAATCTAACAAGCCTCACAGTAGCTAACTGTACCTAACTGTACCTAACTCATGCTAATTGTACCTAACTGAACTTTTTTATGACAACTAACTGATGCTAACTATACCTAACCATACCTACTGATGCTAACTGTACCTAACTGATGCTAACTGTCACAAATATGATATTTTTATGACAAAATACATCATTATCAGGGCACATTATGGCCATTTTCTTACATGATGCTAACTGTACCTAACTGAATTTTTTGACAGTAGCTAACTGTATTTTTGGACAGTTAGTAATTTGTTAATTGTTAAAAATTTAGACCATTCAGCAAGCAAGGTTTGAATATCATCTAACTGAATTTGTCTGAACCCTAACTGAATTTTTTGACAGTAGCTAACTAAATTTGTCTGAACCCTAACTGAATTTTGTATGTACCTAACTGAATTTGTCTGAACCCGAACTGAATGGGGAAGGGTGGAGAGGGAGGAAGGAGGAAGGAGGAGAGGTACCTGGGCGGGCGCGGCCGGTCGCTGGAGTGGTCGGGGTCGGGGTCGGCGAAGAGGTCAGGGTCGGGGTCCGAGCATGTCCGGGACCTTGTAGTCGAAGAGGAAGACGGCAGCGGTCCTCCTGGGCTCCTCGGTTGGTCGTGGGGAGGCCGACGGCCACGTGCTTCGCGGGTCGGCGGTGGTCGTCGTCCTGCACCCCGTGCCCGGACTGAGGTTGAGGCGGCGTAGGGCAGGGGCCGACGCGAGGAGGCTGTCATCGACGGTGAGGTCGCGGAGGCGTCGGCAACGGCGGAGCTGAAGTGGTGGGGGCGCGGGGGCGCGTGGGCAGCGGCGCACGTAGGGGCAGCGTCTTGTGGAGGATTCGGGCGGCGGCGGTGTCACGTCGAGGAGGAGGCGGCGGCATCGCCGACGGCGTGCGGGCGCGGCGGACGGAGGGGACGGAGGGGGCGTGCAGGCGCAGCGGCGGCGTACGGTTGGGGCGGAGGGGGAAAATTAGGTCGAGTGGGCCAGGATCTAGCGAGGGAGGGGAATAGGTGGAGTGGGGGGAAGCTTACTAATGGCGCACCCCATACCGGTGCGCCATTAGAATGTCTTTTTAGATAGCAATGGCGCACCCCGCAGCGGTGCGCCATTAGAATTTTTTTATTACAGTTCGAGCCCTCAGGTTATATTCCACCTAACCCAATCTGCATCAGCACCCGCCCAGTAGACCGACTGGTCGGCATGCAGCACACACACTAGGAGGTCCTGGGCTGGATTCCCAGGATCCCCAGTTTTTATTTTTATGCATTTAAAATGTTGTTTGATATTTATTTGTGTTTAAATATGTTCAAACTTGTTTAAATCATAACATTAATATTTTTTTTATAAAAACAATAATAATTTTTTGAAAAAATATGTTCAAATTTGTTCTTTGAAAATATTTATGAATATGAAAAAGGTGGAGTGGGGGAGGGTGCGGTGGGTCATCGGTGACGGTGGAGTCGGGGAGGCTGCGGGCCATGGGTCGGCGGCAGCGGCCGGTGGAGCGGGGGAGATGGTGTGGGGGGTGCTCGGTGGCGAGGGGGACCAGATCTAACGAGGTGGCATAGCGATCGAGATGGAGGGGGATCGAGATCGAGTGCCCATAAAATTTAAAAACATTGATGAGTTCAAAAAGTGCCCATGAAATACAATCGAGAAATGAAGGCTACAATTTAAATACAATCGATCTTAGCTAGCTATCTATTCACAATCTTCTTGCCCTTATTTTTCGTAAATGGAGTTCTTCTCTTGAACGGACGTCCTTTAGGTAGGGTGGTCCTGCTTCTTCTTGTGGTGTTTGGTGATACTTCATCGTCGTCGTCATGTTCCATCTTCGGGTCGCCGTACTTGTCGAAGTCTTGCTCATTGGCGACTCCATCCATTCCGATGATCTTCCTTTTGCCTCTCCTCACGACAACATGACTGGGCTTTGGCGGGTCGGTAATGAAGAAGCATTGGTCCACTTGGGAAGCCAGTACCCATGGCTCATTTTTCGTGGTGACGTTTGCGCCCGCGGTCTTGGATTTGGCTTCGGGTATAACCATGGTGGTGAAATACCGGTCTTCTTTTATGACGCTATTGGCCCATCTGACACGGAACATCGGGACCTTCTCTCCAGCGTAGCTCAGCTCCCAGATCTCCTCGATCCTTCCGTACTATCTGTTCTTGTCGTTACCGGTGTAGGATATCATCGTTACCCCGGAGTTCTGATAACCATCGCTCTTCATGTCCTTTTCCTCAGTGTAGAATGTGTAGCCGTTGATATCGTACGCCTCATAGGTCATCAGATTGTGCTCGGCGCCCTGTGACAAGGCGAATATGAGTTGTTCTTCCGCGGAAGAATCCTCATGGAAAGGGTACGACAGAAGCTTCTGCTTGAACCAACGCGTGGAACATGAGTTGTGCTCTTTGATTATATCTCCGTCCGTCCTCTGTTGGCCTCGGTCATTGTACGTCTTCTCAATAATGGTTTTGTGCTCTACCACCCAAGGATTGACCACGTCTATGTGTTGTAGCGCGACTAGGTTTGCTCTTTCAAAGTCGGCGAGTCGACCCTCGAAGTCGACATGCATTTCGCGGCGACCCTCACGTGACATGTTGCGAATGTATCCTTTGATGACACCTTCATCCTTTCGAACGACATCATACTGTGCAGGAACATCGGCCCGATTTAGATGATATCCTCCATGATATGGACCAGCAGATGCACCATAACGTTGAAGAATGCGTGCGGGAAGTACATCTCAAGCTCGCATAGTATCACCACGATCTCTTCCTGCAGCCTTCTGAGTTGCCTCACGCCAACCGACTTCCGAGAGATGACGTCAAAAAAGTTGCATAGGCCAAATAGCGTTTCACGGACGTGCGCGTCCATGATCCCACGGATTGCAACTGGAAGTATCTGCGTCATCAGCACGTGACAGTCGTGAGACTTCATCCCGCTGAACTTCTGCTTCGCTGGGTCTAGGTATCTGCTTATCTTCCCCGCATAACCGTAAGGAAGTTTTACTCCTACGAGGCAGGTGAAAAACTGATCGATCTCCTCCTGACTTAGAGTGAAGCACGCGGGAGGGTAGTCATTTCCGGTCTTCTTGGCCTTTTTGCCTTTGCGACGACTTTCCGTGTCGTGCTTCGCCTCATCATCATCATGATCATTAGCGTGAAGCTCCGCCCTGATGCCCATTGATTTCAAGTCTGCCCTTGCTTCCAGCCCATCTTTGGTCCTCTCTGGCATGTTGAGCAAGGTACCAAGCAGACTCTCACACATATTCTTCGTGATATGCATGACATCAAGGCTGTGAGGCACACAGTGGATCTTCCAGTATGACAAGTCCCAGAAAACAGACCTCGTTTTCCATACCTTCAGCAGCGGCTCTGGCACCATTCGCTTCTTTCCCGGCAGTGGGCAATCTTTCCAATTTTTCAACAGCTGGTCTATTTCCTCACCGCTCCTTCTACGCGGGCGTCTTCGGGGTTCGGTTTTACCATCAAACAGATCCTTGCGTTTCCTCCACGGGTCATTGTCGCGAAGCCACCTTCGATGTCCCATGAACACAGTTTTTGAAGACCCGGGATCTCTATCTAGCTGGCGATACGTTGTGTCATCCATGCACCTGACGCATCCAGAAAATCCGTGGACCACCTGCCCCGCGAGATATCCGTAACCGAGATAGTCGTGCACCGTCGTGAGCAGTGCGGCTCTCATAGGGAAATATTCTTTCTGTGGGGCGTCCCACGTATTGGCTGGCGTTTTCCACAGCGTGTCTAGCTCCTCTTTCAGCAGCCCCAGATACAGATTGATGTCGTTCCCTGGTTGTTTCGGCCCTTCAATTAGCATACCCATGTGAATGTACTTCCTCTTCATGCACAGCCAGGGGGGAAGGTTGTACATCCACACAAACACAGGCCAGGTGCTATGTGTGCTTCTCTAGCTGCCAAACGGATTGACTCCATCGGTGCTCGCGCCCAGCATGATGTTCCTTGGATCCTTCCCAAATCCTGGGTGTTTGAAGTTCAACGCTTGCCACTGGCTCCCATCCCTAGGGTGACTCAGCATCTTGTCTTTTTTATTTATCTCCGGATCATTTGCGTCATCTTCTCGCTTCTTCTCCTCCCTATCGGCGTGCCAACGCAGGAGCTTTGCTACCTTAGGGTCCGCGAAATACCGCTACAGACGAGGAGTGATTGGAAAGTACCACATCACTTTTCGAGGAGCTTTCCTCCTCTTCTTGTATCGTGTGACGCTGCACACCGGACATATGGTAGACTCCGCGTGCTCGTCCCGATAAATGATGCAATTGTTCATGCACACATGGTATTTCATGTGCGGTAAATCCAGAGGACACACGATTTTCTTCGCCTCCTCGAAACTGGTCGGGCACTTGTTCCCCTTGGGAAGACGTTCGCGCCAGAATGACATGTTCTCATCGAAGCATTTAGTGTTTTACCTTCATCCAGAGCCATTTAGTGTTTTACCTTCATCCAAAGCCATGAGCGTTACTTTCAGGCGGGTATCCTCGGGCCTACATCCTTCATACAATGGAGTAACCGCGTCTATCTCCAGTTGATCCAGCTTGGCTTTCTCTCGGGCGGCAGCTCTGCGTTATCTGTCTGCTTGAGAAGCAGCTCTTGAACATGAGAGTCCTGCACCCAGCCCTCGATGGTCCATCGTCGTCTGCTCCGTCGGCATCTTCATCTTCATGATCATGCCCTTCGTCTGCTCCGGCATCTTCCTCATCATCACGTCCTGCATCTTCTACATGATGACTGTGTACATCATCACCGTCGTGATCATGTCCTGGAGATTCTTCGTCTTCTCGCCCGCCCGAGTCTTGCTCATTTCTTGCCGCCCGACCCCCATGGACGACTTCATAGTCATCTTTATCACCTTGCCACCGATAGCCATCCATGAAACCACGCAAGAGCAGGTGGTCCCACACCTGCCCGGAATCTGGGTCCGCAATAAGGCTCTTCAGCTTGCATCTTCGACACGGACATCTTATCTCCGTCTCGTTCTTTTGAAGCATCTCGACCTTCGCGGAGCTCAAAAACCTATTCACGATGCCTTCTGTCATCGTGCGGACCATGGTCACCTGCGGGGTAGAGCAAAACGATATTTTAGAACCAAGAAAAAATTTGGCATGACTTTCCCTAAAAATAGGACCAAAAAGAATGCATAGTGCCAAAATTCTCGCCGAAACGGAAATGAATCAACATTCCGGCAAAATATTGGCAACTATCGCATTTCAAATACCGGTACCTGCAAACACAAACATATATGCAACACCACGAACATACATAGATCTAGCTATAGGCCACAAAAAGTGCATGTGCACGTTGTTGGAGAGGGAGAACAACATAAAGATAGCTTCCCCCTTACTTACCTATCAAAAAAAGGTAATTTAACCACTTAATTTGGATGAATCTATGGTGCAAATGAGGTGAGGAGGAGGAGGCAACCGAGACAACCTTGGAGGAGGAGGTGGAGAGAATGAAGTGGGGAAAGTGAGTGGGTAGGTGGGCTACTCCAAAATATCTTGTTGGTCCCAGGTTACTAATGGCGCACCACCTGCAAATGCGCCATTAGTAACCCTAGTTACTAATGGCGCACCTGCTGCTGGTGCGCCATTAGAAGTTTTGCACAAAAATAAAAAAAAGTATATATTCTAATGGCGCACGGTGGGACAGTGCGCCATTACTAGTTTAAACTGGTAATGGCGCACCCTGCCATGCTACGCCATTAGAATCTTTGGAAAGATAAGAAAAAAAAAGTTTTTTACTACTGGCTTACCATGTGCAGGTGCGCCATTAGTGTCGCACACCACATGACAGGTGCGCCATTAGTGGCCATTCCATCTATAGCCCTTTTTGTAGTAGTGTGGCGGTTGTCCGTACGATGCAGCCTATTTGATTGCCGTAGCATCGACGCACTTCCTCGGGTGCCTTTGGCTCAAAAATGCCGTCGTCCACCTCCGTGACCACCGGTCTAGTAGTCCTGAGTTTGTTAGGAAGCCGTTGCCTCTTTGCTTTCGGTTCTACACCGGCTCCGCTCCCCGAGGCAGCACCGGTCTCAGTCTCAGCGTCGGTCTCGATGCCAGTATGAGTCTCAGCGCCGGTCTCAGTCTCAGCACCGGTCTACGTGTTGTCCTCAGTCCCCGATGCCACCGGTGGGCCCAGCAACAACATCGGTTGATCATCGGTAAGGCTAAAAAATTTGTCTGCCGCCCAGTAGGCGTCGTCGCAATCACCAGAACCCTGTCCTTCATCGTTGCTAGCCATGTTTCCTATGATTAAATTTAGTCAATTAATTCTAGACCTAATAAAATGAATAATGACATAAAAAAGGCCTATTGTTTTGCAGGAATGTTAACTCCTTCCTGGTGCGGCAAATCCCGGGCACTTGATATGTCCTAGTTTGTAGCACAAATCATTCCGAAATTCACGGAAAATTTCGGCATGACCTTTGCTAAAAAGTGGACAAATCGAGAACCTGAAATTTGCCGGAACAGAAATGAATCAACATTCCGGCAAAACATAGGCCACTCAGCATCATTCCCTAGAAAGAGTGTTCAAATATCCCTCTTCGACACCGCAACACATGTCTAAATATACACGAGCAACCACATGACCAAATTTCACAAGCTAATTCAAAAACAAAGTGTAGAAGAAAATCCATTTAACTACTAATAGAACAAAATTGAGTTAACTTTAGTGCTCTATAATGATGAAAGGAAAAAAATTCAGTTAACTACTAATTTCATTCATTTAGATTATTCATTTAACATCACCTAATTAACCTACTGTACCACTACTACTAGCAGCACTACTAACCTAATTAACCTAGCAAAACTCTAGTGCCCTAACTGAAAAAACATCTAATTAACATCTACTAGTACCACTATTGCCCTAACCTAATTAACATCTACTAGTATCACTATATACTATACAAGCAGCATCTACCCTAATTAAACCCTACCGCCCAAACTAACTTTTGTTGTAAACCAAATTTTTTGCTCTAAACTAATTTTTGCTCTAACATCTACTACTTAACATCCTTTGCTCTAAACAAATTTTTTTGCTATAAACAAACTTTTACTCTACTAATTTTTTCTCTAAAATGCACAGAGAGAGGAGTCGGGGGGAGGGGTGGGGGACTTACATAGAGTGGAGAGACGGTGGCGGGGAGGTGCTCGGTGACGGAGGCAGGGGCGGAGAGGGCGGGCTCGGGCACGGACGGGCGGTGAGGTGGAGGGCGCCGACGGTGACATCGAGGGCGGCCTCGGGCGGCGACGGTGAGGCTGAGGGCGGCCTCGGGCGGCGGCGGTGAGGATGACGGTGGCCTCGGGGGGAGACAGTGAGGTTACGGGTGTCGACGCCGGCAGGAGACGGCGGCGAAGTGGGGCGACGACGAATTGGGAAGACGGCGGCGAGGGCGAGTGATTTCGGGAAGAAGTGTGGTGGCCGGGGGCGGGGGGGGGGGGGGACCGCTGTTTAAGTGAAACGTAACGGTAGCGTGTTTCCGAAACACGCTATAGCTAAGTTAGCTACAGCGTGTTTCCTGAAACCCGCTACTGGTATTCCTTTCTCCTTTTTTTCCCTTTTTTCTTTTATTTTTCTTTACATCTTATTTTTTTCCTTTCTCCTTTTTCTATTTCTTTCATTTTCATTTACTTTTCTACTTGTTTTCACTTTATTTTATTTTCGTTAGCAGCAGCATCTTACACGTAAGTAGCACTGGGCCAGTATACGCGCTACTGCTAGATTGGGCTAGCCATGTGCGCCCAGTTCAAACATAGCAGCAGCGCATTTCGCTTGTACGCGCTACTGCGAAAATCATAGCAGTAGCGCGGTTTATTTACGCGCGCTGCTACTAAGTAGCAGTAGCGTTTGATTTTGTACAGCGCTACTTCTAACATTCTGTGTATAAGGTTTTCCCTAGTAGTGTAAGAAAATTAGACAAGCATCTATCTGAAGTAAGAATTTTTTTTCTTTCAGAAAGAAGATAAGAACAAGAGGCTCACCACGGTGGTGTCGGCGACGAGATCGGCGCCGGCGATCGACAGCGGTGAAGACGGGGACAGGACTTGACTGACCGCTAAACCTAGACAAATCTCGGGGAAAATGGAGCTCGGAGGTCGAGTTTCGAGAGGAGAACGATTAACTAGCGTGGCTCGGACATTTCATCGAACACCTCATGTGCATAGGAGGTGAGCTACAGCAACCAAATGCCCTCCCCTCGTCGTCCAAAAAAAATAGAATGCTCTACCGCGGCGATGGGTATATATAGGCAACTTATTTGTCCCGGTTCATGGTATGAACCGGGACTAAATCCCCCCTTTCTATACCAGTTCATGGCACGAACCGGTATTAATGGCTGTGGGCCAGGAGCGTGGACCATTGGTGCTGGTTCTTGCCTAGAACCAGGACAAATTGATCCATACAAATCGGGACCAATGCCCATGAGGCCCCGGCCGGCCCCCGGGCTCATGAACCGGGTCTAATGCCCCATTCGTCCCGGTTCATGAAGAACCGGGACTAATGGACTGTCCAGGCACGAACCAAAGCCCTGTTTTCTACTAGTGATTGACGGGGCCCCTCCACATCCCCCTCCGGCGCCGGCGCCAGTTGCCCTGCGCTCAGGTCTAGCACGGCGCACAGGGCCACGGCCACGACTCTCAGGCTGGGATGATTAAGCATGATTGACAGCCGGGAAGATGAGATGGTTAGACGGCACGGAGACGCTATTTATACGTAACTAAGGGGTTAAGCTGCCAGCCTAGTATGTGCAATATCTCAAGACGTTTGACTTGGATCGATATGCTCACGTTGTCCCGGCCGCGTGTGGCTTAAATAGAGTTAGAAGCAGTGGACCTTTCTTCCATTTAAGCTAGCTATCATCCCGTGCACGTATGTTGCTAGCAATTTAAACAATGTCTTCTCTTTTCGACAAAACTTCCAACCTATTTATATCCAACCATGGCAGTATAACGAACGCCACAAATAATAAAAATTACATTCAGATTCATAGACCACCTAACGACGACTACAAGAATTGAAGCGAGCCCAAGGCGCGCCGCCGTCATTGCCCCTCGCTCGTCGTAGTCAGGAAAAGCTTGTTGTAGTAAACAGTCGGGAATTCGTCGTGCTCAAACCCCATAGGACCAGCGCACCAGAACAACAACAGCCGCCTTTGAAGGGTAGCGTAGAACGGAAGGATCCAGACGAACGACGAACACATCCGAGCAGATATATGAAAGGTAGATCCACGGGAGACACATCTCCACACGCCCACCGACGGTGCAAGACGCACTAACGAAACAGTGGCTAGGCGGGAAAACGTTATTCCTTCCTCAGGGACCCGCTATCGTCTCGCTTTCCTGAGTAGGACAAAAACTCTAACAAAACTCAAAGTAACATATAAAAACGGAGCCCTCCGACTGGCAAGGCTGGGATCCACCATGCCACATGGTCCTAAGGCCACCAGAGACGAGGCGGACAGGCGACGTCGCCGGCGTGAGGCGGAGAAAACCTAAGCTTGGGAGAGGAGGCGGCGGCTACGTGAGGCGGCGAAGTAATTTAAATAATACACAGTATTAAGGAGAGCAGTTTTTTCTAGAAGATATATCATAGTTACTATGACATAGTATATCTTATCGAGGAATGCAAGGAAACGGGTTGTCTTATTGCTAATATTGCTAACAAAAGACAACATATATAGCCCCAGCAAAATGTGTATATGTGTTGACGTGTGTATGTATTTTGAATATATTTTTAACAGATTTACAGAAATGTAGAAAAAATAGGTGCCAATTTTTTTAATAACACTATAAAGAAGGTGTGCAAAAGCCAGAAATCTGATTCGGCTCTTGCGAGCATATGCTCCTGCGCACCAAAAAGTTAATTGCAAATGTCAAAAAAAATTGATGTGTTCACTGTCACACCCAAATGATATACCTGTAATTTTTTAGGAGGGATGCTTAAGCATCCTGACCTATGCAAACCAAAAACAAGTCGACACTAAACGTTACGTCGTAATGTTACACTATTTTTTTTTACCAATGACCAATGTCAATCAGGCTTGTTACACTAACATGAATATTTACAAAAAAGTCAGAACTTTCTAAAAATTTATTACTACTCCCTCCGATCCATATTAATTGTTGCTAATTTAGTACAACTTTATACTAAAATTATACTAAGTCAGCGACCAATAATAGTGATTGGAGGGAGTATTTGTTTTGAATTTATTGTTCATCTAGGAGCATTTGCTCCCCAGAGCCAAACGGGTCATGCCAAGCTACCAGTGGTTTTCAATTGGAAAGGAAATATAATCTTTCAATTGCATCTAGACAATTTACTTAATGTTCTTTAATGTTAATGGATCTATCTTTCTAAATCGACAACCATGTTATGTTGCCGCCACAAAAATAGGTGATCAACTTTCCCCTTTGTAGTACGAAACAACACCCTTAGTATGTACAACTTATACATAACATATAACCAATTCACACCAATATATGGGACCTAGACGAGCACCATGTTGATGGATGTTGCTTCCATGGAGTGGAAATGGTTGGTGAAGAATGGTAGGGGGGAAGCATATATACACATACATGTGACGAGGCAGCAGATGGATGGGTACATCACCATGAATGCCTGCATAGAAACTGAAGCATGATTGATTCCTTCCAATCTCAACGGAGGAGTTTCGCTCAGCCAAACAACCATGCAATTGGCCTGTATCGATTGGGCATGCTAGCCCCCACCCCCTCCTGCGCGTCCTTGTCGGCTCTGCTTACCATAAATAAGGGGACCGATTGATCCATGCCCTCCTCTCCCTCGCAGCGTTCGTCCGCAACCCAGTTTACCAGAGGGCTTCAAATTTTCCTCTTGGAAAAGAAGCCCTCTAGAACTTTTTGCACCAGAACCACAGTCTGTGGCGGAGCATGAACTAGATCCAAGGGTCCAAGGGGCAAAAGAGCTAGGAGATTAGATTAGAGAGATTGGATAAATAGCATGGTGTTTAGGCTTAAGGAGGACTGAACCTTGCAAATTTCTCATGGAGTGGGGGGGGGGGGGGGGGGGGGGGGGGGGGGCTCTTGGTCCCGCCGACGCCCGACGCTCCGCCAGTGAGCACACTGAAGGGCGGAATAGACAACCGATCTAGCAGTTGAGATAGCCCAAATCATGAAAAATGGACGACGAGAATTGTGCAAGGCGTGAGAGGGCTGAAAACTCGCTCAGTTTTACTGTCCTCCATGGAAAAGATAAAGATGGTTACATATGCTTCCCGCTTAGGTGATATTTTATTTAAAATGAAACTCACACTGGTTACAGCTATTTTCTACTCCCTCTGTCCCAAAATATAAGAACGTTTTTGGCACTAGTATAGTGTAAAAAACGTTCTTATATTTTGGGACGGAGGGAGTACCTCATAATACATCTCTCCATGAGTTCTAATATAAAAAAAACATCTTAGCCGATTTCAACAAATTGAAGATGGCGCCGTCGCGTTTTGCGAGGACCAGCCTGCAACTTATGTTTAATTGTACTTGTTCGTTGCTGACATTACAACTGAAGTTGGTTGCAGGAAGATTATATGCTTACTTAGTACTCCTGCATTCCTCCAGCACTTGCCGTAGTCCAGTAGTATTGGCTGCACATACTTTGTGCTCCTCAACTCCTTCCCTAGGTGCAAATATATATGCAGGTGCACACGAGTAACACAGGCTGAGCCAACCACTCCAAGCATTCTGAGAAAATATACCTTTTGCAGATATGGATGACATATTGTTGATTGAGATTGATAAGGGAATTCTTAATAAGATAAAAGAGTCACTGAAGAAAAGTTTTCTGGGAAAGATTAGGCGAAGTAGCTTACATGTTAGGCATTAAGAACTATAGAGATAGCACTAGTCGCATGATAGGGCTTAGCCAAAGCACGTATTTTAACAAAATACTAATGAGGTTTAGTCTGGAGAATGCCAAAAAGGGATTATTGCCAATGTCACATGGCAATATGTTGAGCAATAGTGTGTGCCCGAAGACCATTGATGAGTGTGTACCAATGACTAAGTTTTCATATGCTTTCGCAATTGAATCTATCATGTACATCATGAATTGTACAAGGCTAGATGTGTCCTATTCTCTGAGAGTTACAAACAGATACTAGAGTGGTCCAAGAATGGACCATTGGACAATAGTTAAAAATATTCTATACCCTAACATGACTAAGGAAATGTTCTTAGTGTTCATGCTAAATGGTGGCATAGTTAGCTGGAAATGTTCTGAGCATCGTACTCTGTGGCTTCTATAGTGGAGGCAAAATATACTGCTGTTTAAGAAGCCTCAAAGTAGGGCTATTGGATTAAGAAGTTCTTCACTAAGCTTGGAGTGGTTGCAAGTGTGTTGGAGCCAATTGCGACAATAGAGGGGCCGTGGCGTAGCTAAGGAGCCAATGTCTCACTTGGGGTCCAAACATATTGAATGCCGGCTCCACATAATTCAAGATTTTTGTGGAGTATGAAGACGTGAAAATATGCAAGATTGATACGAACCATTGGTGTTAGAGAACTTATGTAACTAGATTATTGACTCCAGTGCAAGTGAAAGACTGTTGAAAATATACTCTAAATGTGAGAAATGCATTTATGGAACACTCTCTTATCCTCTAGTTTAAATGGCTAATACTCATGATTAGGTTGGCCGTAGTGGGGAGTATTATATACTAGTATGATGCATATGATATTAGTTTATGATACGACATCCGTAATGCATAGTATCATATGTTCGTATCATAGTGTATCCTTCCCGGTTTAAAGGGCTCATATCTGAAATCTCACCAAGCAAGGGAAATGTCTATTAGCTGGGATGAATTGAGCTTGTTTAGAAAATGTCCAATGAGCCTCCACAAAAACCATATGCTCCGTAGTATGAATTCGTAGCTGTTCGACTCCCGATTTAATAACTCCAGTGCCCTGCATGTCCGCGCTTTCTCCCGCCTCCGCTCTGACCTTATCTGCATGCACACGCTCTCTCTTGCCTCCACTACAAGAAATATGTCAACTAGTGACCTTCTGTCAGTGACCCTGGAAGAATTGGTCATAGATCTATGACCATTTGAGACCAATTGGTCAAAAGCTGTTCGGGGGGCTCCAAACCCTAAACCATTGCGACCATTTTGGTCAGAAAGGTCATAATTTCCTTACACAAAATGGTCATAAAGCAAACAGTGCTGGTCCGCTGCCTTATTTCTAGTTGTTAACGACCAATATAGATGGTCATAACTTGTAGATTGTGGTGGGTTGTGATGACTAGGCGCCATCTCATCAGTTTTGTCTATGTGTCATGTCCATGTGTCAATTTTTGCCCTAGGTTGTGAAGCAACCTATATTTCTGTTATTCCAAAAATTCCCAAAAAATTCTCATAAATTGTTTGGATCATATCTTCATCAAATATGTCAAAAACCTTCCTTGCCTAGTTCAAAAATAACTCAAAAATATTCATTTTCCTATTCTGTTCAGAGCAGCACTTCTTCATTTCCCTAAAAAATTGTGAAGACATTCTTCTTAGTATAAGATCATCCTCAGCCAAAACTCATTCCCATTGGTCAGGTGCATTTCCCGTACCGCTAATCAAACACTTGGCTGCTAATTCATGTTTGAGCATGGTTCGGTCTCCTCATGAGAATCTTATGTTATAATTTTATTCCTAGCACCTACCTAGGGAGTGCCCAACGCACTAGACATGCCTAGGCCACCCAGAACGCATGGCAACGCCACGGTCCCGCGGTGACCACGTGGCGGCATGCGAGCGTATGCGCTCTAGAGTTGGGGCCCTCGGCCACTGTCCAAACCTCGATGTCTTGCCATCAAGCCATGTATTTCTGATTAAATAAATACTTATTTACCTAGAAATGATTTGTGGAAAAAATAAAGTGCAAACTATGAGGCACATGCAGTTTAAATTTGACCCGCTTCCAGCTGAATCGACGGGAATTTGTCTTTTTCACCATAGGTGGATCAAAACTTTTGACACCCAACCATTTTTTCAATTGTGCATTATATATGGCCTAGTATTTTATAAAATTGATTAGGTCCAATTTTGCAACAAATATATGGTAAGTCCTTCACAAAAAAACTCATTTTGGGCACTCGAAAAAATGGAAAATGAATTTTTCATCCAAAGAAAATGAAAAGTTCCTTAGGCAACATTGTTTGTCATTCCAAGATGCACCCTTGTGCACGAGATGAGATCATTTGAACAAACTATGCCATGAATGTGGCCATAAGATTGATCATTTAGCTTGAAAGCCATGAAACTTCACAGATAATAGCTCATTTTTTAGAACACTTTTTTAAAATAATTGCCGTATTACAAGTTTATTATTTTTCCTGGAAACTTGGTCACATATAATGACACAATGCGAAGGTTTTCTAATTTTTTGAAGTTTTATGCCCGTTTTAAAATGCGGTCAAAACGGCGGGCTTGACCGTTCCTAGCTAGTGGTTGAATCTTGGAAAACTTTTGATGTTTCCCTGATTAAATAGATACTTATGTACCTAGAAATGATTTTTGGAAAAAATAAATAGCAAACTATCAGGCAGCTGTAGTTCAAATTTGACCCGTTTCCAACTAAGTCGGCAGGAATTTGTCTTTTTCACCAAAGGTGGATCAAAACTTTTTACACCCAACCATTTGGTCAATTGTGCATTAAATATGGCCTAGTATTTAAAAAAATGATTTGGTCCAATTTTGCAATAATTATTTGGTAGGTCCTTCACAAAAAAAACCTCATTTGGGGCACTCGAAAAATGGAAAATGGCTGTTTTGTGCAATGAAAGTGAAAACTCCCTTAGGCAACATTGTTTGGAATTCCAAGATGCACCCTTGTGCACAATATGAGATCATTTGAACAAACTATGCCATGAATGTGGCCACAAGATTGATCATTTGGCTTGAAAGCCATGAATCTTCAGGCATGACAGCTCATTTCTGAGAACACTTTTTTAAAATAATTGCCGTATTACAAGTTTATTATTTTTCCTCGGAACTTGGCCACATATAATGACACAATGCGAAGGTTTCCCAATTGTTTGATTTTTTTGGAATTTTTTATGCCCGTTTCCAAATGCGGTCAAAACGACGGGAATGACCGTTCCTAGCTAGTGGTTGAATCTTGGAAAACTTTTGGTGTTTCTCCGATTAAATAGATACTTATGTACCTAGAAATGATTTTATGAAAAAATAAATAGCAAACTATGAGGCAGCTGCAGTTCAAATTTGACCCGTTTCCAACTAAATCGGCGGGAATTTGTCTTTTTCACCAGAGGTGGATCAAAACTTTTTACACCCAACCATTTGGTCAATTGTGCATTAAATACGGCCTAGTATTTTAAAAAAATAATTTGGTCCAATTTTGCAATAATTATCTGGTAGGTCCTTCACAAAAAAACCTCATTTGGGGCACTCGAAAAATGGAAAATGGCTCTTTTGTGCTATGAAAGTGAAAACTCCCTTAGGCAACATTGTTTGGAATTCCAAGATGCACCCTTGTGCAAAATATGAGATTATTTGAACAAACTATGCCATGAATGTGGCCATAAGATTGATCATTTGGCTTGAAAGCCATGAATCTTCACGCATGATAGCTCATTTCTGAGAACACTTTTTTAAAATATTGCCGTATTACAAGTTTATTATTTTTCCTGGGAACTTGGCCACATATAATGACACAATGCGAAGGTCTCCCAATTTTTTGATTTTTTTTGAATTTTTTATGCCCGTTTCAAAATGCGGTCAAAACGGCGGGAATGGCCGGTCCTAGCTAGTGGTTGAATCTTGGAATTTTTTTGGTGTTTCTTTGATTAAAGAGATACTTATGTACCTAGAAATGATCTTTGGAAAAAATAAAAAGCAAACTAGAAGGCAGCTACAGTTCAAATTTGACCCGCTTCCAACTAGATCGGCGAAAATTTGTCTTTTTCACGAGAGGTGGATCAAAACTTTTTATACCCAAACATTTGGTCAAATGTGCATTAAATATGGCCTATTATTTTATAAAAATGATTGGGTCCAATTTTGCAAGAAACATATGGTAGGTCCTTCACGAAAAAAAAACACATTTTGGTCACTCAGAAAATGAAAAATGGTTCTTTTGAGCAAAGAAAATGAAAACCTCCCAAATCAACATTGTTTGTCATGCCTAAATACACACATGTACAAAATATTGGTTTATTTTAACTAACTATAAGAGGTTAAATGTTTGCCTAAATAAGAGGGTACAAACTATAAGAGAAAAAACAAAAAATGCTTAATTCTGATTGGTGCAACCAGCTGTGGCATGGATCATTGACATGGCAAACATCTATCCATCCATCCATCCATCCATCCGTCCGTCCATCCACCCCTCCGTTCTCTCAGCTAACCCTAGCGCTCGCAGATCCCTCCCCTCGCCGCCACCCGCCCCTCCCCTCGCAGATCCATCCTTCCCCTCCCTCCTCCCCCTCCGGCAAGATCGCCGTGCTCTACTCCTCCCTCCTCCCCCTCCGGCAAGATCGCCGTGCTTTGCTCCTCCCTCCTTCCCCTCCGGCAAGATCCCACATCCATCGATCCATCCTCAACCGGAACCCCTCTCCCGATGCCAGATCCAATCCTCCTCCCTCCCTCCTCGCCCCGGCTCCCTGCTCCCCTCCCCTTCCAGATCGCCGCCACCACCTCCCTGCTCCTCCCTCGCCCCGGTTTCCTGCTCCGCCGAGGCTGCCGCCGGGAGATCCGACTTCGCCGACGGGAATGGGGCCGGATCCGCCACGCCCGAGCGCTCCATCCTCGCTACATCCCGGCCTCCGCTTCCCGCGCCACCGGATCCCGACGAGGATGTCCATGTTGTCGTCCTCGCCGGCCGCCAGCACCGTCGCGGCCGCGGCCGCGCCCGCGCCACACCAGGCCTGGTCGTGGTACGCGGTGCCGAACCTCAGCCTCCGCGACCACCGCTTCGCCGTCCCGCTCGACCACTCCTCCCCCTCCGCGCCGCACATCACCGTCTTCATCCGCGAGGTCGTCCCAGGTACGTCCGCGCCGACCCCGTACCACTCCTGGGCGCCATGAAGATGGATGGAGATGGCTCCTCTGCTCTGCTCGGGACGTACAACGACTCCAAGGTCCAGCCCTTCTTCGTGGAGATGGACGGATCGGAGGGCCGACGATACCAACAACAAAATCTACCACGCGCTCGAGGTGAGGTCTGAGAATTTCCTCTCTCTTAAATTTCTCATTTTGGAATCCCTGCCTCGGTTGCATCGCACGCCTCTGCTTGGACTGGAATGATTCATTTTCTGCGTGCCCTTCACAAGTACACCATGACCATCATGTTCGACGGAACCTACACGAGCGGAGGTCTCGGAGAAGATTAGCCTCCTGCAGCGGGCTGTGACCCAACCTCCTCAACAATGAGGCTTCATTCATGGCTGGTAAGGTTCTCACACCTCTTGCTTGAGATTTCTGGTTGTATTATACATACAGTCGAAATTATACCTTTTGAGTTTCGATGAATCATGTGCTATTCCGTCCGCTCAGCAACAGTATCTGTTGTTTTCTCATGATGATAATCCTGCATCACTTGACTAAAACATACCAGTCCAGTCCATTCTCACAACCAATTAAGTCCAGAGCTCACACCTCTCTGTTGATGATGTACGTACATTCCAGTTAAAGAATAACACAGGATTAATTAATTCTTGGGCTCTTCTAGCCGTGCTTCTTACTCTAGGTTCCAAGTAGAGATTCCTATATACTTATACTTGCTTTGCTGCCGATTCCTGACTCTGTTTGTCTGTTTTGGAACTGTAAAATGCAGTGATGCCAAACATCGCCTCTGCTTCAACTGATTAATTTTTTGCATGCCAAACAGAGCCTGATGTTATCAAAATATTTGCTACTCTTAATGGGTTTATCCTACTTGATGATCTTAACCACCAAGATCTCTGAGGCTCTTATTTCTAGTCTAATGTTATCAGTACAGTACAACCGCTGTTGCCAGTTTTTGTTCATTATGAGATGATGTTTGTGCATACCGTTTCTCATCACTCTCTGGCCTGGTATTTAGGAGCTGGAGGAAAAGAGGAAGGAGAAGGCCAAGATCTCCTACGACAGGAGAAAGCAACTGGCGAAGCTCCCAGGTCGACGAAACTATGCCATGAATGGATTTTTTTCAACCACTACTATGTAATAAGCATACTTGCTTTCTTTCCTAGATCGCGGATTATATATCCTACACATCCTCCTTCATTTGTTGTGATAACTAGTTGTCACCCACTCACTTGCTCATCGTTGTAAGTTACTGTAGTAGGTAGGTTGCTCTGATCCTCACAAGTTAATGCTTAGTTTGTCTGGGTGTGTCTACATACGCAGGGTATGTGTTCGCTGATGACCAGAATGAGTTAATTGTGGCGTCTCCTGATTATTTGAGGATCTTTTATATATGTCCCTATATGTCCTTATGAAATACCTGATATGATAACATGACCTGAATTAGGACTATTACCTGCTCATCAGCGACATCTGTGCATTTTTGTTTTGAATGTCCTGTATTTGTTGTTGCATGATAGATACATATATTGTGACATCAATTTGTTGTTGGATATTGCTGGAAACTAGCTATGTCACATCAATTTCTTGGTTCTCTAGTTTGTTATGTCACATCAATTATATGCTTTTTTTGAGATTGTGTTTTAGCTACTGCCACTTTGAGCTGTTGTAGATTTTAGTTATCAATTACAGCTGAGCTTATCTATTACATCTTTTTGAACTTGTTGCAAATTCTATGATATGTGAGGTCCTTCTATTTGCTGCAAGCATTGACACAATATGTCGTGCGCAGGGATCTCCGCATCCGAGTCCCAGCTGTCCTCCGCAGCAAGGAGCTGGGCAAAGGGAGCAAGCAGTGCCGCTGGTTCCTTCAAGGATGCGTGCTGCTGGTCGAGTCTTGTGGAGAAGCAAGTCGTATCGGGCATCATCCCACTTGTGCCGTTGTGGTAAGAGCAGAATGCCACTCTCACTTGATGTGCATGTATTAACACAACAAAGCATTCTTACATGGTGATTGTTGGCGACACAACAAAGCATTCTTACATTCCAGACTTGATCTTACTACTAAATAGCACCCCTTGTTGTTGTTGTTGTTGTTGTTGTTGTTGTTGTTGTTGTTGTTGTTGTTGTTGTTGTTGTTGTTGTTGTTATTCACCCTATCCTTGTTGTTCTGTTTTCTTGTTGGCAGATATTTTGAGTAAATTCAAGACGAAAGATGTTCAAAGAAGCTCCAAGACATTCTTATATAGCAAGTTATGTAATAATAGCTGGGTTATCTGGGAATTTAATGTATCTTCTCTCTGTTTGTGAATGAAATAGTAATTACGTATGTGATTTAATGTATCTCCTCTCTGTGAATTTCATGTATGTTTTAGAATTACAATTTCTGTTTCATATGAAATAGTAATTATGTATGTGATTTGAAAATGTGTGCAATGAAAACATGACTCATGCGACCCACTTATCAAAATAATTTGAGCACATTTAAAATTTCTGACATGTGGGACCAGTGTATGATATTATGATATTTGGGACAAATGTAAAACAGTGGAAAATAAAATAGCAAAAATAAAAGATCATACGCTGTAAAAGGCCACATCTAGAAATAAAAAGGCTGAATTGTTGGGCCAGGCCCATGTAGCTAGCAAAAATTAATAGGAAAAATAAATATTTAAAAGGCCGAATTATTGGGCTCGGCCCATGTTGAAAATCGAATTGGACCGGGCTGAATCTTGTGCCACATCAGATTGCCACGCTGGATGCCTACGTGGCCTGGGGAGGTTGCTAATGACCAAAACGCCACAGTAGACGTATTTTAGTCATAAATGTCTACGACCATTCCAGAAGAAAGGTCGCTATAGTCAGTTTACGACTGCTAGCTTTTGACCTTATGTTTTTGGTCACAAAAAGGTCACAAATTGAAAACAGTGACCATTCAATGACCAATAATGCTAGTCACAAGTTGACATATTTCTTGTGGTGCTCCCCTCAAAACTGGCCCGCCTTCACTTTTGCATGTGTAACCTCTCACGCATCTCTCTCTCTCTCCTGAATGGTGCATGCACGGGTTAATTTTTGTTTTCATGCTAACATGCATGGTGCCGAATAACAAATGAAGAAAAGCACGGCAATATCCTTTGGCGCCATTAGCTCAATTTTTGGGTTTTCAACGTTGGCGTCGTGAAACTCGAATACTGTCTCTGCCGCCATAGCAAATCATACATGCCACGTAGTATAAAGTGATGAGAAGCAAGCAAGTTTGGCCACACCATTCTTCTCCCACATCCCTCCATCTTCTTCTTTCAGAAACCATGGTCCTCATTGATCTAGGCAAGCCACCACCAGACGGGAATGAAAGGTTGGAGGTTGGCATAAGTGTTAATTTTGGTGACTTCATTTATTGCCATGCATGACACGTAGTAGCATATAATTTTCAATCCTCTTTTCCTTCATTTAGTTTTACGTCGTCATCCAAATTTTCTTGTTGGCATACATGATACTCCCACTACAACCAACCTTCTGTGCTTGGCAACATGAATATCGGTCAGAAGCCAAGTGTCACATGATACTTCCAGTACAACCAGCCTTCTGTGTTCGGCAACATGAATATAGGTCAGTAGCCAAGTGTTGACCGGCTGTCCTAGAGAGTCTTTTTTTCAGAGTCCTTGCTTCGGGTTCTTCTCTCTCCTGTCGGTCATCATGATCGAAGGTTTCTTTTTGTTTTTTTATCTATGCTTAGATCGGTTTGCGTTGCCCGCCGCCGCCGTCAACCCCCGCGCGTCTCTACTTCAGCACTGGCACGACCGGCCGGCCTCTCTTCCGACCCGGCGGCCACGTCTGCCGAGTCACACGTCAGGGCCAGCCACCGTCCGCAAGTCGGCTCGCCCATTGCCTTGGGCCGTCCGTCGCTGCCCTAATACGACCAGGAATCCTGCATCGCCCCCACTCGACGGCCTCGCGCCATGCCGCGGCCCTTCGATCTACGCCGCGCCTATACGGCTACCACCCCGTCCGTCATCGCGGGCTTCATCTCGGACTCCTCCGTCACCCCGCCTCCACCGATCGGCGGCCCTGACCTCACACGCGATCGGATTGATCATCCACCCGCCACTGCGAACCGCCTCATCTACGCCGTGCGACCGACCTGGCCTGTTGGTTGCGCGCGCGTTCGCAGGCCCCCTGAAGTCCGTCCCGAGTTCAGCGCCCCTTCTACTGATCGAGCAACAAGCTATCGTTGTGTCACCCCGTCGGGCCGCAGCGCCGCCGCCCCATTGTTCATCTCCCGGCTGCACCGATCCCCATCACCGCTGCGTCGCCCATTTTAGCCGTAGTGCCGCGGCCCGCGGTCCACCGCCTCCCCGAGGCCGTCCGCTCCTAGTCTTCCCGGTGGCTGTACCGACCCTGGCGTCGCTGCTGCATCAACATGTCGGTCTGGAGCGAGTGTGGCACTCGGTCCATGCCATCGTTCCGAGACTGTTCCCGCGGTTGCACCGACCCGGGCTCCGACGCCCCTTCAGGCCGTAGCGCCGCGGCCCGCGGTCCCCACCGCCGTCCCGACGTCTTTCCATCGTCGTCCCAACTTGCCCGCAGCCGCTGCATCAGGCCGTAGCGCCTCGACCCGCGGTCCACTGCGCCGTCATTACGCGTCGATCTCCCGTGGTATGTGCCGTGCCGTCTCCTTCGGCGCGTGAAGACCACCGTCGCATTAAGCGACCCTACAGGCTAGTCACATGTCGAGGAAACAGTGTTGGGCTGGCCAATATTAGCGCGAGAGGTTGAAAAAATCAGTAATAAAGGAGCGCGCCCAGGTGTGGTCTCCAGGGTGATAACCGGGGCGACAAACTAGTCCAACAACGTGTAGTTAATGGTTAGAAGCAGGATCGCATCCTACTAGATGTGACCGGAGGCGCTCTTCTCCAGTTTTTCTTTGTTTTCTCGTTTTTTCTCTATTTTTTCATTCTTTTCTTTTTTATTCTCCACGTTGTTTCATTTTTTTTGGTTTTTGGTTTCCTTTTCTTTTTAATTTTACATTTATATATACATGTTCAATATTTCCTCAAATATTTGTTCAATATTTTTTAAATTCCTGTTCAATATTTTCATATACATGGTCAAAAAAAATTTAAATACTTGTTCAACATTTTAATTTCTTCTTTCATTCATTCTACTTTTTCGTGTATGTCAATTACATTTTTTTTAATAAGTGATCAACATTTTTTGTATACACGTTCAATATTGTCCCAACTCTTATTCAATATTTTTGAAATATTTGTTCAATATTTAATGTCAATATTTTTCAAATACTATTTTTAATACTCGTTCAACATTTTTTAATAATTATTCAACATTTTTCAAATACTTGTACAACATTTTCAATAATTATTCAACATTTCCAAATACTTGTTCAATATTTTTCAAATACTTGTTCAACATTTTTTATATACTTCTTCAATATTTTGCAAATACTCGTTCAACATTTTCCAAATGTGTTTTTGAATAGTGTTTTTTGTAATGTATATGTTGAAAAAATGTTGAACAAGTAATGGAAAAATGTTGAACAAGTATCTGAAATGTTGAATTGGTATTCGAAAAATATAGAATAAGCGCTCGAACAATGTTGAACATGCATACAAAAAATATTGTTCGCTTATTAAAAAATGTGTTCACACATACAAAAATGTAGAGTGAAAACAAAAACTAAACATATGAAAAAACATGAAATAGAGAATAAAAAAGAAAACCAAACAAAGACAAAAAGGGGGAAAGAAAAAACCCGAAGAAAACCGAGTAAAAATGAAGAAAAGGAAAAGAAAAACATGAAAAGAAAGTAAATAGGGTAAAACCCGCTAATTTTCCTATTAGTAAGCCGCGTTCTAAATAGTCTACAAGATGTTGATTGTGGTGTGCTGGGAAGTAGACTTGGGAATGTAACGATCCCAGGATCAATTCCCGGCTGTAGCTACTTTCAACTCTGTATTTTCGGGAAATATGAGAAACTAGTCGATCGCAGGATCGATTCCCGCCTGTAGCACCTTTAACTTAGTTTTTTTCGAGTGCTCGCGTGTTGGGTGGTCCGAGATCTCGATGCGAGTGGTGGCGCGCCGAGATCGGATCAAGGGTAGTGGCGGCAGGCTTTGGGCACGGCTGGGTCGTCCAGTGGTCCGAGATCTCGATGCGAGTGGTGGCGCGCCGAGATCGGATCAAGGGTGGCGGCGGCAGGCTTTGGGCACGGCTGGGTCGTCCAGTCCCGGTGAGGCCCAGGTCGTCTCGTCGCACAGCCCTGAGCTATCCATGTCCAAGGCGGAGCTCTCCGGCGGTCTGGCGGCTTCGTTCTCGGTTCCTGTGCGGTACATAAATGGTGAAGAGCGTGCTTGAGATTCATCCTATCAGCTCTTTTGACATGGCGCGATGGGATGGCAGCCCTCCCTCCATGCTCAAGTGGTGGTGCCTTCGGCTGTGGCCGGAGCGTGACGTTACTCCGCGGTGGCAGTGCGGCTATGGATAATCGTCATATTTGGTTGACCAGATCCGGGGCTTTGAAGGAGGTCTTGCAGATGCACAATTATCGGTTGGAGTCTCGTGCGGCAGATCAGGGTGATATCTTGTCTTCAGCAGCTGACCGGAGCCAATGATAGTGACGCAATGGCACTGTTTCCTTCCTGAAGGCATCATCGTGGTGAAGCTCGCAACTACTCTGCTACCTCCGGGGGAAACCCAAGATCAGTTGATGGAAAATGGTGCTGATGGAAAATGGCGCGATACTAACGAAAGTTGTGGCTAGCTGTTTTTTCACTAGTACTAACCTATCCAGATTATTTTAAATTGGACAATATTCTTTTGAGCTCCTAGAAAAATATGGAGGATAGTTTCCTTTCTAAAGGCATCATCGAAGTGAAGCTCGCAACTACTCCGCTACCTCCGGGGGAAACCCAAGATCAGTTGATGGAAAATGGTGCCGATTGAAAATGGCGCGATACTAACAGAAGTTGTGGCTAGCTGTTTTTTCACTAGTACTAACCTATCTAGCTTATTTTAAATTGGACAATATTCTTTTGAGCTCCTAGAAAAATATGGAGGATTGTTGACGACACTTATAACATTGTCGGCACAATGCTTACTTGGCACCAGAAGAGTTACCTTGCCTTTTTGTTGATGGTATTGAGTCGTTTAAAGATAACTACAGTGTTGATCAGGTTGATGACCATACGCGCCACTAGTCGATGCCTTGAAGAAGGCCAACATTCATGACAAAACCCTTTAGTGATCTGATAACGGATAGCAGAAAGGATTCTCGCCCTTTTTCCCGACCCTAAGTTATCGATCTGGCTACAACGCGCAAAAGTGCTAAGGGGCGCTACATGACTCATATGGTGCATACCCGATTTGGTGCCCATATGCTCCTTTAGGGCTTCTAGCTATATATACACTTATGAGGTAATTATCTATCTATCTATCTATCTATCTATCTATCTATCTATCTATACCTATACTAATTACAAACTCCCAAGAAATTACCAAGTTAATTAGAATTTATGAGCCGTTCATCTCTGGTGGGACCAAATTATTATGGTATAAATCCACTCAATAAATCTTAGGCCAAAAAAAAGATGGCACGTCTCTACAGATTCCCTCAAAAAAAAACACCCATAATCCAACTCTCCGCATCTCTCATGTATATCCCCAAAAAAGAAATCTTTCTATCTATCTATCTTTTTTTTGAGCATCATCTATCTATCTATATCTATATTACAGACTCCCAAAAATTACCAGGTTAATTAGAATTTATGAGTCGTTCATCTCTGGTGGGACCGAATTGTTATGGTATAGATCCACTCAATAAATCTTAGGCCAAAAAAGAAAACAAAAGATGGCACGTCTCTACAGATTCCCTCAAAAAAAAAAAAAACTCTCACGATCCAAGTCTCCCCATCTCTCATGTATATCCCCAAAAAAGAAAAAACTATCTCACGTATATCTCCCTCAAGTCCAACTGGCTCACGATTCAAATATCTCAATCTCTTAAAATAAAAAAAACTCCGACGATCCAACTCCACCAATCTCTCATGTATCTCTCCAAAAAAAACATCTCACGTATATCTCCCTCACGATCCAAATCTCTTAATCTCTCACGTACGCATCTCTTTCCGGTTGTGATGAAAAAAAGAGCCAACCTGACCTAACTTACATGTATTAAAAGTCAATTTTCAACGATCCACGTTAATCCTAGGTCTGAGTTTGTTTTGTTGGAAAAAAAGGGAAGCCCACGTCGATCCCGTCCATGCCACCTCCGATCTCCTCTTTCTAGCTGCCGCCTCTCAACTCCTCCTTTCTGGCTCCCCAACCCCCTGATCTGTTTGTTTCTAAATCATCAAATTAACTTATACAGTATTATAATCTGAAATGATCATGCTGCACACGTGAGGTACATGTTAATTTATTATGCACCTTCATAACCGTGAGCGCACGCATTGAAACCGCAAAATCCCCATCTCTCCTCATGCCGCGCGCCACTCCTCTCGACCGCTCTGCCGCTCCACTGCTCTGCAATAACTTTATGATGCTCTTAACAAACATGGTCCTATTAATGGTGAACTAATTAGTTGTAGGGCCATTGAACATATTTACTGCAGTTTGGCGCAAAATCCTTCAGCTTAACCATTCCTACATGTACATTATCCTGTGTGTGTGTGCGCGCGTGCGTGCATGCGTGTGTGTGTGTGCGTGTCCGTGTGTCCGTGTGTGTGTGTGTGGGTGTGTTAGATTTCATTAGGTTCGAAGGAAGTTTACCTTACATACCATGATTGTTTTCTTTTCCAGATTACTACTGCACACTCAGATTCATTCCCTTTCCTTTTTTCTTGACAAAACACAACATCACTGCATTTAAATTCAGAACAGGAAGTAAAGTTCAGAGAAACATGTACCGAGCTAGACATGAGAGAAATAAAAAAGCAAGATTAAATCATCTGGACATCCTTCAGATGAACTAGGCGTACCGTATATATTTATATGCACATAATTTTCTCGCTCGATAATAGCAAACAACTGTAGTTTCATAGGCAAAAAAATGAAAAAAATAGCGCCCTATAACAAAGTACCACCGGTTTTAAAGTACACTATTACAGTGCTATATCGCACTATAGGATGCTAGTAGCGAGACACTGTATGACGAGGATACAGACCAGGGGTAGGGTCATAGGCTCGACCCGTACACCCTACCCAAGGTCACTGTCCTGGAAGATGAAAAGACTAAGAGTCAACAGAAGGGCTCTAGCTCCATACGTCGAGTGAAATCCACTCGACGGTAACATCACTCGACGGTCATTACCTACCATCACTCGGCCACAAGGAAGATCACTCGACCATATTGAAGACCAATAGTCATGAGGACACGCAACGGCCAGATATTTACTCCCCCGTCTTCAATAGCATTAAGACTACTTACTGCTGGCGTTACCAGTAACGCTCCTACTTATGTACATTAGTTCCCTTGTAATGAGGGCGGGCTGGGGTCTTGGCGCACTCTATATAAGCCACCCCTCCCCTCTGACACAAGGGTTCACACTCTTTGTAACACAACACACATAATCCAATCAACCGCCTCCAGGCACCGAGACGTAGGGTTGTTACTTCCTCAGAGAAGGGCCTGAACTCGTAAAACTCGTGTGTACATCTTTACCATAGCTAAGATCTTGCCTCTCCATACCTACCCCCTCTTCTACTGTCAGGTTTAGAACCACGACAGTTGGCGTCCACCGTGGGGCAGGTGTTTTAGCCACTTATTGGTGAAGTTGCAAGTTTTTCTAATCATCATCATCATGGTTTCCGGCGGCGGATTGGCTGAGGGCCGCGAGATCCGTCTCGGCGCGCTCGTTTTCGTCGCTGACGACTCTGCGTGGCTCCAGGAAGCTCCCCTGGACACCGAGGCGCTCCCCGTCCGAGGGGCGATGCATTTCCGCGCGTGCGTTCGTGGCGTTCTTCTTCGGCAGCCGTTTACTCAATATCAGTCGGCTCCAATGGCGTTTTCTCCCCCCGCTGTACGCCGCGGCAAGCGATCCGGTCGATTGCGGCTCCAGCGGTGGGTGAAACATGCGGTGGCTCGGCAATCGACCACCCATCAAGTCGCGACAATCGAGCCCGACGAACTCTCCACGGCCTGTTTGACCTGTCGACTGGATCCGCGGAGACCGCATCCGAATGCGATAGCAGCGATCCTGCGGCCGAAGTCTTGATGGTCGACGGTCCTCGCAGCCCACCGGGTTTCTGCCGCGAAGACGGTGGAGATGGAGGCGGCGATCCATCGCACGCCCACGAGGAATACCGACCCGAAGCCCTCTCTTCTCAGCAGAGGGAAGATCTTCGTCGCCGCAATATGGACGCACTTCACACGCCCATCGTAGGGGAAACCCCTGAGGCTCGGGCCTTGGAGGAGGTACGCTTAGCTAATCTAGTTGAGCGGGCTCTCGACGAGCGCGCTCAGGAGCGGATCCATGAATCCAGTCGACGGCAACTCTTCCCGCCTTCACCTAAGGTATACCGCACTCCGATTCAGAATCTCACAGCTGCAGCCCGCATAGCGGAGTTGATCCAGCACTCCCAGTCAGAAACCGGCAGAGGGTTGATGCAAATCCGGGCCCTGCTCAGGGCAGCAGGAGAACAGAATACAGAAGTATCTCAGTCGCGGAACAAGATTCACAGCAGATCCGTTGCAGCGGACACAGTTCAGTCGGCTCACAGCCCCAGATCGCCTCCGCGGTGTGAGGGGCATGGGCAATATGATCATCCACTCGACTATGACAATCGCCGTCGAGGGCCCACGCCTCCCCCGAGGAGTGCGTCGTATGTGCCTCGGCGCAACGATGATAGGCGCCGACATAGTGGTGAGCGCAGAGCGTCAATTGACCCAAGGGAACCAGGCTTTGACGTGAGATCTATCCTCGTTCAAGGCCTGGTCGACCGAAACAGGGCACACAGAGAGGACCTAGGCAGAGACCGTCCAAGTGGTAGTCGAGTGCATGTTTCTAGTCCCGAGTGTTTCAGCAGAGCCATCAGGGCGGCAGTGATACCTCGCAACTTCAGGCTGGCTTCCGGAGTCAGCAAGTTCACTAGTGAATCCAAGCCTGAAAGTTGGCATGAAGATTACCGAGTGGCTGTGCAGATTGGAGGTGGTAACGAAGAGATAGCAATGAAACATCTTCCACACATGTTGGAAGGATCGACCCAAGCATGGCTGACTCAGTTGTCTCCGGGCAGTATTCACAGCTGGGAAGAGTTATCCGGAGTGTTCGTGAGAACTTTCGAGGGCACTTGCAAGCGACCCGGAGGATTGCCTGAGCTTCAGCACTACGTGCAGAAGCCGAATGAGACTTTGAGAGAGTTCATCCAGAGATGGTCCACTTTGCATCACACTATCGAGAATGTTTCAGAGCATCAAGCTGTGTGCGCCTTCAAGGAAGGCATCAAGTACAGAGAGTTTGTCTTGAAATTTGGTCGAACTGGTAATATGACTGGCTCGAATGATGGAGATAGCCACCCGGTACGCTAACGGGGAAGAGGAGGATCGACTCCGTAGCGGGAAGAGCAAACCAGTCGGTCAAGAGGCTGGTGGAGGTAACTCCAGTCGGAAACAGAAGCGTAAGGCCGAACCAGCGGCACCTGGAGAGATTGCGGCAGTAAACCAAGGAAAGTTTAAGGGAAAACCTAAGGGGCCCTGGCCCCCTAAGAAGGTGAAGGACAAGGAAGGAAATGATGTGCTGGATTTGCCATGCCACATCCATACGAAGAAAGGTGAGGAAGGTAATCTGATTTATCCGAAACATACCACCCGGCAGTGTCGACTCCTGATCCAGCAGTTCCGAGAGAAACCACCCAATGAGAAAGAAAACGAGTCGGATAAAGAGGAAAATGAGGAGGAGACGATGGTTATCCCAAGGTCAATTCCACTCTGATGATTTTTGCTGATGTTGAAAGTAAGAGTCGATTGAAGGTCATCAACAGAGAAGTAAACATGGTCGTCCATTCTGTAAGTGCATCTAGTGCCATCCCTAGTTGGTTTTGGAGTATTGACGACAAAGTTGGTTGAGGGACTAATGCGTTTGTGAGAATTGCAGGATAACGCAGTTAGTCTCCCTCATTGATTCGGTTTACCTACCGGAGATGACCCCCAAAAATGTATGAAGACATTGAAGACAATGGTGGTATATGAAGATATTCATATAGAAGACTATGACATGAGAAGACATTGAGTGAAGACTATGGAGTGCGAAGACTGTGTTGTCTTTGTTGAGTCATAGGAACCACCGTACTATTAAGTGGGGTCCAAGTGAACAAAGTTAGAATGACTGAAGTGATGCTCAACCCAAATCCTATGTCTTCGAGCGAAGACAATGAGAGCAAATCTTATCCAGAGCTGGATGAGTCAGCTTTGCTTGTAGCCCAAGTAAAGTTGCCGTGTGTGTTTGAAATCTGACCGTTGGAACACGTGTCAGTTCCTTAGTGACCCGGGGTCATTTCGGACATATCAGGTCGGGTTGCCTTGTGGCTATAAATATCCCACCCCCTACACCATAAATTTGTGGCTGACCAGAGTAAGTTCACGGCTTTTGTCGTTTGAGATCAACCCACCTCGAAGCCTTTGAGAGAGAGAAATCCTTGCGAGGACAAAGCCCAAACACCCAGAGCCAAAGAGTGTTAGGCATCACTGAAGTCTTTCTGTCTGAGTGACCTGAAGACTTATTACACTTGAGGACTGTGTACGCTCCAGCCGGTTAGGCGTCGCGTTCTGAGCATCCAAGAGTCATTGTGGATCGCCGGTGAACGAAGTCTGTGAAGGTTCAGAAGTCTACCTTGAAGACTTACCAGAGTGATTGGGAGAGGACTGTGTGTCCTTAGCTCAAGGGGAATAAGGTGAAGACGCGGTCTTCTGAGTTGAATCTCAGCCTCCCTAACCAGACGTACAGTTGTCACAGCAACTGGAACTGGTCCAACAAATCCTGTGTCTTCAACAAGTGACTGGTTCTATCCTCTCCCTCCCTTTACTTTGAGTTTGTCTTCGTGAAGTCATTGCCTATTTGTCGTACCTGTTTGACTTCATTGCTTGACTACTATCGTTGGTTGGCTTCATACTATCTTCCATCCTGATCCTTACTACCAAGCTGCTATTAGTCTTTGTACTTTCACATTATTGCATACTTGACTATGGTTTGCTTGTTGTAGTTTATCTTCCGCTGCATATCAATTAGGTCATTTCTATTGTTTGTCTTCGAAACTTCCACGTTTTGAAGACTTTGATAAAAATCGCCTATTCACCCCCCCTCTAGTCGATAACTAGCACTTTCAATTGGTATCAGAGCAAGGTACTCCCTTGTTCTGTGTGATTCGGTTTAACCACCTGGAGTTTAGCTATGTCGACTGCAGGGATAATCAAAGTCTCCGCTGCTTGCCCCGTGTTCGATGGAACTGAATATCCCTACTGGAAGAATAAGATGCGCATGCATCTTGAAGCCATTGATGTCGACCTCTGGTATGTCGTCAAGAACGGCGTTCCCAAAACTGGTGAAGGTGTCACCCCTACTGATGTCAAGAAGTTCATTCAACTGGACTCGACTGCAAAGAACATCATCTGTGGTCATCTGACCAAAGGACAGTATGGCCGTGTGAGTGCTCTGGAAACGTCAAAGCTAGTCTGGGACTGGCTATCCAAGGTCAACGAAGGCGTCTCAACTCAGAGAGATCAAAGGATCAGTGTTCTTCGCAACCTCTTCAACCGCTTCAAGAGAAACGACAATGAAAATGTCCAGCTCACGTTTGATCGCCTCACCGACATCACAAATGAGCTTCAGGCTCTCGGCGCCACTGAGATTACCAAGCATGAAATCGTCAAGACACTACTGAGATCTCTTGACAGCTCCTTTGACACCCTTGCCCTCATGATACAAGAACGCCCTGACTTCAAGACACTCGATCCGTCTGATATACTTGAGAGGCTCAACACACATGAGTTCCAGCTTTCTGAGAAAAGAGATATCTATGGTCCCAACTATGGCCGAACTCGCGCTTTGAAGGCAAAAGTTGTTTCCTCATCTGAAGAAGAATCTGACTGCGGTTCTGATGATCCTGAAGACATTGGAAAGGAACTTGCTATGCTTGTGAAGAAGTTCCAGAAGTTCACCAAGAAGAAGGGCTTCAGAAAGTCTTCACGATCTAGCTCAAGAAATGATGAAGCTTCCACTCATGACAACAAGAAGAGAACATGTCACAAGTGCAAGAAACCTGGACACTATATCTCTGAGTGTCCACAGTGGGACAATGAGAAGAAGAAGAAGAAGAGCAAGGAATATGATTCTGATGACAAGAAGAAGAAGAAATCTTCAAAGTCTTCTTCCAAGTCCTCATCAAGGTCTTCATCTCATAAGAAGAGCTCATCTGGCAAGGCTCGTGCTTTTGTTGGCAAGGAAATGGATTCAGAGGAGGAGTCTGCTTCTGAGGAGGCGGAGGTGGAGTCTGAAGAGGAGTCCGACCCTGGCGTTGCAAGTCTGGCTCTAGCCACAGCCTATGTTGCCAAGTCCATCTTCAACACTGAAGACAATGACTTCCACACCAACGCTGAGGCTGATGACAAGGAATATCCTGCTCCCACCTACTGCTTCATGGCACATGGTGCCAAGGTAAAATCACGTGATGCTTACTTTCAAACATCAAGTGAAGATGACTCTGATTGTGAATCCAAACCCAGCTACAAAACACTTGCTAAAATTGCAACTGAACAACAAAAGGCTATGGAACATACTCAAAAACTGTTAGACAAAAGCGATGACCTGTTGGATGCGGAAATGACACGTTCACAGTCCTTAGTTGAAGACATAAAAAATCTTCATGCTAAGTACCAAGAACTTGAAAGTCTTCATGAGACGCTCTCAACCACTTATGAAAAGCTCTCCTATGATTATCTTCAAAGGAAGCAAGAGCTTGAGAAATTGAAAGCGGCTCATGAAGATCTTCAAAAGGAGAATGAGTCACTTCGCGCTCAACAGATCAGTTCCGCTCAGGATGGATTTGAACCACCGTGTCTAAAATGCATTGAGCGTGATAACGCTACCTCTGTTGCTGAATGTTCCACTGCTGCTACTGTTGCATTGTCTTCAACTACTGATGTGGAAACTAACCCCTCTATGGAGGATACCACTACTATTGCTGATGAAAATGCTAGGTTGAAGACATTGCTTGAAACAGGGATGTATAAAAGTCTGAAAGGACATCAGACACTTTGCGATGTCCTCAAAAAGCAGATTCTGAACCGAAACCCTAGGAAAGAGGGTGTTGGGTTCGAGAGGAAAATGAATGTTGATGGTTCCTACTGGAAGCCTGAGCACTATCCCAAAACCACATGGGTTGATGCAAAGGAACCTTCAGTGGATCCATCCACCTTATCCGGCTTTACCTGTGCTAATCCTATTATCATTGATGAATCCTTTGATGCAAACTATAAACTATTCAAAAATCAGAATGGTGAAGTGTTTGGCAGGTATATTGGTACTAACTGCAGGAACGGACCACCTATGAAGAAGATCTGGGTTCCCAAAAGATGTCTTGAGAATCTTCCAGTGAATGTGATCATGACACCACCAGGGAAGAAGACAAACCCCAGACCTAAGGCGTCATATGGTCCAAAGGCTTCATATAGATACGGGACTCACCTAAGTTACCCTAACGCCAATGTTTTGCAGGGAAATCGTACTCAAACTTATGAATATGAGCATATGTCTTCAAACCGCTATGTTCATAGAACTAAGAACTTTTCTGCTTATTCATATGAGTATCATTCATCTCCTGCAAGGCTATTTGCTAGGGCTCCAAAGCCGAAGTTCTCAGATGCTGCACTTAGACTCATTGCTTCTAAGCCACCCCTGAAGATGTGGGTGGTGAAGAAGAATTAACTTTCTTTTGCAGAATAAGGTCTCCAGCCTGCTATCAAAGGCGTCCGATACTATTGCTGGGGACCTAAAACACATTAAGGGACGCATGATAAAATGGTCTTACTATGTATTTCACATATGAATTGCTTACCAGTCATACTATGAGTTCTAACCTTGATCTAAGCTGTGATTATCCTTGTGTGCGTCAAATGCTTATGCTTCACAACACTCTTTGTGAAGCCTATCCTCCTAACTGCACTGTAGGGTATGACACCTCATGCTTCAGAGTGGATTATGGACAGCGGATGCACTAATCATATGACTGGTGATCGAAGTCTTCTCATGGAGTCAACCTTACGTCCATCAGACAAGAGTCACATGCTGACACTGGTAAAAGCAAGGTATTGGGTCTAGGTAGAGTTGCAATCTCAAAGGATCAACACATGGATAAAGTGATGCTTGTTGAATCCCTTGGGTTCAACTTAATGTTTGTCTCAATGCTTTGTGACTTGAACATGATTGTGCTATTCGGAAAATATCATTGCCTTGTACTAATGGAATCTGACAAGTCTCTAGTCTTTGAAGGGTATCGGAAAGATGATCTATACATGGTAGATTTCTCAGCAGGTCCACAGCTTGCCGTATGTCTTCTTGCAAAAGCTTCAGAATGCTGGCTCTGGCATCGGAGGCTGGGGCATGCTGGCATGAGGAACTTACACACACTCGTCAAGAAGAAGCATGTCATAGGCATCGAGGGTGTCAAGTTCAAGAAGGATCATTTGTGTGGTGCCTGCGAAGCTGGAAAGATGACTAGGGCAAAGCACCCCTCGAAGACAATCATGACGACATCTCAACCCTTCGAGCTGTTACACATGGACTTATTTGGCCCTACTCACTACTCTACCCTCACAACAACAGCTTGTCTCTATGGCTTCGTCATTGTTGATGACTACTCAAGATATACATGGGTGCACATAATTCTCTACAAGACTGAAGTGCAAGATGTCTTCAGACGCTTCGCCAATCGAGCCATGAACAATTATGGCGTCAAGATCAAGCATATCAGAAGTGACAACGGCACTGAGTTCAAGAACACCGGGCTTGATCTTTATCTGGATACAATGGGAATCACTCATGAGTTTTCTGCTCCATACACACCTCAGCAAAATGGCATTGTAGAGCGCAAGAACAGAACCCTCATTGAGATGGCTCGAACAATGCTCGACGAGTACAAGACACCAAGAAAGTTCTGGCCTGAAGCTATTGATACAGCATGTCACATCATCAACCGTGTTTACATCCATAAGCTTCTGAACAAAACATCCTATGAGCTCCTTACTGGCAAGAAGCCAAATGTCAGCTACTTCAGAGTATTTGGTGCTAGGTGCTGGATCAAGGATCCCCATCACAAGTCAAAATTTGCACCTAAAGCTCACGAAGGCTTCATGCTCGGTTACGGAAAGGACTCGCACTCTTACAGAGTCTTCAACCTCTATCTCTACAAAATCGTTGAAACTGTGGACGTGCGATTTGATGAAACCAATGGTTCACAAAGAGAGCTCCTGCCAAGTACACTAGATGAAGCTCCGCCCAGCGAATCTATCAAGCTGATGGGAACTGGTGAAATCATGCCTTCTGAAGCACAGCCTGAAGAGGAACTTATCATTTCTGCACCAAACCAACCTGAAGACAATGCTCAGACCGAAGACAATCCTCCCAATGATGACAATGATCAGCAAGAGCAAGGTCTTCGTCCAGTTCATCCTCGTGTTGCAAATGAAGTACAAATTGAGAAGATAATTGATAGCATCAATGCACCTGGTCCACTTACTCGCTCAAGAGCAACACAGTTAGCAAATTTCTGTGGGCACTTTTCGTTTGTGTCAATATCAGAACCCAAGAAAGTTGCTGAAGCCTTTATGGAACCTGAATGGATTCAAGCTATGCAAGAAGAACTTCAACAGTTCAAGCTGAACAATGTTTGGGAACTAGTCAAGCGTCCTGACCCTCGCAAGCATAACATTATTGGCACAAAATGGATATATCGAAACAAGCAAGATGAGCATGGTCAAGTCGTCAGAAACAAAGCACGTCTTGTGGCTCAAGGATATACTCAAGTTGAAGGAATTGACTTCGATGAAACATTTGCTCCTGTGGCTAGGCTTGAAGCTATTCGCATACTGCTAGCCTATGCTAACCACCACAACATCTTACTATATCAAATGGATGTGAAGAGTGCATTCCTCAACGGCAAGATTGAAGAAGAAGTGTACGTTGCTCAACCACCTGGCTTTGAAGATCCAAAACATCCTGATATGGTGTACAAGCTAAACAAAGCACTGTATGGCCTCAAACAAGCTCCTCGCGCTTGGTATGATACGATCAAAGACTTCCTGAAGAGCAAAGGCTTCAAACCTGGATCCCTCGATCCCACACTCTTCACGAAGACATATGATGGTGAACTGTTTGTGTGCCAAATATATGTGGATGACATTATCTTCGGCTGCACCAACCAGAAGTATAGTGATGAGTTTGGATACATGATGCAAGAGCAATATCAGATGTCCATGATGGGTGAGCTGAAGTTCTTCCTTGGTCTTCAAATTCGTCAGCAAAGGAATGGCATCTTCATATCTCAAGAAAAATATCTCAAAGACTGTCTGAAGAAGTTTGGAATGCAAGATTGCAAAGGTTACACGACGCCAATGCCAGCCAAACACCATCTGGGTCCCGACGACAATGGTAAAGAGTTCGATCAAAAGGTATACCGCTCCATGATTGGTTCTTTACTTTACCTATGTGCATCTAGGCCAGATATTATGCTTAGTGTTTGCATGTGTGCTCGATTCCAAGCGGCACCAAAGGAATCGCATCACTTAGCTGTGAAGCGAATTCTTCGATATTTGGCTTACACCCCAACACTCGGATTATGGTATCCAAAGGGCTCAAAATTTGATCTGGTTGGATTCTCGGATGCTGATTATGCTGGTGACAAGGTGGATCGCAAGTCTACATCAGGCACATGTCACTTTCTGGGACGATCACTTGTCTGTTGGTCTTCAAAGAAGCAAAACTGTGTATCACTCTCAACTGCTGAATCTGAATACATTGCTGCTGGATCTTGCTGCGCTCAGCTTCTATGGATGAAGCAAACTCTCAAGGACTATGGCGTCAATCTGAAACAAGTACCTCTCTTCTGCGACAACGAAAGCGCCATCAAGATTGCCAACAATCCAGTCCAGTACTCGAAGACAAAGCACATTGAAATTCATCATCACTTTCTCAGAGATCATGTCATGACAAAAGATATTGACATCATTCACGTCAACACTGAAGAGCAACTGGCAGATATCTTCACAAAGCCCTTGGATGAGAAAAGGTTTTGCAAGTTACGGTGTGAGCTAAATATCTTGGAATCCTCAAATGTCCTGTGATCAGGCACACATCCTAACACTTATGCATGTTGATGACTTAGATGTGCAACACACGAAGTAAAGTGTATCTTCAATCAATGAAGACTTACATTCTGAGTGTGAATACATTAACGTGGAATTTGACTTCGGAGCGCCACGATAATTGTACGCCGTGTCTGGGTCTAATACTTCCTATACGGAGGGTAACGCCACCACCAAATTTCTTGGTTTGAAGTGTTTCACTCATGGCGTTATTTTTGCAATGTCTTCGCATTTGATTTGTCTTCATGATTTACTTCACTATGTTGATTTGATTGCTTTCTGATATATATACTAGTGTTCTGTCCTCTACAGCATTCACTTATAGCTATGTCTTCCTTGTTAAATCTTTTGAACTAAGTGAATGTGATCGGACCATAATCTCTCTATGCTTTCTATCTCAAACTCTATCTGTCCAAATCATATGCATTCTATTGAAACTATCGAATGTCTTCTCTGCATCCTTGTCAGCAGAAGACACAGAGACACACATTAAGTCTATTTTAAATGATTCATCCTTATTGTTTGAAATCCGGATAAGCCGGAACAACCATCCGACAAACCTGCCGGGCGTGGGAACGTGGGACAACTCTGAGTATGTTGCATGCTTGCCACGTGCCCCTCAGATGTGAACCGCCAGGGGCACCTGCGTAATTGCGCTATGCCGCACACTTCCTTATAAATACATGTCCCCTGCGGTAAAGAAAACCTTCTTCCACCTCTCCATATCGTCAAAATCCTAGCGCCACCGCTAGCTCTCGACGACGTCGACGACAAAACGCTTAGCTACCGTGACTTCTACGACCCCGTCCTCACGCCGGCCGCGGACATCGTCCTCTCCGCCGTCGCCATAGGTGTCCTCCGTCGCCAAGTTAGGGCACGGTGGATTGAACTGCTCGGTCTCCTATTCATCCCATCTAGCAGTTCTTCGTGTGGTAAATACAACTCTATTTTTACCATCTTTTTGATCCTCAATGATTCATCCTATTTACCAAAATTGGTTTCTGCCTATACAATGTTAGATCTATTCTGTCTGCATCTCATACTGCCTAGTATATTCACTTAAGCTTCATATCTAGTTAGATTCCTCACTTGTACTTATTCACGGATTCGTACAAATCTGGAACCAACTCTCAACATATAAGTGAATGTCTTCGCATCATGAGGTCAATGTCTTCAAACTGATTTATCTTCAAAATCTTCTGAGAATGCATATGACCTCTTCCCCTTCCCTCGCATCTCTAATGCTGTCACAGGTACATGTCCGTGGGAGAATCCCTTGGTTCTCATAGTCTGCATTCGTTTGCAGAATTCTTACAGCAACACATTAACTCTCCCGAAGCCAGTTCCTGTTTGTCCAGCAAGCGAAAGCCTTTGAAGCCTTTGAACGTATTGAAGCCATTCAGTTTGAAGTTCATGGCTGCAGAGAAATCAGTAAGGAAGGGTGGCAGACAGCGTCGAGGGGGAACATCAAAAGATTTGCCTGATGACCTCGCAGACCTTTACAAGACAGATCCTGAAGAGGATTATAATCAGCGCAAGACACGAATCCAATGGATTCGACGATATTGGGCTGAACAATGGTTCAAATACAAGTTCGTGACCCAGGAATACGCTGAGAAGAATGCTATCAAAAGTCCTTGGGGTGATATTCTCTATCGAGGCCTTCCACCCAAGAACAGAGCTGAAGCTATTGCACAGGATTTCTATCCTTGTATGGTCCGTGGACCTCAGCCTGAAAATGCCGACCCATCATCATTGCTCTGGTGTCGTGACGATAATCTCTTCAAGCGCAACTTCCAGCATGCAAAGGCATCGGCCAAGGAAAACAAGAAGTCATTGGGATTAGACTTCAACCCTGGTCCCTCTGCTCCCCGTGCTGACGGCTCACGTGATGCAGAACCCAATGTCATCGGCCCCTTTTCAAACCTTGATGGCCTCATCACTTACATCTTGGTCCAAGGTGCCAAAGTGGATCATTCTGATAAGGATGCTGACACTGATGAAGCCCCAGCTCCTCCTCCAAGGCCGCAGAAGCTAAAGAAGACTAAGGCTTCACAATCAGCTGCTCCTCCAAAAGCTTCAGGTGCGAAGCCACTGGCCACTTCACCTCCTGAAGACAGTGTGCAGTCTGAAGATCTATCACCCATCTCCAAGAAGACGGAGAAGAAAAAGAAAATCGTCAAGAATACTGATCAGACATTGACTCCTGCTGCCATTCTGCGAGAAGAGCACATTGATCTGTCCAGCGATGAAGATCTTGCAGATGATGCTCTTGAGCAACTGATCAAGAGCAAGGAAGAAGCAGAGATCTTTAATGATTTGCCTCTCTTTGATGTGGCAATCATCCATACCTTCATTGATGAGTGGTTTGACACCCCAAATCTCAGCTTTGATGATCTGCGACTTCCCATTGGCCTCAGCGTCTCCTTCAATGGCGCCATTGCTTCTGAGCTAGCTCTTGCTCAGCGCATCGTTGAACTGAAGCACAAGATCGACTATGAGAAAGCTCAGTTCAAGAAGCATGTGGCCAAGCTCAGCGTGCAAGATGTCAAAAACTTCAAGATCATGCTGCACGAGCTCAAAGAAGCCTTTCACAAGAAGCGCGAAGAAGCTAGAGAGCTCTCGGAGCGCATGAAGTCTGGCTGACAAGTGTGTGCTAGCCTACAATGAGGCTGAGAAGCGCAAGGCTCTTGGTCGTCCTGGCATTGACCCCAGAATGGCTGCAAAGAAGAAGAAGCTATCAACTGTCCAATCTGCACCTTCAAGGCAGGATGAACCTCGCATAGTCTTCCCAAGCAGCATGACTGGCTCGAAGCCAAAGGTCATGTCAACCGCTTCAGAACTGAAGAAGACGAGGGCTGCCGAGGCTGAAGCCAGAAAAAGGAAAAACACCGAAGCCTCTGATGTTGCTCCCTCCAAGAAGAAGCGCAAAACCAAGAAGAATCGGGCTGCTCCCACAGAGCCCTTAGTTGTTGAACCTATCTCAATGGTTCGCCCTGCATCTGAACACCAAGAACGACGGATGATTGTTCATGAGCCTGCTTCCACAGAGGCTTATGAAGCTGAAGACATTCCAGCAGTTGATCCCATTGCTGCTGAAGACATTGGTCACCATGACAATGTTGAAGATGATGAAGTTCTTCCTCAGATCGAACACAACTTGGTATCATCGCCTGTTCTCACGAACAGCGAACTCATCAGCATTGGTCGTCCTCTGACGCCAATTGCTCAGGATGCATCATGGGCTGATCACCCACAACAACAAGACTCCCCGAGTACTCCCCAACAACAACAAGTCACACCACCTGTGCAAGAAGAAGAGGATGAGGCCCAGCCAACTCCATCTCCAAAGGCGTCGCCAGTATTACAAAGGCTTCGCAAAGGACCAAGGCCTCAAGTCCCTCTTTCGAGCGTTCCAGAAGAAGTGCACCACCAATCTGTTGCACGTCAAGTGTTTCCAGAAGCCACTCCGACTGTGAATATCTCCGTGTCTGAAGCCAAAGCTGCTGAAGACAATCCGGCTGCATCAGCCGATGACGAACAAGAAGAAGAACGTGTCCCTACTCCCCCCGTTACTGAAGAAGCAGTTCCTGAAGTGAACGTGCCAGTGCCAGACCCTCCAGCTCATCAAGTGGAGGTTGAAAATCTTGAGGCTGCCACCACCAACACAAATGAAGCCAATGACGTAGTCATGGCTGAAGCAAGTGTGGAGCCTGCACCAACCAATATGCCAGAAGCCAATGCTGCAACTGCTCCTGAAGCTTCTGTTGTGCAGCCTGAAGCCTCTGTTGTTGCCACTGCTCCTGTTCCGCCACCAAGGCCCCATACAATTGAGCAAGCATACAACCATGGCCAGCTAATCACTGTCAGATGGCCCGTTCTGGTCCCTCCGCCTAATGTCTCTGGTCCTCAGTTTGATTATCATATTGAGCATAGGCCTCAGGTCCAGAAACCAAAGCCAAGACTGCCAAGGTTCCCAGGTACTGCCACCTCTACAGGGTCCTTCAATGCAAATGGCTTCAAAAGCCACAACACCTTCTTTGACAGCGCAAAGAACCCCTACTCAAGGCCAAGAATATCATCTGATCGTTTCTGGAGCCATCAGCAGCGAAGCTATTACTCCTGCGTTCTGTATGATCAAGGGCGCATTTTCCCTCATATGCGCCTCGACACTGAAGCCATTGCTGGACTGCCATGCTTAGAAGAAGCACTTGACTGCTTTCGTGATGCAGGTCTGCTCAGCTTTGTGACAGACAAAGAACATTGGAATGAGGAACTTTTGCTTCAATTCTATGCTACCCTCCACATTCGCGGCTACAACAGGGATACAAAGACATGGGTTCTCGAGTGGATGACAGGAAATGTTCATCATGAAGCCAAAGCTCTTGACATCATTGAGCTTACAGGCCTACCCACTCCCGGAGAGCTGTTCGAACCTGATTGTCAACTCCACCGCAATGCACTGGAGAGCATCTTCCATAAGCCAGAACCCAACATGAGCCAGATGTTGAGCATGATGAAGCCTCTGCCACATGACGCTGAATACCCAAAGGAGTTCTTTGTTGATGACCTTGAGTATCTGCCTCGCACAATATATCACATCATCAGGCGGACTCTATGGCCTATCAAAGGGCATTCATCAGCTGCAAAACTTGAAGGAGCCATGAAGACATTGGTCTTTTACATCCTCAATGGCATCAGCTTCAATACACAAGAATTCTTCCTCCGGCAACTGGCTGCGTCTGGATCTGACCTTTTTGGCCTGAAATTCTATGCTCCATGGGTCATGCGCCTCATCAAGCTACACTCTGCTATCAACTATCAGCCCTCTGCTCGCAATCATCTGATCTTTCTACCAGAGGTTGATATGTCAGTTGAAGCCATATACCCTGAGCCTGCCAAGAAGCCTCTTTGTCTTCAAAATGCTGAACACCAAAGCTTCACTCAGCCCATGGAAGGAGTCCAAGCAGTAACTCGTGTCTATCCAATGGCTGGGAACACTCGTCTGCCTCATCGTGCGCCAACTGAAGCTACTGAGAGCACAATTGCCCAAAGGCCTAAGAAGCGCTCTCGCGTCCTAAATGACCGAGAACTTCTTGTGGCACTGCATCAGAAACAAGACAAGCATCACTTTTGGCTCAAGCGACAGATGCAAAGCCTCTTGGTGGACGTCAATCGCATTCGAAATCTTGCCACCAAGAATGCCTTTGTCACTCACGAGACCTGTCGGCGATCATGGAAGAGTTTGACACTGCTCAGTGCTGAAGCAGATCTTCAAGACGATGGCTTCACTGAAAGATTCAAGTTTGACTCCACTCCTCCACGGAATGCTGTCCTACGTCGAACTCCATCCCTTGAAGACTCTGACTATTCTTCCTCCGCGGCAACTGTGAATGCCAAAGTGATCGATGATGAAGACGATGCTACTTCACCGCCCCCTACTTCTGCACGCATCGACACTGCACCAAGTTCGTCTGCGCCGCCAAACAACAACGACAACCCTGCTGCTTCACCTACTCCTCATGAGGACGAGTAGATGCTCTATGTCTTCAAACCTTTTTGGTCATTACTGACAAAAGGGGGAGAAGCATATGAGTTTGATAGTCTTCAAGCGGGTTCATATGGGCGGTTGCTTTATATTTTGCCTAGTGATTACAACTCTTGCTTTTGATACATTTCGTTCTTTGAGTTGTAACACTTAAACTCGATGGTCGTCTGCTACTTATTTGCTTTTCCATGTGCGATGATAACTTCCGCACTTAGATCATTCTGCAGACGTCCATTTTTCATTATGCATGTCACTCTCTTAGTTATATCATTTCATGCATGATGAATTATCTTCATAAGTTGAAGAGGATCTCCACAAGTACAACCTGCCATGTGCATTTGCATTCCAAAAGCAAATTACTTATATGCACATCTTCAGGGGGAGCCTTTGCCACTTATGAAGACAATACCCTATCCTTTACAATTTCACATACTTTATCCCCGTTGAAAACTTCAACCAGTTTGTCATCAATCACCAAAAAGGGGGAGATTGTAAGTGCATCTAGTGCCACCCCTAGTTGGTTTTGGAGTATTGACGACAAAGTTGGTTGAGGGACTAATGCGTTTGTGAGAATTGCAGGATAACGCAGGTAGTGTCCCTCATTGATTCGGTTTACCTACCGGAGATGACCCCTAAAAATGTATGAAGACATTGACGACAATGGTGGTATGTGAAGATATTCATATTGAAGACTATGACATGAGAAGACATTGAGTGAAGACTATGGAGCGCGAAGACTGTGTTGTTTCGTTGTTTCCTTTTCTTCTTTGTTGAGTCATAGGAACCACCGTACTGTTAAGTGGGGTCCAAGTGAACAAAGTCAGAATGACTGAAGTGATGCTCAACCCAAATCCTATGTCTTCGAGCGAAGACAATGAGAGCAAATCTTATCCAGAGCTGGATGAGTCAGCTTTGCTTGTAGCCCAAGTAAAGTTGCCGTGTGTGTTTGAAATCTGACCGTTGGAACACGTGTCAGTTCCTTAGTGACCCAGGGTCATTTCGGACATATCAGGTCGGGTTGCCTTGTGGCTATAAATAGCCCACCCCCTACACCATAAATTGGTGGCTGCTCAGAGTTAGTTCACGGCTTTTGTCGTTTGAGAGCAACCCACCTCGAAGCCTTTGAGAGAGAGAAATCCTTGCGAGGACAAAGCCCAAACACCCAGAGCCAAAGAGTGTTAGGCATCACTGAAGTCTTTCTGTCTGAGTGACCTGAAGACTTATTACACTTGAGGACTGTGTATCCTCCAGCCGGTTAGGCGTCGCGTTCTGAGCATCCAAGAGTCATTGTGGATCGCCGGTGAACGAAGTCTGTGAAGGTTCGGAAGTCTACCTTGAAGACTTACCAGAGTGATTGGTCGAGGACTGTGTGTCCTTAGCTCAAGGGGAATAAGGTGAAGACGCGGTCTTCTGAGTTGAATCTCAGCCTCCCTAACCAGACGTACAGTTGTCACAGCAACTGGAACTGGTCCAACAAATCCTGTGTCTTCAACAAGTGACTGGTTCTATCCTGTCCCTCCCTTTACTTTGAGTTTGTCTTCGTGAAGTCATTGCCTATTTGTCGTACCTGTTTGACTTCATTGCTTGACTACTATCGTTGGTTGGCTTCATACTATCTTCCATCCTGATCCTTACTACCAGGCTGCTATTAGTCTTTGTACTTTCACATTATTGCATACTTGACTATGGTTTGCTTGTTGTAGTTTATCTTCCGCTGCATATCAATTAGGTCATTTCTATTGTTTGTCTTTGAAACTTCAACGTTTTGAAGACTTTGATAAAAATCACCTATTCACCCCCCTCTAGTCGATAACTAGCACGTTCACCTGCCGAGAAGACTGCCTATCTAAGGTGGTCTCAGACGGCCATCACATTCGACCAGTCGGACCATCCCGCTCGTGTAGCCACCCCTAGGAGGCAAGCACTGGTGGTTGACCTTGTGGTTGGGGGCACTCGACTGACCAAAGTTCTGATGGATGGCGGCAGTGGTCTGAACATCCTCTACGCGGAGACCGTGAAAGGAATGGGCATTCCAATGTCCAAGCTTAGCGAGAGCAATATGAGTTTCCATGGTGTTATTCCCGGAAAGAAAGCCGAGTCACTCGGCCAGATCGCCCTCGACGTGGTTTTCGGTGATTCAAGGCATTACCGAAAGGAGAAGTTGACATTTGAAGTCGTGGATTTCCAGAGTGCCTATCATGTCATTTTGGGCAGGCTAGCCTATGCACGCTTTATGGCTCGACCATGTTATGTGTATCTCAAACTGAAAATGCCCGGCCCCAATGGTGTGATCACGATTACAGGCAATCGACAGAAGGGTGAGGAATGTTTCCAGAAAGGTTCCAAGATCGCCGACGAACAAATGGCAGCAGTTGAATTCCAGGAATATCAGAAGAGTGCAGATCCGAGTGATTTGCTGAGAACCAAGAAGACTGCCATAGATTTATATTCCAATCGACTGGTGAGACGAAGCCAGTCCATATTCACCTGACGGATCCCAATGTTGCACCGACTCATATATCAACGACACTCGACAGCAAATAGGAAGAAGCGCTCGTCCAGTTCCTCCGTGAGAACTGGGAAATCTTTGCATGGAAACCTTCTGACATGCCAGGTGTGCCCAGGGGACTGGCCGAGCACAGCTTGCGTGTCGACCCCAAAGTAAAACCCGTCAAAGAGCACCTTCATCGGTCCGCCGTGCAGAAGAGGAAAGCAATCGGCGAGGAAGTAACTCGACTGTTGGCGGCAGAGTTCATCTATGAAATCTACCACTCTGAGTGGTTAGCCAATGTAGTCATGGTTCCGGGGGAGTCCTGGATTAGGGGGTGTCCGGCTGGCCGGACTATGACCTTTGGCCGGACTCCCGGACTATGAAGATACAAGATTGAAGACTCCGTCCCGTGTCCGGATGGGACATTCCTTGGCGTGGAAGGCAAGCTTGGCGATACGATATGAAGATCTCCTCCCATTGTAACCGACTCTGTGTAACCCTAGCCCTCTCCGGTGTCTATATAAACCGGAGAGTTTTAGTCCATAGGACGAACAACAATCATACCATAGGCTAGATTCTAGGGTTTAGCCACTACGATCTTGTGGTAGATCTACTCTTGTACTACCCATATCATCCATATTAATCAAGCAGGCGGAGGGTTTTACCTCCATCGAGAGGGCCCGAACCTGGGTAAAAACATCGTGTCCCTTGTCTCCTGTTAGCATCCGCCTAGACGCACAGTTCGGGACCCCCTACCCGAGATCCGCCGGTTTTGACACCGACATTGGTGCTTTCATTGAGAGTTCCTCTGTGTCGTCGCCTATAGGCCCGATGGCTTTTTCGCTCATCAATCGCGATACCGTCCGGGATGAGACTTTTCTCCCCGGACAGATCTTCGTATTCGGCGGCTTCGCACTGCGGGCCAACTCGTTCGGCCATCTGGAGCAGATCGAAAGCTATGCCCCTGGCCATCAGGTCAGGTTTGGAAGCTTAAACTACACGGCCGACATCCACGGGGACTTGATCTTTGACGGATTCGAGCCACGACCGAGCGCGCCGCACTGTCACGATGGGCATGATTTAGCTTTGTCATCGGACAACGCCCAGTGCGTCGCTCAGGTGTCCGCTCCGACCATTTGCTCGGAACCCACTACGCCAGTCAGGGACGGACGGTTGGACGCCGTCCCGGAAACTGCAACCTCTACGGCGATGGAGCCGGATACCAGCCTAGTCCCTCGCAAGGCCCATGACTCCAAGGTGCCGGACTCCGATCTGGACTCCGTAAATCCCGCACCTCTCCCGATCAAGCCCGATTGGGCTCCGGTCATGGAGTTCACCGCCGTGGACATCTTTCAACACTCGCCTTTCGGTGACACCCTGCATTCGTTAAAGTCCCTCTCTTTGTCGGGAGAGCCCTGGACGGACTACGGCCAAAACGGTTGGGACGCGAACGACGAAGAAATTTGTTGCCCACCCACCACCCACTTTGTAGCCACTGTCGACGATTTAACCGACATGCTCGACTTTGACTCCGAAGACATCGACGGCATGGACGCCGATGAAGGAGATGATCAAGAACCAGCACCTATAGGGCGCCAGAAAACCACCTCATCATACGATGTATGCATGGTGGATACAAACAACAAAAATGACAACGAGGACCAAAAGGATGCGGCCAGGGATCGCTCCCCCGAAAAACAATCAAAGCGGTGGCGTAAGCGCAAGGCCAAGCCCCACCTCGACAGAAACCCATCCATAAAGCAGGGTGAATCAACGGATGACGAACATGCCATTGAGAAACCGCCGAAACAAGACAGACAATCCGAGCAACCCACCCCCGGGAGAGATAATAGTCCGAACGACCTCACGCCGGACAAATTTCTGGAACAACATAACCTCCACCAAAAGCTCGTTGCCACCGCACATAGCCTGAAAAAGCAGAAGCGGAGGCTAAAAACAACGGAAGATACACTCAAGATCAGATGGGGCAAAGTACTTGATACCGCGCATAAGTACGGCAACAGTCGTCACACCAAGAGCTATCCGAAGCGGAAACTACTACCGGAATTTGATGAAGAGGCCATAAAGCCCCCACAGTCAAAAAATAAGGAAGCCACAAGGTCGGATAGACGACCCTACGATCAATCTCACGCGTCAAAGGACGCCGCACTCAATATGGCGCGCGATCCATCCAAAAAATCGCAACAGAAAACTGGCCCAACCAGATCCATCTACAGGACAAGAAAGCAAGCTCAAGTAAGTGACGCAATGCAAAGAATACCCAAACACTGCGGCACGCCTAAATACAGGGGCGCCGCACACCCCCTATGTTTTACTGATGAGGTGCTGGACCATGAATTCCCAGCCGGATTCAAACCAGTGACATAGAACCATACGACGGAACAACAGACCCTGGAGTATGGATCGAGGACTACATCCTCCACATACATATGGCCAGAGGAGATGACCTCCACGCCATAAAATACTTACCCCTTAAGCTCAAAGGGCCAGCCCGGCATTGGCTTAAAAGCCTTCCTGAGAACACCATTGGAAGTTGGGAAGTGCTTGAGGACGCTTTCCGGGCAAATTTTCAAGGGACCTATGTCCGACCCCCGGATGCAGATGACCTAAGTCATATAACTCAACAGCCCGGAGAGTCAGCCCGAAAACTCTGGAACAGATTCCTTATCAAAAAGAATCAGATAGTCGACTATCTGGACGCAGAGGCCTTAGCAGTTTTCAAACATAGTGTTTGAGACGAATGGCTTGCCAGACACATCGGCCAAGAAAAGCCACGAACAATGGCCGCATTAACAAGCCTCATGACCCGCTTTTGTGCAGGAGAGGATAGCTGGTTGGCAAGAAGCAGCAGCAGCGACCCGAACACGTCCGAGCCCAGAGATGGGAACGGGAAACCGCGCCGTAACAAAGAACCGCGCCGGATAAAAGACAACAGCCCAATGAGCACGGCAGTAAACGCCAGATTCAAAAGCTCTCGGCCAAATCAGAAACATCCGCCCCCGATAGAAGATAGGGACGAGCTATTTAACCTCAACAAAATTTTGGACAAAATATGTCAAATCCACAACACTCCGGGGAGACCTGCAAACCATACCCACAGAGATTGTTGGGTCTTTAAGCAGTCCGGCAAACTCAACGCCGAACACAAGGGGCTCAACACACCAAGCGAAGATGACGACGCATCCCACAGGCAGAACACCGGAGAACAAAAGAAGTTCCCACGAGAAGTCAAGACAGTAAATCTACTTCATGTGACAAACGGGAAGAGCAGAACGGCACCTACGAAGACACGCGCCGTACAGCCAGTCCCGGCGGAGCAACCCCACTGGTTGTTACAACCAATCACCTTCGATCATCGGGATTACTCCAGGAGAGACCAGAACGCAGGCTGGACTGCTTTGGTCGTAAATCCAATTATTAACGGATTCCAATTTACAAACACCCTTATGGACGGCGGCAGCGACTTGAACCTGTTATATCAGGACACAGTCCGCAAACTCGGGATAAACCCAATTATAATCCACCTCGGCAACACTTCCTTTCAAGGAGTAATACCGGGCCCGGATACCCCAAGTAAGGGTTCCCTTACGTTAGAAGTCATGCTTGGATCACCGGACAACTTCCGAAGCGAGAAGCTAACATTCCACATCTCCCCATTCTAAGTCGCTATCAAGCGCTATTGGGACGTGAAGCTTTCACCCGCTTTAACGCGATACCGCATTACACATCCCTTACACTCAAAATGCCCGGCCCAAAGGGCATCATTTCATTACAGGGGAACATAAATTGACCCCCACAATCCGGGCAGGTGTGCGGCTGCCTAGACAGCCGGCCACAAATCCAGACTTACTATCCTAGACACGGCTCGATGAGTCCGGCGTCAACAGCCACATGCATTCATGCAAGGGGCTCCATGTCCTCACACCCGGAGACAATACGGCCTAACTCTTGCTTCAACTATATTTTGTTTATTTCGATACAGATTTCTCGCACGCTTATTTTTTACTAAGTTCCTCTCTTTCGCAGACGAACATCGTGCTACGCCCGTCCAAGATAGGGCACAACAGAGACACAGGCGCAGACGTGCAGCAGGGACCCGTTTCAAGGATTCTTTTCAGATTAAGACCCTGCGTAAACCTTTTTTACTGTCTCTTGTTGCTAACATCCCCCGGTTTTCACTATAACCGAGGAGGAGGCTGGCGTCTTGGCATGTGGCCACACCAGAATTTTTGCTTGTACCTGGACACCAGGGGCTTTTTTTACCAAGGGCTCTATTTCGGCCCGTCTTCATAAAGACTGAATACCTTAGGGAGTGTTCAGCGTCGCGAGTTTGGCCTTATATGCATCAGCTCCGAATCATGTCTTTGGTCAAATGTTGGGTTTGCCCGGCTCTTGTGTTTTGCTGCCTTACGTTCCGTTATATCGGCTAAGGCGGCACCAGGAGAACTACTGCGATTGTGCCCCGGTTCGGCCAGGCGAGCACCTCAGTAGAGAAAGACGAAAACTGACTGTCATGATATAGCGAGAGACTGGTCAACCACTCGATGACCTTCGGAATCTTTAGGATTCCTTCACATTAACGAAGGGCCGCTTCCCGTCCAGGCACACTCACGCCCCGAATTCGGGTGAGCGCCGTGCCCCTAGGGGCTATTCAGTAGCCCCACTGTCAAACTCCTATGGCTAAGTGAAAGTGATAAAGCATTATAGTCCGGTTGCCTAGTTCGCCGCGCCATCACCTCCTTTGTAGGACCAAGACGTTGGATTAAGTGTGAAAAGGCCTTTTTTGCGAACACCCCCGCATTCTATGCGTGGGGGCTGAAGCCAATGACTCCATCTTTCAGGTTATATACAAATATATACATTAAACGGCCGCACAGGAGGCATCATGATTCTTGTAAAGCACAAGTATAAAAAGCTTGTTTCATAAAAACAAAATTCATTTTACAAAAAGTGTAAGCTACTCGAACACAACATCCTTCGAGCACTGCGACTCTGTTATACGAGCGCCAGGAAGAACTTCCTCAAAATAGTGCTTGGCAGGTACTCGGCTTTCGTCCGAATCCTGGGACGCAACAATACTGGCCTTCATATCTGCCCAGTATGTTTTGACACGGCAAGAGCCATTTGTGCGCCCTCTATGCACGCCGACTTCTTCATCACATCAGCATGCGGCACCGAACCATGGAACTGCTGCACCAAGCCAAAATAACTCTTCGGCTCCGGCTTCCCCGGCCACAGACGACTTGCAACATACTTCATGGCGAGTCCGGATAACCTGTTCAGCTCCGCCCAGGCGGCTAAACGGTCGGATACTGACAGTGGGCGTTTTGGATTGTGGTACTACGACCAAAAAAGCTCTTCCAATTCATGGTCACCTCGGCTGCGGAAGTGTTCGGTGGCGTGTGCCGCACTTGCGGCCAAATCCAGATAAGCGTTTTCCGCACTCCACTGCCGGTCTAAGGGAGAATACTTGGGGTCTCCGAACTTCATCCGCAGCATATAAGGCTTTCCAGCCATGATATCTCCAGCCTGACGCAGCTCCTCCTTCATCGCTCTCATGGCAGAGTGAGCATCCTTGGCTTCGGCAGTGATCTTTTCAAGTTCCTTCTGAGCCGCCCTATCTTCTTGTTCAAGAAATTTACAGCGGTCGGTAGCATCTTTCAATTTTACAGCCATTTCGGATATTTCCTTCTTGCTCTGGCAGTGAGCGGCCTGTTCGGCTTTTAGCTCTTCAGCTGCTTTAACGGCAGCCGCATCACTTTTCCTTGCCTGCTCCTTGGCTCGGGCAAGTTCCGCCCGAAGATTCTCCATGGCAGCCGCACCATCTACATAAAGTATATATATAAGGCCCGAGCATCAAGCTCCTATTACTGGGTGTCTTTTGAACATACCTTGCGCCTCGTCTAGCCGCTTATTTACAAGCGCGATGTCGGCATCTGCTACGTCAAGTTGTCGCTTCAGTTCGGCAGATTCATTAGTCCGGCTGGCCACCGAACGCCTCGCCACCTTCATGGAATAGGCGACATATTATACCTGGGATTTTGATCCTATGTGCGTCGTCATTCGTGACGACACACAGAGTCTCAGGGGCTACTATGTATACAGGGCGCATTTAATATGCGGCTCTACCAAAAGGTACACCTTTTTACGTACCTCAAAGCCTGTTAGTAAACTCCGGGCAGCTTCATATAATCCGCTTTCCGCGGATGAAATCCTTCCTATTACCGTATTCATCAACATACGGTGTTCTTCTGAGATGGACACCCTACCAAGCGGATCATTCAGCCCCTCCGATGGCGCGCCAGAGGGTGCCGGACTTGCCTGATGACCTTTTCCAGGGTCCGGACTCGGAAAAACCCGCCGGGACGACACCTCGGGGTCGCCAGCCTCGTGAGACGGTGCAACAAGGGGAGGCGTTTCGCTCTCTATCATCTCTGGAAGAATATCCCCGGAGGATGAGCTCTGTTGAGAAGGGTTGAGATCCGAACTGCAAGATAATGTTTCGGTTATTTTCCTCAGGAATCGAACAGGAACGTCATTCATTATGGAAATCCTCCCTTCACTTACGTCTCGAGGGAGAGAGGGTCCCCTTTAGGGGGGGATTCGGCCGGAGTATTCTCCGGTGCCGAACCCTCTGGCGAAGATTTCTTCCCCCGTTTTGAGATTATAACCTCCGGGTCTCCAGAGGCAGTCCTTTTCTTTCCCTGGTTGGGGAAACTCTCGATTCGTCCCTTGCTAATGGCCTCCTTCGTGGAGGCGGTGGCTCCCTGGTTCCTCCCTTCGCCTTCCGCCAAAGGCGCGACCTCCAGCATCCTGGTCAGCGTGGGATTCGGCGCAGTCTCGGGCAGGGGAGCCGGACACCTGATAAGCTTTGCCTTCGCCATCCACTCCTGTTCACAGGACATCTCTATTAAAGGGTAATTTTTTGATAAAAATACTGATGGTGCGAACAAATACGGAGCTACTTACTTTATCATCCGGGCGATCACAGCTCAGACCCGCGTCCTCGGACAAATCCGGACACCTTGCTTGTGATCCGAATAACAATTTATACATCTCCAGGGGCGTCGTTCGCATAAAATGTTGTAAGACTCGTGGTCCCTCCGGATTGAACTCCCACAGGCGGAGAGGTCGACTTTTGCAGGGCAGTGTGCGGCAAATCACCATGACTTGCGCCACTATGGTCAAATTGATATCTCTTTCTAGAAGATCTCTAATACGGCCCTGCAGCAAGGGCACGTCTTTGGGCGGCCCCCAGCTAAGTCCTTCATTAACCCATGACGCTAGCCATAGTGGGGGACCCGAGCGGAAAGCAGGTGGTGCCACCCATGTGGTACCCCTAGGGGCTGTAATATAAAACCAGTCTCGTTGCCATAAACCGAGCTCCTCTTGAAAAGAGCCTTCGGGCCATGGAGCGTAATCTATCTTGGTTACTATGGCTCCTCCGCACTCAGCGTGCTGCCCCTCGATCGTCTTCGGTTCCACTTTGAAGGTTTTTAGCCACAATCCGAAGTGAGGAGTAATATGGAGGAAAGCCTCGCACACGACGATGAATGAGGAGATCTAGAGGATTGACTCCGGAGCTAGGTCGTGGAACTCCAGCCCGTAGTAGAACATAAGCCCCCTCACGACGGGATCGATCAAGAAGCCTAGCCCCCGAAGGAAGTGGGATACAAGTACCACGCTTTCACCAGGCTGGGGAGCGGGAATAGCTTGCCCTTGAGCAGGCAGTCTATGCGAGATTTCACCGGGTAGATACATGGCATCTCTCAGCTTTCGTACGTCTTCTTCCGTGACGGAGGAAGGCATCCACCGGCCTTGAGGGTCAGAGCCGGACATCTTCGAAGGTCCGAAGCGCCTAAAACTAGAGCTTTGGGTGTTGGAACTCGAGGCGAGGGGCGGATTTGATTGGTTTAAGAAAAAGGGAGCCGGGCCTTGGTTCCTTTATAGAGGAGGTGAATACCAAGAGCCCTCCTCGTGACTGTTTGAGACTCGCTTTCAATTAAGGAGTCATACCTAAGTCGCGGTTGGGTTACCCACGCCTGTATTGATGAGAATCCCGAAATAAGGGGGCACGATCTCTGCTTTGACAAGACGTGCTAAGGAAACCGCCTCACTAAATGCGCTGAGGTGGATCAGTAAAACGATTCGAATAAAAGCCTGGTCGTGGCATGATGTCACGCCGCGGAATACGTCAGCAGATCTGATCAAACGCCAATATTATTCTCTCTACGGTGGAATGTGGAACTTATTTTGTAGAGCCGGACACTATCCTGGTGTTCAACATCTTCTATGAAGTATTCGGAGGAGGAACCCGCCTTGCAATGCCGAAGACAACTTATGCGCCGGACTCGTCGTCATTGAAGCCTGGTTCAGGGGCTACTGAGGGAGTCCTGGATTAGGGGGTGTCCGGCTGGCCGGACTATGACCTTTGGCCGGACTCCCGGACTATGAAGATACAAGATTGAAGACTCTGTCCCGTGTCCGGATGGGACATTCCTTGGTGTGGAAGGCAAGCTTGGCGATACGATATGAAGATCTCCTCCCATTGTAACCGACTCTGTGTAACCCTAACCCTCTCTGGTGTCTACATAAACCGGAGAGTTTTAGTCCGTAGGACGAACAACAATCACACCATAGGCTAGATTCTAGGGTTTAGCCACTCTGATATCGTGGTAGATCTACTCTTGTACTACCCATATCATCCATATTAATCAAACAGGAGTAGGGTTTTACCTCCATCGAGAGGGCCCGAACCTGGGTAAAAACATCGTGTCCCTTGTCTCCTGTTACCATCCGCCTAGACGCATAGTTTGGGACCCCCTACCCGAGATCCGCCGGTTTTGACACCGATAGTTCCTAAAAGCATTGATTTCAAGCATGTCAATCTGGCCTGCCCGAAAGATCATTTCCCTCTCCCTCGCATAGATCAGATTGTTGATTCGACTGTGGGGTGTGAGCGCTTGTCTTTCTTAGATGCGTATTCCGGATACCATCAGATCCGACTGTATGGTCCCGATGAAATAAAAACAGCCTTCATCACCCCGTTCGGGTGCTTTTGCTATGTCATCATGCCTTTTGGTTTAAAAAATGCCGAAGCCACATTCATGAGAATGATTCAGAAGTGCCTGCTCACTCAAATCAGTCGGGATGTGGAAGCATACATGGATGACATTGTGGTAAAGTCCCGCAAAGGTTCCGACCTATTGACTGACCTTGTAGAAACCTTTACCAACCTGAGAAGGTATGATATCAAGCTGAATCCATCAAAGTGCACGTTTGGAGTTCCAGGAGGGAAGTTACTCGGTTTTCTCGTTTCCGGACGAGGGATCGATGCCAACCCGGAAAAAGTCGATACCATCATCCGAATGAAACGACCCGTGCGAGTGCATGACGTTCAGAAGCTGACTGGTTGTCTGGCCGCCCTGAGTCGATTCATTTCTCGTCTCGGTGAAAAGGCCTTGCCTCTTTACCGATTGATGAAGAAGTCTAATAAGTTCGAGTGGACTGATGAAGCTGAAGCAGTGTTTGCAGAGCTCAAAACCCTGCTTTCCACCCAGCCAGTGCTCGCTGCGCCAATCAACAAAGAGCCTTTACTGCTCTACATTGCAGCCATTGGACAAGTTGTCAGCACAGTACTCACGGGCGAGCTAGAAGAAGAAGGAAAAGCTTACAAAGTTCAACGCCCGGTCTATTATCTCTCTCAAGTTTTGACTCCATCCAAGCAACGATACCCACATTATCAGAAGCTTGTCTATGGAATTTACATGACCATGAAGAAGGTGGCGCATTATTTCTCTAACCACTCCATTACAGTTGTCAGCGACGCACCACTAACTGAAATCCTGAATAATAGAGACGCAACTGGTCGAGTGGCAAAATGGGCGATTGAACTCCTTCCATTGGATATCAGATTCAAGGCAAAGAAGGCCATCAAGTCCCAAGCAATCGCGGATTTCCTGGCCGAATGGATTGAGCAGCAATTTCCGACTCAAGTTCATTCGGAGCATTGGACTATGTTCTTTGATGGCTCCAAGATGCTGAATGGTTCAGGTGCTGGAGTAGTTTTTGTGTCCCCCCGCGGAGATAGGCTAAGTTACATTCTCCAGATTCATTTTGATTCCTTCAATAACGAAGGCGAATATGAAGCACTTCTATACGGGTTGCGTATGGCCATTTCACTCGGCGTCCGCCGCCTTATGGTCTATGGCGACTCGGATTTGGTGTTTAACCAAGTGATGAAGGAATGGGATGTCAGGAGCCCAGCCATGACAGGTTATTGCAATGCAGTGAGAAAGCTGGAGAAGAGGTTTGAAGGTTTGGAGCTCCACCATATACCCCGACTATAAAATCAAGCCGTCGATGAGTTAGCCAAGATAGGCTCAAAGAGAGAAGCTATTCCCCGAAACGTGTTCCTGGATCATATCCATTCCCCTTCGGGTCAGGAAGATCCATTCACTAAAGAGCCACCATAGCCCAAGAGCGCCACGGATCCGACTGAAGTTGAAGTCCCAGCCGTGGTCGACTTAATCATGGAGGTTTTGGTTATCACTCCCGACTGGAAAGTACCATACATTGCATACATTCTTAGGAAAGAACTCTCGGAGGATGAAGAAGAGGCTCGACAAATCGTCCGACGGTCTAAGGCCTTTACTGTGATAAAGGGACAGTTGTTCAGAGAGAGTGTAACTGGAGCCTGCCAGAAATGCATCACACCCGAAGAAGGCCGAATGATCCTTAACTATATTCAATCGGGGACCTGTGGTCACTATGCATCCTCTCGGACCATCGTGGCCAAAGCATACCGTACCGGGTTTTATTGGCCGCACGCCAACGAGATGGCAAAGGAAATAGTGGACAATTGTGAAGGTTGTTAGTTTTATTCCAACATGTCCCACAAACCTGTGTCCGCTCTGAAAACCATTCCTCTTGTCTGGCCTTTCGCTGTTTGGGTTCTGGACATGGTTGGACCCTTGAGGACAGGGAGAAGTGGATTTACACATGTGTTGGTAGCAGTCAACAAGTTCACCAAATGGATCGAAGCCAAGCCTATCAAGAGCCTTGAGGCAAGCATAGCCGTGAGTTTCATCAGATAACTTATATTCAGATATGGTGTCCTGCACAGCATTATCACGGACAATGGCTCGAATTTCAATTCCTAAGAGTTCAAAGCTTTTTGTGCCTCGCACGGCACAAGAGTCGACTACGCTTCGGTCGCCCATCCCCAGTCGAATGGGCAGGCGGAACGAGCAAATGGATTGATTCTAAAAGGAATGAAGCCTCGGTTAATGCGTGACCTCAAGCACGCGGCAAGGGCTTGGGCCGACGAACTCCCCTCGGTGCTTTGGGGGCTGAGGACGACCCCCAATCGGTCGACTGGACGAACTCCATTCTTTCTAGTCTACGGAGCCAAAGCTGTCTTGCCGAGCGATTTGCTCCACAACGCTCCCTGGGTCGAACTCTTCTCAGAAGCAGAAGCAGAGCAGGATCGACAAGATACAGTCGACCTCTTGGAGGAGGAAAGAGAGATGGCCATGATCCGGTCGACCATTTACCAGCAAGACCTGCGTCGTTTCCATGCCAAGAACGTAAGAGGTCGTGCATTCCAGGAAGGGGACTTGGTCCTCCGAGTGGATCAGCAGAAGCCCCACAAGCTCGCCCCCACTTGGGAAGGCCCTTTCGTTATCACCAAGGTGCTCCACAACGGAGCATACCATCTCTTCAACGTCGAGCACAATAAAGATGAGCCGCGCGATTGGAATGCGGATCTGCTCAGCCCTTTTTATTCTTGAATGTTCGGACCGATCAGATGTAATAAGAAATACTTTTTAGTTTGACTATCAAAAGACGTAATTTACTCCTACCACATAATTGTTGTTTATTTATTTTGTGTACATTACCTTAGCCGCGAATCTTTTTCACCTAAGTCAAAGTGATAAAAATCCTACCGAGTGGAGAGTCTGCCTCTCCATCGGAGGCTTAGCTGCAGCCCAGTGCTCGCGTAAGTGATAAAAATCCTTCCGAGTGGAGAGTCTGCCTCTCCCTCGGGGGCTTAGCTGCAGCCCAGAGCTCGCCTAACTGTTAGAAATCCTACCAAGTGGAGAGTCTGCCTCTCCCTCGGGGGCTTAGCTGCAGCCCAGTGTTCACCTAAGTGATAAAAATCCTACCGAGTGGAGAGTCTGCCTCTCCCTCGGAGGCTTAGCTGCAGCCCAGTGCTCGCCTAAGTGATTAAAATCCTACCGAGTGGAGAGTCTGCCTCTCCCTCGGGGGCTTAGCTGCAGCCTAGTGCTCGCCTAAGTGATAAAAATCCTACCGAGTGGAGAGTCTGCCTCTCCCTCGGGGGCTTAGCTGCAGCCCAGTGCTCGCCTAAGTGTTTAAAATCCTACCGAGTGGGGAGTCTGCCTCTCCCTCGGGGGCTTAGCTGCAGCCCAGTGCTCGCCTAAGTGTTTAAAATCCTACCGAGTGGAGAGCGATCCTCCCGCTCTGGGGCTTTGGTACAGCCCAATGCTTGCCTAAGTGTTTAAAATCCTACCGAGTGGAGAGCGATCCTCCCACTCGGGGGCTTAACTGCGGCCCAGTGCTCGCCTAAGTGTTAAAAATCCTACCGAGTGGAGAGCGATCCTCCCGCTCGGGGGCTTAGCTGCAGCCCAGTGCTCGCCTAAGTGTTAAAAATCCTACCGAGTGGAGAGCGATCCTCCCGCTCGAGGGCTTAGCTGCAGCCCAGTGCTCGCCTAAGTGTTAAAAATCCTACCGAGTGGAGAGCGATCCTCCCGCTCGGGGGCTTAGCTGCAGCCAAGTGCTCGCCTAAGTGTTAAAAATCCTACCGAGTGGAGAGCGATCCTCCCGCTCGGGAGCTTAGCTGCAGCCCAGTGCTTGCCTAAGTGTTAAAAATCCTACCGAGTGGAGAGCGATCCTCCCGCTCGGGGGCTTAGCTGCAGCCTAGTGCTCGCCTAAGTATTAAAATATCCTACCAAGCGATGAGCAATCCTCTCACTCAAAGGCTTAGCTGCCGCCCAGCGCTAACCTAAGTTCTGAAAACCTTACCCAACCGGTCGACTGGAACGTCAAGGCCATTGCTGTGTGCCTTGCTGATGAGCTGATCAATGCTACTCAAGGATCACCCGACCGGTCGACTGGAACGTCAAGAGCATTGCTGAGTGCCTTGCTGATGAGCTGATCAATGCTACTCAAGTATCACCTGACCGGTCGACTGGAACATCAAGACCATTACTGAGTGCCTTGCTGATGAGCTGATCAATGCTACTCAAGGATCACCCGACCGGCGGACTGGAACGTCAAGACCATTGCTGAGTGCCTTGTTGATGAGCTGATCGATGCTACTCGAGGATCCCCGGACCAGTCGACTGGCCTCTCTTCTCCAGAAGCTGCATTAAGCAAACATACAATAATTCGAGGGAAAGATGCATTTCATTCAAAGGCAAACGCAATATGTGAGGTGATAAATCCGATGTTTCTTAAACCGCAAAATAAAGTGCTCGGGCGTCAGGCCCGAAGAAGTTTTAATGATTACAAATCCACTAGGCATTCCGAGGCAAATAAAAGCGGTGGCAGAATGTTCCTTCGTCACTCGGCGGGGGAAGGACTGGCCGGGTCGCAGAAGCTGTCAAGGTCGATGCTATCGGCGATGCGAGTGGCTGCCTCGAGGAAGGTGTCCATGAAGTCCTGGAAGGAATGCTTCTTGGTGTTCGCCACTTTGAGAGCTGCCAGCTTGTCTTCCCTTGCTTCCTTGCAGTGCACTCGGACCAAAGACAAGGAGACGTCAGCACTGTAGCGGGCAGAAGATTACTTCCACTCTTGCACTCGGTCTGCGATTTGGTTTAGCCGAGTCATCAAAGACTCAAGGTCTTGGGACATTTCCGCTTAGGGTAAGAGTTCAGCGTCCACTCGGACCATCGCCGCCTTCAACCGAGCCAGATAGTCGACTGCACCGTCCATGCGCGATTCCAGTCAAAGCTAGTTCATCGTGACTTCATCTTTCATGGGGCAGTTGATGGGGTCGAGACCTGTGTCGACCCGTTCGGTTTCAGCCTCGAAGTCCCGACAGAGTTCTGTTCCACCAAAACGAACAATGAATGAGTCGACAGTATTGCAAATCCTAGTCGATGACTGTTATCTAACTGAGTAGAGATATCTTCCAGCTTCAGGACAAGCTTTGCCGCGAGTTGTTCCAAATGAGACTCGAGCTTGCCGGTCCTGGTCTTGAGACCCTCAACTTCAGCGGTCAAGTGCTCCTTGTCCTTCCTCAGCTGCTCGACTTCGCGGTTAGCGTCCGAGACAGCCATCTTCAGTGTTGCGTTCTCATCCTCCAACTTGCCGACTGAAGCCAGCTTTTCGTCCGCAAGCTTCATCTTCTCGCGCGCTTCCTTTTGAGCAGCTGCCAAGTCCAGGTCCTTCTCCTCCAGAGCTTCCTGTTGGGGAACATTGCATAAAATAAAAATTTTCCTACGTTCACCAAGATCAATCTATGAGTTCATCTGGCAACGAGAGAGAGGGGTGCATCTACATACCCTTGTAGATCGCGCGCGGAAGCGTTCAAGAGAACGGGGTTGAGGGAGTCGTTCTCGTCGTGATCCAAATCACCGGAGATCCTAGCGCCGAACGGACGGCACCTCCGCGTTCAACACACGTACGGTCAGCGTGACGTCTCCTCCTTCTTGATCCAGCAAGGGGGAATGAGAGGTTGATGAAGATCCAGCAGCACGATGGCGTGGTGGTGGATGCAGCAGGGCTCCGGCAGTGCTTCGCCAAGCGACTACGGGAGGGAGACGTGTAGCAAGGGGGGAAGGGAGGCGCCAGGTGTCAGGTGTGGCTGCCCTCCCACCCCCTCTTTATATAGGGACCCCAGGGGGGGTGCCGGCCCTAGGAGATGGGATCTCCTAGGGGGGCGGCGGCCAAGGTGGAGACTTGCCCCCCAAGGCAAGTGGAGGCGCCCCCTCCCCTAGGGTTCCCAACCCTAGGCGCAGAGGGGGGCCCTGGGGGGGGGGTGGGGCGCACCAGCCCATCAGGGGCTGGTTCCCCTCACACTTCAGCCCATGGGGCCCTCCGGGATAGGTGGCCCCACCCGGTGGACCCCCAGGACCTTTCCGGTGGTCCCGGTACAATACCGGTGAACCCCGAAACTTTCCCGATGGCCGAAACTCGACTTCCCATATATAATTCTTTACCTCCGGACCATTCCGGAACTCTTCGTGACGTCCGGGGTCTCATCCGGGGCTCTGAACAACTTTCGGTTTGCGGCATACTCATATTCATACAACCCTAGCGTCACCGAACCTTAAGTGTGTAGACCCTACGGGTTTGGGAGACACGTAGACATGACCGAGACGGCACTCCGGTCAATAACCAACAGCAGGATCTGGATACCCATGTTGGCTCCCACATGCTCCTCGATGGTCTCATCGGATGAACCACGATGTCGAGGATTCAAGCGACCCCGTATACAATTCCATTTGTCAATCGGTATGTTACTTGCCCAAGATTCGATCGTCGGTATCCCAATACCTCGTTCAATCTCGTTACCGGCAAGTCACTTTACTCGTACCGTAATGCATGATCCCGTGACCAGACACTTGGTCACTTTGAGCTCATTATGATGATGCATTACCGAGTGAGCCCAGTGATACCTCTCCGTCATACGGAGTGACAAATCCCAGTCTCGATCCGTGTCAACCCAACAGACACTTTCGAAGATACCCATAGTATACCTTTATAATCACCCAGTTATGTTGTGACGTTTGGTACATCCAAAGCACTCCTACGGTATCCGGGAGTTACACGATCTCATGGTCTAAGGAAGAGATACTTGACATTGGAAAAGCTCTAGCAAAACGAAGTACACGATCTTGTGCTATGCTTAGGATTGGGTCTTGTCCATCACATCATTCTCCTAATGTTGTGATCCTGTTATCAACGACATCCAATGTCCATAGTCAGGAAACCATGACTATCTGTTGAACAACGAGCTAGTCAACTAGAGGCTCACTAGGGACATGTTGTGGTCTATGTATTCACACGTGTATTACGATTTCCGGATAATACTATTATAGCATGAATAAAAGACAATTATCATGAACAAAGAAATATAATAATAATCCTTTTATTATTGCCTCTAGGGCTTATTTCCAACAATCTCCCACTTGCAGTAGAGTCAATAATCTAGTTACATTGTGATGAATCAAACACCCATAGAGTTTTGGTGTTGATCATATTTTGCTCGCGGAAGAGGTTTAGTCAACGGATCTGCGACATTCAGATCCGTATGTATTTTGCAAATATCTATGTCTCCATCTTGAACATTTTCACGGATGGAGTTGAAACGACGGTTGATGTGCCTGGTCTTCTTGTGAAACCTGGGCTCCTTGGCAAGGGCAATAGCTCCAGTGTTGTCACAGGAGAGAGTGATCGGCCCCGACGCATTGGGTATGACTCCTAGGTCGGTGATGAACTCCTTCATCCATATTGCTTTATGTGCTGCCTCCGAGGCTGCCATGTACTCCGCTTCACATGTAGATCCCGCCACGACGCTCTACTTGCAACTGCACCAGCTTACCGCTCCACGATTCAACATATACACATATCCGCTTTGTGACTTAGAGTCATCCAGATCTGTGTCGAAGCTAGTGTCGACGTAACCCTTTATGACGAGCTCTTCGTCACCTCCATAAACGAGAAACATGTCCTTTGTCCTTTTCAGGTACTTCAGGATATTCTTGACCGCTGTCCAGTGTTCCTTGCCGGGATTACTTTGGTACCTTCCTACCAAACTTACGGCAAGGTTTACATCTTGTCTGGTACACAACATGGCATACATAATAGATCCTATGGCTGAGGCATAGGGGATGACACTCATCTTTTCTTTATCTTCTGCCGTGGTCGGGCATTGAGCCGAGCTCAATCTCACACCTTGCAATACAGGCAAGAACCCTTTCTTGGACTGATCCATATTGAACTTCTTCAATATCTTATCAAGGTATGTGCTTTGTGAAAGACCTATGAGGCGTCTCGATCTATCCCTATAGATCTTGATGCCTAATATGTAAGCAGCTTCTCCAAGGTCCTTCATTGAAAAACAATTATTCAAGTAGGCCTTAATGCTGTCCAAAAGTTCTATATCATTTCCCATCAAAAGTATGTCATCTACATATAATATGAGAAATGCTACAGAGCTCCCACTCACTTTCTTGTAAACGCAGGCTTCTCCATAAGTCTGCATAAACCCAAACGCTTTGATCATCTCATCAAAGCGAATGTTCCAACTCCGAGATGCTTGCACCAGCCCATAAATGGATCGTTGGAGCTTGCACACCTTGTTAGCATTCTTAGGATCGACAAAACCTTCCGGCTGCATCATATACAGTTCTTCCTTAAGATAGCCGTTAAGGAATGCCGTTTTGACGTCCATCTGCCATATCTCATAATCATAGTATGCGGCAATTGCTAACATGATTCGGACGGACTTCAGCTTCGCTACGGGAAAGAAAGTCTCATCGTAGTCAACCCCTTGAACTTGTTGATAACCCTTAGCAACAAGTCGAGCTTTATAGATGGTAACATTACCATCCGCGTCCGTCTTCTTCTTAAAGATCCATTTGTTTTCTATCGCTCGCCGATCATCGGGCAAGTCTGTCAAAGTCCATACTTTGTTTTCATACATGGATTCTATCTCGGATTGCATGGCTTCAAGCCATTTGTTGGAATCTGGGCCCGCCATCGCTTCTTCATAGTTCGAAGGTTCACCGTTGTCTAACAACATGATTTCCAGGACAGGGTTGCCATACCACTCTGGTGTGGAACGTGTCCTCGTGGACCTACGAAGTTCAGTAGCAACTTGATCCGAAGTACCTTGATCATCATCATTAATTTCCTCTCCAGTCGGTGTAGGCACCACAGGAACATTTTCCTGAGCTGCACTACTTTCCGGTTCAAGAGGTAGTACTTCATCGAGTTCTACTTTCCTCCCACTTACTCCTTTTGAGAGAAACTCTTTTTCCAGAAAGGATCCGTTCTTGGCAACAAAGATCTTGCCTTCGGATCTAAGGTAGAAGGTATACCCAATGGTTTCCTTGGGGTATCCTATGAAGACGCATTTTTCCGACTTGGGTTCGAGCTTTTCAGGTTGAAGTTTCTTGACATAAGCATCACATCCCCAAACTTTTAGAAACGACAACTTAGGTTTCTTCCCAAACCATAATTCATACGGTGTCGTCTCAACGGATTTAGACGGTGCCCTATTTAGAGTGAATGTAGCTGTCTCTAGAGCGTATCCCCAAAATGATAGCGGTAAATCGGTAAGAGACATAATAGATCGCACCATATCCAATAGAGTGCGATTACGACGTTCGGACACACCGTTACGCTGAGGTGTTCCAGGCGGCGTCAGTTGTGAAACGATTCCACATTTTTTAAGTGCATACCAAATTTGTGACTTAAATATTCTCCTCCACGGTCTGATCGTAAGAACTTTATCTTTCGGTCACGTTGATTCTCTACCTCATTCTGAAATTCCTTGAACTTTTCAAAGGTCTCAGACTTGTGTTTCATCAAGTAGACATACCCATATCTACTTAACTCATCAGTGAGAGTGAGAACATAACGATATCCTCCGCGAGCCTCAACGCTCATTGGACCACACACATCAGTATGTATAATTTCCAATAAGTTGGTTGCTCGCTCCATTGTTCCGGAGAATGGAGTCTTGGTCATTTTGCCCATGAGGCATGGTTCACATGTGTCAAACGATTCATAATCGAGAGACTCTAAAAGTCCATCAGCATGGAGCTTCTTCATGCGCTTGACACCAATGTGACCAAGGCGGCAGTGCCACAAGTATGTGGGACTAACGTTATAAACTTTACATCTTTTGGTATTCACACTATGAATATGTGTAACATTACGTTCGAGATTCATTAAGAATAAACCATTGACCATCGGGGCATGACCATAAAACAAATCTCTCATATAAATAGAACAACCATTATTCTCGGATTTAAATGAGTAGCCATCTCGTATTAAACAAGATCCAGATACAATGTTCATGCTCAAACTTGGCACTAAATAACAATTATTGAGGTTTAAAACTAATCCCGTAGGTAAATGTAGAGGTAGCATGCCGACGGCGATCACATCGACCTTGGAACCATTCCCGACGAGCATCGTCACCTCGTCCTTCGCCAGTCTCCACTTATTCCGCAGCTCCTGCTGTGAGTTACAAATATGAGCAACGACACCGGTATAAAATACCCAGGAGTTACTACGAGTACTGGTAAGGTACACATCAATTACATGTATATCACATATACCTTTAGTGTTGCCAGCCTTCTTGTCCGCTAAGTATTTGGGGTAGTTCCGCTTCCAGTGACCCTTCCCTTTGCAATAAAAGCACTCTGTCTCAGGCTTGGGTCCATTCTTTGACTTCTTCCCGGCAACTGGCTTACCGGGCGCGACAACATCCTTGCCGTCCTTCTTGAAGTTCTTCTTACCCTTGCCTTCTTGAACTTAGTGGTTTTATTGACCATCAACACTTGATGTTCTTTCTTGATATCTACCTCTGCTGACTTCAGCATTGAAAATACTTCAGGAATAGTTTTCACCATCCCCTGCATATTGTAGTTCATCACAAAGCTCTTGTAGCTCGGTGGGAGTGACTGAAGGATTCTGTCAATGACAGCCTCGTCCGGGAGGTTGATGTCCAGCTGGGACAGGAGGTTGTGCAACCCAGACATTTTGAGTATGTGCTCAGTGACAAAACTATTTTCCTCCATCTTACAACTATAGAACTTGTCGGAGACTTCATATCTCTCGACCCGGGCGTGAGCTTGAAAAACCATTTTCAGCTCCTCGAACATCTCATATGCTCCGTGTTGCTCAAAACGCTTTTGGAGCCCCGGTTCTAAGCTGTAAAGCATGCCGCACTGAACGAGGGAGTAATCATCAGCACATGACTGCCAAGCGTTCATAACGTCTTGGTTCTCTGGGATGGGTGCTTCACCTAGCGGTCCTTCTAGGACATATGCTTTCTTGGCAGCTATGAGGATGATCCTCAGGTTCCGGACCCAGTCCGTATAGTTGCTGCCATCATCTTTCAGCTTGGTTTTCCTAGGAACGCGTTGAAGTTCATGTTGACATGAGCGTTGGCCATTTGATCTACAAGACATATTTTGCAAAGATTTTAGACTAAGTTCATGATAATTAAGTTCATCTAATCAAATATTTAATGAACTCCCACTCAGATTAGACATCCCTCTAGTCTTCTGAGTGTTACACGATCGGAGTCGACTAGGCCGTGTCCGATCATGACGTGAGACGGACTAGTCATCATCGGTGAACATCTCCATGTTGATCGTATCTTCCATACGACTCATGTTCGACCTTTCGGTCTCTGTGTTCCGAGGCCATGTCTGTACATGCTAGGCTCGTCAAGTTAACCTAAGTGTTTTTGCATGTGTAAAACTGTCTTACACCCGTTGTATGTGAACGTAGGAATCTATCACACCCGGTCATCACGTGGTGCTTCGAAACGACGAACTTTAGCAACGGCGCACAGTTAGGGGGAATACTTTCTTGAAATTATTATGAGGGATCATCTTATTTACTACCGTCGTTCTAGGTAAACAAGATGCATAAACATAATAAACATCACATGCAATTAAATAGTAGTGACATGATATGGCCAATACCATATAGCTCCTTTGATCTCCATCTTCGGGGCTCCATGATCATCTTCGTCACCGGTATGACACCATGATCTCCATCATCATGATCTCCATCATCGTGTCTCCATGAAGTTGCTCGCCAACTATTACTTCTACTACTATAGCTAACGGTTTAGCAATAAAGTAAAGTAACTACATGGCTTTAAATCATTGACACGCAGGTCATACAATAATTAAGACAACTCCTATGGCTCCTGCCGGTTGTCATACTCATCGACATGCAAGTCATGATTCCTATTACAAGAACATGATCTCATACATCACAATATATCATTCATCATTCATCACAACTTTTGGCCATATCACATCACAAAGCAATTGCTCCAAAAACAAGTTAGACGTCCTCTAATTGTTGTTGCATCTTTTACGTGGCTGCAATAGGGTTCTAGCAAGAACGTTTTCTTACCTACGAAAAACCACAACGTGATTTGTGAACTTCTATTTACCCTTCATAAGGACCCTTTTTCATCGAATCCGCTCCAACTAAAGTGGGAGAGACAGACATCCGCTAGCCACCTTATGCAACTAGTGCATGTCAGTCAGTGGAACCTGTCTCACGTAAGCGTACGTGTAAGGTCGGTCCGGGCCGCTTCATCCCACAATACCGCTGAAGCAAAATAAGACTAGTAGTGGCAAGAGAGTTGACAACATCTACGCCCACAACAGATTTGTGTTCTACTCGTGCAATAGAGAACTACGCATAGACTTAGCTCATGATGCCACTGTTGGGGAACGTTGCATAAAATAAAAAAATTCCTACGTTCACCAAGATCAATCTATGAGTTCATCTAGCAACAAGAGAGAGGGGTGCATCTACATACCCTTGTAGATCGCGTGTGGAAGCGTTCAAGAGAACGGGGTTGAGGGAGTCGTTCTCGTCGTGATCCAAATCACCGGAGATCCTAGCGCCGAATGGACGGCACCTCCGCGTTCAACACACGTACGGTCAGCGTGATGTCTCCTCCTTCTTGATCCAGAAAGGGGGAAGGAGAGGTTGATGAAGATCCAGCAGCACGACGGCGTGGTGGTGGATGCAGTAGGGCTCCGGCAGGGCTTCGCCAAGCGACTACGGGAGGCAGAGGTGTAGCAAGGGGGGAAGGGAGGCACCAGGTCTCAGGTGTGGCTGCCCTACCACCCCCCTCTTTATATAGGGACCCGGGGGGGGGGGGGGGGCGCCGGCCCTAGGAGATGGGATCTCATTGGGGGGGCGGCGGCCAAGGGGGAGACTTGCCCCCCAAGGCTAGTGGAGGCGCCCCCTCCCCTAGGGATCCCAACCCTAGGCGCAGAGGGGTGCCCGGGGGGCGGGGGGGGGGGGGGGGCGCACCAGCCCACTAGGGGCTGGTTCCCCTCCCACTTAAGCCCATGGGGCCCTCCGGGATAGGTGGCCCCACCCGGTGGACCCCCGGGACCCTTCCGGTGGTCCCAGTACAATACCGGTGAACCCCGAAACTTTCCCGATGGCCGAAACTCGACTTCCCATATATAATTCTTTACCTCCGGACCATTCCGGAACACCTCGTGACGTCCAGGATCTCATCCGGGACTCCGAACAACTTTCGGTTTGCTGCATACTCATATTCATACAACCCTAGCATCACCGAACCTTAAGTGTGTAGACCCTATCACTAGTAGAAAAGGGGGCAATGGTCTAGGCCGGTCCAGCCCATTAGTCCCGTTTCAATCCAGAACCGGGACCAATGGGGGCATTGGACCCGGTTCTTGAGCCCCGGGGGCCGGCCGGGCCACGTGGGCCATTGGTCCCGGTTCGTCTGGACCTTTTGGTCCCGGTTGGCGGGACGAACCGGGACCAATGTGCCTTGCTCCTGGCCCACCACCATTGGTCCCGGTTGGGGGCATGAACCGGGACCAAAGGCTTCCTTTTAGTCCCGGTTCATGCCATGAACCGGGACCAATTAATTGCCTAGATATACCCCGCGAGCAGAGCACTCTCACTGCTCTGTTTTTCGTGGCCGGCGAGGAGAGAGCTTTGTGTTGCTCTAGCTCACCTCCTATGCACACGAGGTGTTCGATGGAATGCCCGAGCCACACTACTTAAGCTTTCTCCTCTCCAAGCTCCACCTCCAAGCTCCATTTTTCTCAATATTTGTCTAGGTTTAGCGGTCCGTCATGTCCCGTCCCCGTCTTCACCGCCGTCGATCGCCCGCGTCGCTGGCACCACCGTCGTGAGCCTCTTGTTCTTATCTTCTTTCTGAAAGGAAAAAAACTCTTACTTGTATGTTTATATAGATACTTGTATAATTTTCTTACTTTTATTATTGCATCTTATATAGTGCGATGGTTTTGGTATCCGCCCCCGTCGGCCCTCGTCCTGTCTATGATTCAGATGTGGTATATATTATCTTTTCATAACTATTGGTTCATTTATTGTTTATGACAATTATGCCGACCAACGTGACATAGATTTTATTTATCTAGGAGGTTGTTGAACCGGAAATTCCAACCGACCCTATTGTCGAGAGGTTAAATTTAGTTGAAGAAGAAAACAATTTGTTGAAGGAAAAAATTAGAAAAATTGAGGAGGAGAAGATGATATTGGAGTTGCATGTTGCGGATGTCGTCGATGATCACAAGATCAAGATGGATGCAATGCGCTTGAAGATTAGAAAGATTAGAAAATATGCCATTCATACCGAGGCTTGGTATCATTATGCCGTTGGATCAGTTGTTACATTGGTTGCGATTATGATCGCATTTGTTTTCGCATTGAAATGTTTTACATAGTTTCAGTGTATGGTTTAATTAATTTAGATGCTCTGCAGAGCTTTATGTTGTTAGATGAGAACTATGTATGTACTTTGGTTTTAATGTGATGATGAACTTCTATTAATTTGGTCACTTAATTATATAATGCACGCAGATGAACCGGCAATGGATGTACGGTTCAAGACACACCTCCGAGTACATTAAGGGCGTGCATGATTTTCTCGAAGTGGCTGAGGCAAACAAGCAGAATGGTTTTATGTGTTGTCCATGCCCTGTATGTGGGAATACGAAGTCTTACTCTGACCGGAAAATCCTCCACACCCACCTGCTTTACAAGGGTTTCATGCCACACTATAATGTTTGGACGAGGCACGGAGAAATAGGGGTTATGATGGAAGATGGCGAAGAAGAAGAGTACGATGACAACTATGTGCCCCCTGAATACGGTGATGCTCCTGAAGATCAAGAGGAACCAGACGATGTGCACGATGATGCTGCAACGGGCGAAGCTGCTGAAGATCAAGAGGAACCAGACGATGTGCCCGATGATGATGATCTCCGCCGGGTCATTGTCGATGCAAGGACGCAATGCGAAAGTCAAAAGGAGAAGCTGAAGTTCGATCGCATGCTAGAGGACCACAAAAAAGGGTTGTACCCCAATTGCGAAGATGGCAACACAAAGCTGGGTACCGTACTGGAATTGCTGCAGTGGAAGGCAGAGAATGCTGTGCCTGACAAAGGATTTGAGAAGCTACTTAAAATATTGAAGAAGAAGCTTCCAAAGGATAACGAATTGCCCGACAGTACATACGCAGCAAAGAAGGTCGTATGCCCTCTAGGATTGGAGGTGCAGAAGATACATGCATGCCCTAATGACTGCATCCTCTACCGCGGTGCGTACAAGGATCTGAACGCATGCCCGGTATGCGGTGCATTACGGTATAAGATCAGACGAGATGACCCTGGTGATGTTGACGGCGAGCCCCCCAGGAAGAGGGTTCCTGCGAAGGTGATGTGGTATGCTCCTATAATACCACGGTTGAAACGTCTGTTCAGAAACGGAGAGCATGCCAAGTTGATGCGATGGCACAGTGAGGACCGTAAGAAAGACGGGAAGTTGAGAGCACCCGCTGACGGGTCGCAGTGGAGAAAAATCGAGAGAAAGTACTGGGATGAGTTTGCAAGTGAGCCAAGGAACGTATGGTTTGCTTTAAGCGCGGATGGCATTAATCCTTTCGGGGAGCAGAGCAGCAATCACAGCACCTGGCCCGTCACTCTATGTATGTATAACCTTCCTCCTTGGATGTGCATGAAGCGGAAGTTCATTATGATGCCAGTTCTCATCCAAGGCCCTAAGCAACCCGGCAATGACATTGATGTGTACCTAAGGCCATTAGTTGAAGAACTTTTAGAGCTGTGGAATGGAAACGGTGTACGTACGTGGGATGAGCACAAACAGGAGGAATTTAACCTAAAGGCGTTGCTGTTCGTGACCATCAACGATTGGCCCGCTCTCAGTAACCTTTCAGGACAGACAAACAAGGGATACCACGCATGCACGCACTGTTTACTTGACACCGATAGTATATACCTGGCAAGCTGCAGGAAGAATGTGTACCTGGGCCATCGTCGATTTCTTCCGACCAACCATCAATGTCGAAAGAAAGGCAAGCATTTCAAAGGCGAGGCAGATCACCGGAAGAAGCCCGCCATGCGTACCGGTGATCACGTACTTGCTATGGTCAATGATTTACACGTAATCTTTGGAAAGGGTCCCGGCGGACTAGCTGTTCCGAGTGACGCTGGGGGACACGCACCCATGTGGAAGAAGAAATCTATATTTTGGGACCTACCCTACTGGAAAGACCTAGAGGTCCGCTCTTCGATCGACGTGATGCACGTGACGAAGAACCTTTGCGTGAACCTGCTAGGCTTCTTGGGCGTGTATGGGAAGACAAAAGATACAGCTGAGGCACGGGAGGACCTGCAACGTTTGCACGAAAAAGACGGCATGCCTCCAAAGCAGTATGAAGGTCCTGCCAGCTATGCTCTTACCAAAGAAGAGAAGGAAATCTTCTTTGAATGCCTGCTTAGTATGAAGGTCCCGACTGGCTTCTCGTCGAATATAAAAGGAATAATAAATATGGCAGAGAAAAAGTTTCAGAACCTAAAGTCTCATGACTGCCACGTGATTATGACGCAACTGCTTCCGGTTGCATTGAGGGGGCTTCTACCGGAAAACGTCCGATTAGCCATTGTGAAGCTATGTGCATTCCTCAATGCAATATCTCAGAAGGTGATCGATCCAGAAATCATACCAAGGCTAAGGAGTGATGTGGTGCAATGTCTTGTCAGTTTCGAGCTGGTGTTCCCACCATCCTTCTTCAATATCATGACGCACGTCCTAGTTCATCTAGTTGACGAGATTGTCATTCTGGGCCCCGTATTTCTACACAATATGTACCCCTTTGAGAGGTTCATGGGAGTCCTAAAGAAATATGTCCGTAACCGCGCTAGGCCAGAAGGAAGCATCTCCATGGGCCATCAAACAGAGGATGTCATCGGGTTTTGTGTTGACTTCATTCCTGGCCTTAAGAAGATAGGTCTCCCTAAATCGCGGTATGAGGGGAGACTGACTGGAAAAGGCACGCTTGGAAGGGACTCAATAATATGCAGGGACGGATATTCTTGGTCTCAAGCACACTACACAGTTCTACAGAACTCTACCTTGGTGACCCCGTATGTCGATGAACACAAGAACAGTCTGCGCTCCAAACACCCGGAGCAGTGCGACGACTGGATTACATGTGAACACATCAGGACTTTCAGCAGTTGGTTGGAAGCACGTATCAGAGGTGACAACACTGTTTGTGATGAGCTGTACTTGTTATCCAGGGGACCATCTTTGACTGTATTGATTTGGAAAGGATACGAGATAAATGGGAATACATTTTACACGATTGACCAAGATCAAAAGAGCACCAACCAAAACAGCGGTGTCCGCTTTGATGCAACAACCGAGAGGGGAAATGACACATATTATGGTTACATAGTGGACATATGGGAACTTGACTACGGACATGATTTTAAGGTCCCTTTGTTTAAGTGCAAATGGGTCAATGTGTCAGGAGGCGGGGTACAGGTAGACCCACAGTACGGAATGACAACAGTGGATCTGAAAAATCTTGGGTACACTGACGAACCGTTCGTCCTAGCCAATGATGTGGCACAGGTTATCTATGTGAAGGACATGTCTACCAGACCGAGAAAGAGAAAAGATAAGGAAGCGAATACATCATACGATGAGCCAAAGCGCCACATAGTTCTTTCAGGAAAAAGGGACATCGTGGGAGTGGAGGACAAGACAGACATGTCTGAAGATTATGAAAAGTTTCATGAAATTCCTCCCTTTAAAGTCAAGGCTGACCCCAGCATCCTGATAAACGATGAAGATTATCCATGGTTACGGCGCAATAAGCAAATGACACAAGCGAAGAAAAAGTGAAGACTTTCTCCCGCAACTATTATGATGATACCATGCCAACTTTGTAACTGACGAGTATGACACCATTGTCCGTTTTGTACATGCACATGCTATGTGTGGGTCAATTTATGATACCATGCCAACTTTCAACTTTTTCAGAGTTCATTTGAAATGCTTTAATGTCTTATGGTTCGGCCCTCGTAATAATTAAAAATAGCAACAATAAGTATTTTGTTGTAAGTAGAAACAAAATAAAATAAATAAAGCAAGAAAGAAAACAAAAAAACAAAAAAAGTGGAAAGTTTATAATTTTCCTAAAACTAAAAGCAAAAATAATTAAAAAATAAAGCAAAAAACAAAAGAAAATAAATAATGCAGAAAACAAAAGAAAAAAACAACAATAAGTATTTTGTTGTAAGTAGAAACAAAATAAAATAAATAAAGCAAGAAAGAAAACAAAAAACAAAAAAAGTGGAAAGTTTATAATTTTCCTAAAACTAAAAGCAAAAAGAATTAAAAATAAAGCAAAAAACAAAAGAAAATAAATAATGCACAAAACAAAACAAAAAAACTGGAAAAAAATAAAAATAGCAACAATAAGTAAAGAAAACAAAAAAACAAAAAAAATGCCCCCCACTGGGCCCCCACGGCCTGAATACGACTTGAATCCCTACTATGGGCCAGGATTCAGGCCCGCAGTAGGCCCAGAAGGCCCATCAGGCAAAGCAGTCGCAAGTAGGCCCATAAGCCTGCAGTAGAGAGGAGTTCGAGAGGGGTGCGGTAGTGGGGCTTATAAACCACTGCGCGCCCCTCTCAACTAGCGAGGTGGGACTAAACTTTGGCCCCGATGCGGGCAGCACAGGGGCCTTTGGTCCCGGTTGGTGGCACAAACCGGGACTAAAGGGGGGGCATTGGTCCCGGTTGGTGCCACCAACCGGGACTAAAGGCCGCAGCTTCCCGCCCTTTGGGCTGCCGAAAAAGAGGCATTTGGTCCCGGTTGGTGGCACCAACCGGGACTAAAGGGTGCATTAGTCCCTGTTTGTTCCACCAACCGGGACCAAGCTCCTTGTATATAAGTAGCACTTCGCAGTTTTGCAGAGTTCATCGCCACCAGTTGCCCCCCGACGACGCCGAGCACATCGATGCCGCCAGGCTGCCCCGACACCGCCCGCCGCCCCCGCCGTCGCCGTCGCCATCGCCCGCGCCCGTCATCATCGCCGGCCTCGATCCCCGAGCCCGCGCCGGCCTCCCCGAGCCCACACCGTCCTCCCCGAGCCCGTGCCCGCCATCGTCGCCGCCAGGCTGCCCCGTCGCCGTCGCCCGCCCCCGCGCGCCACGCCCCGAGCCCCTGCCCCTGCCCCGTCGCCGTCGCCCGCCCCCGCGCGCCGCCACCGCTGTGAGCCGCCGCGCCGCACCGGCTCTGTTTTTTTCATTTTATTAATTTAATTTTTTTGTTCAATGTATATATATGTGTATGTATGTGGCTATATATATATACGTGGCTCTGTTTTTTTTCATTTTTATTAGTTTAACTTTTTTGTTCATATATATACATATATATATATATATATAATGTATATGTGTATGTATGTGGCTATGTGTATGTAATGTTCAAAAATTGTTCAGAGCATGTTTTTGTTCATATATGTATTTATTGTTCATATGTGTATTTATTGTTCATGTTTTTTTTCTCTTCATAGATTTTTTGTATCTATTGGCTCTTCGTCGCTCTGTATTTATTGTATCTATTGGTGATATTAATTATTGTATAATATGCAAATGTTTGTATATTCATTTGAACAATGCATTAGGCAAAACCTTTGTTTTTTTCGAAATTTTCTATTTGAACATTTTTTTTAAAACAAGCAATACTAAAAGAATGAGAGGAAAAAGGAAAATAAGAAGAGGAAGAAAGGAGAAAAAGAGGAGAGAAAGAAGAGGAGAAATAAATAAGAAGAGGAAAAAAGAAGAAAAAGAAGAGGAGAAGAAGAAAGGAATAGAGGAGAAAGAAGAAAAAACTTCTCCTTTTTTCTTCTTCTTCTTCTTCCTTCTTCCTTTTTCTCTTTTCTTCCTTTTCCTTAATTATTTTCTTTTCTCGAGGGAGAAGAAGAAAAAGAAGAGGAGAAGAAGAAAGAAAGGAATAGAGGAGAAAGAAGAAACTTCAACACGAGCTAGGGGGTGGTACCGATACCCCCTCCCCGATAACATTATTTTCCCATGTATATGTATGTCGCGTCGTTGTCGATATAACCCCCTCTAGATAACTTCGACATGAGGGGCGGTCGATATATATATACCCCCTCTCGACCGTGATAACTTATACAACTGCAGCACCCCCCTTGGCCCTCTCGCTCGACCAAAACTCTCGAGGACACCCAAACCCTAGAGAGAAAACGATGTTGGTCTCCTACCCCCTCCCGCCGCGCCCCTACCTGACAAATTAACTCTCTCGAGGCCACCCAAATTTATCAAGTTAAAAGAGCGTTATCGTCGAGTACACCCCAAACCTTGAAGCGTTGTGTCGAGGCCACTAACATGATTCCTTATTGTGATTAGCTAGATAGTTCTACGTTTGCCACTAATATATATATATATATATATATATATATATATATATATATATCCATCTGTACCATGTTTGAATAATAATTGACATGTTGTAAATATTTGCAGAAACTATGGAGCACTCCCGAGACGAAGAAACAGAAGCGATGTTGGGGGACATAATCGCAAATGGATCAAGTGATGATGTTGCGTCATTTCTCCTCGACACCGTTGATCAGCTAGATGAAGAAGAGGGCTATGTTTATGATGGTGGCTTCGACCCATTAATGCCGGTACAAGAGGAGGACTATGTTCATGATGGCTCCGGTGACACAATGGAGGTACAAGACGAAGGAGACCGTGCTGACTGCTCCGGTCACCGAACCGAGTCCGGCCAGGTATATATATATTAGTTAAGCCCGTGCTGACTAGTTAATTGATGCATCCATTGTTTTGGTATATGTACACATATTAATTACTGTCGTCTTTCTTCCTTATAATTTCTAGCCCTCCGGATCGAGCACAACTTCGGTAAGGAGACGAGGCCCGAAGAAAAAGTTGAGCTCGGATGAAAAGTTTGAGATCATAGAAATCGCGCCCGACGGCGAACCGATTGAACCCATCCGGACAAGGAAGGCATTTTCTGCTCAGTGCGGGGTTCTTGTTAGGGACAGGATCCCGATCAGCATCCAGCAATGGTATAAGCCTGCTAAGGATGAAGACGCTGAGGTGTCTTATGTCAATGATATGCAGAAAGAAGATCTTTGGACTGAGCTGAAGGCAAATTTCACCCTACCGCCAGAGGAGGATCCGGAGAAGCCAGTTAAAGAGCAATTAATCAAGTCTTGTGCTCTTAAGAAGATGGCAGGCCTAATGAGGAGGTGGAGGAAAGAGCTGAACCAGTTTGTCAAGGAAAAAAGACACCAGAATTCATCGGCAAATATGAGAAGATCAAAGATCACTGGCCCGCATTTGTGGCCCACAAGACATCGGAAAAGAGTAAGAAGATGTCGGAGACAAACAAGAAAAATGCTGCGAAGAAGAAGCTTCACCATCGCACGGGGTCAGGTGGCTACCTCAAAGCCCGGCCTAAGTGGTCCAAGGCTGAGCATGATCTGCTTGAAAAAGGGATCGAACCAGAGACAATGCGCTGGCCAGACCGTTGCCGGACTTGGTTCTTCGGGGCTGGCGGAACCTTGGACCCTGTAACAGGGAAGTGTCAGTGGACGGACGAGCAACTGCAAACACCAGTCAAGAACCTTCGACACTATATCGATGCAGCGCAGCGAGGGACGTTCCTTCCAAACAGGGAGAAGGACGAGCTCACAATGGCCCTTGGGAATCCCGAGCACCCTGGACGGACACGAGGCACGCCAGGCTCCATTCCGTGGAAGGTTGGTTTTCCGGACGCAGGGGGTTACAAAACCCACGAGAGGAGGAAGAAACTGGAGCAGGACCAAATGCAGGCGCTGCTTGGAAGGGTAATGGGGCTAGAGGATCGAGAAGAGGAACGAGAAGCAGCAGATCGCAACAAACGACATGCCGAAGCTTCCCCCGAAGCTACCCCGCCATCTCAGCGGAGAAGCAGCGTGGCTTCCACCGAGCTGCTTCAGCCGGAGCATGTCTTGACGGCTCCTGCCAGCTATCCCGTGGATGGTATCACGGAGTCTCAAAATTGCCACATGATGGCGCGATGGATGAATTTGAAGGTCAAGGCGGCTGTTGGCCAAGTTTATCCTAGTGGACCCGGCACAACTTATCACTGCCAGCCGATTCCAAAAGGATATGCTAAGGTGATGGTGGATGAAATAACGGAGGGATTTGAGGACCTCGTGCTTGACCACCCTACCGGTGAAGGGGAGACTAGGCTGGGTTCTGCTCTGAAGACTCCATGCCTATGGAAGAAGGAGCTCATCAACCTTCTGAACTGGACGCCTCCGCCTCCTCCTCCTGCTCCGGCGAGTCAGGGCACTCCGCCTCCTCCACCGCCTCCTCCTCCGGCGAGTGACGATCAGGGCACGCGTGGCGGCACTCCGCCTCCTTCTCCGGCGCATGGCGGCACTCCGCCTCCTTCTCCGCCTGCGCCGGCGCTCCCGAGCAGCCAGCAGCATCCTCCTTCTCCGCCTCGCCAGCAAGGGCGGAAGAGACCCGCCGCCGCCCCGGCTGCTCCGGCGCGTCGTACTCCTTCTCCTCCGCCTCGTAAGCAAGCACGAAAGAAGACAGACGCCGCAGCCGCTCCGTCTGCTCCGGCGTCTAGCAGCACAACCAGAGGCGGGAGGCAATACAAATACGGTCCATCATCTCTCAAGCCTCTAGAGAAGTTACCGTACGAGAGGTCCGAGGAGGAAAACGATACGATTGTGCAGGCCCACGTGAAGGAGTTCTTTGAAGGGGTGAAAGCAAAGAGACATCCACCTCCGGAGGAGAAGGTAGATCCGGTGAAAGCAAAGCGCACTATCGATGCCCTGAGGAAACCACCAAAGTCTCCGCCGAGAACCAACTATGAGCGCATTACTGAACAGACATATCTCCAAGCCCAGCGGTCGGGAACTACTGTCAGTGCTAAAAGGTCAAAACAACGAGCAAAGGGGAAAAAATTGCCCAGCTCGGCGAACAAGCACAGCAATCGTGCCCCCCGCTCAATGTGTCTAATGCTCCGGGGACGGTGGCCGGTTATGGCAATCTTGACGATTACCTGCCTGACGATGCACTTCCTGATTTCTTGAAGGTGGACGGACACAGATACGAGTACGGGAAGCCTCTCGTCAAAGATGAAAAATCTCTGACAACAATGATGCGAAGATTCCATAATTGGTACATGGAAACCTGCAGAGAGTCTGATGGTAAGAATGCTTTGTATCTGCATATTAAAGAGGAGCACGATCTCGTTGCAAATGATCTGTTGACTGTTCCATTTGAGGAGTTCTTCGAGTTCTTCAATCAAAAGGCCCTCGATAAATTAATGGTCTTTTGCTACTGCCTGTAAGTACTATTTCTGTCATTAAGTCTCTATATATAGCTCGGCTCTTTCATTGCATGCATGTATTTATAATTAATTATCCTCAATATATTATGCAGATTGAAGATCGTCGAGTGCAAAAAACAAGAAATTTATGATATTGGGTTCATTAACACAAATATCATAGATGTATTTCTGGTTAAAAAGAACGTCAAAGAGGCCGAGGACAACTTGCTACGATCGTTGATAAAAAATCAAAACAAAGATACCATACTCTTTCCTTACAACGGCCCGTGAGTGTTACTGTCGTGTGCATATTCGGTTTCCCTTATTACTCAAGCGAGGTTATAGTAATGTAATTGATGAGTTATGCATGCGTGCGCAGGTACCACTATATTCTTCTGGAGATTAAGCTTGAGCGTGGACTAGTAACCGTCTTAGACTCGAGACGGAAAGATCCCAAAACCTATGCGGACATGACTGAAATGCTCAGCAAGTAAGTTCAATCGATCATAATTATCGCACCATATCGGTAACTTTTTGTTCATTTCCTGATATCTCAAGTAATAATAATTATTTTCTTTGTCTTGCAGGGTTTGGAAACAGTTCACCGCAGAAGCTCCGGGACTGCCGAAGGAGCTGCGATATACATACCCGAAAGTAAGTACTACTGGCTAGCTAGTTGCGCGCATCTCCGGCCCGTTGATTCTATATATAGCTATACTTTCATCAATGCCATTTATAATGCTTCATTATCAGTTTGATTGACCTCTATTTCTCGTAAAGTGCTTGTGGCAGGAGGAAGGGAATGATTTCTGTGGATACTACGTGTGCGAGTTCATCCACACCGCGACTTTGAAAAACAAGCGGGGCTACTCTCAAAGACAATATGAAGTGCGTAAGCAATAATATTCACAATTTCATTTTATTACACCATCATTTCTGTTGAGTTTCATTCATATATATGTATTAGTTAACCCCCTTCTTCAAATTAGACGTGGCAGATGCGGAATGAACTCCTAGAACCAGATCGCATGAAAGCAATTCAAGAGGAATTGGCGGGATTCTTTCTTGACCACGTCATCAGTAAAACCGGAGAATACCATGTGGAAATTGATTTCAAATGCTAGCTAGGGGTTTGTAATTATAAGAGATCTTATACATATTGTACATGTATGTAGCTAGTAGCGTCGGATACATGATACGAAAACTTGTTGTTCGACCAACCTCTCGGAGAAGGAGAGGTCGATCGATCACTTCTCTCGGTATGCATGACGAACTTCTGTATTGAATGGTTCTCTCGATCACTTATGTATATATATAGTACGTAGCGTCCAAGCACGGACATAAGAGAGGACACTTCTCTCTATTAATTAGCTAGCTAACACAATATATGAAACACCTAATTAAATTAACCCCCCAACCTCCCCTCCTTTCAAAAAAAACACAAAAACCCCAGCAACTGGAATGCTGACGCGTGGATGCATTTTGGTCCCGGTTGGTGCCACCAACCGGGACCAAAGGCCCCCTGGCTGGGGTGGGCGCACAGGGCCACGTGGAGGCACATTGGTCCCGGTTCTGGTTTGAACCGGGACTAATGGGTGGAGGTATTAGTAACGACCCATTAGTCCCGGTTCATGAACCGGGCCTAAAGGCCCTTACGAACTGGGACTAATGGGTGGTTTTCTACTAGTGTATGGGTTCGGGAGACACGTAGACATGACCGAGACGGCTCTCCGGTCAATAACCAACAGAGGGATCTGGATACCCATGTTGTCTCCCACATGCTCCTCGATGATCTCATCGGATGAACCACGATGTCGAGGATTCAAGCAACCCCGTATACAATTCCCTTTGTCAATCGGTATGTTACTTGCCCGAGATTCGATCGTCGGTATCCCAATACCTCGTTCAATCTCGTTACCGGCAAGTCACTTTACTCGTACCGTAATGCATGATCCCGTGACCGGACACTTGGTCACATTGAGCTCATTATGATGATGCATTATCGAGTGGGCCCAGTGATACCTCTCCGTCATACGGAGTGACAAATCCCAGTCTCGATCCGTGTCAACCCAACAGACACTTTCGGAGATACCCGTAGTATACCTTTATATTCACCCAGTTACGTTGTGACGTTTGGTACACCCAAAGCACTCCTACGGTATCCAGGAGTTACACGATCTCATGGTCTAAGGAAGAGATACTTGCCGTTGGAAAAGCTCTAGCAAAACGAACTACACGATCTTGTGCTATGCTTAGGATTGGGTCTTGTCCATCACATCATTCCCCTAATGATGTGATCCCATTATTAATGACATCCAATGTCCATAGTCAGGAAACCATGACTATCTGTTGATCAACGAGCTAGTCAACTAAAGGCTCACTAGGGACATGTTGTGGTCTATGTATTCACACGTGTATTACGATTTCCGGATAATACAATTATAGCATGAATAAAAGACAATTATCATGAACAAAGAAATATAATAATAATCCTTTTATTATTGCCTCTAGGGCATATTTCCAACACTTCCTTCATCCTCTCTAAAGAAACAACACTCTTCAGACAAGACTGGAGTTGGCGATTTTCACTATGCACATCTGCTTGTGTGAATTCATTCGGTTCAAAGAGACTAAAAGAAAAGCCAGCACCAAGTGTGAAGCTACGAAATAGACAGAATGACCGAGTGATTACCTCCCATGATGGTTGTTTCTTATTGAACCTTCTTCAGATTCTTCTTCGCCAGTTCAAGATCAAGTTCAACGCTGATATGCTTCTTCTTTAATTCGGTGAGACAAGATCCAAGATCACAAGACCTCTGCAGCCAGAAAGACAGATATGTCATTCGACACATACAAGTAACAATGAAGGGAAAGATTTATTCTCAGACTACTACCGATTCAAATAGTCAACAATAGTCTCAGGGACTACACCCAGTGGGTGCACTCAGTGTGCCCCCACTGGATCAGATGAACACTCAGCAAAAGAGCTTAAAAAAATGCACTCATCAGACCCCAGTCGACTGCCAGCAGTTGACCATGGTCTCGGGGACTACACCCGGTGGGTGCAGTCGACGTGCCCCCACTGATTCAGAAAATGCAGAATCAGCAATTTCTGGAGTCCTAAATGGAAGAACACCCAGTGGGTAATCAGATATAAAGCACCGTTCAAAAATTCAGTTGGAAGTTTACCGACCTGAACATTGGTCCGAAGGGCAGTGCTGGCATTGTAAGCTACCTGACTAGCTTCATGCATCACTTTCACTTGCTCCATGACAAGGTTCGCCTGGCGAAGGGCTTCCCTAGCGGCACTCGGCGAGTCATCTGGAGTCTGATATGTAGCAAAGAGAGATGGCTCCAGAGGAGACGAAGCAGCCGCCGGGTCAGACGAGTGGAGTTGCACTGGTGCGGCGGGCGTCTATGTAGTCGACCCCGACGGATGATTCGTCGTCAACGGGTCAGCAAATGTGACGTTCGTCCGAGCTATCGCCTCCGGTGCCGGTGTCGACTGAGGGATTTGGACTCCCACTCGCCACTCTCCTCAGCGCTGTCCTCCCCCTCCTGGTCCTGCACCAAATCCTGTTCGCTGTTTGGCATGGAGTACATCTTAGTGAATACCTGCGAAGCAAATTGGGCAAGACAAGAGTCAGCCAACGTCGAGTTCAGTCGGAATGCAGGCGGAAAACAGTCGGAACAAAGAACTTACCTTATCGGGTGGGTTGTCGCTTCCGAAAGGGATGACTCGCCTGGATCCTCTAGGGTTATCTTGAGTGCCCGTAATGCTCTTCAACCACGAAGCCACGGTGTCGAGCGACACTTCTTTTGGATGGATCCGAGTGGTGTCGCTCGGTCCAGAATACAACCACATCGAGTGATCACGAGCTTGGAGAGGCTGGATACGCCGAGCGAGGAACACCTCCAGCAAGTCCAGGCCAGTGACACCGTCATTGATGAGATGGACCACTCGGTCCACTAACATCCTTGTCTCCATGGTCTCGGCAGCAGTAACCTTCAGTGGAGCAGGAGTTTGGACGCAGTCGAATGAAAAAGGAGGGAGACCAGTCGAATGACCTGGAGTAGCAACGTCCTGGCAGTAGAACCAGGACGATTGCCAACCTCTAACGGATTCAGGAAGGGTCATAGTAGGGAAAACGCTCCTATTCCTCTTTTGGATGCCTAAGCCCCCACACATCTGGATAACGTGGGTTTTCGAGTCACTCGACTTCGCCTTTTTAACCGATTGGGAGCGAATGGTGAAAATATGTTTGAAGAGACCCCAGTGCGGTCGACACCCTAAGAAGTTCTCGCACATCGACACGAAAGCGGCTAGGTACGTAATAGTGTTGGGGGAAAGTGGTGGAGATGTGCACCAAAGAAGTTCAAAAACCCTCGGAAGAAAGGGTGCGGAGGAAGGGAAAACCCCCGGTCGATATGAGTGGCAAGCAAGACGCACTCACCCGGTCGAGGTTGTGGCTCCGTCTCTCCCTTCGGCAGCCTCGCCGCCCCCGCTGCAATCAACCCAGACTCCTCTAGATCGGTCAGATCATCCTGCCGGATCGAAGACCGGATCCAATCGCCTTGGATCCAGCCTGGCGGTAGCCCCAAGCGCGACGACGATCCGCGACTTGGTTTCTTGCCCTTCGCCGCCCCCGTCGCATTCTTGGCGCGCTCTAGCGCTGCCATCTTGTCCTTCACCATGGCTAGAGGGCGGCGGCGTCGGATGCAGAGGCGCTTGGTGCGGTGGAGGAGCAGAGGACAAAGAAGAAGAGGCAGGAGTGCACAGTGCAAGCGCCCCGGCCCCGTCGCCTTATAAAGGCTCACTTCCGAGTGACTGACGCGTGGGGCTGAGTAATCCCGTCAAATCCTACTACAGTTGCACGCACAGCGAATGTGGTGAAAAAGGCGGTGCAATGATAGAGGCGTCGCTGCTTATCCGGGTCCCCTTTTTTCGGCGCCCCTCTGTTCGCGCGCGCCCTCGAAATTTCCTATCCCGCGGAATCCGGGATCCCCCGTAGGCAATCGCGCCCGAGATCTCGCACCCCCGCACGACACTCGATGCATGAAGTCATCAATTCAGTCGACTGATAACTGAATGGATCAAGGGAACCGAGTCGTCCCCGAAGTACCAACGCTGGCGTTCAGTCTAACAGAAAGCACTCGCGGAGACACGAGACAGGTCCAACGTTGTCTTACTATCCTCTCACACCTAAATCCATTCCGGGGCTACTGACGAGGATACAGACTAGGGGTAGGGTCATATGCGCGACCCGTACACCCTACCCAAGGTCACTGTCCTAGAAGATGAAAAGACTAAGAGTCAACAGAAGGGCTCTAACTCCATACGTCGAGTGAAATCCACTCGACGGTAACATCACCCGACGGTCGTTACCTACCGTCGCTCGACCACAAGGAAGATCACTCGACCATATTGAAGACCAATAGTCAGGAGGACACGCAATGGCCAGATATTTACTCCCTCGTCTTCAATAGCATTAAGACTACTTACTGCTGGCGTTACCAGTAACGCTCTTACTTATGTACACTAGTTCCCTTGTAATGAGGGCGGGCTGGGGTCCTGGCGCACTCTATATAAGCCACCCCTCCCCTCTGGCACAAGGGTTCACACTCTTTGTAACACAACACACATAATTCAATCGACCGCCTCCAGGCACCGAGACGTAGGGCTGTTACTTCCTCAGAGAAGGGCCTGAACTCGTTAAACTCGTGTGTACATCTTCACCATAGCTAAGATCTTGCCTCTCCATACCTACCCCCTCTTCTACTGTCAGGTTTAGAACCACAACAGTTGGCGTCCACCGTGGGGCAGGTGTTTTGGCGACTTATATGTGAAGTTGCAATGTACATTATCCTGTGTGTGTGCGCGCGTGCGTGCATGCGTGTGTGTGTGCGTGTCCGTGTGTCCGTGTGTGTGTGTGTGTGTGTGTGTGTTAGATTTCATTAGGTTCGAAGGAAGTTTACCTTACATACCATGATTGTTTTCTTTTCCAGATTACTACTGCACACTCAGATTCATTCCCTTTCCTTTTTTCTTGACAAAACACAACATCACTGCATTTAAATTCAGAACAGGAAGTAAAGTTCAGACAAACATGTACCGAGCTAGACATGAGAGAAATAAAAAAGCAAGAATAAATCATCTGGACATCCTTCAGATGAACTAGGCGTACAGTTAAATATTTATATGCACATAATTTTCTCGCTCGATAATAGCAAACAACTGTAGTTTCATAGGCAAAAAAATGAAAAAAGTAGCGCCCTATAACAAAGTACCACCGGTTTTAAAGTACACTATTACAGTGCTATATCGCACTATAGGATGCTATTAGCGAGACACTGTATGACGAGGATACAGACCAGGGGTAGGGTCATAGGCTCGACCCGTACACCCTACCCAAGGTCACTGTCCTGGAAGATGAAAAGACTAAGAGTCAACAGAAGGGCTCTAGCTCCATACGTCGAGTGAAATCCACTCGACGGTAACATCACTGGACGGTCGTTATCTACCGTCACTCGGCCACAAGGAAGATCACTCGACCATATTGAAGACCAATAGTCATGAGGACACGCAACGGCCAGATATTTACTCCCCCGTCTTCAATAGCATTAAGACTACTTACTGATGGTGTTACCAGTAACGCTCCTACTTATGTACATTAGTTCCCTTGTAATGAGGGCGGGCTGGGGTCCTGGCGCACTCTATATAAGTCACCCCTCCCCTCTGACACAAGGGTTCGCACTCTTTGTAACACAACACACATAATCCAATCAACCGCCTCCAGGCACCGAGACGTAGGGCTGTTACTTCCTCAGAGAAGGGTCTGAACTCGTAAAACTCGTGTGTACATCTTCACCATAGCTAAGATCTTGCCTCTCCATACCTACCCCCTCTTCTACTGTCAGGTTTAGAACAACGACACTGTATACATTGATTTATCTAGCGAGACTATTCTCAGCACACTATGGCATTCTATCAGCAGCGCTATAATGCGCTATGTTTTCGGTGGGAAAAAGTATCCAAATTGCCGAATATTGATTTGATGGATTATTTATGCATCTGATCACAATGTTTCTCTATTAGTTTTTTTAGATAGAAAGAAAGGTTGATTTTCAGTAACTTGATTCACACTACCCGTTTTCTGTTAGAGCTATTGCCACATGTCAACATGATCGTATGTAAGAACAAATTCCAGTTTTATTGCAGAAGTTCCTCTTAGAGTTATCCTTTGAGATAACAAAGAATTGTTTCTAAGTAGTTATCTTTCATATTCAACTAATAAGAGCTACTTCACATATTCTTTCATTGAAAAGAAATTCATCAAGATATTTCATGGAAGCATACATGTTATGCTGATAGATCAGGAAAAGCCAATTGTGTCACTGTAACCTGAAGACTTTGCCCTTACCTTAAATTATCAAAATTAGTTTCAGATTTACATAATGATATGTTGATCTTACTGCATGTACTATATTTACAATACATGTCAAGCATCAGAGTATATCCAGATCCAGCATAGATCTATTACTTTTTGTGGTCATGAGAGATCTATGTCTTACTTTATGTGTAATTCTTTTTCAAATTTTGGTACAGCAATTCATCTCAAGCTTTTATGTCAAACATTTATTTACATAAGCAATAAAATGCTGTGATAAATGCGCATACTTCTAAATACAAGATCTGATATAAATGTATTTTTTGTTTGCAGATGATATACCCTCTCTCGATATAGATGTTTTATAGAGATGAATAAATGCTTGCATAAATCTGATACAAGATCTGATATACATGTTTAATTTACATAAATGTGCATATAGCGTATATGTAATTAAGCAAAGAATGCTGAAATCTAGGTGTACCAGTTGGTGAGACATACATATTAATTTACATGTTTAGTGTTTATTTTATGTTCCTTAATTGCTAGCCCGTGCAGGTGCACGGGTTGACGACTAGTATATTATAATTTACCTCCATTTGGGGAGCCTGACTCGGATAGCCGGCACGAACAAACAACATGGCTGGAGCACAGAAACATAATGGCTTGCATACTCATTTATGTTTATCCCTATAAGCGTATACGTACACACTTCATATCAATGAGCATATTTGAGATACTGAGCCGATATTAATTGTGAGGGTGCGCATATCATATTGCATTTGCACGTCGTTGCTGTGGTCGGTGACCGGGAAAAAGAAATTGTATGCTAGTACAGAGTGGAGCACCACGATCGATTAGTTAGCTGTACAATTTTTTACATGTGAAGACGTGACCAACTTCAGCCCGTGTTCCTGGTGGGCATAGAAAACAAATATGCGCGCGAGAGCCAGCGAGGATTGGACTGGAGTAGGGAGCACGAAGTAAGCATATTACTCTTTCCGGTCCTTTTGAGTCTATCTACAAGTATTGTTTTAGGTCAAAATATCTCTACTTTAAACAAATTTATAGGGAGCACGACTTTTCCCCCCCTCCCCTCGCGTCGCCTCCCCTGAGGCCACTCGGGGGTGAACCCTAGATCCCCTCCGCGCCTCCCCCTCCCTCTTCCCTCCCTCCGCCGCCGCCTGAGGTGCTTGCCGGCGCGCCCGCGCGACGCCTATGAAGGTGGCGGCGGGGATCTGGCGGCTCCGCCTCCGCGGAGGGCCCCGGCGTCTGGAGCGGCGACTCCGATGGATGGTGTCCGGCGTGGCCGGGGCAGCGGGCTGCGCCGGCGAGTGCTGATGGGCTGCCTCCCTGGCCGTGCGGGCGGCCGGGGGGGGGGGGGGGGGCAGCGGGCGCTGGCGTTGCTGCGCCCCCGCGTGGGTCGCCATGCGCGTCCTGGAGAAGCTCCGTCCCCGACCTCGAGCTGCTCCGATCTGCTCTTGCTCCAGCCCCTGGTGGCTTCGGACGCCGTCTTGGGGGTCTGGACGGACGGATCTGGTGGGTGGGCGTGTTTCCGGGGGAAACGCTTGGCCGGCGCGGCGGCCTCACCAAAGGCGAGGTCTTTCGGCGCCGCAGTCCTTCCTGGGGGCTTTGGTGTGGTACTCCCCTTCCCATCCTTCCTCGAGCACAGGTGAAGACCTTCCCTCCCCTTGCTTGGACGACGGCGGCATCCGGTGCCGTGCTCCTTCTTGAAGGCGTCTTCCAGGGACTGCTCGTGTGTGGTGGAGCTGTAGGTGGTGCGGTGACGGCGCAAGGCGGCCTGTTCTTCTCAGTGGCTGCCGCCGTGGTCTCGGGTGCGGAGTTCCAATCCCTGACCACCGCTTGGTTGTGCCCCTTTTGGCATTCTCCGTGGATCTTCGCCTTTGTTCGACGACTCGCGGCCGACGTCGTGTCCTGCGGCTTCCGGCCACGGTGCTCTGTGGTCGGCCTCCGGTGCGTGTGGCTCTGCTTCTGCTGTCCCCCCACGGTGGCTGGGCGCCCTGGTCTGGGTTCATGTGGAACCGCTCTGCCGGCTGCCGGTGCGGCTCCCGTCAAGGGTTGGGGCCCTTTGCGGCGGCAAAGACATATCTGGTGTTCCTCTTGTCTGCCCATGCGATTGTTGTCAGCGGCACATTCCATGTCCGGAGTTGCCTTCCTCCTGTAGCCTTAGTTTGGTTACTTGTTTCACATTGCGGTGGTCGCTGGCAACACTGTGTTGTTGCCTTTTGAGCCGTTTCTCTTAGCGCTATGTATCTCTGCTCCGCTTTGTTTTCTTTTCATTGTAATGTGGTTCTATGTAATCTTGGCCGGTTGATGGCTTTGTTAATTCAAAGCCGGGCTAGGTTCAAGCCTCCACTCGGGCTCGGCTGATGCCTTTTCTCTAAAAAAACAAATTTATAGAAAGAAGTATCAACATTCATAATGCCAAATCATTGTTAGATTCATTATGAAATGTGGTTTCATAGATATACGTTTGTTATTGTCGATAATGATAATTAAATTTATTTGTCAAACTTTGTAAAGTTTGACTGGACACAAATCTAATACGGGAAGTTAGAAGGACGGTAGGAAGTAAGCCTGGCGCACTTACTTGTGACTCAGAAAGGGTCTCGCCGGCTTTGCGCCGTTCCAAATCCCAACGTCCCGCCTATAAATAGCACCTCCATCGCCTCTCGTCTCCTCATCTCCTCCTCCTCTTCTCTCTCTCTTCCTCCCCTCATGGCTTCTGCTCCGAAGGTCACCGCCGTGATGGTCGCGCTTATCGCCCTGCTGGCCCTGAGCGTGGCGCAACAGCCGGATGGAATCAGCTGCCGGGGAATGTGCGCCAACTGCCCCCCGGGCCTCATCCACGCGATCTTATGCGTGCCACGAACCATAGACTGCGAGAACAGCTGCATCATCCGCTGCCAGACCAGCTGCGACGCCTCCTGCCGCGAAAGCTGCCCCGCGGGCGACACGGTTTCGGCATGCCAGACCAGGTGTGCGGCCGAGAGGGAGCCCTGCCTGCGCCAATGCATCGACCCCTCTCGTCCCTAATAGTTACTCTTACTTGTATGGAAAACCAGCTCGATCGCTGTGAGCCTGGGAGGCGAGCGAACAGCGAACGGTGTGGATTTGTGTACGTATTGTGTTGCAATGTCATGGTACGAGGAAGCGCTGCTTTTTACTTGGTGTGTAGTCTTGTGTCGTGTGTCCTGTGCTGTAAAGTATATTTACTATCCAATTCCTGATTCATAAATGTCTACGCTGGTGGCTGGTCGATCCGTTGGTTGGCTTATTTATTCTAACAAGGTTCATCAAACATTGGCTAATCCCCATGACATGACTACGGGTCCTCATCCCCTCTTTTTGCGAGGAAGGTCCTCATCCCCATTGACAGAGGCGGAGCTAAAACTTCTGTGAAGCCTGGGCGTGTTTGAGCCTAAGCATCTAATTTAGAAATAAAAAATTATGTGTTTACAATTACATACACATCATATAATAGGCATGTATTTATTTGCGCAGGCGGCGGGTTATGCAATCGCAGTTCACCGCCACATGCCGTCGCGCCCCTGCTCCGAAAGGCGCCTGAGGAGCAATGCCGGGCACTGCGAACCAATCAACCAATTACCCAGGACGAGATGCATGGCGGTGGGTGCTCCCTTTCCAACTCCGCATGGAGCCGCCCCCGCACGTCGACGGCAACCGGGAGAGGGAAAGGGGAGCTCGCGTCTCATCGAGGCAATCCATGAATCGACATTTCCGCTGCAACAACCACTGCCACTGCATCAACTTGCCGGCCGAATAAAGCCTCAAGTCACCCAAATCGCATCAGGAACGGATCCCCGGCAACCTCGACGGAGCTAGCCGGCGGCAGCAGCGATGAGAGCACACGGAGGAAGCGCCGAAAAAAGGACAACGTTGGGGCGTTTTCTATGGAGACAATAAGACCACAACATTTAACTAAAAAGACTATGTGCATCCCTAATTTGTGCAGAGGAAGGGATAAATGAATTTCTCTCCTGACATTTAATATTTAACTATCTAAACTAAACCCCAAAAAAAAAGTTGGCCCCGTGAAGTTGGAACGATCTCCAATCACCAATTCTCATTGCCCTGGCCTCAAATCTTATATTTACTAATTGGAGGCATCATTAGAGACTCCACGTTAATCCTATATAATATAACTAACTATAATAACCATTGGATATTAGTTGTACGTCCAAGATTATGCATGGTGTTGATGGATTCAGAACAGAGGAAATGGTGGCCACCGGAACCGACGAGGGAGGAGAGGAGAAGAACGCCTGCTAGGTTGGTCGAGCCATCGATCAGGAAAAAAAAGGTCAGTTTTCAATCTAGCATTTGCCCGATCTCTTTTTTTCCGGTCTTTAATCTCCTCATATTTCAGGTTCTGAAGAGGCCAATCACTGAATCTTCTCACCATGGTTGATGTGGTGAAAGAGGTGTATCAACAGCAGCTTCAAGTAGACTACGCCGTGTGAAGAAAAAGCAGCGAACTGGTGTCACGACGCCTGCTGCATTGTCCATCCTACGAACTCTTCATAGAAGACAGAACCCATGTGAATCCATATGCAGTCATCTTGACTCCATTCTGCATTTGTGCGCCATAAGATGAGGACGCATATCATTGGGGTGTTCTGCATCGCCTCCAGCAACATCACATAATTTATATTGTAGGGAACCGAGTTAGTTGTTTTTATATGGCCAACCGAATTAGTTGTTGTCGTTTCTTACCTAGAAGATCAATGATGTGTGTGTGTTTCTTTCATGTATACTATAATAAATCTCTGATTAATGTGACCGTGTATATCTAATTAATTATCCTGCCATTACATTGAGGTACTAGGCTTAGAGATTTAATTTTGCTCACATATTTATATGCTAAAATTGTACCCTTTTTAGTTGCTAGACAAAGTAGTCAGATTTAAAACTATTGGCACGGAGTTAGCTTCAAGTAGTACTTGAAATGCAGGTGCATAATTTTACAGACGCTTATGCCTTCATGTTTTAAATGGCATACCCCATCTATAATACCTAAATAGGTCATCCCCACTATCCTATTTCTCTAAGCATCCAAGCTATCCACATCATCCTTCCTGCCACATCAGCAATGTACCTCCCAGTACTGAATTTTTTTCGCATAAGGTGAAGCCACATCATTCGTTGTTGTCCTCATCAGCGTTACAGTTATTGCTACTGTAGTTTTTTTTTTGAAAGTTTACTGCTACTGTAGTTTTCGTACTATTTCCCACAAGCCACCAGTAGCGTGTGGATTTGACCTTTCGTCTCTCACAACACAAAGGTGCATGTAGACAAAACCGGCGAGGCACACGACCAGTTGGCTACCGATCTAAGCAGGCAACGGGCCACCCTCAAGCATGCAGCTTTGTCGCTTCCTCTCCTCTCGGCACGGTTTATGCGCAAAAGGAAAAGGCGAGGCAGAGACCATCGGGCTGCCAAGCACTAGTAGAAAATAGGGCTTTGGTTTGGGCCTGGCCAGCCCATTAGTCCCGGTTCTTCATGAACCGGGACCAATGGGGGGCATTAGACCCGGTTCATGAGCCCAGGGGGCCGGCCGGGGCCTCGTGGGCATTGGTCCCGGTTCGTCTGGATCCATTTGTCCCAGTTCTAGGCAAGAACCGGGACTAATGGTCCACGCTCCTGGCCCATAGCCATTGGTACCGGGTTGTGCCGCGAACCAGTATAGAAGGGAGGGATTTAGTCCCGGTTCATACCACGAACCGGACAAATAGGTTGCCTATATATAACCATCGCCGCGGCAGAGCACTCTGTTTTTCTGGCCGGCGAGGGGAGGGCATTTGGGTGCTCTAGCTCACCTCCTATGCACATGATGTGTTCGATGAAATGTCCGAGCCACGCTAGTTAATCGTTCTCCTCTCGAAACTCGACCTTCGAGCTTCATTTTCCCCGAGATTTGTCTAGGTTTAGCGGTCCTTCACGTCCTGTCCCCGTCTTCACCGCCGTCGATCGCCCACGCCGATCTCATCGCCGGCACCACCGTGGTGAGCCTCTTGTTCTTATCTTCTTTCTCAAAGAAAAAAAAATTCTTACTTCAGATAGATACTTGTCTAATTTTCTTACTTTTATTATTTCTTGTTATTATACAGTGCGATGGTTTTGGTATCCATCCCCATCGGCCCTCGTCCTCTCTATGATTCAGATGTGGTATATATTATCTTTTGATAACTATTTGGTTCATTTATTGTTTATGAAAATTATGCCGACCAACGTGACATAGATTTTATTTATCTAGGAGGTGGTTGAACCGGTAATTCCAACCGACCCTATTGTCGAGGTTAAATTTAGTTGAAGAAGAAAACAATTACTTGAAGCAAAAAATAAGAAAAATTGAGAAGGAGAAGATGATATTGGAGTTGCATGTTGCGGATGTCGTCGATGATCACAAGATCATCATGGATGCAATGCGGTTGAAGATTATAAAGATTAGAAAATATGCCATTCATACCGAGGCTTGGTATCATTATGCAGTTGGATCTGTTGTTACCTTGGTTGCGATTATGATCGCATTTGTTTTTGCATATAAATGTTTTTCATAATTTCAATGTATGGTTTAATTAGATTCTCCGGAGAGCTATATGTTGCACATGCTATGTGGTTGAAATCCCTTTGTAACAGACGAGTTTCCGTATGAAACCCTGATACTTCGAAGGAGATTGTCTGTTTTGGACACGAAGTAATGCCCAATGAGCCGTCAAATCACAAAACCCCCTCCTTTCCAGCAGTAAGTTGGACAGAGGAAGCAACCATCATTTCGCTCTTCTCTCCCAGCTTCCTCTCTTGAAGAAAACCCCCACTCGCTTCGCTTCTCCCTCATCTCGTTCCTTATTTCACTCTTCTCTCTCAGCTTCCTCTCTTGGATGGAAGCTGGAGCTCCGGCCGCGGTGATGTCTATGGCTCTGGTCAAAACCGTCGAGGCTCATGGTACAAAGAAGGGCAAGCACCCCGCCGAGACTACCACAAACAAGCTCAAAGCCATCCCCTGTCCAAGCCCCCCCTCTCCGGAATCCCTCATTAAGCAAGTCCAGGTAATATCTTTTCTTCACGATCTTTCTCTCAATCTTGATCGTGTTTTTTCATCTAACACGCAGTACTAGTACTAGCAATACAACTTTCTGGGTGATATTGCATGTGATTTTTGTGTGACAAATGACGGTTCTAAATTCCTCTTTTGACCAAAACATGCGAGAGGTTGACACTGATTTCTTATAGATTACTTTCAACTACTCTGTCTGTCCCAAAATTCTTCTCTTAGATTAGATACGGATGTATCAACTAGACAAATCTAAGACAAGAATTTTGGGACGGAGGGAGTACTTTATGAACATCAATGCTACCTTTGAAGAGGGTATATTTGCCTCAGTAACTTGTGTTATGGATATTGCAAGTAACCCCTCTGCTCGCATGCCTTTGAAGACATATTCTAGTGTCTTTGTTCACTCATTTCTATGCGTATATGTAGTCATATATGGAGTATAATATCGAAATCATCTTATATTTCTGAACGAGGTAGTAATAAAATATGGTTTTTGTTTGAATTAGAACCAGGACCGCGGTGGAGCCGAAGTTCTCATAGTCATGACGTCTGAACTGGAAGACCTGAGGATGAGTTCTACTGCTAAACTATCCAGCTGTTGTGTCCTTGTCGCCATGTGTTGTGAACAAGTGTTTTCCTGTATCATTGTTGTCAGGCGTGTTCTCGAGGCTGTACTTGACCACAACAATTTTCGGGCTATGCCTTCGATTACGAAGGGTGTGGTTCTTATAAAGCTTCCCAACAAATCTGATGCTGCCTGTCTTCATCACCATGTTTTTGAGTGGAAAGACCACTCTGCTAGATTCTCCAAGGTTGTCGAGATGGTGATGTTGCAGGTAGACATCTCTCACGAAGTCCATGGCCTATTCAGTTATGCGTGGTTCATCCCATAGGTCGGTCGCAAGAAATAGTCTGCAGAGTTTAATTAGTGCAACTTTGCTTGTCTGTAGTAAGTACTATTGTTTAGTACTTGATTTGTTTTTGTGAACCCTGTATTGTTTAGTACTGCCGCTTTTGGTGTGTGGTGAGTCCTGAAAACAATCTATGTTAATGTCTGTCCACTCAATTCGGTTTATATATTTTGAAATATCCAGATCATCTTTTTTGTAAGGACAGTTTATCAATTATGGTTACACTCCAATATCTGTATGCATTGCAGGGTTTATCGCACCCACCAGGATTTCCAGTCCCATGGATGTTCGGTCCATATGATTTGTCACGACCTTGGGACTGTCCTTCTTATGGGAGTAGGCGGCGGCCCTGCATGCCACCTGTAGTGGGACGATCAATCTTCTGTTTAGTACTTCAACATAGTGATTTCCAGGTAAGGATTCACTCGTGTCACATCAAGTAAATCTTATTGATTTACTGTCTAAATCTTATTGATTTAATGTCGTATTTTCTTACTTTTCCTGCAATTTTACGATGCAGGTGTTGCCATGTGACATTCATCAAACAATAAAACCATTTGGTTTGCTCTACGATGGCTATTTTTGCAGGTTTCACTTCTTATGTCGTGTCAGTAACAAAGGCACTGTCCATCACTTATATTATTGGAAACAACTGGATCAGTCTGTTGTCTGAGTACAAGCTGAATCCCTATGATGAACTGCAATTTGGTTTAACAAAAAAACCACAATTAGTCCTTCTCGCATTTAAAAGAAATGAAGAAAAAATGGATCACGGTCACTGTCGTGGAAATATCACGTCAGATGTCCTCGTGTAAGGACTTAGTCGTGGAGCCATCGCGACTGGCTAGCTTAAAGGGGTTAAACCGGACAAAGGACACGAGGGATTTTATACTAGTTCGGCCCCTTTGATGAAGGTAAAGGCCTACGTCTAGTTGTGATGGGATTATTGGGGTCTCGCTAACCAGGGAGCTAAACAAGCTATGCCTAGCTATCGAGTTGTGTTTTTTGTCCCTGAACCGCCGCCGGGTCGTCCCCTTATATACACGGGTTGACGCCCGGCCGGTTTACAGAGTCCCGAGGCCGACTCATACAAGTGTTTGGCTCGGTCTCTCCTTTCCTTATCTTACAACAAGTTACATGACTATGGCAGTTTACCACTATGGGCCCTAATCCGCCTTTGGGCTCCGGGCCTCTAAGCTTCATAGTAAAGCGCCATCTTAAGAGTCTTCGTGGGCTTCAATATAGTTGAGGGTGAACCGGCCCCTCCTGGGCGGTTTACACTCAGTAGTTATATCCCCAACATTATGCCCCAGATTGATTTGAACCTGTTCATGTCAATCTTCAGTACATAGAAAAATCCTGTGAACATCTTCCTTTATTTTTCATAAACAGCCATGATGTCTTCCCTTTATAAACCTCGTTAAACCGCCGTGACGTCATCCTCTGGACACAGCAACGGATCATCATGACGTCATCTCTGTAAAAAACGAATAAAAAGATTCCCTTCATTAAATGTCATCTGGAAAATCGAGGCGACAGCTGCGCCCCTTGCCGCTTTGGACTCCTTGATTCTCACGCCTATCACTTATCTTCTGCCTTATTATAAATAAGCCCGACATGCCCTTTCATTTTTCTCCCCTTTCTTCCCACCTTCCTCCTCGCGACCCGAAGGACCTCAGTGCCGCCGCCTTCGTCGACTTTCGAATCTGCACCGACCAAGGCTATTGCATCACCCTGTTCGCACCAGAAACCCTGCCGCGTTCGTCCGCCGCTGAGTGGCCCTGGTAAGTCCACTTTCCTGTAACCCTAGATCTCCATTAGGGTTTCGAGTTCATCCATGTTCGTCGCCGTTCCTCAGTTCTTCTGCGCCCTTCTCTTTAGTCCTTTTACTGAGGTTATATATGCGTCTGCTAGCTTTGATCTGCGGCTAAATTCATTTTGATAGTCCACCATATCATGGCTTCTTGCTGCCCCAAACAAATTGTGTCTGGATCGTCACTGCTCCTCTTAGCGCCATTGTAGGGTTTAGGAAAATTTTCTTTAGTTATCCACGGTAGATCCAAAATTATACTGCCATATTGTGAAATCTGTTTCTACAACACTTAGTAGATTTTCAACTCTAGCTCTTCTGCCTAAAGGCGGTTTAATCTTTGATAGTCCATCCGCCATACACCATTAGCCCTCACTTAAACCGCCAACTTGACTTGAATAGTAATTTTCCGGTTTAACACTGATTAGTATACTGAAACCGTCAATCTTTAACCGGCTTTCATTTTTTCTTTCACAGTTTACCCTTCCAAGACGACCAAATAATTCTCTGCTTGCAATTGGGTTCCGTCCAAGATCACCGAGACTCAAGTCAACGGATATGTCACCACTGGCGCTTTAGCATCTAAAAGGACCCTGCATTGGCGATTTCCGGGCTCTGAGTGCCCTCCTGAACCTCAAGATGGAGAAGTTATTGTATTTATGCAACACTTAGACCAGGGATTCAGCCCACCCAGATCAAAATTCTTCCGGGATGTTCTTGCGAGTTTTCAACTCCATCCACAAGACATTGGACCGAATTCCGTGTCCAATATTTGCAACTTTCAAGTATCTGTGGAGTTGTTCCGGGATTTTTTTCCATTTAAACCGCCGCACGGAGTTCTGCGATGGCCCCAACACAGAACTTGGTGGGGTATCAATCCAGAAGAGAAAAGAAGCTCATTTTCCTCATGCAGAACACCACAGCCATCCTAAAGATTGGAACAAAACTTAGTTTTACTGCCGGAATACTGCCCCTGATGGAGAAAATCTCTTGCCGGGTTACCGCCCTCACTGGCTTAGCAACCTCCACCCATTACCTCCACGCTTAACTGCTCAAGAACGGAAGTTTTATGCACCTCAACTCGCCAAACTCCGGGCTCTAATGGCCAACGGTTTGACTGGAATTGATCTCGCCCGCTGCTGGGTTTCTTGTCGCATTCTGCCTTTAAGCCGCCGCCCCGGTTTGGTGCATGAATACTCCGGAGATGTTAAAGATCCTCAACGATATCACGAAATAGTAATGACAGACCTTGAAGTTACTGAATCTGTGAAGAAAATGCTTGACGAACCGATCGCTGCCTGCAGCCAGACCGGGTTGCCACCTTTTTGCGCCACCAACAAACCGCCAGCGGTAAATTTAACTTAATGCTCACTGATTCGCATGTGCTTTAATAATGTGCTAATACTCCTTTCCTTTAATTTTTGCAGGCCAACAGCTCTTTCTGGAAACGGACTAAACCGGCTAGGGCTCGTGCAAAGACCAAAGTTACCAAGAAAGCTGGCAAGAAGAAAACCACCGAATCTTCTGATCCGCCGGAAGATGTTGACGAATCAGCTCAAATGTGCATTACCCCCAAGTGCCAAGCTTAATACCTGAATTGAGCCTTGGGACTTTAAAAAATACTCATTGTAAGAAGCAATCCACATTAGCCCCCCAAGTGCCAAGTGTATAATTTATTATGCGCTTGGGACTTTAAGAGATTGTTTAACTGTTGCATCATCTGACTGTGCAGGCTGACATGAAGACCAAAGAATCCCAAACCGCCGATCTTCAAGAAATCCTTAAGTTACAGCAAGAAGAGACCTCCAAAGCCAAAGCAGAGCTCAAAGGTGCCTTGTCAACCATGGAGCAACTTAAAGAGGGTTTCAAAACTGAAAAGGCTGCGTTATTGAAGCGGGCAGAAGATGCTGAAGCGGCCCTTAAACCGGTAGAAGAAGAACTGATGGGTCTGAAGCATCAAGTGAATTCCATGACGGCTGCCGTGTTTGGTAAGCTTCTTAGAACACCTGCTCTGTAGTACTATCAACTCCGCCGGTTTAACTTGAATTTCTGAAACCGCCGCAGGCCCTCGCACTGCTCATCTTGGAACAGATGTGCGGATAAAATTGAAAGCGGCTTATACACTAATTGAGCAACTATATACTGGTGCACAACGGGTTATCTCTGCCGTCTCATACAACAAACCGGCACCGACATTGATCAAGGACACACTAGCAAGATTGTCCATGACCCGGCTCAGATTGAGGAGGTGAAGCGATCTGCTGCTCGGGCTGGCGCTTTACTAGCACTGAATCGGGCCAAAGCATGGATATCTGACTTGGATCTAGTTGATATTGCCAAGGGATTTCCAGATGAACAAGCAGACGGGTCAGCCTTTGAGAACGAACTCTTAAAGCTCTTACAAAGGAGGTCCGTCCATTGTCAAGTCAACTGGCTGCAGAGGCTAATTTGTCTGTGCATCGGTCCTTTTATGATGAAGGGAACCATCGAGTTGACACGTCTGTGACAGAAACACACAATCTTATCCCGCTAATCCATAAGCACACTTACGCCCCTGATGTTGATTCGTCCGATCTGATAAGTGAAGAAGCTATCTTTCAGGCTCTAACCCGGATTGACTGGACCACCCTTGACTTCCAGCCTCTGGGTGGAGAGGAGGAGGGTGAACCAGTGCCTGAACATCCTTCAACTTCACGCCGTCTTGGCGATGAATCTTAATCCGGCATTGGTATTTCTTTGACAAACTTTGTTATGTAAGATCAATCATCATCTTGGGCCTCAAAGCGCCTTGTAATAGGCTAGTTAAAACTCTTTGATTTGCTGTGCTGAAGTACGACTTTTGTTGAACCGCCATAATACATGCAATGTTTGTTTATGCTTTGATAATGCTACTCTGAAGCCTGCATAGAGAAAGTTTGTCCTGGCGGTTTACCACCGGATGAGTCATAATACCCAAGATAAAGCCTGATTGATAATCAAACTTTAAGAAATGTGAAATGACTCATACCTGTGATGTGATATCACTGTAGTTGTTTTACCAACTTTGATTGTAATAAGGGTGAAGACCCAAATCTTGAATTTTGTATAACCTCCACCATGTACTGGTGGCGTATAATAAGTCATGCCAGGTTACGATGAACACCAGATGATCAAAAACTGGCGACGAGTAGTCAAAGCCAGGCCTGGTTAATAAACTCTGGTTTGATAATATGGTCCGTCAACTTGTAGTTGAAAACCAAGCCGGGTTAACAAACACTGGGTTAATATGATGACTGAAAAGCCATACCAGATCAAAGATACCGGTTTAACATAGAAGTCATCAAAAGAAAAATAGTGACAAATGCAAATAAAACCGTGTAGTCGAGGCTTTTTTAGGGCTGCCAGACCCAAATTCGAGGCTTTTCATGGGCTGCCAGGCCGTTGAGTTAAACCATTTGACAAAGCCTTTTAAGATGGGCCTCCAACTAACCAATCACCGTTTTAACTTTGACAAGTTCAGGGTCTCAATGAGAGTAACTATCAAACGTTCGGAGGGTCATGCCAGGATTACCTGGATAGGAGTGGCTTACTTGATGAAGGCAGGTTAACCCGGGGTTTTAGGTAAATATACCAGGCTTCCAAGCCATGGGTCGATACCCAGCTACAAGGGTCCTTTCAAACTCTTTGTTACTTTACACAAAGAGCCCCCAAGTAACGTGATGAGCTGTGCTCATTGCTTGCCTATGTTTGAGCTGTGCATAACATCCAGACTCTCTTTGGCCCCTGGGGTGTGAAGCTCCCAAGCTGTATTGTGGCATGATAGCCGGTTTAACAGGTAGTACTCCGCTTTGTCAGCTGAAGACCCCATGTAACTCAAAGGATATTTGAGAAACAATAGCAGAGGCCCTGCTTATAGCAAGGATGCTGGTTTATTTTATTGATCATAATATATACATTGTCAAAATATGTACATAAGAAAAGCCTATGGCTCAAGTGTAGTAAGGCCATAGGAGAGCTATGTTCCACGGCCGTCGGGTCTCCTCCTCAGAACTGCGTGAGTTGTCTTGAACGTCAATGAGATAGTATGATCCGTTGTGCAGATTTTTGCTGACCACAAAGGGCCCTTCCCAAGGTGGGAATAACTTGTGCATGTCGGTCTGATCCTGGATGATCCGAAGCACCAAATCGCCTTCTTGAAAGGTTCTTGTCCTAACCCGACGGCTGTGATAATGCCACATGTCTTGCTGATAAACCGCCGAACGGGCTAAAGCCATATCCTGTTTTTCATCTAACAGGTCCAACGCCTCCTGGCATGCTTGCTCATTGTCTGCTTCAACATAATTAGCAACCCGGGGCGAATCGTGACGAATATCACTTGGGAGGACCACCTCTGCCCCGTACACCATGAAGAAAGGTGTGTAAAACGTCGATCTGTTGGGGGTGGTGTTGATGCTCCATAACACAGAAGGCAATTCTTCCACCCAACAACCCGACATCCGCTCTAAAGGGACCATAAGCCGGGGTTTAATGCCCTTCAAGATTTCTTGATTAGCTCTCTCCGCTTGACCATTGGTCTGGGGGTGCGCCACGGATGCTAAGTCAAGCCGGATGTGTTCTCTCTGACAAAAGTCTTCCATCTCACCTTTAGAAAGGTTTGTGCCATTATCCGTGATGATGTTGTGTGGAAAGCCAAAACGGAAGATAATATTTTTGAGAAATTGAACCGCCGTAGGTGCATCACACTTGCTGATAGGCTCCGCTTCAACCCACTTGGTGAACTTGTCAACCGCCACTAGCATGTGGGTCTTCTTATCTTTGGAGCACTTAAAAGGTCCCACCATGTCAAGCCCCCAAGTGGCAAATGGCCAAGCGATGGGAATCATCCTTAATTCTTGAGCCAGAACATGAGCTCTGCGTGAAAACTTTTGACAAGTATCACATTGCTTTACCAGATCCTCCGCATCAGCATGACCTGTCAACCAGTAGAACCCATGACGAAAATCTTTTGCAACCAGGGACTTTGAACCGGCATGATGACCACAATCCCCTTCATGAATTTCCCGTAGGATCTCTTGGCCTTCTTCCGGAGAAACACAACGCTGAAATACGCCTGAAACGCTGTAGCGGTGTAACTCGCCATTGTGAATAACCATGGACTTGGATCACCGGACTATCTGCCTGGCCAGGACTTCATCATCTGGTAACTCGCCCTGGTTCATATACGCCAGATATGGAACCGTCCAATCCAGCACAACGTGTAAAGCAGCCACCAATTGAGCCTCCGGATCAGGAACAGCCAAATCCTCCTCTGTAGGCAACTTAGCAGACGGGTTATGCAAGATATCTAAAAAGGTATTGGGAGGTACCGGTTTACGCTGAGATCCAAGCCGTCTTAAAGAGTCTGCTGCTTCATTTTTGCGCTGATCGATATGCTCAACCTGATACCCTTTGAAGTAACCCGCCACAATATCCACCTCACGTCTGTAAGCCGCCATGAGTGGATCATTAGAATCCCAAGTGCCAGAAACTTGCTGAGCCACCAGATCAAAGTCTCCAAAGCATCGTACCCGGCTTAAATTCATCTCCTTGGCCACTCGGAGCCCATGGAGCAGAGCCTCATACTCAGCTGCATTGTTAGTACAGGGGAACAATAAACGGAGGACATAACGAATCTTATCACCTCGAGGGGAAGTAAGAACAACTCCAGCCCCCGAGCCCTCCAATTGCCTGGATCCATCGAAGTGAATAGTCCAGTATGTATTATCCAGTTTGTCCTCTAGCGCTTGTAACTTGGTCCAGTCATTGATGAAGTCCACAAGTGCCTGAGATTTTATCGCTGTTCGAGGCACATACTTGAAACCATGTGGACCAAGTTCAATTGCCCATTTTGCAACCCGGCCAGTTGCTTCCCTGTTCTGAATTATATCACCCAACGGAGGTGAACTGACAACCGTAATGGGATGGCCTTGGAAATATTGTTTGAGCTTCCGACTTGCCATAAAAACCCCATATACTAGCTTCTGCCAATGCGGATATGGCTTCTTTGACTCGACAAGCACCTCACTGAGATGGTAAACCGGCCGTTGAACCGGGTACTCCTTACCACCCTCCTTACGGTCCACCACAATTGCCACACTGACGGCACGGGCATTAGCGGCCACGTACAACAATAAGGGCTCCTTGTCTACCGGAGCAGCAAGGACTGGCGGTTCGGCCAACTGCCGCTTCAAGCCTTCAAACGCCGCAGTAGCCGCATCACTCCAGACTAAGGTGTCTGTTTTCTTCAACATATGATATAGAGGGATCGCCTTCTCTCCCAAACGGCTGATAAACTGGCTTAGGGCTCCAATCCGACCTGCTAGACGCTGAACATCATTGATGCACGCCGGTTTAGCCAAAGATGTAATCACTTTAATCTTCTTCGGATTAGCCTCAATGCCTCTGTTGGACACCAGAAAGCCTAGAAGCTTGCCTGCCGGAACACCAACGACACACTTTTCCAGATTGAGCATCATCTTGTAAACCCGCAGATTGTCAAAGGTCTCCTTGAGATCATTTATCAATGTCTCCTTCTTCCTGGACTTTACCACAATGTCATCAACGTAGGCATGAACATTGCGCCCAATCTGAGTGCGAAGACAATTCTACACACAACACTGATAAGTTGCCTGGGCACTCTTGAGACCAGAAGGCATAGAAACATAGCAGAAGGCTCCAAAGGGAGTGATGAAGGCGGTCTTCTCCTGGTCCTTAACTGCCATTTTGATCTGATGATAACCTGAATAAGCATCCAGGAAACTTAAACGCTCACAACCCGCCGTTGCATCAATGATCTGATCAATACGCGGGAGAGCAAAAGGATCGACCGGACAAGCTTTGTTCAAATCCGTGTAATCCACACACATGCGCCAAGTGCCTTTTTCTTAAGAACAAGCACCGGATTAGCCAACCACTCAGGGTGAAATACTTCAATGATAAACCCAGCAGCCGATAGCCGGGCTACCTCTTCACCAATTGCCTTGCGTCTTTCCTTGTTAAAGCGACGAAGAAATTGCTTGACCGGTTTAAACTTGGGAACAATATTGAGAGTGTGCTCAGCGAGTTCCCTTGGTACACCTGGCATGTCAGAAGGCTTCCATGCAAAAATGTCCCGGTTCTCACGGATGAACTCGATGAGCGCGCTTTCCTATTTCGGATCAAGATTTGTGCTGATGCTAAACTGCTTGGATGAATCGCCACTAACAATGTCAACAAGTTTAGTCTCATCAGCCAGTTTGAACGTAAGGTTCATGTCATGCTCAGTTGTGGGCTTTTTCAGAGGGGTCATATCTGTCGGATCAACATTATCTTTATAGAACTTCAACTCCTCTGTAGCACAAACCGATTCAACATAGGCTGCATCACCTTCCTCGCAATCCAAAGCGATTTTACGACTTCCGTGAACCGTAATGGTCCCTTTATGACCCGGCATCTTGAGCTGCAAGTAGATATAATAAGGCCTCGCCATGAATCTTGCATAAGCCGGTCGCGCAAACAGTGCGTGGTACGGGCTCTGGAGCCTCACCACTTCAAAGGTCAATGTCTCAGACCGGGAGTCATGTTCATCACCAAACACAACCTCCAAAGCGATCTTACCAACAGGATACGCCGATTTACCTGGTACCACACCATGGAAAACAGTGTTGGACGGTTTAAGACTCTTGTATGTCAACCCCATGCGACGGAAAGTCTCATAATACAGAATATTGATACTGCTCCCTCCATCCATGAGTACCTTGGTGAACTTATAACCTCCCACCTGAGGTGCCACCACCAAAGCCAGGTGACCCGGATTGTCAACCCGGGGCAGATGATCCTCTCTGCTCCACACAATAGGCTGCTCGGACCACCGCCAGTAACGTGGTACTGCCGGTTCAATAGCATTAACAGCCCTCTTGTGAAGCTTCTGATCACGCTTACACAAACTAGTGGTGAACACATGATACTGCCCACCATTCAACTGCTTTGGGTGACTCTGGTAACCCGACTGCTGCTGACTTCCTTGATTACTCTGCTGGTCATTACCACCTTGGTTGTTCTGGTTGCCCTGATTATTCTGAAATCCAGAGTTTGAACCGCCGCCACCATGAAAACCTGGACCTGAACCACCCGATGGACCCTGATCATACAGGAAAAGATCAGAGTTTTTGAACTCCTTCATGATGTGACAATCTTTCCAGAGATGCGTTGCAGGAACCTCCTTGGTCCCATGCTTTGGGTAGGGTTGATTCCACAAACGCTCTAGATTCATTCCGCCGCCGCGCTGGGGCGGTTTACCCTTACGACGCTGCACATTAGTGTTAGCTACAAAATCTGAATCTGCTTTATGCTTACCGTTATTCCCATGGCCTCCTTGGTTATGCTGCTATCCCTTTACACCGCCGTTCTTCTTTCCCTTCTCCGGTTTCTCCTCAACAGAATCGGGATCCTTGGTATTATCAGAATCGGCATACTTGACCAAGGTGGCCATAACGGTGCCCATGTCATTGCAGTGGCGCTTGAGCCGTCCCAACTTCATCTTCAGTGACTTAAACCGGCAATTACGCTCCAAGGTGATGATTGCCGAGCCAGAATTAATATGGTCCGATGAATGCAAGACTTCTGAAACCCGGCGCACCCAATGAGTTGTTGACTCATTCTCCCCTTGCACACAGGTGTCGAGGTCCACAATGGACATAGGCTGCTTACATGTGTCCTTGAAATTGGATATAAACCGGGCCTTCAACTGGTCCCATGACTCGACGGAGTTAGCTGGCAAGTTTTTCAACCATGTACGGGCTGTTCCCTCCAACATCATTGTAAAATACTTTGCACAAGCCGCTTCATCGACGTCCAGCATCTCCATTGCCATCTCATAACTTTCCACCCACGCCTCGGGCGGCTGATCAGTGGTGTAATTCGGCACCTTATGTGGGCCCTTGAAATTCTTAGGAAATCGCACATTACGGAGAGCCGGAATAAGACATGGCACTCCCCACGAACTGAAAGCAAGTTCGGTGCCTCGGTCCACTGACGCTGCTGGCTGAACCGGGGCGGGTTGGTATCGACCCGTATGTTGTGCTGCTAAAGCGGCCTCCCGTCGTGCTCTGCCATTTTCCACCACGTCCCGAGCGTTCACATCACCATGCGCCGGATTAGGCCCTTGAGGGACAATGCAGCACCGCGCACTGCTGGACACTTCCGGTTCATCCGTATGCCTGCTATAGCTTTTGCTCGGTCGTGGAGTTGAGTGAACCCTGTCTCGGCTATACGAGTAAGCTTGCTGCTGTGTCAGAGCTGTTTGAAGAAGATGCCTGGCCCACCGTGTCTCAACCGCTGGCGATGATTCACCTTCTATCGGAATAGCGGCCAACCGGGATGCTGATGCTATCCTATTGTTCAACTGGGTAGAGAAGTGTCCCGGTGGTGGTGTGGTATACCGCAGCGGGTTGTCCGTACACTGAGGTGGACCCATCACCTGAGGTTGATCCGGCGCTCCGGTCCTTGGTATCATGGTCCGGTTCATAGTCGCCGGGTTGCTAGTCCCTCCTCCTGGTGTATCAAAGAGATTCATCGCATTGTAATCCGCCGGCAAGCGAGATTGATGTCTCCACCGGAATACTTGATTTGAAGCATTCTGATCCATCAGAAGTCGATAATTCTCGGCTTGAATCCTCTGCGCCTGGGCATCTAAAGTGGCCCGTTCCTCAGCCATCCTGGTTTCCTCAGCCGCTAAGTCCGCCTTGGCTTGCGTTATCTGATCTTTTAGACTTGCAATGTCCGCATTGTGCTGATCCTGCATCGCCGGTGTAACTGCCGTGGTTAACAAGGTCGCCCAGACATCCATCAAACTGGAGAGAACTTGAGCCGGCCGGCGCGCGGAGCCTCCTGCCCCTGCTACCGGTCCAGACGCCGCCGCAGTAGAGTTTTGCAAGGTTGGCTGTTTTCCGGCCATGAAGATTCCAACGTGGTTCAGCGGTTCAAGAAATTCCTGAATACTGGTGCCATCGGAATACCCTTCAAACACGCCATCCTGAACTTGGTACAGGGATTCTGTTTCACCAGCGGATGATGCGCCGTCGGAATAAGCGACCGTCTCACCCTCTGACACCATTTCAGATCCGATCCCGTGGACACATCCCACGAACGCACACTTCATGGTAGGCTGAATCCGGCTCAGGGCCCGGTTCGCCGATCTTGCCAATGAAGACGTGAATTCCGCCGAAGGGGACCCGGTACCCGTACTCGATTGAGCCAGCCTCGGGGCCCCAGCCTGCATCGTCCATGTAGAGCTTGCCGCAATGACTCTTGGTCATCCGCCCCACAACGTATCCTTTGAGTCCTTCAAAGCTGCCCTTCAAGAACTCGAAACCATCATGCGATAGCCCCACGGTGGGCGCCAACTATCGTGGAAATATCACGTCAGATGTCCTCGTGTAAGGACTTAGTCGTGGAGCCATCGCGACTGGTTAGCTTAAAGGGGTTAAACCGGACAAAGGACACGAGGGATTTTATACTAGTTCGGCCCCTTCGATGAAGGTAAAGGCCTACGTCTAGTTGTGATGGGATTATTGGGGTCTCGCTAATCAGGGAGCTAAACAATCTATGCCTGGCTATCGAGTTGTTTTTTTTGTCCCTGAACCGCCGCCCGGTCGTCCCCTTATATACACGGGTTGACGCCCGGCCGGTTTACAGAGTCCCGAGGCCGACTCATACAAGTGTTCGGCTCGGTCTCTCCTTTCCTTATCTTACAACAAGTTACATGACTATGGCGGTTTACCACTATGGGCCCTAATCCGCCTTTGGGCTCCGGGCCTCTAAGCTTCATAGTAAAGCACCATCTTAAGAGTCTTCGTGGGCTTCAATATAGTTGAGGGTGAACCTAGTCAAGTTTGGAAGTTATATCCCCAACAGTCACGGAGCCTAGTCAAGTTAGGAAGTTGATCATAGAAGACCAGACACGATCGCCGCTGTCTCGGACATCGGTACCACCTTCAGCAACGGATCGAGCACAGGCTGTTGCTCTAGCAGTGACAGCAGCTGCTGCTCAATCTGATCCATCTGAGGATTGGGCACCGACCGCGTCAGCGGATCAGGTTGATCGACCCGAGGATTGGGCATCAACACCGGCACCTACTCCGACACCGGCACTAGCTCTACAAGGAGCACCATCTCCGGCACGGGCACTAGCAACTGCTTCGGCACCTGCACCAACACTTGCACTTGCATCTGCTCTGGCCCGTGCAGCGGCAACAGAACAAGCAGTTGAACCGGCAACAGACTGGGCTGCAGTTCGCTCTTCATATACCAAAGTCCTTACAAAAATCGACATGTCCAGTTTCTTGGTAAGCATTGGCCGCCCAAGTGCTTCCTTCTTTTTTCTTTACATGTAGTTTCACATGATTCACTATGTTGATCTAACTGTGTGTGTATGTCTTATTGTTTGCAAATAGAGAATTCCTAGAGCAACGATGGAGTCGTTCAACAATCCGGGCGACCGTGGCCATGTTTCTCTTACCATGCGCAGCCTTGGTGTGAATGAACCTGCTCAATATACATAAGTACAAAGGATGGTCGCATGATGATTGATGCTAAAGGATGGTTGTCGGTGTCTAAACCAACGGATCTCGGGTAGGGGGTCCCAAACTGTGCGTCTAGGGCTAATGGTAACAGGAGGTGGGGGACACGATGTTCACCCAGGTTTGGGCCCTCTCTATGGAGGTAATACCCTACTTCCTGATTGATTGATCTTGATGATATGAGTATTACAAGAGTTGATCTACCATGAGATCATAGAGGCTAACCCTAGAAGCTAGCCTATGATTAGATTGTTGTCCTCGTACTACGGACTAAACCCTCTGGTTTATATAGACACCGAAGGGGTCTAGGGTTACATAGAGTTGGTTACAGAGAAGTGAACCTACATATTCGAATCACCAAGCTTGCCTTCCACGCAAAGGAGAGTCCCACCTGGACACGTGACGAAGTCTTCTATCGTGTATCTTCATAGCCCAACAGTCCGGCCAACGTATATAGTCCGGCTGTCCGAGGACCCCTTAATCTAGGACTCCCTCTGTAGCCCCTGAACCAGGCTTCAATGATGATGAGTCCGTCACGCAGATTGTCTTCGGCATTGCAAGGCGGGTTCCTTCTCTGAATACTCCAAAGTAGATCTTTGAACACAAGAATCGTGTCCGGCTCTGCAAAACAAATTCCACATACCACCATAGAGAGAACAATAATCCACGAGTCTAATCTGCTGACAATTTTTCCATAGCGTGACATCACGCCGCGGCCTGGTCATTATTCGAACCGTTTTTCCAACCTGCTATTACACGTTTCGCGAGGCGGTTTTATTGGCATGTCTTGTCGAAGGAGAGATCGTGTCCCCTTATTATGGGATTCTCATCAATACGGACGTGGCTAACCCAACCGTGCCATAAGCACGACGCTTGGGGAATAGGCGAGTTTTAGGGCGAGTGGGGAGGCACATGATTTCTGCTGCCTTTATAAAGGGATAAGGACTCCCCTTTTTCACCCACGCCGTCTCCTTCCTCTGCTCATCCCTTCTCGAGCTCCAACGCCCAATCTTTCGCCTTCTCCACAAAAACATTTGGAAGATGTCTGGAGCAGGAGGCAAGTGGACGGCCTCCTCCGTCAAGAAGGAAGCCATCAAGAAGCTCCGGGAGGCCGGGTACTTGGCTAAAAACATAGCTCAACGCCTCCCCGCCAAGGGGAAGATCATCCCCACCCCATAGCCGAGGAAAGGGTAGTTTCACTCTCCCACTTCGTCTGCGGTCTGGGATTCCCCCTCCACCCGTTCATCTGCGGACTGATGTTTTACTATGGGCTAGACTTCCATGATTTAGCCCCCAACTCCATCCTCAACATCTCAACATTTATTGTCATGTGCGAGGCCTTTCTCTGCATCCCACCTCACTTCGGCCTATGGCTGAAGACCTTCTACGTGAAGCCAAAGGTAGTGAGCGGCCAAAAAGCGGATTGCGGAGGAGCCATGGTGGGCAATATGCCCAATATCACCTGGGCCGAAGGCTCCTTTGTGGAGACTGTGAAGGGGTGGCAATCGGGGTGGTTCTATGCACTGAGCCGCGCGGCACCAACTCGGCAGCGACCCCCGAATTCCGATCCGTTGTCCCCATGCGGCTCACCTCCTAGCAAGAGAAGGGCTTGGCCTGGGGCTCAGCGGAAGAACTAGCTGGGCCCCAGTCATGTATCCAGAACATGATAAGCAAGGAAATCAAGCTTGTCAACGTGATCCAGGTTATGCTCTTCCGCCGGATTCTTCCATGCCAGGACCGGTCTTGTAATTTGTGGGAGTTTGATCCAGCCGAGCACCAGACGCTACTGGAGCTCATCGACATGACACATGAAGACGTCTAGAAGGTGCTCTTTAAGGCCGGCGAGGTACCACCGCCCACGACCGAAAATCACGGGCTCAGCGCAAAACGCCGAGTTAATCCGGTGAGTTTTCATGTTTGCAAGATATATCTATTACTGGCACATCTGCAGGAGGAACCTAAGCCTCCATGCCAATCTTTCAGGCTTGGGTAACGATAGCGGAGCAGATTAACTGTCCGACTCTGCTACCAGAAGATCCAGAAACACCTCTCTTGATGAGGATGCTGTTTCTGGCGCCCTATGAGGTGCCGGAGAAGAAAGCCAAGAAGGCGGCCTCGGGGACCAGAGAGGGTCTCCGGCACAAGGGTGCTTCTAACGTGACGTCCGAAGACATCGAGATGCACTCCTCCGCCGAGGGCGATGAGGAAGAGGAGGAAATTTGTCCCCCCTACAGGGGGGAGAAAGAAGAGGAGGGCCTACGCAGATGGGGAAGCCGAGGTGTCCAAGAAGGGAAAAACCTCCCTTCCGGACTAGTCCGCCGCAGCCACCAACAACATCGAGGAGCGGGTGCCTAGGGTCAAGCTCCTGGACAAATCGTAAGTATCCGGGCATAGTAGTATTTCCGGTCTTTTCACTTTATCATTTTTTAATATGCTAAACACACACCTGCAGTCCCGTCAAGTCCAACATCGAGCTATCCTCCTCTTCGGATGGATTGCTGGAACCGTCGGCGATGAACAGCGGGTCCCTTCCAACGGCCTCCTCTCCCAATGTCGTGGACAACACTGAGGTGTTGTCTCGAAGAATACCAGGCCAAGGGGAGAACATTCCAATGATGCGGTGGACGAAACCCCATTTGCCGAACACATGGGGGGAAAGACCCCCATGGACACCGATGATGGGGACCACATCCAGTTTGGTCCCAAGCCGAATTCGGCTCCAGAGACCCAAGTGGCTCCGGATTCATGCAGACCACCTCTCCCGAACGAGGGGGGAGAGCCGCCTCCACCGGTGACCTCTGTCCATCCAGAGGCACCGGACAGATTGCTGGAAGCGCTTCGAAGCACTTCCATTGTTGAAGAACACCGTACTCTTATGAGTATTGCGATCGAGAAGATCCAGTCCTCCAAGAGCGGACTGACCGAAGCCTGCACTAGCCTTCTAATAGGCTTTGAGGTAAGTAATAAAATTGTGAAAGAATATCACAGTGTAGATAGTAGCCCCTCATGCTCTGTTTGGTGTTTGGAAAGAAAAACCAAACAGAGGATCAAATAATACTCGCAGGAGTCTAACATAAGATGTCTATGTGAATAAGCATGCGTCGCTGCAAGCTGCTATCGCTCATACTACAGAGGTCTCTAGACTGAAGCAGGACCTAGAGCGGGCCGGGGAAGAACTCGGCCTCATGAAGAGGCAGCTGGAAGAAAGCCAAAGTATGTAATACCCATCATGTATATTTATGAAGGATAAATGGTTTGTGCTTATTAAAGCATCATGAACTTTGTTAGGGGCCACGACCGAGGTGGCGGCCCTTAAGATGGCGTTAACCGAGGCCGAAGACAAAGTGGCCAAGGAACACGTCGCATGCGAGAAGCAGGAGGCCTGTGTCTGCGAGGTTCAGCAAGAGCTCCAGGATGCCGTCCAAAAGTACGAATCCTTGGAGCGTGAGTCTAAGACTCAAGTGTCCGAGCTTGCCAAGGCCCTCCAGAGCGTGCAAGACGCCAGAGCCGAAGCCCAGAGGGCCAGGAGGTCTAGGCGGCCAAGGGGATTGTGGCGGGTAAGGCTTTTCCTATGCAAAGCAAGCATGTAAAGGAGATATTATTTTTACTTACCATGATTTGGAGTTCTCCAGGAGCGTTTGTGGATCTGCCGCGCAACATATCAGATGCCGTAGAGTTCTACCGAGCCGAAGAAGGGAGTTCTACGGAGAAGCTGTTCTGGTCCCAATACCTTGGATCAGAACATCTGATGCCCTTTAACGACCAGCTTAAGCAGCTGGTCGAGCTGCACAAGGCGTCTGAACTATCCATGAAGGACCTCATAGTCCAGTTATGGCCTGCCGAGCCCATGCCCAGTAGCTACTTCGGACTTGTGAATCGGCTTGTTAGTGCCTACCCGCGGCTTGAAGCCGTAAAGCGGTCGGTTTGCATTGAAGGTGCGCAGATGGCCTTTGCCCATGCGAAGATGCATTGGGCGAAGATGGACCCCACAAAGCTGATGACCGAGGGGCTGCCTGAGGGCAAGGAGCACCGCCGACCCGAACTATACTATAACAGTGTCCTGGAGGGATCCCGCCTTGTGGCGGAGCAATGTGCGAAGGATGTAATCTTTGAGTGAATGCATTCGTCCTATCATGTTCTGTAATATAGAACAAGTTCATTATGCAATATTGTGCTTGTTTATTTACAATTTTACCTCATGTGCGGCCGTTTGTGAAATCTGGGAGTTGGCCAGTTGTCGGCTTCTGACCCCACGTAACTAGTACGGGGGTGTTCAGGATAAATCTGAACACTCTTTATCCAAGTGTTTGGTCCTTTAAGGAGGTGTTTAGCACAACAAACAAGGCAATCAGACTATACTGCTTTATCACCCTCACTTAGCCCCTAGTATTCGGAAGGCTGAACTTGGGGCGCGATACACGCCTGATCGGACAAAAACCGATTCATCACATAAAGCGGAAAAAAACTTTAAGGATTTGAAACCTCTCGAACAGCGACCAGCTCTCGCGGCATCATGACCGTCAGTTTTTGGCTTTCTCTACTGAGGTGCTCGTCCGGGAGAACCGGGACACAATCGCAGTAGTTCTCTATGTGCCACCTTAGCCGATATAGCGGAACGTAAGGTAGCAAAATATGGGAGTTGGGCAAACCCAACATTTGACCAAAGACATGATTCGGAGCTGACGCATATAATGCTATAAGTTTGGGGTGCCGAACTATACTATAAAGTGTTCGGACTTTCTTGCCGTGCTATGGGGTACACTGAAGCCCCTGGCAAATTAAAGCATACCAGTTTGTACGAATGCAGTGAATACAAAGACAAGGAAAAAATTAAGTAAGGAGCGGATGCTGCGAATTTTTTCCATTGTAATTTGATTAATACGCCAAGGCATATGTGTACAAATAGTGCAATAAGCAAATAAAGCTATTTGACATGCCTTTACCAAGAGCGGGCTACGTGTGGGTATGTAAAATAGGAACAACGATTGTTAGTAGAGACCACCTGGAAATTCCATTATATGTTGAAGCCCCTTGCCTTTCTTGGAGTATCTTTTCGCGATGGGTCCGAAGATCAGGTTATCAAAAGAGCCTCAAGAAGGGAAAAACATGAAAGGAGGACAAAAAATGAAGGTATGCGGATCCAGGGGCGGTTGAGATGCGGTGTGGACCGCAGTTTAGCTGTGCCTCCATCTATGCCCATGGTATTTAAGTGCGTAATTATGTACGCGTGACACGAATTTCACCGCTTGATTGGGGCTAGGAAGGAGGCCGAATTCCTAGGTGAGCTCTGGACGATCCGGACGGTCCTGCTGCAGAGTAGTTCGGACTCGTTTGACAGTGTCCGGGGGCTTTATAGCCGAATTGAGGGTCTGCCTAACAAGGCTGCTCTTTACTTCTGCTGCAAGGGCCGTGGTGTGCTCCTCCGTACGGAGGGAACGTTCCGTATTCCCGTTGACTATTATAACACCGCGGGGTCTGGGCATCTTGAGCTTGAGGTAAGCATAATGCGGCACCGCATTGAATTGAGCGAATGTGGTTCGTCCAAGCAATCCATGATAACCACTGCGGAAGGGGACGATGTGGAAGATTAACTCTTCGCTTCGGAAATTATCTGGGGATCCGAAGACCACTTTCAGTGTGATTGAGCCTGTACAACAGGCCTCTACACCTGGTATGATACCTTTAAAGGTGGTTTTGGTGGGCTTCATCCTTGAGGGATCGATACCCATTTTGCGCACTGTATCCTGATAGAGCAGGTTTAGGCTGCTGCCACTGTCCATAAGCACTCGTGTAAGGTGGAGTCCATCAACGGTAGGGTCTAGCACCAGTGCGGCTGAACCGCCATGACGGATGCTGGTTGGATGGTCCCTTCGATCAAAGGTATCCGAACAAGTGGACCATGGGTTGTATTTTGGGGCGACTGGCTCCATCGTGTAGACGTCCCGTAGAGCGCTTTTCCGCTCCCTTTTGGGGATATGGGTAGCGTATATCATGTTCACTGTTCTGACTTGGGGAGGAAATTTCTTCTGTCCCCCGTGTTCGGTGGCCGGGGCTCCTCGTCGTCATTGCTGTGCGACCCCTTTTCCTTGTTTTCGGCATTTAACTTGCCGGCCTGTTTAAAGACCCAACATTCTCTATTGGCATGATTGGCTGGTTTATCGGGGGTGCCGTCGATTTGGCATGGATGATCGAGTATGCGGTCGAAGCTGGACGGGCCCGAACTGTTTCTCTTAAACGGCTCCTTCCGCTGACCGGACTTGGAGCCACTGAATCCGGCGTTGACCGCCGTGTCTTCGGAATTGTTGCCATTACTTTGACGCTTGTGTCTGTTGCGTCGGGGCTTACCGTTACTATCTCTAGCTTCAGAAGTGCCAGGTTTACTTGAGGTGCAATGGCTACGAGCGAGCCAGCTGTCCTCGCCCGCACAAAAGCGGGTCATAAGCGTCGTAAGGGCTGCCATGGACTTCGGCTTCTCTTGTCCGAGGTGTCAGGCGAGCCATTCGTCACGGATGCTTAAAGGATGCTAGAGCTTCGGCGTCCGGATAGTTGATGATTTGGTTCTTTTTAGTTAGGAACCGAGTCCAGAATTTTCTGGCTGACTCTCCGGGCTGTTGAGTTATGTGGCTCAAGTCATCGGCATCCGGAGGTCGGACATAGGTGCCCTAGATATTGTGAAGGAATGCGTCTTCCAGGCTTTCCCAACTGCCAATAGAGTTTTCGAGCAGACAATTCAACCAGTGCCGAGCTGGTTCCTTGAGTTTTAGCGGGAGATACTTGATGGCATAGAGATCATCACCGCGGGCCATATGTGTGTGGAGAAGGAAGTCTTTGATCCACACAGCAGGATCTGTTGTCCCATCATACGATTCGATGTTTACGGGATTAAACCCTTCTGGGAACTCATGTTCCATTAGTTCATCAGTGAAGCACAGGGGGTGTGCGGCGCTGCTACCTCTTGAGCATGCATTGGTTTTTCCTTGAAGAGGAAAGGGTGATGCAGCAGAGTAGCGTAAGTATTTCCCTCGGTTTTGAGAACGAAGGTATCAATCCAGTAGGAGGCTCCTCAGAAGTCCCACACACCTACACAAACAAACAAGAACCTCACAACCAACGCTATAAAGGGGTTGTCAATCCCTTCACGGAAACTTGCGGAAGTGAGATCTGATAGAGATAATATGATAAGATAAATATTTTTGGTATTTTTATGATATAAATTGGAAAGTAAAAGATACAAATAAAAGTAGATGGAAAACTTATATGATAAAAGATAGACGCGGGGGCCATAGGTTTCACTAGTGGCTTCTCTCAAGATAGCATAAGTATTACGGTGGGTGAACAAATTACTGTCAAGTAATTGATAGAAATGTGCATAGTTATGAGAATATCTAGGCATGATCATGTATATAGGCATCACATCCGTAACAAGTAGACCGACTCCTACCCGCATCTCCTACTATTACTCCACACATCAACCGACTCTTGCCTGCATCTAGAGTATTAAGTTCATAAGAACAGAGTAACGCATTAAGCAAGATGACATGATGTAGAGGGATAAACTCATGTAATATGATATAAACCCCATCTATTTATCCTGGATGGCAACAATACAATACGTGCCTTGCTGCCCCTGCTGTCACTGGGAAAGGACACCGCAAGATTGAACCCAAAGCTAAGCACTTCTCCCATTGCAAGAAAGATCAATCTAGTAGGCTAAACCAAACTAATAATTCGAAGAGACTTGCAAAGATAACCAATCATACATAAAAGAATTTAGAGGAGATTCAAATATTTCTCATAGATAAACTTGATCATAAACCTACAATTCATCGGATCTCGACAAACACACCGCAAAAAGAGTTACATCGAATAGATCTCCAAGAAGAGGAAGGAGAACTTTGTATTGAGAATCAAAGAGAGAGAATAAGCCATCTAGCTAATAACTATGTACCCGAAGGTCTGTGGTAAACTACTCACAACTCATCAGAGAGGCCTTGGTGGTGATGGAGAGGCCCTCCATGGTCGATTCCCCCTTCGGCGGAGCGCAGATGAAGGCTCCAAGATGGGATCTCGCAGATACAGAAGGTTGTGGCGGTGGAATTAGGTTTTCATGGTGCTCCTGGATGGTTTCAGGGTACGTAGGTATATATAGGAGGAAGAACTAGGTCAGTGGACGCTCGAGGGGCCCACGAGTCAGGGGGGTGCGCCCACCCTTACTGGGCGCGCCGGCCACCCTCGTGGCTGCCTCGTCTGCTTCTTGACGTCCACTCCAAGTCTCCTGGTTTGCATTTGTTCTAGAAACATCGTTCCCGAAGGTGTCATCGCATTTGGACTCCGTTTGATATTTCCTTTTCTTTGAAACACTGAAATAGGCAAAAAACAGCAATTCGGGCTGGGCGTCCGGTTAGTAGGTTATTCCCAGAAATGATATAAAAGTGTAAAGTAAAGCCCATAAACATCCAAAACAGGTAATATAATATCATGGAACAATAAAAAATTATAGACACGTTGGAGACGTATCAAGCATCCCAAGCTTAGTTCCTGCTCGTCCTCGAGTAGGTAAATGACAAAAACAGAATTTTTGATGTGGAATGCTACCTAGCATAATTCTCAATGTAATTATCTTTATTGTGGCATGAATGTTCAGATCCAAATGATTCAAAATAAAAGTTCATATTGACATGATAAACAATAATACTTCAAGCATACTTATGAAGTAATCATGTCTTCTCAAAATATCATGGCTAAAGAAAGTTATCCCTACAATATCATATAGTCTGGCTATGCTCTATCTTCATCACACTAAGTATTTAATCATGCACAACCCCGATGACAAGCCAAGCAATTGTTTCATACTTTAGTATTCTTAATCTTTTTCAATTTTCACGCAATACATGAGCGTGAGCCATGGACATAGCACTATATGTGGAATAGAATGGTGGTTGTGGAGAAGACAAAAAAAGAGGAAGATAGTCTCACATCAACTTCGCGTATCAAAGGGCTCTGGAGATTCCATTTATTAGATATCAATGTGAGTGAGTAGGGATTGCCATGCAACAGATGCACTAGAGGTATAAATGTATGAAAGCTCAATAAAAGAAACTAAGTGGGTGTGCATCCAACTTGCTTGCTCACGAAGACCTAGTGCGTCTTGTGGAAGCCCATCATTGGAATATACAAGCCAAGTTCTATAATGAAAAATTTCCACTAGTATATTAAAGTGCCAACGTAGGAGACTCTCTATTATGAAGATCATGGTGCTACTTTGAAGCACAAGTGTGGCAAAAGGATAGTAACATTGTCCTTCTCTCTTTTTCTCTCATTTTTTTATTTGGCCTTTCTTTTTTTATATGGCCTTTCTCTTTTTTTTTCTGTAAAGTCTGAAGTCTCATCCCGACTTGTGGGGGAATCATAGTCTCCATCATTCTTTCCTCACTTGGGACAATGCTCTAATAATGAAGATCATCACACTTTTATTTACTTACAACTCAGGATTACAACTTGATACTTAGAACAAAATATGACTCTATATGAACGCCTCCAGCAGGGTACCGGGATATGCAATGAACCAAGAGTGACATGTATGAAAATCATGAGGGTGGCTTTGCCACAAATATGATGTCAACTACATGATTATGCAAGAGCAATATGACAATGATGATGCGTGTCATAATAAACGGAACGGTGGAAAGTTGCATGGTAATTTATCTCGGAATGGCTATGTAAATGCCATAATAGGTAGGTACGGTGGCTGTTTTGAGGAAGGTATATGGTGGGTGTATGGGACCGGCGAAAGTTGCGCGGCCCAAGAGAGGCTAGCAATGGTGGAAGGGAGAGAGTGTGTATAATCCATGAACTCAACATTAGTCATAAAGAACTCATATACTTGTTGCAAAAATCTACAAGTAATCAAAAACCAAGCACTACGTGCATGCTCCTAGGGGGATATATTGGTAGGAAAAGACCATCGCTCGTCCCCGACCGCCACTCATAAGGAAGACAATCAATAAATAAATCGTGCTCCAACTTCATCACAAAGCGGTTCACCATACGTGCATGCTACGGGAATCACAAACTTCAACACAAGTATTCCTTAAATTCATAATTACCAAACTAGCATGACTCTAATATCACCATCCTCATATCTCAAAACAATTATGAAGCATCAAATTGATCATAGCATCCAATTCACTTTCTATGATAGTTTTTATTATACCCAACTTGGATGCTCATCATTCTAGGCCCAAATTTATAACCATAGAAAATACCATTCTGTTCTAGAAGACTCTCAAAATAATATAAGTGAAGCATGATAGATCAACAATTTCTATGAAATTAAGCCACCGCCGTGCTCTAAAAGATATAAGTGAAGCACTAGAGCAAAAAATATCTAGCTCAAAAGATATAAGTGAAGCACATAGAGTATTCTAATAAATTCTAAATCATGTGGGTTTCTACCAAAATGTGTGTACATCAAGGATGATTGTGGTAATCGAAAAAGCAAAGACTCATACCATACAAGACGCTCCAAGCAAAACACATATGATGTGGCGAATAAAAATATAGCTCCAATTAAAGTTACCGATAGACGAAGACAAAAGAGGGGATGCCTTCCGGGGCATACCCAAGCTTAGGCTCTTGGTCATCCTTGAATATCTTGTAGTGCCATAGGAATCCCCAAACTTAGGATTTTTCCACTCCTTATTCCATAGTCCATCAAATATTTATCCAAAACTTGAAAACTTCACAACACAAAACTCAACAGGAAATCTCATAAGCTCCGTTAGTGCAAGAAAGAAAAACCACCACATAAGGTACTTTAATGAACTCATTATTTATTTATATTGGTGTTAAACCTACTGTATTCCAACTTCTCTATGGTTCATACCCCCCGATACTAGCCATAGATGCATCAAAATAAGCAAACAACACACGAAAAACAGAATCTGTCAAAAATAGAACAGTCTGTAGCAATCTGTAACTTTCGAATACTTCTGGAACTCCAAAGATCCTACCAAAATAGGACTTCCTAGGCAATTTGTCTATTGATCTACAGAAAAATAATCAACGCAAAATCATGTTTCTGTGATTTATTGAATTTTTTCTCGTCGATGCAAAGTTTCTGTTTTTTCAGCAGAATCAAATTAACTATCACCATAAGTTATCCTATAGGTTCTACTTGGCACAAACACTAATTAAAACATCAAAAAAACATCTAACCAGAGACTAAATAAATTATTTATTACTAAGCAGGAGCAAAAATCAAGGAACAAAAATAAAATTGGGTTGCCTCCCAACAAGCGCTATCGTTTAACGCCCCTAGTTAGGCATAAAAGCGAGAATAGATTTAAGTATTGCCATCTTTGGCATTCAATTCATAAGTGGCTCGCATAATAGATTCATATAGTAATTTAATTTTCTTTCTAGGAAAGTGTTCCATGCCTTTCCTTAGCGGAAATTGGAATCTAATATTTCCTTCCTTCATATCAATAATTGCACTAATCTTTCTAAGGAAAGGCCTACCAAGAATAATAGGACACAAAAGATTGCAATCAATATCAAGAGGAATAAAATCTACGGGAACATAATTCATATTTCCAACAATAAGAAAATCATTAATCCTTCCCATAGGTTTCTTAATGGTGGAATCCGCAAGGTGCAAGTTTAAAGAGAAATCATCAAATTCATGGAAACCTAGCACATCACATAAAGTTTTCGGAATCGTGGAAACACTAGCACCCAAATCACACAAAGCATAACATTCATGATCTTTAATTTTAATTTTTATAGTAGGTTCCCATTCATCATATAGTTTTCTAGGTATAGAAATTTCCAAATTAAGTTTTTCCTCATAAGATTGCATCAAGGCATCAACGATATGTTTGGTAAAAGCTTTATTTTGGCTATAAGCATGAGGAGAATTCAACACGGATTGCAACAAGGAAATACAATCTATTAAAGATAAATTATCATAATTAAATTCCTTGAAATCCAAAGTTGTGGGTTCATTACTATGTAAAGTTCTAATCTCCCAATCCCACTTTTACCAATTTTAGCATCAAGATCAAAATACTCCAAATCATCGGAACGCTTTTTAACCAAAGTTGATTCACCTCCAGTCCCATTATTGTTAAGATTCATATTGCAAAACAAAGATTTAATAGGGGACACATCAATAACTTTTAGATCTTCATCATTATTTTCATGAAAACTAGAAGAACACACTCTAACAAAGCAATCTTTCTTAGCATGCAACTACCGGTTCTTCCTTTGCACTCATCAATGGAAATTATCATAGGTTTGAGAGACTCATTGATATCATGCTTACGAGGAATAGATCTACGTTTCAAAGAATCAACATCAAGAGAAAGTCTATCAACGTTCCTAGCCAATTCATCAACTTTAAGCCATTTTTCTTCAAGCAAAGCATTGAAATTCTTTTGAGAATTCATAAATTCTTTAACACTAATCTCAAAATCAGAGGGCATCTTATTAAAATTTACATAAGAGTTGTTGTAGGAATTACCATAATTATTACAGGAATTACTAGGGAACGGCCTAGGATTAAAGTTTCCTCTATACGCGTTGTTACCAAAATTATTCCTACCAACAAAATTCACATCCATAGATTCATTATTATTCTCAATCAAAGTAGACAAAGGCATATCATTAGGATCAAAAGTGGCACTCTTTGTAGCAAATAATTTCATAAGTTCATCCATCTTTAAGAGGAGCAATCGGAGTGCTAAGGAATCATTATTATTGGTATTGGAAAAGTCACACAATTTGGTATTATCTTGCGCCATCGTGACAAGCAATCCAACACACAAGCACACGAAAAGGCAAGAGAAAGAGAGGGCAAATAAAACGGCAAGGGTGAAGTGGGGGAGGGGAAAACAAGAGGCAAATGGCAAATAATGTAATGCGAGGGAGATGAGTTTGTGATGGGTACTTGGTATGTCTTGACTTGAGCGAAGACCTCCCAAGCAACGGCGCCAGAAATCATTCTTGCTACCTCTTGAGCATGCGTTGGTTTTTCCCTTGAAGCGGAAAGGGTGAAGCAGGAAAGTAGCATACGTATTTCCCTCAGTTTGAGAACCAAGGTATCAATCTAGTAGGAGGATCCTCAGAAGTCCCACACACCTACACAAACAAACAAGAACCTCGCAACCAATGCGATAAAGGGGTTGTCAATCCCATCATAGAAACTTGCGAAAGTGAGATCTGATAGAGATAATATGATAAGATAAATATTTTTGGTATTTTTATGATATAGACTGGAAACTAAAAGATACAAATAAAAGTAGATGGAAAACTTATATGATAAAAGATAGACCCGGGGGCCATAGGTTTCACTAGTGGCTTTTCTTAAGATAGCATAAGTATTATGGTGGGTGAACAAATTACTGTCAAGCAATTGATAGAAAAGTGCATAGTTATGAGAATATCTAGGCATGATCATGTATATAGGCATCACGTCTATAACAAGTAGACCGACTCCTGCCTGCATCTACTACTATTACTCCACTCATCGACCGACTCCTGCCTGCATCTAGAGTATTAAGTTCATAAGAACAGAGTAATGCATTAAGCAAGATGACATGATGTAGAGGGATAAACTCATGCAATATGATATAAACCCCATCTTTTTATCCTCGATGGCAACAATACAATACGTGCCTTGCTGCCCTTGCTGTCACTGGTAAAGGACACCGCAAGATTGAACCCAAAGCTAAGCACTTCTCCCATTGCAAGAAAGATCAATCTAGTAGGCCAAACCAAACTTATAATTCGAAGAGACTTGCAAAGATAACCAATCATACATAAAAGAATTCAGAGGAGATTCAAATATTTCTCATAGATAAACTTGATCATAAACCCACAATTCAATGGATCTCGAAAACACACCGCAAAAGGAGTTACATCGAATAGATCTCCAAGAAGAGGAACGAGAACTTTGTATTGAGAATCAAAGAGAGAGAAGAAGCCATCTAGCAAATAACTATGGACCCGAATGTATGTGGTAAACTACTCACAACTCATTGGAGAGGCCTTGGTGGTGATGGAGAGGCCCTCCATGGTCGATTCCCCCTCCGGTGGAGCACCGACGAAGGCTCCAAGATGGGATCTCGCGGATACAGAAGGTTGTGGTGGTGGAATTAGGTTTTCGTGGTGCTCTTGGATGGTTTCGGGGTACGTAGGTATATAGAGGAGGAAGAAGTAGGTCGGTGGATGCTCGAGGGTCCCACGAGGCAAGGGGGGGCGCCCACCCTTACTGGGCGCGCCAACCACCCTCGTGGCCGCCTTGTCAGCTTCTTGATGTCCACTCCAAGTCTCCTGGTTTGTATTTTTTCCAGAAAGATCGTTCCCGAAGGTTTCATCGCATTTGGACTCCGTTTGTTATTCCTTTTCTTCAAAACACTGAAATAGGCAAAAACAAAAATTCGGGTTGGGCCTCCGGTTAGTAGGTTAGTCCCAAAAATGATATAAAAGCGAAAATTAAAGCCCATAAACATCCAAAATAGGTAATATAATAGCATGGAACAATCAAAAATTATAGATACGTTCGAGATGTATCAGGCGCCTCTATGTCGGGCTATGTCGCGACATAGTTCGGATGGAGCTGGTCTGCGGTATTCGGCCCGGACAGGTTTCTTTTTATTATACCTGGCATGGTAGTCATCGTCATGTATCGGGGCGCACCACCGCGATCCAAATCGTATCACAGGTCATGTGTGTATCCCCGAGCTGTTGTGTTTCTATTTGTTCGGCGAGGTAAGGCGGGTTGGGCTTCCGTTTTGTCTCAGCCACGCGGCGGTCGGTCAGCTGGTAGTGCTGGTTCCAAGGCCTCGTCATCGAAATGTGGTAACAACTTACGCTTCGGGTAACTTTAGTTTGGGCGTACGAGTCCGTATTCCTCGGCTGACAGGACCTCAGCCCATCTATTAGTCAGCAGATCTTGATCATCTTGAAGCTGCTGCTGCTTCTTTTTCAGGCTCTTCGCAGTGGCTATAAGCCGGCGCTTGGAGCGCTCCTGCTCGGCGGGATCCTTAGGCACGGTAAATTCTTCGTCGCTAAGGCTCACCTCATCCTCAGAGGGAGGCATGTAATTATCGTTTTCTGAGTCTTCATTCGTGGCCTATTCATCATGGCTAGCTCGCCTGTCCTCCCGCCCGGCCTGTTCAAAGCTTGGCTGGGCGGGGTCGTCTTCGTCTTCGGCATCATCCGGAGTGTTATTGTATCTTGTGTGGTTTAGAGCGGCGCCGCTGACGTCGGCGCTATTTTTACCATGGCGTGGTTTAGATCGGCGCCGCTGATGTCGGCGCTTCGGCTGCTTCTCAGGAGGCTTATCCTCGACTATATCATTTTTGTCCTCGCCATTGTCTTCTTTGGGTGTATCCACCATGTAAATTTCATATGACGAGGTGGCTGTCCAGCGCCCTGTAGGCGGTGGTTCTTGTTCTTCTCCTGCATTGTCGTCCATACCGTCGATGTCTTCGGAGTCAAAGTCAAGCATGTCGGTCAAGTCGTCGACAGTGGCTATCCAGCCGGATATAGTTCGGCCAAGAATTTCCTTCCAGGGAGAGGGATTTCAAAGAGTTTAACATGTCACCCAGGGTCGAGTGTTGGAATATGTCCGCAGAGGTGAACTCCAAGGTCGGGCCCAGTTGGATTCGGTGGGCATGGATACACGCGGTTCGGAACCTATGGCCGGAGGTGAGTCCGAGGGTCCAATGACACAGGCGTCGTCAGAGGTTAGATCTGTGTTTAGCTAAAGCGTTGTTGAGTATGCGGCTTCCGTGGCGGGGTCTAGCCCTGATACGCCTCCAACGTATCTACTTTTCCAAACACTTTTATCCTTGTTTTGGACTCTAACTGGCATGATTTGAATGAAACTAACCCGGACTGACGCTGTTTTCAGCAGAACTACCATGATGTTGTTTTATGTGTAGAAAAGAAAAGTTCTCGGAATGACCTGCAAATCCACGGAGGGACTTTTCAGAATTAATAAGAATTTTTGGCGAAAGAATCAGGGCCAGGGGGCCCAGGGCCTGTCCACGAGACAGGGGGCGCCCCCCCTAGGGCGCGCCCCCCTATCTCGTGGGCCCCCTGGACCTCCTCCGACCTCAACTCCAACTCCATATATACCGTCTCGCGGAGAAAAAAATCAGAGAGAAAGTTTCATTGCGTTTTACGACACGGATCCGCCGCCAAGCCCTAATCTCTCTCGGGAGGGCTGATCTGGAGTCCGTTCGGGGCTCCGGAGAGGGGGATTCGTCGCTGTCGTCATCATCAACCATCCTCCATAACCAATTTCGTGATGCTCACCGCCGTGCATGAGTAATTCCATCGTAGGCTTGCTGGACGGTGACGGGTTGGATAAGATTTACCATGTAATCAAGTTAGTTTTGTTAGGGTTTGATCCCTAGTATCCACTATGTTCTGAGATTGATGTTGCTATGACTTTGCTATGCTTAATGCTTGTCACTAGGGCCCGAGTGCCATGATTTCAGATCTAAGCCTATTATGTTTTCATCAATATATGTGTGTTCTTGATCCTATCTTGCAAGTCTATAGTCACCTATTATGTGTTATGATCCGACAACCCCGAAGTGACAATAATTGGGATACTTCTCGGTGATGACCGTAGTTTGAGGAGTTCATGTATTCACTATGTGTTAATGCTTTGGTCCGGTTCTCTATTAAAAGGAGGCCTTAATATCCCTTAGTTTCCACTAGGACCCCGCTGCCATGGGAGGGTAGGACAAAAGATGTCATGCAAGTTCTTTTCCATAAGCACGTATGACTATTTACGGAATACATGCCTACATTACATTGATGAATTGGAGCTAGTTCTATATCACCCTATGTTATAACTATTGCATGAGGAATCGCATCCGGCATAATTATCCATCACTGATCCATTGCCTACGAGCTTTTCATATATTGTTCTTCGCTTATTTACTTTTGTGTTGCTACTGTTACAACTACTACAAAAACCCAAAAACATTTACCTTTTCTGTTGCTACTGTTACCATTATTATCATACCACTTTTGCTACTAATACTTTGCTGCAGATACTAAGTTATCCAGGTGTGGTTGAATTGACAACTCAACTGCTAATACTCAAGAATATTCTTTGGCTCCCCTTGTGTCGAATCAATAAATTTGGGTTGAATACTCTACCCTCGAAAGCTGTTGCGATCCCCTATACTTGTGGGTTATCAAGACTAATTTCTGGCGCCGTTGCCGGGGAGCATAGCTCTATTCTCTGAGTCACTTGGGATTTATATCTGTTGATCACTATGAAGAACTTGAAAGACGCTAAGACCAAGATTTTGCCCTCAACTACGAGGGGAGGTAAGGAACTGCCATCTAGCTCTGCACTAGATTCTCCTTCCGTTATTGATAGGCTTGCGACACCTAAACCTGCTACTGCTATGAATTCTGATATGTCGCATGTTATTGATGATGCCACTTCTGCTATGCATGATGAAACTACTTCTGTGCGTGATACTACTTTGCCATTAGGTGAATTTCTTGATGAACAACTTGCTAGAGTTAGGGGGAATGAAAATATTGAAGATGCTATTGATGATAGTGATGATGAACATTCCCCCAAATGATTATGTATTACCTGTTGTTCCTAAGGGTTATGTTATGAACAAAGAAGCTGTTGAAGCTATTCTTGCTTGCAATGACAGAAATGATCTTAAGAAATTATTAGCTAAATGGAAGCAGCAGTCTCTTAATGCTAGAATGAAACCCGATCCTACTTTTGCTACTGCACCATCTGTGTTACTGATAAGGATTATGAATTCTCTATTGATCCTGATATTATTACTTTAGTTGAATCTGATCCTTTTTATGGCCTTGAATCTGAAACTGTTGTGGCACATCTTACCAAGTTGAATGATATAGGCACCCTATTTACTCATGATGAGAAGTCTCTCTATTTATATATCCTTAAGATATTTCCGTTCTCATTAAAGGGTAATGCTAAGACTTGGTATAATTCCCTTGCTCCTGGTTGTGTGCGTAGTCCCCAGGATATGATCTATTACTTCTCTGCTAAATATTTCCCTGCTCATAAGAAACAAGCTGCCTTGTGGGAAATATATAATTTTGTGCAAATCAAAGAAGAGAGTCTCCCACAAGCTTTGGGGAGGCTTCTCCGGTTGCTTTATGCTTTGCCTAATCATCATCTTAAGAAAAATGAAATACTTGATCTCTTTTATAATGGACTAACCGATGCTTCCAAGGACCAGTTGGATAGTTGTGCTGGTTGTGTTTTCAGGGAAAGAACAGTCGACGAAGCTGAAATACTATTGAATAATATGTTGACTAATGAAAATAATTGGACTCTTCTCGAGCCAGTTCCTAAAGTAATGCCTGAACCAATTGACCAACTCCTGAGACTATTCCTAAACCCACTCCGAAGAAGAGAGGTGTTTACTTCTCAGTCCTGAAGATATGCAAGAGACAAAGAAATCAACGAAAGAAAAGGTATTAAAGCTGAAGATGTTAAGAATTTACCTCCTATTGAAGAAATACATGGTATGAATATACCGCCTGAAGAACCACATTGTCTTGATAACCCGACATAGGTAGTAAAGCTAAATTCTCTCTATAGATATGATAAAGTTGAAATACCCTCTACTAAATTTCATAGCCCATGGTTGGATGAATTTGATGACTTTATGGCTAGACAAGAAAGTTCTAGTGCTTATGTTGGTAGAGAGTTAAGGAATAATGCTTTTGAAATAGGACGCGTAGGTGATAATCTGGCTAGAGTTAAAGATGAACTTCACCGTGTTAGCAAATATGCTTCTATGGTTGCTACTAAAGCTGAGCAAGTTCTCAAAGCTCAAAATGATTTTCTTGATGAATTGAATAATAAAAATGACTTTGCCGTTAGAGTAGTTACTAGAACAGGTAAAATGACTCAGGAACCTTTGTATCCTGAGGGCCACCCTAAAAGAATTGAACAAGATTCTCAGAATAATAATCTAGATGTTCCTAGTTCTTCTAAGAAGAAGAAAAAGAAGAATGATAGAACAGTGCAAACTTCTAGTGAACCTAATGTAGAAACACCTGAGAATCCCAATGATATTTGTATTTATGATGCTGAAACACAATCCGGAGATGAACATGAACCTGATGATAATGCTAATAATGATGTTCATGTGGATGCTCAACCTAGTAATAACAATGATGTAGAGATTGAACCTGTTGTTGATCTTGATAACCCACAATCAAAAAATCAACGTTATGATAAGAGAGATTTTGTTGCTAGGAAGCACGGGAAAGAAAGAGAACCATGGGTTCAGAAACCCATGCCCTTTCCTCCTAAACCATCCAAGTCAAACGATGATGAGGATTTTGAGTGCTTTGCTGAAATGATTAGACCTCTTTTCTTACGTATGCGCTTAACTGATATGCTTAAAGTAAATCCTTATGCTAAATATATGAAGGATATCATCACAAATAAAGCTGAAATTTCCACCATGCTTGCTAATTACACTTTTAAGGGTGGAATACCAAAGAAACTTGGAGATCCGGGTGTTCCAACTATACCATGCTCCATTAAAAGAAATTATGTCAGAACTGCTTTATGTGATCTTGGAGCCGGTGTTAGTGTTATGCCTCTCTCTTTGTATCGTAGATTTGAATTGAATAAGTTGACACCTACTGAAATATCTTTGCAAATGGCTGATAAATCAACTGCTATACCTGTCAGTATTTGTGAGGATGTGCTTGTTGTGGTTGCAAATGTCACTATTTTAACGGACTTTGTTATTCTTGATATTCCCGAGGACGATAGTATGTCTATTATCCTTGGTGGACCTTTTCTTAATACTGCAGGGGCTGTTATTGATTGCAACAAAGGCAATGTCACTTTTCATGTTAATGGCAATGAGCATACGGTACACTTTCCGAGGAAACAATCTCAAGTTCATAGCATCAATTCTATTGAAAAAGTTCCAACTATCATTTTTGGAGGTTTTGAATTTCCTCTCCCTACTGTCAAGAAAAGGTATGATATTCTTATTGTTGGGGATTTTCATATCCCCGTTGAGGTAACTTAGTGTTATTTGAAATTTCTCCTGTTCCGTGTTATTCGGAATGAGTTTGTTAACAAGACTTGATCAGCCTTGTTAGCGGGTTCATTTTGATGATCACGAGATGGATGAAACTAGAAGGCACAGCCTTTTGTACCCTCTTTTTACTTTCTGTTTTTAGAATAAATAAAGAAATATAGTATTATCCGTCTATTTTCTGATTTATTCGTGCAATAAAAAATAGTCCGAAAATAAAAGTGCTCCAAATGCCCTGCAAATTTAGTATGATTTTTTCTGGAATATTTGAGGATTTTAGGCACTGGAAACACTGCAGGAGGGGCAAGCACCAGGCCACGAGAGAGGAGGGCGCGCGCCCCCTATAGGGCGCGCCCCCCTGTCTCGTGGGCCCCTGGTGGCTCCCCTCCACTTATGCCAGCACCCACACACTCCATCTTCTACCCAAAAAAAATCCCCATCCAGCTCAAGCACGAGTTCTAGCTCGTTTTTCTGTGATTTTTGCTCTCCTTGCTCAAAGCTCCATTCATAAAACTGCTTTGGGAATTGTTGCTTGGTATGTGACTCCTCTATTGATCCAATTAGTTTCTGTTCTAGTGCTTTATTCTTTGCAAATCCTTTCTGTCTTGGTGACGCTGTTCTTGATCTTGCATGTTAAATTTTTGAGGTTCCAAGCAATTCCAATGCATGATTTGGGCTCTAGGCACTTGTAGGAGTAGTTGCTATCAATCTTGTTTAGTTTTATGCACTTTTATTTTGAAGTTACTAAAATTTCAAAAAAATTCAGAAAATGTTGAGGAAACTTTTGAGGGGCTCTTCTAGTCAAAGCTCCCAAGAAAAACAAGCTAAAGAGAAGGAAAAGGCCAAGTATAATCTGCCTCGCTTAACGGAAGTACGACCGTGTGAATGGCCATGTGATGATTTCTTGAGAGAGGCTGGAATTTATGAATACTTTTATGATTTAATCGAGACTGCGGGTCTCAACGGTTTCATCAACGATCGAATCGATCGGTATCTCTTACTCACCAATACTTTCGTGCAAAACTTTTATTTTTATCCTCAGAAGTCACCGCCTGAAGTATCATTTTATTTATATGACGAGTTCAAAGAAATGTCTTTACGTCATTTTTGCACGGTATGTAGGATACCTTATGAGGGCGAACTAGAGGAACCCCATCGTGAAGATGTGGCTGGCTTTGTTAATATTATTGCTGTAGAAGAGCCAAAGAAGGGTTTCGAAGCAAAATTCTCTAGCATACACTTTCCTGTTTTACGCTACTTTGCCATATTTGCTAGTAGATGCTTGACCGGTCGTGGGAATAGTGGAAACTTGAGTGTTCCTGATATTATCATTCTTCCACATGCTTTACTTGGAGACAATAGTTTTAATATGGGTGCCGTCGTTGCTAAACGGCTAGCCCTTAATCGTACAAAAGGCCCCATATTTGGAAGTATCTATGCTGCAAGTCTTGCTAGACATTTTCAGATACCCATTAGGCACCATGAGGAAAAGGAGACAATATTGCCTACTCACATTCTGGATTACAAGAGCATGGTAGCACATAAGTTTATTGTTGACAACAAAGATAGGATGCTCTTGTATAATCTCGGATTCAATAAGAAACACTTTGAGATTATTATCTTGCCTGCACCTTTGTTGTTTGATTTGCTTGCAGAAAAAATTCTCGTTACACCAGAGGCGGTAAACAATCATCAAGCTCAATATTTTACTCCAGAACCTGAACCGGAACTTGAGCTGGACCCCTATCGTGCATCATCTGGCCAGTGGGATCCGAAGATGACCAACCAGTGGTATCCTGATTACACCTCTCATTACACCGGAGAGAGTAGCGGCGATCCTTGGTATTAAACCAACTTAGGCCAAAAGCCTAAGCTTGGGGGAGTACGTATTTCTCACCGACTTTACATTCATGTTCACACACTAGTCGTCGGTGCTCATACTCTTTCATTGTATTATCCATGCTAGTTTAAATTTCTTTTTTAGTTTTCTTCTTGTGTGTTTGATAAACCTTGAGAAAAAAATAGTTAGTTTAGTTTTAATGCTTGTAGTAGAAATTAAAATGAAAACCCAAAAAAATTTCTAGTTCTTCTTCTTATTTGTTGGGAGCTTTCCCGTGTAAATAGTTATATTTTCTTTTCTTTCCTTTGGGGGTCGAGAAGACCATTTTGAAAATGCTTAGTGGCTCTTATATCATGATTGTTTATTAAATTTAGAGCTCATATTACTTGTCTTCTCTCTTGAGTTGAGTGCTTGCAGATTCCAGCTTAGTCCAATGCACGTACACTCTTATTATTATACACACCATTCGGTCGTGCGAGTGAAAGGCAATAATGACGATATGTGATGGACTTATTGGGATGAGAAAAGCTGGTATGAACTCGACCTCTCTTGTTTTTGTAAATATGATAATTCATCGTTCCTGAGTCAGCAATTATGAAGTAAATATATTTGCAATGAAATTTAGAGATTATAGTTACTTGTGCCATGCTTGACTAGCTATGAGTTATAATGGTTTACCTTGCGTGCCAACATGCTATTAGAATGATTATGATGTGGTATGATGGGATGGTATCCTCCTTTAAAGGAATTGAGTGACTCGACTTGGCACATGCTCACGCATGTAGTTGAATCAAATCAACATAGCCTTCACGATATTTATGTTCATGGTGGATTATATCCTACTCATGCTTGTACACAGTGTGAATTAATTTTAATGCATGCTTACGACTGTTGACGCTCTCTCAGTTGGTCGCTTCCCAGTCTTTTGCTAGCCTTCATCTGTACTAAGCAGCAATACTGCTTGTGCATCCAAACTCCTTAAACCCCAAAGTTGTTCCATATGAGTCCACTATACCTTCCTATATGCGGTATATACGTGTCGTTCCAAGTAAATTTGTATGTGCCAAACTCCAAACCTTCAAATGAAATTTTGTTTTGTATGCTCTAGCAGCTCATGTAACAACTAGGGCTGCCTATATCTTCCATGCTAGGTGGGTTATTCTCAGAGGAGTGGACTCTGCTCCTCATTCACGAGAAAGGGCCGGTAACCAAGATGCCCAGTCCCATGATTCAAAAAGATCAAAGCAAATCAAAATAATTAAACAAAACTACCCAGGGCTGTTGTATGTTGGGGGCACTCATTGTTTCGAGCAAGCCACGGATTGATGCTTGTTGGTGGTTGGGGAGTATAAACCTTTACCATTCCTTTTGGGAACTTCCTATAATGCATTTAGTGTGGAAGATATAGCCATCTCATAGGTGTTGCGTTGACAGCAAAAGTATGCCGCTCAAAATGTTATTCAATCTCTATTTTAAAATCAAGCTCTGGCACCTCTACAAATCCATGCTTCCCTCTGCGAAGGGCCTATCTATTTACTTTTATGTTGAGTCATCACCCTTCTTATTAAAAGCACCAGCTGGATAGCACACTGTCATTTGCATTCATTATTATTGATTTATATTGGGTATGACTTGACTGGATCTCTTTTACCATGAATTACAATGTTTAGTCAGTCCTTGATCTTTAAAGGTGCTCTGCATTTATGTTTTGCGGTCTCAGAAAGGGCTAGCGAGATACCATTTTATTTTATCATGTTATGATTATTTTGATAAAGTGTTGTCATCCGAGTTTTATTATTATGACTCGCTAGCTGATTATGCTATTGATGTGAGTAATTGTGAGACCTATGTGTTATTGTGAGTATGGTTAGTTCGTAATATTTGCTGAAACTTGAATGCTGGCTTTTCATGTTTACAACAACAAGAGCAAACAGAGTTTGTAAAAGTTTTTCTTTATCACTTTCAGTTTATCAACTGAATTGCTTGAGGACAAGCAAAGGTTTAAGCTTGGGGGAGTTGATACGTCTCCAACGTATCTACTTTTCCAAACACTTTTGCCCTTGTTTTGGACTCTAACTTGCATGATTTGAATGAAACTAACCCGGACTGACGCTGTTTTCAGCAGAACTACCATGATGTTGTTTTATGTGTAGAAAATAAAAGTTCTCGGAGTGACCTGAAAATCCACGGAGGGACTTTTCAGAATTAATAAGAATTTTTGGCGAAAGAATCAGGGCCAGGGGGCCCAGGGCCTGTCCACGAGACAGGGGGCGCCCCCCTAGGGCGCGCCCCCCTATCTCGTGGGCCCCCCGGACCTCCTCCGACCTCAACTCCAACTCCATATATACCGTCTCGCGGAGAAAAAAATCAGAGAGAAAGTTTCATTGCGTTTTACGACACGGAGCCGCCGCCAAGCCCTATTCTCTCTCGGGAGGGTGGATCTGGAGTCGTTCGGGGCTCCGGAGAGGGGGATTCGTCGCCATCGTCATCATCAACCATCCTCCATCACCAATTTCATGATGCTCACCGTCGTGCGTGAGTAATTCCATCGTAGGATTGCTAGACGGTGATAGGTTGGATGAGATTTACCATGTAATCAAGTTAGTTTTGTTAGGGTTTGATCCCTAGTATCCTCTATGTTCTGAGATTGATGTTGCTATGACTTTGCTATGCTTAATGCTTTTCACTAGGTCCCGAGTGCCATGATTTCAGATATGAACCTATTATGTTTTCATCAATATATGTGTGTTCTTGATCCTATCTTGCAAGTCTATAGTCACCTATTATGTGTTATGATCCGACAACCCCGAAGTGACAATAATCGGGATACTTCTCGGTGATGACCGTAGTTTGAGGAGTTCATGTATTCACTATGTGTTAATGCTTTGGTCCGGTTCTCTATTAAAAGGAGGCCTTAATATCCCTTAGTTTCCACTAGGACCCCGCTGCCACGGGAGGGTAGGACAAAAGATGTCATGCAAGTTCTTTTCCATAAGCACGTATGACTATTTACGGAATACATGCCTACATTACATTGATGAATTGGAGCTAGTTCCATATCACCCTATGTTATAACTATTGCATGAGGAATTGCATCCGACATAATTATCCATCACTGATCCATTGCCTACGAGATTTTCATATATTATTCTTCGCTTATTTACTTTTCCGTTGCTACTGTTACAACTACTACAAAAACCAGAAAACATTTACCTTTTCTGTTGCTACTGTTACCATTATTATCATACCACTTTTGCTACTAATACTTTGCTGCAGATACTAAGATATGCAGGTGTGGTTGAATTGACAACTCAACTGCTAATACTGAAGAATATTCTTTGGCTCCCCTTGTGTCGAATCAATAAATTTGGGTTGAATACTCTACCCTCGAAAGCTCTTGGGATCCCCTATACTTGTGCTTTATCAAGCCCCCCGTCCTCGGACGGCGTGTTCTGCTCTGGATCTAGGGCCATGACAGTTACAGGCGTTGTCTCCTGAGTACGGCCTGATGAAAGATCTAAGTCATGCTCATCGTGGCTGTCGGGTGTGGCTGTCATGGACTCAAATCCGTCGATGATCAAGTCTCTGCGGATGTCGATAGTATAGTTCAAGTTTCCAAACCTGACCTGATGGTCAGGGGCGTAGCCGTCGATCTACTCCAGATGGCCAGGCGAGTTGGCCCGCAGTGCGAAGCCGCCGAATATAAAGATCTGTCCGAGGAGAAAGATCTAACCCTGGATCGAGTTGTTGATGATCGAAGGAGCCATCAAGCCTTATGATGACGACACAGTGGAACTCTCAATGAAAGCACCAATGTCGGTGTCAAAACCGGCGGATCTCAGGTAGGGGGTCCCGAACTGTGCGTCTAAGGCTAATGGTAACAGGAGGCTGGGGACACGATGTTTACCCAGGTTCGGGCCCTCTCTTTGTAGGTAATACCCTACTTCCTGATTGATTGATCTTGATGATATGAGTATTACAAGAGTTGATCTACCACGAGATCGTAGAGGATAACCCTAGAAGCTAGCCTATGATTATGATTGTTGTCCTCGTACTATGGACTAAACCCTCCGGTTTATATAGACACAGGAGGGGGATAGGGTTACACAGAGTCGGTTACAAAGAAGGGAATCTACATATTCGAATCGCCAAGCTTGCCTTCCACGCAAAGGAGAGTCCCACCCGGACACGGGATGAAGTCTTCTATCTTGTATCTTCATAGCCCAACAGTCCAGCCAACGTATAGAGTCCGGTTGTTCGAAGACCCATTAATCCAGGACTCCCTCAATGGTCAAGGTTCAAATCTAAATCATATCTTGCGGTAGGGGATGATGTCAAAATCAAACTTTTTCGGCAAGGAGAGCTGGTCCAAATCAACTTTGAAATTCTTCAATAATAGCACGCAACTGCCGAACTGATCTATCCTCCGAGAGATTATGATGTAATAATCTGGCATGGTGAAACAAGTTTCCTGTGTGTATAAGTAGTACGATAGTATTATTTATCACATGGTATATCGTTGATAGAATTGCAACTCTCAATGCTGGTTAGGAATTGTCGTTCGATTTCATTCCAACAGCTGTCGTGCTTTATTCAATTTTGTGTATTCGCCTTGAGACAGCATCTAAAACCAGCGCCGTACCGATCGCTTGCAATATGAAAAGCGCTGAGGTAGAACACATGGGCCCCGAAACATGCATGGTGGGCCTGCGGCACAAAGTCCAGAACCGGGAGCCTGTTTGAGTAATATATTCTCAGCTGAACCCCAATAATGCCCGTGCGTTGCACGTAACATCAAGATGCATTTGTATGAGTATTTTATCTTGTGAGAGAAAAGGTTGAACGAGGGAAGTCCTTATTTGCAAATGTGGAGAGGTGTGTGGGTACCTTTTTGCAAAATTGTCATAGTTTCCTTCCTATCTGTCAGATATAAATCGGACGGCCTATATTGCAGGATGGCAGGCACACCATCATCACCAACTCGTCTACATTGTGTTAATATTAAAAAAACTCTGTTTTTTTAATTATATATGTTATATATATTCCCCTTGATTTTTCTTATGTATAAAGTTGTGATATAAAAGATTTTTATATTTCATTACAGAGGGAGTATCTCTCTGTCAAAAACATATTTATGTGTAACTAGTTACTCCTGTCTTTCTACTTCCTTTCGCTGATATGTGGGGCATCCGGCAACGGGGTCGACGTTCCATATGCACAAAATTAGAGTGCACAACTGCACGGTAGACACACCTCGGTCGTAGCGCCGAAGTAATGCCCAATGAGCCGTCAAATCACAAAACCCCCCACCTTTCCAGCTTTAGAAGTAAGTTGGACGGACGAAGCGACAATATTTCACTGGGCCTGAATCCCCTTCTCCCTCGTCTGCTTTTTCAGAGAAAACCACCTCTCGGCGATTGCATAGGGTTTTCTCATGGAGAACCAGGTACGAATTCTTCATCCATCCCCGATAAATCCAAGTCCCTTGGTCGCGGGTAATCCTAGGATGGCAGCCGCCGCCCTTGATGCATTTTTCTTCCTACTGAATCTAGTGTCTTTCATTTGCAGTGCCCAAAGTGCGAGAACCCTACAGGTTTATGTGCCCTTGGTGAGATGCCACACTTGTTCCTTCTCATCCTAACACAAGATTTTAAAATGTGCACAGTATGTTCCTAGAATCCTCTTTTCTATCCGGGAGGGTGGGGTTTTTTGAACATGCTATCGACTAATATGGAAATTTGGATTGCTATATTTGGATAAAAGGTACTAGTACAATGGTCAACACTGACGTGAAGGAGGAAATTATTTCAATATTTGGATAGGGAATACATTGTGTTCTCGTATTATTTTTCCTGCAGTGCATTATTTGCTCTGCCAGAACACATGTACTGAAGATGCTCGGCCTTGCCATAACTGAATACACCAGTTTAATGGTCATAGTGAAGACAAGCCATGGATATGTTCCGAGTTGGGTTCATGAACCAAGAAGATCGCTGATTTTTTTATGGCCGAACTTGGATAAACATTGTCAAGTGTTACGGACTGAAAGTTGGTGCACGAATGTTGATGGAAATAGCAGAACCTGGTCCTATCTTCACTGTGATTTTCCACCCGGACGTCGTTCCAATTGTTCATCCATGTTAGTTTTGTATCTGTTTCTTGCTTGTTGCCATGATAACTTCTTAATCCACCTATTCTGTCTAACTAATCACAATTTAACTTTAGAAGTAGCAACAAATCTCTCACGAAGATGCTACTTCTAACTAATATTTTCTTATATTTGGTGGCACGTGTAGGTTTTTCAGAGTTAAGCATGCTGCGCGTTTGTTATTCTGTAAGAACTCGGCTGTTACTGATGGCACTGAAGTTGACTGGGACGACATCCACAAGTTCCTACACTTTATTGATTGTCTTGAGGTCCTTGTGGGGCGTTTCAATGGTGGGAGGCCACGTGGGATATGTGTGCCACTGTTGCACTTACTGAACAGGTCCAACTGTGTCGAGAAACTTATCGTACGAGTTGTTTTCTATTATATTTTTTGTTCATAAACTATTGCTTATACACAGTTTTACAGTTGTGATCTTCTTGAAACAGAAACTGCACAGTTCTATTGTTCTTATACAGATGCCTGGCCATGGTCGTATCAGACTTGCGCTTGGTCACAACATGATGTTTATGTCGAGATACTCCATTCCCCTTGGAGGTGAAAAGATACTTATTCATGGGTGGTCTCAAATAATGAAGGTCCGTCCATCTTGGAGAATAGGACAGAAGATTATGTTCCTACTTTTCCATGGCTCTAAAGCGAATATCCTGTTTATTGACCACATTGCGAGATGAAGCCACTTTCAGAAGGTTGTGGATGGTGGGGTGGCGCCTGGGCCTTCTCCTGGGGCTTGGCGGCCTCACCCTTGGTTAACTGTAGGCAAAGTAACATTGTTCGATGCGTGCTTTGTACGGTTGAACCTGTATAAGTACTCATACTGCTTTCAGCTATGGTTGTTAAGTGCCCCTACTAGTTTTAGTTAAGGTTGTTAAGTACTCATGCTGCTTTTACAGTCTGTCGTGTTTCTTCAGTCCTGTCTTCCTCCAGCCGCCAAAACCAAACCAGCGCCAGCGGGGCCGCCTGCTTCCGCCTCCCACGGCTAGCTGCGCCTCAGCGCAACCATCGCCACCCCGCCGTCTCCTAAATTGTTAACACCAACGTCTGAGGCCTTGCGGTCGTCCTCTGCGCGCTTTGGTGCGCTCGCCGCGGCGCCGCCCTCTCGTGTTGTTAACATGGTCAACAAACAATAGGAATCGGCAGAAGTACGTGGAGAGGATGATAGTAGGGGCCCACCATGTCAGCGTATGGAAAGAGAAAATGTTTCCTCCTACTGGTTTTCTGACATTTGGGAACCACGACATTGTGAGCGTATATAGTCAATAGACAAGAGAACAACACAACATGGGCTGACACCTGGGACGTAGTTGCTCGAGCAGTATTTTTTGTTATTATTGAGACGCAGCAGGGTTTCAACTGGGTTGTGGCTGCTACCTCTTGAGCATGCGTTGGTTTTTCTCTTGAAGAGGAAAGGGTGATGCAGCAAAGTAGCGTAAGTATTTTCCTCAGTTTTGAGAACCAAGGTATCAATCCAATAGGAGACTACACTCCAAGTCCCTCGTACCTACACAAACAAACAAGAAACATGCAACCAACGCGATAAAGGTGTTGTCAATCCCTTCACGGCCACTTGCGAAAGTTAGATCAGATAGAGATAATAAGATAAGATAAATATTTTTGGTATTTTTATGATATAGATCAGAAAGTAAAGATTGCAAAATAAAGTAGATCGAAAACTTATATGATGGAAAGTAGATCCGGGGGCCATAGTTTTCACTAGTGGCTTCTCTCAAGATAGAATAAGTATTACGGTGGGGGAATAAATTATTGTCGAGCAATTGATAGAAAAGTGCATAGTTATGAGAATATCTAGGCATGATCATGTATATAGGCATCACGTCCAAGATTAGTAGACCGACTGCTGCATGCATATACTACTATTACTCCACACGTGGACCGCAATCCAGCATGCATCTAGAGTGTTAAGTTCATAAGAATAGAGTAACACATTAGGCAAGATGACACGATGTAGAAGGACAAACTCAAGCAATATGATATAAACCCCATCTTTTTATCCTTGATGGCAACAATACAATACGTGCCTTGCTGCCCTGCTGTCACTGGGAAAGGACACCGCAAGATTGAACCCAAAGCTAAGAACTTCTCCCATTGCAAGAAGGGACACCCCGACCCATTGTCGGGGTCGGGGTGTGGTGTCGGGGTCGGGGTGTCGGGGTCAGGGGGTCGGGGTGTCGCGGTCATGGGGTCAGGGGGTCGGGGTGTCGGGGTGTGATGTCGGGGTCAGGGGGTCGGGGTGTTTCCTTCTATCCTTCTTCTTCTTCTTCTTTCTTTCTCTTCTTCCTCTTCTTCTTTCCTTTCTTCTTCTTCTTCTTTCATCTTTTTTCTACTTTTCTTCTTCTACTACTTCTTCTACTTCTTTTCTTCTTCTTCTTTTTTCATCTTTTTTCTACTTCTTTTCTTTTCTTCCTTTCTTCTTTTTCTTTTTTCATCTTTTTTCTACGTCTTTTCTTTTCTTCTTGTTCTACTTCTTCTACTACTTCTACTTCTTCTACTTCTTCTAATTCTTTTCTAACACTAACACTAACACAATCTAGCATTAACAATTAAACAGCAAAAAAATGGCTGTGGGGGAACATATAAAGTAGATCGAAAACTTATATGATGGAAAGTAGATCCGGGGGCCATAGTTTTCACTAGTGGCTTCTCTCAAGATAGCATAAGTATTACGGTGGGGGAACAAATTATTGTCGAGCAATTGATAGAGAAGTGCATAGTTATGAGAATATCTAGGCATGATCATGTATATAGGCATCACGTCCAAGATTAGTAGACCGACTCCTGCCTGCATCTACTACTATTACTCCACACGTGGACCACTATCCAGCATGCATCTAGAGTATTAAGTTCATAAGAATAGAGTAACACATTAGGTAAGATGACATGATGTAGAAGGACAAACTCAAGCAATATGATATAAACCCCATCTTTTTATCCTTGCTGGCAACAATACAATACGTGCCTTGCTGCCCTGCTGTCACTCGGAAAGGACACCGCAAGATTGAACCCAAAGCTAAGAACTTCTCCCATTGCAAGAAAGATCAATCTAGTAGGCCAAACCAAACCGATAATTCGAAAAGACATGCAAAGATAAGAAATCACACATAAAAGAATTCAAAGGAGATTCAAATATTTCTCATAGATAAACTTGATCATGAACCCACAATTCATTGGGTCTCGACAAACACACCGCAAAAAGAGTTACATCGAATAGATCTCCAATAAGATCGAGGAGAACATTGTATTGAGATTCAAAGAGAGAGAAGAAGCCATCTAACTAATAACTATGGACCCGAAGGTCTGTGATAAACTACTCACAACTCATCGGAGAGGCTATGGCATTGATGTAGAAGCCCTTCGTGATCGATTCCCCCTCCGGCGGAGCGCCGAAAAAGGCTCCAAGATGGGATCTCATCGGTACAAAAGGTTGCTGTGGTGGAAATAGGGTTTCGTGATGCTCCTGGATGTTTTCGGGGTACGCACTACTGGAATCAGCTACTTTGCCATCTGCCAGCTCTTTGATGTCCGCTAGCGGACGTCAAAGAAGATCTTTGCCATCAGCTACCGAAAAGCAGACGGCAAAGAAACGACAGACGACAAATAAGCTCTTTGCCATCGGCCGGCTCTTTGCCATCAGCCAGCTGACGGCAAAGAATCTTTTCTGTCAACTGGCTGACGGCAAAGAGAGAGGTGGCCCCCACCCCCCAGCCCGTATAGAAAAAACTTAACGCCCCACCTCTTTGCCGTCTGCTAGCAGACGGCAAAGAGCGGCGGACGGCAAAGAGCGGCGGACGGCAAAGAGCAGAGTACCTAACGGCCACCGCCCCCCCCCCCCCCGCCCCTTACTCTCTCTTCTCTTCCTCTCTCCTCCCCGACGCCCCACCACTAGCTAGATCCCCACCCACCACCACCCCCGCCGCCCGGCGACGCCCCGCACCCCGCCGCCTCCCCCGCCGCCCGGCGCCGCCCCCGCCCCCGCACCCGCTTGGCCCGTCGCCCCACCACCACTCCGCCCCCACCCCACCAGCCGACGCCCCGTCGCCCCACCACCCCTCCGCCACCCGCCACCCGGCGCCGCCCCCGCACCCTCTTGGCCCGTCGCCCACCACCCCTCCGCCCCCACCCCACCCGCTGACACCCCGTCGCCCCGCCACCCGCCGCCCGGCGCCGCCCCCGCCATCGCCCACGCCGCCTGGTGCCCCCCCCCCCCCCGTCACCGCCCCCGCCGACCGTCCCATTGCTCCGTTGAGGGACTACTTCTTTTTTTCCTGTTTTTTTCATTTTTTTGCTGTTTAATTGTTAGTGCTAGATTGTGTTAGTTTTAGTGTTAGAAAAGAATTAGAAGAAGTAGAACAAGAAGAAAAGAAAAGAAGTAGAAAAAAGATGAAAAAATAAAAAGAAGAAAAGAAGTAGAAGAAGAAGAAAGGAAGAAAAGAAAAGAAGTAGAAAAAAGATGAAAAAAGAAGAAGAAGAAAAGAAGTAGAAGAAGTAGAAGAAGAAGAAAAAAGAAACGAAAAGAAGTAAAAAAGTAGAAAGAAGATGAAAGAAGAAGAAGAAGAAAGGAAAGAAGAAGAAGAAGAAGAAGAGAAAGAAAGAAGAAGAAGGATAGAAGGAAACACCCCGACCCCCTGACCCCGACACCACACCCCGACACCCCGACCCCCTGACCCCCCTGACCCCGACACCCCGACCCCCTGACCCCTGACCCCGACACCACACCCCGACCCCGACACCACACCCAGACACCCCGACCCCTGACCCCCTGACCCCCCGACCCCGACACCACACCCCGACACCCCGACACCCCAACCCCGACACCCTACCCCCTGACCCCCTGACACCGACACCCCGACCCCGACACGACACCCCGACCCCGACACGACACCTAGACACCCCGGCACCCGACCCCCTGACACCCTGACCACCCGACCCCGACACCACACCCCGACCCCCCGACACCCCGACCCCGACACCACACCTCGACACCCTACCCCTTGACCACCTGACCCCGACACCCCGACCCCGACACGACACCCTGACCCCCCCGTCCTCAAAACAGCACCCCGACCCCGACACGGCACCCCGACCCCCGACACCTCCCGAAAAGGTGTTCTTTGGCCTTCCAGAGGCCGACGGGGTAAAATAAGAGAGAAAAGGTGTTCTTTATGTTGTACTTGATGATGATACACTTAAGTGATATACATATTATTATTCATGTCGGTATTTTTTTATGTTGTACTAATTTCATTTATTCTTTGTCATGGTAGGTGTTGAAAGATGGTGGGCGCTTGTCGGGAGCGCGCCAATGCCTCTTCTTCGTTGGCGCGTGGTGTGAGGTCTTCCATTCCACACGCACCTCTCCGCTGAGCGTTGCTGGACAGTATGGTGACACCGTCGGGCCCTTCTTCGTCGACCGCGGTGCCCAGCAGGGGACGAGGTAAGAAGAAGAGAAGAGGTGGAGCACGTGGTCACGGGAGAGGAGGTAGGGTGACTGCTACGGCTCCTTCCTCGCCGCCACCCGCAGCTGTTTCAGCCAAGCACGTGATTTCTAGGGTGGACTCGTTGGAGGAGGAGGCTACACGGATTCCGGTCCACGAGCCTCCTGTCCACGGGTCTTCGGCCCACGAGACCCTGGAAGAGCACACGTCTGGATGGGGTACCTGGCCAGATCAGCCTGAGAAGCCGAGTGGCCATGCTGATGATGGCGGGGAGTCGACTGATATTGAGGAGGAGGGGGGCAACGTCTACCAGCGTGGTTCTACACGGCTCCCGTCCATGCCCGCGACCCGCGAACAGAGGTGGTTGATTTTCCCTGATGGGGAGAGGTAAGTGCATTTAATATTTTTGTACCTTCAGCATTCACGTTTCTTCAAATAACTAATGTGTTGCCTTGTCATGCTGCAGGGGTTGGGACCACCATCATAGTGTCCGCTAGCCCAACTCCGTCCTTGGAGTTCTTTGTCGGCAAAACATCCTGGGGTTTGTGACGTTGCCTGGTGAGGGTCGACTTCCAGAGCTTGGATTGAGTTGGGAGCACTATTTTGCTGCCTCGGCCCCGCCGGGTGAGATTATCGACGGTGTCTTGTGCAAGACGAGGGCAGACGTGATGATCAGAAAGTTCTAGGTAATTTCTCCTTTACACAATTAAAAATCTTCAACTAGCTAGTTATTAATTGTACTAATCAGTATTGTCTCATTTGATTGTAGACATTCTACAGGTGTGAGGTGGGATACGAGGAGGAAGCGGCAAATGTTATCGATAATGTCTGCAAGCACCTACTACAGAACTTACGGCACGAGGCTCGGGTGCAGGCTGTTCGAGAGTACTACGCCTCGTGTGGTATCAAGAAGAACAATCCGGCGTGCCGTGAGAAGTTCTTGAGTAAGGAGCAGTACATGAAGGTAATTCTTAAGGCCTTGTACTTACTTCCTTCATTTAGTAATTCATAGCAGTAGTGCTCAAGTTTCTATTTGCTAACTTAGGCCCCTCCGAGATGGTGTGCGGATCGGATGGATTGTTGGGAGGTGTTGGTCAATGAGTGGTGCTCAAATGAATGGCTAGCCCTCTACAACGAGGCCAGGGACAAACATGCCCAAATGGAAGGTGTGCCACACCATCAAGGCTGCTCCAACTAATTTCAGTACGGGCGGAATAGGGTGTGTGGTTTGCTTCATGATTCATGAAATTCATTCATCATGCTAGCTTTAGCCCTTTAATTACTAATTAACTTTGTTTCTCTCTTTCAGGCATGCTACAACAAGGCGGATAAGGTGCCAGAGGTGTACGACCTATATGCCATGGCCCACACTGGCCCTTACAAGAAAGTCAAGGCATTCTCTGCGTCTGACCTCGATGATCCAAAGAACTTCACCAACATCTCCTCCCACGACAAGCTCGTGCAATATAGAGATCAGGGGAAGGCGAGAAAAGGTGAGGACTTTAACCCGAGCCAGGGTCCCATTGATACAGAGCTGCTGATGACATATGGTAGCGGGAGGTCCATGGCTCTATAGCCATGTGAGTTGGACTTATCCGTTATCCTAGCACTCTCCCGGAGATCAAGGCGCGCCAGTCGAGCTCCGCTCCTGAGATAAGGCCTCATGAACGGCCAGTCCAACTCGCCTTCAAGGTTAGCTATATGTACTCAGCTATCTTTTCTCCATTACATTGTGTGCGCTTCCATCAATGATTACAAATGGTCATGTGAGTGGTGTTGCAGGCTGCTATACAGGCTGAGAGAGATAGAACGGAGAAACTTCTAGCGGAGGCGGCGGAGAGGCAACGGGAGTTGGAGGAGAGGACGACAAAGATGTTGGAGGAGGACAGGGCACAGAATGACATGTAGGCAACGGCCATGTACGAGCTCCTTCTGGTAAGTTTCTTCTGCAGATTAGCCAAAACATTCATGTAGTGTTTGTCTCATTACTAACTAGTATGGCCGTGTTTGTCAAAACCAAATGTGCAGTCTGTGTGTGAGAAGTCCGGTCAGACCGCTCCGCCGATGCCAGTGATTGCTCCTGGGACCACGGTGAGTTTAATTTGAATGGACATTACTTGCTAGTCTTAACATTTGAGTGTCATCATGGTAACGAGACATTGGTAATGATCATTGGTGCAGCGTAACTCCAGACAAGCATCAAACGATCCTTCTCCAGCTACCGGCACGAGCCAGCCCGCTCCTACACCTCCATGATCACGGTAAGTTTCTCTACTGTTTTGCTTAACAAATGCATAAAGACCTAGACTTAGATTTATTTCCTCCAATATGCTTACCATAATGACCTAGAGTTAGCTTCTTTTCCTCCAAAATGACTTAATAAGCTTACTGACCTCCAAAACCATCCATTTTACCTGAGTTAGCTCTAAAACGATTTGTACTTAGCTTACTTATGTCAAAAATTGCATAATTAGCTTAGTTATCTCATAAATGATCCATTTAACCTAAGTTAGCTCTAAAATGACCCATTTTACCTAGATTAGCTCCTCAATGATCCATTTTACCCGCGTTAGCTTTAAAATGACCAATTTCACCTAGATTAGCTCCAAAATGACCCATCTTACCTAGGTTAGCTCCAAATTGACCCATCATACCTAGGTTAGCTCTAAAATGATGCTTTTTACTAAGTTAGCTCGTAAACGATCCATTTCAACTAAGTTAGCTCGTAAATGATCCATTTCACCTAAGTTAGCTAAAAAACAATCCATTTCACCTAAATTAGCTCTTAAATGGTCCATTTCACCTAAGTTAGCTCAAAAAGCGATCCATTTCACCTTAATTAGCTCAAAAACGATCCATTTCAGCTTAGTTAGCTCATAAATGACCCATTTAAACTAGGTTAGCTCATAAATGATCCATTTCACCTAAGTTAGCTCAAAAACGATCCATTTCACCTTAGTTAGCTCAAAAACGATCCATTTCACCTTAGTTAGCTAAAAACGATCCATTTCACCTTACTTACCTCATAAACGACTCATTTCAACTAAGTTACCTCATAAATGATCCATTTCACCTAAGTTAGCTCAAAGATGATCCATTTCAACTTAGTTAGATCAAAAACGATCCATTTCCCCTTAGTTCGCTCATAAACGACCCATTTCAACTAAGTTAGCTCATAAATGATCCATTTCATCTTAGTTAGCTCATAAACGACCCATTTCGACTTAGTTAGCTCATATATGATCCATTTCACCTAAGTTAGCTCATAAATGACATATACTTCTTGTTCTAGTCTTCTTTTTGTTCTAGTCTTCTTCTTCTAGTCACCTATTTCTAACTTTCTTATTTGCCATTTTGCAGATTTCATTCACTTCATGGAAGCTAGCTTGCTATGATGGAGTGCTTGTTTTTTCTTTGATGAAACTTTGCATTGTATCTAGCTTTCTATGATGGAACTTTCTATCTTGATGAAACTTTGCATTGTAATATGTATATGGATGGAACAATGTGTATGGATGGAACTTGATGGAACTTTCTTATGTATGAATGGATGAAACCTAATTATGTGATGGATATGTGATATGTTTGCTGTTAAATAGCCTGGGAAATATATCTATATATGTCATATATATTTGTTGTGAAAATTGTTGGATTAAAAAAACAGAAAAAAGAGCCAATATACAGGCTCTTTGCCGTCTGCCACCGACGGCAAAGGGCTCTTTGCCCTCAGCCGCGGACGGCAAAGAAGCCACGTGGCAGCCAACTGTGCTTCCTGGGAGCTGACCCATTTGGTCAGTTTGCCTACAGTGGCAGACGACAAAGAGTAAATAATTTTGCCGTCAGCGGTGGACGGCAAAGGCCTGCCGTTAGCCACCTAACGGACTAACAGCGCAATTTTTGCCGTCTGCTGCTGATGGCAAAGGCCCCTTGGCCGTCAGCCGCGTAAAGCGGATGGCAAAGTAGCTGTTTGCCGGACCTTACGTTGCCGGAGCCTTTTGCCGTCGGGGCGGAAGGCGAAGACCTTTGTCCTCCGCCATTCATGCCTTTGCGGTCCGCCGAGGCAGACGGCAAAGTAGCTGATTCCTGTAGTGACGTAGATATATATAGGTGAAGGAAGTCGGTCAAGGGAGCCACGAGGGGCCCATGAGGGTGGGGGGCGCGCCCTCCTGCCTCGTGGCTTCCTCGTCTGCTTCTTGAAGTCCACTCCAAGTTTCCTGGATTGCGTTTGTTCCAAAAATTATAGATACGTTGGAGACGTATCAATCATCCCCAAGCATAATTCCTGCTCGTCCTCGAGTAGGTAAATGATCAAAACAGAATTTTTGATGTGGAATGCTACCTAGCATATTTCTCAATGTAATTTTCTTTATTGTGGCATGATTGTTCAGATCCAAGAGATTCAAGATAAAATTTTAATATTGACATAAAAATAATAATATTTCAAACATACTAACGAAGTAATTATGTCTTATCAAAATAACATAGCCAAAGAAAGCTTATCCCTACAAAATCATATAGTTGGGCCATGCTTCATTTTCGTAACACAAAATGCTCCCCTCGTGCATAACCCCGATGACAAGCCTAGCAATTGGTTCATACTTTTTAACGCGCTTCAGCCTTTTCAACTCTTGCGCAATACATGAGCACAAGCCATGGATATAGCACTATGGGTGTAATAGAATATAATGATAGGGGTTATGAGAGAAGACAAAAAGGGAGAAAGTCTTATATTGACGAGGCTAATCAACGGGCTATGGAGAGGCCCATCAATTGATGTCAATACAAGGAGTAGGGATTGCCATGCAACGGATGCACTAGAGCTATAAATGTATGAAAGCTCAACAAAAGAAACTAAGTGGGTGTGCATCCAACTTGCTTGCTCACGAAGACCTAGGGCAATTTGAGGAAGCCCATCATTAGAATATACAAGCCAAGTTCTATAATGTAAATTCCCACTAGTATATGAAAGTGACAACATAAGAGACTCTCTTATCATGAAGATCATGGTCCTACTTTGAAGCACAAGTGTGGTAAAAGGATAGTAACATTGTCCCTTCTCTCATTTTCTCTCATTTTTTTTATTTTTGTTATTTGGTGGGCTTCTTTGGCCTCTTTTTTTATTTGGGCTTCTTTGGCCTCTTTTATTTTTCATAAAGTCCGGAGTCTCATCCCGACTTGTGGGGGAATCATAGTCTCCATCATCCTTTCCTCACATGGGACAATGCTCTAATAATGGAAATCATCACACTTCTATTTATTTACAACCCAAGAATTACAACTCAATACTTAGGACAAAATATGACTCTATGTGAATGCCTCCGATGGTGTATCGGGATATGCGATGAATCAAGAGTGACATGTATGAAAGAATTATAAAGGTGGCCTTGCCACAAATATGATGTCAACTACATGATCATGCAAAAATCAATATGACAATGATGAAGCGTCTCATAATAAATGAAACGATGGAAAGTTGCATGGCAATATATCTCGGAATGGCTATGGAAATGCCATAATAGGTAGGTATGGTGGCTGTTTTGAGGAACATATAAGAATGTTTATGTGTGATAGAGCAAATCATTTCACGGGGTTTGGATGCACCGGCGAAGTTTGCACCAACTCTCAAGGTGAGAAATGGCAATGCACGGTACCGTAGAGGCTAGCAAAAATACGGAAAGGTAACAGTGCGTATAAATCATGGACTCACATTAGTCATAAAGAACTAATATACTTATTGCAAAAGTCTATTATCCCTTGAAGCAAAGTACTACTATCCATGCCCCTAGAGGGATAGATTGGTAGGAAAAGACCATTGCTCGTCCTCAACCGCCACTCATAAGGGAAGCACTCAAAGAGCACCCGATGCTTCAAATTTGTCACATAACTTTACCATACGTGCATGATACGGGACTTGCCAACTTTAACACAAGTATTTCTCAATTTCACAATTACCCAACTAGCATGACTCTAACATTACCACCTTTATATCTCAAAACAATTATCAAGTATCAAATTGTCATAGTGTTCAATGCACTTTATATGATAGTTTTTATTATACCCAACTTGGATGCCCATCATATTAGGACTAGTTTTATAACCAAAGCAAATACCTTGCTGTTCTAAAGTACTCTCAAAATAATATAAGTGAAGCATGAGAGATCAATAATTTCTACAAAATAAAACCACCACCGTGCTCTAAAATGATATAAGTGAAGTACTTGAGCAAAATTTTCTAGCTCAAAAGATATAAGTGAAGCACATAGAGTATTCTAATATATTCTAAATCATGTGTGTCTCTCCCAAAACGTGTATACAGCAAGGATGATTGTGGTAAATTAACAAGAAAAGACTCATATCATACAAGACGCTCCAAGCAAAACACATATCTCGTGGTAAATAAAAATATAGCCTCAAGTAAAGTTACCGATGGACGAGGACGAAAGAGGGGCTACCTTCCGGGGCATCCCCAAGCTTAGGCTTTTGGTTGTCCTTAAATTTATCTTGGGGTGCCATCGGCATCCCTGAGTTTAGGCTCTTGCTACTCCTTATTCCATAGTCCATCAAATCTTTACCCAAAACTTGAAACTCAACAGAAAATCTCATAAGCTCCGTTAGTGCAAGAAAGAAAAACTACTACTTAAGGTACTTTAATTAACTCATTCTTTATTTATATTGGTGTTAAACTTACTGTACTACAACTTCTCTATGGTTCATACCCCCCCCCCCCCCCGATACTAGCCATAGATTCATCGAAATAAGCAAACAACACATGAAAAACAGAATCTGTCAAAAACAGAATAGTTTGTAGCAATATGTAACTATCGAATACTTCTGTACCTCCAAAAATTATGAAATAAACTGGTGGACGTGAGTAATTTGTCTATTAGTCATATGCAACAAGAGTCAACCTAAAAGCACTCTCCAGTAAACAATGACAGCAAATCTCGTGAGCGCTAAAGTTTATGTTTTTTACAGCAAGATCATATAGACTTCACCCAAGTCTTCCCAAAGGTTCTACTTGCCACAAACACTAAATAAAACATAAAACCACATCTAACCAGAGGCTAGATGAATTATTCATTACTAAACAGGAACAAAAAGCAAGGAACAAACATAAAATTGGGTTGCCTCCCAACAATTCTTCAATGGAACACTTATAACCCTTAGCAGTTTCTTTCTTTTTAGTAATGATTAAACTCCTAGCACTACGAAAAAAATACACTTCCATGATGATACGTGTTTGTCACAGTCGGTCGCGTTTTTTGTCATGTATGTACATCCATGAAAAATTTATGAGAGAATCAAGATAGTCATACCTGTGCTGTTGTAGAAGTGTTCCATGACATTACCAAAATTATCATCATGGAAGTGTCCACTTCCATGACGATAAATCGCGCGTCAGAGAAGTGCTTTCGTCAAGGGTGGCCGACACGTGGCATCCACTTTAACGGAACACCGTTAAGTTATCGGGTTGGGTTTTGGATCCGATAACCCGTTAACAGCCCCGACCAATGGGAAATTTCCACGTATAAAATTCTTATTGGCCGGACGAAACACGTGTTAGCTCGTTACTCGGTCAGATAGGCGCCTATGATATGTCGACACGTGCCACGGCCCACCACTGGCCCATTTAGCTTACAAAGCCGGCCCGTTTGACTTGGTCAAAAGTTAACGGGCTGGCCCATGAAAAGCCTGTTAACGGTCTCTTCGCAAATAGCCCATTTTACGGCCCATTAGGCAGTAAAGGAAATCGGCCCAACAACGTCATGTGGCCCGTCGAATATGACACCAGCCCATTTCACTTTCGGCCCATGTATAGCCCACGACGTCTTTCGGCCCATATGAGGCCTTCGTATCTTTCGGCCCTTTACAGGCCCATGGTGACTCTAGCCCATAATGAACAGTAATTTTCTTTGTACCCGTTAACGGCCCGTGATTTACATGGGCCGTTTCCAGCCCGTGTTATCTTTCGGCCTATTGACGGCCCATACGTTCTTGGGCTCCTTTTTGGCCTTCGATTACTTCTGGCCCGTTACTGGCCTGTTCCCCTAATGGGCCAAATTCGACCCATGGAAAGAGTCGGCCTGTTACTGGCATGTTCCCCAAACGGGCCAAATTCGGCCCATGGCAAGAGTCGGCCCGTTACTGGCATGTTACCCTAATGGACTAAATTCGGCCCATGGCAACAGTCGGACCATTTCTGGCCAGCCCGTCCTATATTCTGGCCCATTAACGACCCGTTATGCCTGTGACAGAATTAAGCTTTTGCAGTACTACGGCCTGTTAACGGCCCGTTACCGTGGTGGGCCGATACCAATTACGCCCGATTAGGGCCCATGTAGACCCATTTATCCGACGGCCTGAGGCCCATTTATCGACGGCCCGAGGCCCACCGATTATAGGCCCATTTATCGACGGCCCGTAGGAGACCCATGGATCCTACGACCCGTATATGGCCCATGGGTAGTTGCGGTCACTAGCAAACCAGGGAAAAAGAAGACTAGGAAATAAATAAGGCCCAAACTAACACTAGGCTATTAAGGCGATTGCACAGATTACATCCACTCGGCATCAAAGATCGCCACCAGTGCAAATATAGGGAACACCCTACACTATACAAAAATGGCTTGCTGTTTTATTCAGCCGGTGGCTGCACGTTAAGAATAAATTATGTATCGCACCAAAATAAATTACAACTATATAACAAAAGGAAGGTTGGCATAAAACTTAACAGTCTAGCAGATAAATGCACCACCAGAAGTTCAGAAGCTCGGTTCATTTGACCTGACTGTTACGTTTTCATGTTGTATTGTTCGATGGAACACCATAACCCTCGCCTTCATTTCCCCTAGGCTCCTGAACAACATAGCAAATGTCTGATAGTCTGGTTTCAAAACCATGCATATCTTGACGACATTGAGCAATGTTTCTCCTTGTTTCACAAAGGGCCTCTGTTAGGGAATGGACTTGTGTCTGGAGCGCAGATACAACATTGCTTTGAGCTTGCATATCTTGATCATGAGGCAGTTTGGACGATATTGCCTTAACAACCAACCCAGTATTACGCAGGAACGTGCTTTTGGCACTGTTAGTGGACAGGTACTGACCCACTGCAGCAAGAGCTGACATTGCGGTTATAGTTGCCTCGCCACCTTCAGAAGGTGGCGGTTCCACCATTTTTTCCATAGCTCGCTGAAAAGTTGAGGTTTTACATTAGTAGTACCAGAACAGAAGATATTAAGGAGGCAGCAAAACCAAACAAAATAGCTTTGGTCTATATACAGAACTTATTCTGGTGAACCCATGTAAAATATTAGTTGTATTTTATTGCAAAGTACATAATAAAACCAGGTTCCAAACATATGACCATGTACCATCGCTAATGTATTGTCTATTTCTTCACATTGTATTGAGGGCTAAGGATAAAGAGACGAAGTTTATAATACGGTAAGCATAGTATGACATCATTCATATCACAAAACAACTGAGAACAGACAAACAGGCAATTGTAACGTTGTGTGGGCAAGTCCAGCACGGAACTAGATTACGGGTCAAGATCAAAGGAACATCACTCCTCCCTTTTAAACCTTGTAAGGTGCAATGATACGCTAAGACAATTGTGTATAAAATTGAAAAGAGTAATAGACATTGGCTGCAAACCATGCAGTTCAAGGCACAAGTCAGAGTAAGTAGTAGTTAAAAGGCATGAGGATTAAGGACTTACAACAGCGGCTTTGACTGGTGTAGTCATGCCCTTCTTCTTGCTGGTGTGACAGTCCTTGAAGATTTCCACAGCATTTGGTTCAGGTACTTTTTGGTCCTTGCGGGCTTTCCTCTGCATTTCGAACAAGTCAATATAGATCTGATAATATGGTACAGCGAAAAGAGTGAAACAGCAGCTAATTACAAGAGCCTCGCAGTGTGCAATATAGCTACGAGATCCTGTCGTCTGTTGGAATTTCACTTTCGTACGGTTGGCCTTGTTCTTTGAACAGTTCACCTACAAGAAGATAGATTTGTGTGGCACATGCGTCAATAGGACTTCAACATGTGATCTGATCACATATATATAATGTACCTGATACTTCGGATCAGACCAGTGTTTAACAAGGCCCCTCCAGTCTTCATCCGATATATTTTCCACTGGAGATGTTTGGGAAAGTTCACTGTTAGCCTTGCCTTCAAAGTGAGTTTTCCTCAAGTTATACCGATACTGTCGCAGAGCAGACTTGAAAACATGGGTGCAAGCTTGTCTGGTTGCATCATCTTGGCTATCCAACTTGAACCTCATCTGTTGAAAATTATGGGAGTCTCATTATCAGCAACCTAGAAAGTATGGGACAGAGCAAGACGATATTACTAGTTTCCATACATAACCATACTTACAGATAAATGGTCGAGGAAGGTGTTGAACTGGGTTTCGTCTTTGTCATTCCTGTACTGAATCCATGTTGGGAGGATACGTACATGACACCTAACGGCAACCGCTGCCTCTGATACTAACTTGGCTGACTCTGTAGCATCACGTGGCCTTTTTAAACCTAGCTCAAAACGGATCTCCATTCTTCCTCCTCTAGATTTAGTTAACCTATCGAGCATTATCCCTGATGTTTGTTTCCTCTTGCGCCTAGGTGCTAGTCCAACAACAAACATAGGAAGTGTTAGTGTACATCAAACTGTGAGACTACATATAAAGAAGCATGCAACTGCAACTTGACTCCAGCAACTACCTTCTTGCTGTTGAAGCTCACAAGGTTCATCTGATATTGCCAACTCGTCTTGTGTCAAGAGTGCTTGGGAAGTAGTGTCAGGTGGAAAGGGAGCTTGGGAACGTGCTGCTAGCTCAGTTGACGCACGAGAATGTCGTGCAGCTGTAGTACTGTGGTAGGTGTTACAAGAACTAGGGTTGTCTCTGCTTGTTTGGTGGAAGCTATTTGTTTCTGTTTGGCTTTTTTTGCAGTTCGTATAGCATGGGATGTCGTGTTTGTAGAATTTTCCGCTGGACTTTCACCTTCTATTGCACCATCTGTACCAACAGAATCTGTAGGATTCATCCGCTTCTCATTCCCTGCCATTCTCTGTTTCTTCCTCTTTCTCTGTGCCATGTTAAGTAAAGCCAACAAGAAAAGCGAATAAAATTTAGTTCTTTAGAACAAATTGATGCGTGATGCAGACGAATAAAACTTTGATGTTAGACAACCACATGATAGGAGAATGTAATATGTATGAAAAACAGGACGGAAGAGATAACCAGAACTACGATGTGTAAACTAAGAAGAAGACATTTCACCAAATTAGAAGCAATGTAATGGAAGGTAGACACCATATGAAAGATGCTACAAATATCGCTCTACCAAGTTAACAGTGTCTCAGCATAAATGGCATTTAAACAAATGTGAAGCAGTACAAGAAATAAATCATATGCAAGATGCAAACAACATCACACTACCATGTTAGAGGTCTCTCGTCATTAGTGCCATTGCATATTCACATCATTGCATAGTCACAGCTTATGATGTGTAAACTAAGGAGAAGGCGTTTCAACAAATTATAAGCAATGAAAGCTAGACACCATATGAAAGATGCAAATAATATCACTCTACCAAGTTGAAATTGTCTCGTCATAAGTCCATTTCAACAAATTAGTAGTATAAGCTAGAAAAGAATGTGAGATATAACCTATATCACACTCCGAAGTCAAACGTATCTTATGATAAGTGATTGTTGCAGGTTACACAACAGATGTAAGAACGTGGTGTGATAGACAGATATTGTATGTTCTAGAAACAGGAACACGTGTCTTATTCAAGTATAATGTGTAAAGTAAGCAGATGGAATTCAACAAAATTAGAAGCAATACAAGCTAGACATCACACATAACATGCAACCACATATAACAGTGACAAGTTGGAGGGAGCACCAGTGATGCTGCACTAGGGGAGACGTGCTCATCATAAGCACAACTTTGTTGAGTGTCTATGCATGTGTTTTCTTGGAAATCATCTTGGGGGTGTGGAGGAGTAGAAACTGTAGGGGCCCTCCATTTGGAAGGAGCACCTTTATCCGCTGCCTTGCTAACTTCCTTTCGCTTTATTGATTTTGAATTATCAAGTACAACCGACAAGAAAAAGCAATAAAATTCTCTCTTCAGAACTCATTCATGCGTGATACTGGCAATCACTACTTTGATGTAAGGCAAACACATGATACCAGGATGGAATATGTATGAAAATCAGGACGGTATGGCATGTTCACAACTGTTTGTGTAAACTAGGCAGAAACCATTCCAGCAAATAAGAAGGAATGCAAGCAAGACACCACATGAAAGATGCAACCAATATGACTGGCAAGTTAAAAGCGTCCCATCATAAATGGAATTTCAACATATTAGAAGCAGCGCATGCTATAAATCATATGAAAGATGCAACTAATATCGCACTGCATATGCAGGATACAAAAAAAACAATAGTTTTATGTAAGGACATGCTTAATAGACAGATGTACTATGTACTAAATACAGGAAGGCATGTCACATTAACAGGTATAATGTCACATTTATAGGAGTATAAGCTAAGCAGACTAGCACATGCAGTTTAACCAGATTGGAAGAATTACAATCTAGACACCATATGCAACATGCAACCACATATCATGCTTCCAAGTTAGAGCAAGCACCTGCAATGCTAGTGTAGGGGAAATGTTGTAATCAACTACGGATCTACATTCACTATCTTCATCGAGCATTTCTGTTTCTTGAGAATCATGTCGGGAGGCTGACGCTGCATACTTTAAATGAGGAGTAGTCCCCTTGCCTGCATGCCTCGTCATAAGTGATTGATGAGGGATCCACAAGAACATTAGTTTGATGTAAGAACATGGTTAATACACAGATGTACTAGTATGTACCAAAAACAGAAAGGCATGTCATATTCAAAGGTATAATGTGTAAGCTAAGCAGATGCAATTTTACCAAATTGGAAGCAATACAAGCTAGACATCCGGCTGGAGTGGTGAACATGATCATCTAGGACCTGAGATCCTTGTGGGAGGCGGGCTGCTTCGCCACCATCACGGCTTTTTAGTTGGCTTCCAGGTGATTCCTGTCTTTTGTGGGCTTGTCACTGGCTCGACCAGTGCCTTGACTAGCTATTTGTCTTCTGGTGCTCACGGGATGGTGGTTCATGTAAAAAATATCTTTCCTTATCTTAATAAAGACCGACTTCGACCTTTCGAATACAAGCTAGACACCAACATGCAACCACATATGACACCGTGAAATTAAAGCAAGCACCTCGATGGTGGTTCATTGCGAGCGAGGTCATCAACTACAGAGCTACGTTTACCGTCTCCATCTGCTGACACTGCACCCTTTATAGCGTTGTAACGTGTCTTGCCTACCCGTATACCAAGCTGGAGCGACTTCTCTCTTTTCTTTGCTGCTTCTCTTTCGGTAGGAGAGTTTGAAATACCCTTGCATAAAAACACAATAGTGAGAGTATGGGTGAAGTGTGTGCAGAACTAGTGCACTATAAAAGTAGCAGATAGCAGGTGGCTTAAAAATAAATTTCAGGAGACATATGATAGCTCTACAACATTGCATGGCAAACAAAATTAGATTCTACTCCGTATGATTTTGTAATATATGAGCACAGGAAATGCAGGTACTCCTCCAGCACACGACCACATGTGGTCATATCTAAGATAACAGTCGACTGAAAATAAATAGGTTAGTCGATTTTTTATTGAACCGTCCGATCTATAAGGAACGGGCAGATGGCCTTCGTCTACCTCCCGCCAGTCACTGTTGGCGATCTTTCACGAACCGCCAGCGACCACCAGCCCAGACCCGTGCCTCCGCCGCCCCACCCTCCCATCGACCTCACACCACCGCCGTGCTTGGCAGCGCCCCCAAGCCATCCCTTTAATCCCGGCCGACCTCCAGATCGGGCGCCAGCAGCTCTAGGCTGCAGACGCCCCTAAGATAAACACCAAGGCGCTGCTTCCCCGGTGTAATAGTCGTACTAGCGCCTGTTACGACGGGGAATGCTTCCGTTAATTGGGAATCAACTAGCCAGAAATTGAAATTCAGGGGGGCGACAGACCTCTAGATAAGGTGAAATAGTACATGAGGAGAAACCTTATGCATCGCGAGTTACTAGGAACATCTAGTATCAAGAAGAAGCGGTCAACTAGTGTCTTCTGTGGGATGAATACCATGCAAGTAGAGACGTAAGATTTGCATGAATAAGGGAAGAGGAGTACCTTCTTCAGTTGCCGGTGTGGTCACCTCCACATGTCGCATCGATCTTCTTGTTTTTACCGGGGAAACCGATGTTCTGGATGGTACAGGCTTGGACGAACCCATGGCCAAATTGTTGACTATGTTGCCGTGGCTGTATGTCGGCGGAGGGGAAGCAGATCCGAGGCGGCGAAGGATGGCGTAGCAGGAATAACTCCGGTGCAGTGGAGGGTGGCGAAGTTGGAGCGGCAGCGGTGAGGCGTAGGACGATGTGTTTGAACTGGCTCGGGTACGGACGGCTCAGCCTCGGCTTCAACTACTAGCCATGGAGGGTGTTGCGGTTGAGGTTGTGGTGGACGACGACATCGGGGTATCAGCTCCGGCATGATGGAGGAGGGCGGCGGTTGATGGGTGGGATGGGGTGGCGGACGGAGGACGCCGGGGTTTCGCGGCTGGTGGAGAGGTAGTTTTGGCGCCCATGGAGTACGATTGGGGAATCAGACGGGTGGGGGGAACCATGTTTCGGTCTGGGACGCGCTTGTTTTTGGCTTTTTTGAACAGAAGATGGGACGCGCTTGTTTGAAATTTGGGGAAAGTACAAAGTTTCCCCCCTCTTAAATTTTGGACCTACTGCGGGTCGGGGGTAGGATGGTAATCCCAGGTGTCCCAAATAGTGGGCAGGAGCGATTTCGGCCACGCGCATGTGTGCTTAGGTAGCCATTGTGTATGAATGTTTTTCGGAGGCGGTTGCGTGGCGTCTAGATGAAGCTACAAACCTACCCCGGTTTAGACCTTTGGACGTCGGGCCGGTAGGTTTCACAGGTCGGAGTTATTAGAAAAGTAATTTCCTTGTACTACCAAACATTGGTCTCACGCGGTTTCGGGCGAGTAGAGGCTCTTTTGGCGCTTCGTTCAAAATTTTGAAACACAAGCATTCACGTTTAGAGTACTCTTGAACTATGAGGATTGACCTAAATAGAAAACGTTATATTTGACCTTGTATGTTTGAAACCTCATTAAATTATCCGCTTGCTTTTGAATTTTGACACTTGAAAATCCTATAACTACGATTATTTTGGAATGGAGGAGCTAAATTTGAATCTATTTTGTACACGACTACATATGCTATTATGTACAAAATCAGAGCAAAGATTGGTACCCCCATAGTTTAGGTATGGTTTACAAATGCCATGATATCAAATTCAAATAATCGAATGGACTTCATGTTGAATTTGAGTTTTTTAAAGCACCTTAGGTTGAATTCAAATGTATACTAGTTCATAGGTAGCTATTTATAAATGTCCATTGTGTAACTTTCGTATGTATAATGTGCTTTACACACACAACATGAACTATACTCACGTTTATATTCGATTGCTAAAGCGATGCATTGTCTGGAGTTCAAAATACTAACTATGTGGATCAATTGTGTCGAATAATAACATAGACATGCTCAAATTCGATAGAATCTAGATGTCTGATGGATCAATGACCGCTCCTTACGCGAATTGCAAATATCATGATCCCATCCTAATATTTGGATACAATTTATATCTTTAATCAATGTGTAGAGCAGTCTTTTACGTGTAGTTTCACTCTCCATCGGTGGTCTCTCACACATGCTCACACACTCTCTCCCGAGGTGTCTTTCTCGCACACATTCTCTAGATATAACCCTCCCTCCCTCTCGTAACCATTTACAACTGTTTTCACTAACCTTTATCACAAGCACTCTTCCTCTCGCAAACATACACACGCACAATCCTCATCGACCCTTTCTATATACATGGACCTGCCTACGTGTCTCATGTACGCACATTATCTTTACGCCTGTCTCTCACGCATTATCTCACACCTCTCTTCCTAAACGACGAGTATGATTCTAGCAGAGCATTCTGTAGGATGCCCCTTAAAGTTAGGTTGGATGAATAGTAATATCAGAGATAGAGGGGTTACCTTAGTCCGAGAACCTAGGGTTACAAATCCTAGCCGGCTTTGTCAGTGGACACAGAGTCCTTCACAATTCTGCTATCTTTGTCTTGTACGACTAGTCATCCATGGGTCTTCCTAAATGTGTCATGGGCCGACCAATGTGGCGCAGGGCGGAACCGAACAAAGGGCCTCACCTCGACCCACCGGACCTCACGCGGTGACACACCCTCTGCCCCCACATCTCATTATCTTCTCACACCCACACATACCAACACAAACACCACACACACAAAAAATTCTCCTGGTGCCTCTATTCCCTCCTCCCTTGCATATACACACTCAAGGGAATGGAATCTCTTGTCGTGACGTCATATTCGTCTCTCTCTCTCTAGACCACCCTCATTTCTCGTGCTATCTCCCCCCCCCCCCGTCGGCCCCTCTATCCATGCCTCTCTCGAATACGTAATACAAACACATACCTCTCCAAGCCCCGCCAAATGCATCAACTACACATTCACACATGTTACATCACGTACCCCATTGATCTAAAAAGCCCTCTCTTCACGTTTATTTCGCATACAACATTCCTAAGTGTGGCCAAAAAATTATTTTAGAGTTTCTACATATATACAACATTACAAAGTTATATGGAGGAGTACGAACGCTAATTTGCATTGCATTGTGCCCACAATGATATTTATTCCGCACTGTGAATTTGTATATTTTTATACTATATACAAAGTTAGTCATAATAAAGAGAAACGAAGAGCATCTCTCTCTCCATCGCATACCCCCCCTGTACGGCCCTTACACGTATGCACACAAAACTATCTCCATGTCCTCTAAAAGTAAGCCCCCAGAAAATTCACGCGTGTTTCATCTTTCTCTTGTGATATATGCAATGACGATCATTGTATTTGAAGTGAAAGCACGATACATACATTGGACTTCATAATCCACTCATTACGGTCACCGTTTACATTTAGTGGTTATTATACAGTCACGGGCTCACCGTACAACTTTGTGTTTGCTCATGACATGACTAGTTGACCAGTTGAACGCTCCACGTGGCACCTGATCTAGTGTTGCAACACATTATCTCACTAACGTCGTGCCCACCTGTCGACTTGTATCTACACTACTATAAAATACTTAAAATACACTCTTATAAAAAACAGAGTTGGTGATGATGGTGTGCCTACCATCCTGCAATATAGGCCATCCGATTTATATCTGACGGATAGGAAAGAAACTATGGAAGTTTTGCAAAAAGGTACCCACACACCTCTCCCCATTTGCAAATAAGGCCTTCCCTCGTTCATCCTTTTCTCTCACAAGATAAACAAGTCATACAAATGCATCTTGATGTTAAGTGCAACGCACGGGCATCTTGCTAGTAAGAATGAAAACAAACGACAAATTTTTTTTTTGACGGTGGTGCGAAGTCATGACCGCGGGCACAGCGGACAAGGTGGCCTTGTATTGGTATGCTGAGCCATCTATTTTAACACACATGGGCTGGTGTGGTGATTATACACACACGCACGCATGCACACGAACTCCATCCATGCAACACTCACACAAACACATGCACCCACGCACGCACGCAACACTCACACGTACACACGCAGCCACGCACGCACGCAACACTCACACGCGCACACGCACGCATGCATCCACACACCAGTACACCACACGACCAACACACACTCTCACGCTCAAGTGCTCAACTAACACGTGCATGCGCACACATCAGGCCCTGACAGACACATACACAACCAGGTGATTCCCGCGCACGGGTTGGAGCCTTGTCGCGCCTGCGTAAATTTGTGTTTATCTGACCTTTTCCCTATGCGAACTGACAGGTGGGACCCACAAGGAACATGGTCAATTTAACTAGTCAACATGGCGCCACGCAGACTATTTGGCCGGTCAACAGAGTGCAATCCGATGCTGAACTGTGAGCAAGTGACCGGATAATCACCGCAAAACGTATATAGTGACCGTAATCAGCTTATTCTGAAGTTCGGTGACCGTACTACGCTTTTCTCTCTGTAGGCCCTCCAAAACTACATCTCTACACGTTCTCGCATGTTACATCTAACAACTATGCAATACAACACTACTACTACACTCTAACACAATAAATCATATGTGTTTTTAGTTTTACTAGATATCATATTGTTACTTATAATTATTCAGTTTGCATACATTAAAATTGCCTTTGAAATGTATGGCCAGTATCATCTACCGTGCGGGAAAAATCCCGCCCTTTCCTGTTTAATCGGGTTTGTATCGATGGATCGTGCGAAACAGCAAAACTATAGTACTATACAGTACAAGTGACAGTTCACTGGGCCGTCGTGTCGTCTACTCCTCCGTCGTAAGAGTGGAGCGCTCGCTTTCATAAATCTTCTAGTCCCTTTCGCCGACATGTGGGACATCAAGCTACCGGGTCCACGTGCCATACCAGAATACAGTGCAGAGCAACCGGGGTGAAGCACCCCAGTCATGGTGCCGGCGTAGTAATGAGCAATGAGGCGTCAAATCACAAAGCTGCACCTTTCCCGTAGTTAAGTTGGAGGGACGAAGTAATAATGCTAAAAAAAGAAGTTGGAGGGACGAAGCAACCATCATTTCACTCGTTGCTGAATCCGCTTCTCCCTCATCTTCTTCAACTTAACCACGTGTTGCTTCTGCCGTTGTTCTGCCTCATGTGGGACGCGGATCAGCTTGGTCGCTTCTCCCTCATCTTCTTCAACTTAACCACGTGTTGCTTCTGCCGTTGTTCTGCCTCATGTGGGACGCGGATCAGCTTGGTAAAGCACTGACACGTGGGACCGCATGTTAGCAAACCGCCAGGACAACATCCTCCGAAAATAAGAAACCTCCCCCGCCATCCGCGCGGCAAAATCACCTCCTTTTTACTAATCTTTGATTCTATAATTTTTTAGATCAATATAATTGAGATTTGTATAGATAGCACACAGGAGCAAAACCAAGTGGTACGGTTAAGGGCATCCACAATGTGTAGCCAAATGTGAAAATAGCTTTTGGCATCGTGGGAACCATTGTGGACGGCGTTGCCAAAGCCAAAAAGATGGAACCGAAGCTCCCTGATTGATTGATTGAAGGAATAGAAAAATGCAACATCTCTCCTCTTTCTCCCATGCTTGGACGCATGTAGGAGTAGTACAGTATAGAGCACAGAGTCTACTCCCCTGTCCCTTCTATCACAAATCACAAAGCAGTGAGGCGTCAAATCACAAAGCACGGACGAAGCAACTATCATTTCACTCTTCGCTGACTCCGCTTCTCCATCGTCTTCTTCGAGAAACCATCTCACCGCACTAGTACTCCTAGTAGTAGTACTAGTAAAGGACTTCCTGGATGCAAATAAGGCGGTTGTCTCGGCTTGCAGGCGGCACTTGCGAACGACTTACCGTGGTCTCCCTCAATGGTGTTCTCCGTCGAACGCACTTCGCCAAACCACAAAAAAAAGTCGTCGACGTCACCGCAATGGGCAAGGAATTCAAATATAGTTACTACCTCCATTTTTTTGTACACAAGGCCAGTATATCAAAATTACAATTTGCAAAGGGCCACTAACACTAATCGAGGCAAAATTGATGGGGTTAGCAACCAAGGACATTAATATCCCCTGCATGCATGCGGAAGTGAGAAGGTTCGTTTGCATGGCGCTGCATTAATCAAGCGATGAGGAGTGAGATGGTTAGCTCTTTGGTCTTTCGAGAAAAAAATACGCATTAATTGACACGTGAAACGAGGATTTGTATCGAAGGAAAACCCCGCCTTTCTTTTTTAACACTAGTACTCCTAGTACGTATTACCTCCGTCCTGGTTTATAGGTCCCTTTTATAGTTTGTGCCAAATTTTGACTAAAGATTTAACTAAAAAAATGTTAATGCATGTCAAGAAAAATTATCTCATTGGATTCGTATTTGAACATAGTTTTGAAAATATAATGTTTGGTGCCATGCGTGAACATTTTCTTAGTTTAATCTATGGTCAAAATTTTGCATGAAATACAATGGTGACCAATAAACCAAGGACATTAATATCCTGTTTGGGTCTAGGCCTTGCATTGCCAAACTTCGCCACACATTTTTGCCAAGCTTGCCTAAAGTTTTCAAAATGAGAAGGAGGTACACTTGCGCACGGGTGTCGCGGTCGCACCGCACCCTCATACGATCGCTCCTGCACGTCGCGGTCGCACTGCACCCTCACACTTTGCTCCTGCACGCCCAAAACCCAACCAAGGGAACACACCCTCACTGACACGTGCCGTCGCATGTAAACAAACCAAACTCAGCCATCCTATCGTTGACACATAATTTTCGTTCATAGAGTATGTTTATCCAACCGGAGTATCCGTACGGCCCGTGCGCTGGTCTGTTGGGGAAGAAGAAGAGGTGAGGAAGAAAGAAAGAAGGGTTAGGAGACATAGGATATTCATCCAACCGCCTGAAATGGTAGACTCAGGTGACTTGCAAAACAAATAGTATGTTTTTACACAGCAAAAGATCCATAATAATAAAAACAACAACATAAAGAAAAACTATCACTGCTTGCGGAAAGAGACGGCCTCGTCGTCTTTGGCTGCCGGCGCGAACCAGCCGTCGGTGCCGACATGTGTCTCCGCACCGTGGTTGTCCTCGGCCTCCAGTTACTCGTTCAAGCGGAGCATGCGGGCGCTCTGCACAGACGAGAGCACCACCCGGTTCAAGTCGAGGACGCCCGGTTCCGCCTGCAGGAGGGCCTCGATGGCAGCGGCATCCGCGCGCTCCGCGTCGAGTAGAGCCTCCGCCGCCTGGTTCCAGTCCAGGACTTCCGGTTCCGCCCGTAGGAAGGCATCGATGAGAGCGGCATCCGCGCTCTCCGCGTCGAGTCGAGCCTCCGCCGCCCGGTTCAAGTCCAGGACTTCCGGTTCCGCCCGCAGGAGGGCGTCAATGAGAGCGGCATCCGCGCCCTCTGCGTCGAGTCAAGCCTCTGCCGCCCGGTTCATGTCGAGGACGTCCGGTTTCGCCTGCAGGAGGGCCTCGATGGCAGCGGCATCCGCGCGCTCCGCCTCAAGTTGAGCCTCCGCCGCCCGGTTCACATCCACGACATCCGGTTCCACCTGCAGGAGAGCCTCGATGGCAGCAGCATGTGCGCGCTCCGCGTCGAGTTGAGCCTCTGCCTCCTAGTCCTCCTTTAGTATCGCCATGTTGAACCGCTGGTCTGCCTGCACCATGGGGGACTCGGACGCCGGCACGAAGTCGACGTCCATCGTCTCATACCCATCTGGGGCCTTCTGCGCTGCGACCTCTACAGTGAATATTGGATCGGCTTCCTCCTCCTCGTAGCTTAGATCCAGAGAACTCGAGGATTGGCCCGCCGCAAAGCGAGCTTGGGAACGAAGGTCTGTGGCGCCGACCGCCGCCGGGATTTCTGCGTGGTGCTCCAACGTCAGCATCTTGTAGTAAGTGATCTTGCGGCGCACCATAGCTTTCCGGTGAACTAGGGGACGCTTGATGTGGGCTAGGGGATCGAAAGGTGGAGGAATGGGCTGGAGATTTGGTGTGGTTTTAGGGCAGTGGCTGGCGTAGGCCGAGCAACGAAGGTTCTGGTGTGAATAGTGGTTCCGGTGACGACCGGTCAATCGGTTTTGACTGTACATCGCTCTTGTCGCATTCGCGTTGCAGCCCGGCACGCTGGACCCTCCACGTCGCTCACCGAATGGAACACGCTTCGTCTTGCGTTTTCGCTCGCTTGTGGGACCGCAGTTGAGAGCAAACCGACATCCCTCCCCCTCCCCAGCCCGCGTCATTTATTATACCACTACTCCCTCCGTTTTATGCGGAGTAAATAAAGACAGAGGGAGTATACTACGGATGAGGACCCCCTGACGTGGCCGAACCCATTGAGTAACTGACATGCGGGGCCTAGCAAGCATGGGGTCCACCAGTGAGTGACCGAAAGGGAGGGTAAGGCAGGGATACCTACGTTAGAGGATACACTTCCACTATATTACTTTGACCAAATGTTAGAGTAATAATATATGACATGCAACTTACACAAATGTTAGAGTAATAATATATGACACGCAACTTACGCAAAACATACAGGGTCTAATGCGTTTTTCGAGGCTAACTTTGACCAAATGTTAGAGTAATAATATATGACATGCAACTTACACAAAGCAGATGGTCAATTTCGTATGTGAAAGGAGTTTCCAATGTTATAATTTTCACATTATACATCTCATGTACTCCGTCCGTCTAGGTGTGTAAGTCATCTTACAAAAACCAAATAATCCCAAAACACATAGGCGCGGTGCATTAACTTCTACCTCGTTTCTTGTTTCTTGACATATGAACCAATAAGACATGAGGGTGTGCATGCTTTTAATGACCTAAGACTATCAAACATGACATGCAGTGGTTAGTTCATTGCATGCAATAATATTAATTAGCAAATAAACATTAACGTCTCTCGTTTTCCCCTCCTCCTTTGGGCACCCTGAGATTAGCAAATAAACATTATCCGGCTTTGGGCACTATGTCAGGGCGAACGACACATGCTTACAATGCATGTGTTCGCTGTGACAGGAATCCGCTATCATACGCAATACTTAGCAAGATCTGTTACATTGGACACCGATGTTTCCTTGCCAAGGACAAGCCGCATCCTAGAAAATACCGAAGACATGTGTTCAATGCAAAGCATGAAAACCGTGATGCGCCAAAGAGGCTCATCGACGATCAGGTGCAAGTGGAATTAGAGAAGTTCAGGCATATTACACCAGGAAACCATCCTGGTAATGGTAGCGGGAAAAGGAAGCCTGGCACTGTAGAAGAGATATTATTGTTTACCCGCAGGTCCACTTTGTGGGACTTGGAGTATTGGAAAGATTTGGATCTGCGGCATAATCTTCATGTGATGCACATCGATAAAAATATATGAGACAACATTATCGGCACACTTCTTAACATTGAAGGCAAGACGAAAGATACCTTAAAATCTAGGATTGATTTGACACACCTGGGTATTAGAAAGGATTTGCAGGTGCAAGATGAAGGTAAACCACGGGATATGGCACCAGCTGTGTACGTCTTGGACAAGGTAAAAAGGAAAGAATTCTGCGAGGTCCTGTCACGTTTGAGATTCCAACATGGATTTGCTTCCAACCCTAAAAGGAGAGTCAGTGCAGATGGAAACAAGGTACAAGGGTTGAAAACTCATGACTGCCACGTCCTACTTCAAAGGGTTTTACCTGTTATCCTTAGAGGATTGGGCCCCCCTGACTTATACAGAGCAGTTGCAGAGTTGGGACAATTCTTCAGGGAACTCTCCAGTAGAAATATTAGGATAGATGCTTTGGAGCATCTTAGAGACAAGATACCAACTATCCTATGCGACCTTGAGAAGAAATATCCTCCAGCCTTCTTTGATGTGATGGTGCATTTGGCTGTTCATCTACCTGATGAGGCACTACTTAGAGGTCCAGTACAGTATGGCTGGATGTACCCTATTGAAAGGCGGCTAAACACTTTCAAGGGCTATGTTAGGAACAGAGGTAGACCCAAGGGTTCCATTGCAGAGGCCTACATTGCTACAGAAGCGTTGACATTCTGCTCAATATACATTGAAACAGCTGATGAGCTTAGCAAAGAGGTGGGTGAAGATAATCCCGGGCTCAAAGTTTTGGACAAAATGGTTTGGTATGTGTTGAATAAATGTCCTGAAATACTACTTTATATCAAGTAAGTGCAGTACTGCAGCTTATACATCGTAATCTACTAAACTTGCAACACATTCTTATATATTTAGATGTTTGACGCGATCACTATGTTGTGCAGCATGTACAAAGAGGAGTTACTGCCGTAAAATCCAAGAAACATTGACAAACTGGTTATGGCAGGATTTGCGAAATGGTTCAAGAACCATGTAAGCTTTTGAAGTGCACTGTCAGTTTTTTTTAATATATTGAGTACATAAGATGATCAGCTTGTCTATTTTCTAAACTTAGGTTAAGAAGGTGTGGGAGGATGGGCAGGCAGTCGATGATGCCCTTTACTCACTAGCAATGGGTCCTGATACTCGGGTAAGACATTATGAATCTTGCGTTGTTGGAGATGTGCGCTACAACACCCTTGCACGAGACAAAGGCAGGAAGACACAAAACAGTGCCATCATGAGCACGGATACGTATGACAGAGACAACTGAAATGTATGATAACATAAGAGACATTGTTCAGTTGCAGTGTATCCCCAGTTTCAAGGATCATCGGTGTGTGGTTCTGTTGTGCTGTCGTTGGTATGACCTATTTTCCAGGATCGCAAAACCCAGAGCTGATGATTATTTCAAATCCATCAATGTCAAGGCGGCGTACCAGACCAACGAGCCTTTTATTTTGGCAAATCAAGCAACGCAAATATTTTTCTTGGAAGACACATTTGCACGTAGCGATGACTGGAGAGTATTGCAAAGGTATGAGCAGAGGAATTCGTTTAATGAAGTTGCACAACAAGATGATGCTTACACTGCTCCTGATGTACAAGATAACACAGATGTTCCTAATATCTTTGAGAACCATCACGTCAATGACGCCGGCGAAAAGATTGCCTATCGTGCTGTGGACATACAAGAGTTGATCAAGAAGAAGCCAACGTTCGAGGACGTTGAGGACGAAGAAGAAGATGACACCGTGGGGAATTATGATTCAGACTGATACACATGGCGAAGATGTTGATGCTGCTGCTGCGGATGATGATTACAATGCTTTTGTCGTATTTGCCTGTCAGAAGATGTTTTTTTATCTACTATGTGAAATTGTGTTTGCTATGACAACTGAAACCTGATGAACATGTTGTTTAGTATTTTGCTGTGAGAATATCACTTGTTATGTATGCTGATTTGTGTGTGGTGATTGTATGACAACTAAAACATGATGACATTGTTGTTTAGTTGTACTCATATTTGGCTGTGAAACTTGAATTTGATGACATAATTTGCTGTTGGACTGCAATTTGCTCGATGTCTTCGAATGAGAACAAAGCTGACCCGACAGGGCCTCTACTATCTATTTATTTATATGAGAAAAAGGGGATACCCCCTGATTTTCGTTAAAAGAAATCATTAGATGTTCACAACACTATGCCCAGCCTGCTACACAAGTTTAATTCATTACTAGTTTCAGCAAAGTGCTCATGTCGTAGCCACTGAATACATCACGAGTGCTACATACACTTCAAATAAAGAGACAATCATCCTACAGAGCACATCGATTTTGCCCATTATCTTCACAAGCTCTTTCATCTCCTCATTGCTGTCAAGGCCGTTCAGCAGCTGTTGCTTGGCCATGATCAGAGGAACTGCGTCTTTAGCCTTCTGCTCTGCATCTTCCTCTTCTGTCGTTCCTTCAGTTACTTGTCCAACACCCCAACCTGCTGGGATTCCTCGGCTAACCAAATAATCAGTGTAGTTGCATTCCCCCACATCAGCAACTTCCCAGAAATACAAATCACACGAATCTTCCCTTTTCTGCACGAATCAAATTGGAAGATCATCAACCAAACTATTAAAAAAATCAGCAACTGAAAGCAGCAGAACAACACTTAAACATATTATTACCCCATGATTCGGGCATTTGTAGAAGACTCGGCCAGGGTTGCGGATTGTGGTTGAGACGCGACGGATGACTCTGCGTGATTTGCAGCAGTGGCACCACACCAACGACAGCGGGTTGCGATGAGCAATCGGCTGCGGTGCGCGTGCCGACGGGGGTGTGATGAGACCCACAGGCGATGGTACGGGTGGCGGCTTGGCGCATATCTGGTTGTTGCCTGCTGAAGAGCAGGTGGACGAGCAGCCAGCGGACATGGTTACTGCGGCCAGAGCTTCTTACGCTAGGCAGAGTAAGTAGAGAAGAGGAGAAGCGAACGTTTGATATGTCAGTTTCAATAATTGCAGAGTAGCATAGCACCATATATAGTCATAGTCTAGGATTGGATTCGAACCAGCTACAGGAGCACGTCTTTCTTTTTTCTAAAACTCGGCAACGTCTCTTTACTGGTACACTAGCTTGTTCTGTACGCCTTCCCAAGTCTTTTATTTTCTTTCCCTTTTTTTTTGCGAGGAAGGAAGGAGGACAAAATTGAGAGTTCCTCGGACTCGAACCCAAGACCTCTCGGTTGAAAACCAAGGGTGCTAGTCACTTATGTGGCGAACGTTCCCTGTGAGGAGGACGGCAGACAAACGCATTTTCCTTGCAGTTTTCTTCCTATATATAAAAAAGTATGCTACTTGGTGTCCGCTTAGTCAAAAAACGATTGTGCCAACCTTGACCATTCGATTGACATTCAACGTCTGTCGCGTTTCTTCAGTCTCTTCTTCCTCGAACTGCCAAAGCCAAACCAGCGCCGGCGGGACCGCCTGCTCCCGCCTCCCACGGCTGGCTGTGATCTTCCCCGGCTCCTGTTCGTTCCCGTCCGAGGCCTCACCATCGTCCTCCGCGCTCGCCGCGGCGCCGCCCTCCGGTGTTGTCAACATGGTCAACAACCGAGAGGAATAAGGAGATGACTGTACATGGTGAGGATGATAGTAGGGACCCAGCAGCGCGCAGTAATTTTGTTATTTTGGGACGGAGAAGGGTATCAACTGGGTTGTGCGGGACCCGTGGCCCGTCTAGCCCAGGCTTTTATTTCATATATTTAGCACATGACCAGCCCAGTTATTTTTTTTCCTTTCTGAAAAATTGCTAGCCAGCTATTTTGTTTTTTGCAGAATACCCAACATAGGCCTACTTGCTTTTCTACGCCCTGCTGGGCCAGAAATCTTTCAAGACGAGGAGGGATGCATTTTGCCCATAAAATGGGCTATAAGTAATAAGAAATGGTCTATAAGTGATAAGAAATGGGCTATAAGTAATAATAAATGGGTTGTAAAATGAAAAAATACAGCAAACAGGCAATTCGTTCCCAAATACGGTTTTCTTTCGGAATTTGATATTTTAAATTTCATTGTTTTTGTGCGGGTAAAATTTCATTGAATTTAAATTAGGGTATATTTAGATTTAAAATTAATTTGTATCCGGCTTGATAATTCGGGCTGTATGCTGTTTGGGACAGATTAACTTGTGGGCCAACTAAGTTGACGGGGACGGAGAGCTTTGTCAACTTAGTCAACATGAACGATTCTAGCTCCAGTGACCGTACGATGTCCATCCAACAGCCATAGTGCTTCTTCAAACTCTGGTCTACTTGCCCAGCCGCCCAAAGCAGCACCGGTTGTGCCGCGTGCTCCTGCCTCTCGTGGCTGGCTCTGATGCCGCGGAGTCCTCACCGCCCCTACTACTCCCACCGCTGGCCCAGGGTATCCCTCTACTCACCCACACCCCCTGTTATTCTACGGCGATGGCAGCCTCACGCCGCAGCCGAACCAGTGAACCCTCGTACTCCTCGCCGCGCAGGCTACCGCTGCTGCGTCTTCCCCGGCTCCATGTCGTCCCCTTCCTAGTCCTCGCCGTCGTCCAGACCACCGCCCTGGTGCTCTCGGCGCGGCGTGGTCAACGTGGTCAATGACCGACTTCCATCGAAAGAGTACTGTACGTGGAGAGGCTGACAGCTGGGTCCAGGCGGCCGCAAGGAAGTGCCTCCTTATTACGCGCAAAATAATTATTCCTCCACCTGACAGCAGGGACCCACCGGACGGGCCACCTTATTTTGTGAAAAAACTTTTCCCCCTGACTGCTGGGACCCACCGGACGGGCCAGCGTATTTCGCGAAAAAAATGTTCCCCGCGCTGTCAGCTCGGACCCACCGGAAGTGCCTCCTTATTACGCACAAAAAAATGAATACTCCCCTTGCTAGCTGGGACCCACCATGGTGGGAGGCTGAGTTGTGGGCCTACTAAGTTGACTGGGATGGGGGCCTTTGTCAACTTTAGTCAATATGAACGATTCTAGCTCCAATGACCGTACGATGTCCATCCAACGGCCGTAGTGCTTCTTCAACCTCTCGTCTTCTTGCTCCAGCCGCCCAAAGCAGTGCCGGTCGTGCCGCATGCTCCTGCCTCCCGTGGCCGGCTGTGCGGCCGCGGAGGCCTCACCGCCCCCTACTATTCCCACCGCTGGCCAGGCCCTGCAGCGATGGCAGCCTCACACCGCAGCCGAACCAGTGAACCCTCGTACTCCTCTTCGCGCGGGCTTCCACTGTCACGTCTTCCCCGACTCCCCGTCGTCCCCTTCCTAGGCCTCGCCGTCGTCCACCGCCCTGGTGCTCTCGGCGCAGCGTAGTTAACGTGGTCAAGGAACGACTTCCATCGGACGTGGACTATACGTGGAGAGGCTGACAGCTGGGTCCACGGCCGCAGCAAGGAAGTGCCTCCTTATTACGCAGAAAATAATGACTCCTCCACCTGACAGCTGGGACCCACCGGACGGGCCACTGTATTTAGTGAAAAAAACGTTTCCCCTGACTGCTGGGACCCACCAGCTACATCTTCGCACTAAAGGAAGTGCGTCCGGGCAAAAAAACAAAACGGTTCGCCCCCCCTTACCGCTGGGACCCACCAGCGACACCTTCGCACGCAAGGAAGTGCGTCCGAGCAAAAAAAAGATTCGCCCCCCTGACTGCTGGGACCCACCAGCTACATCTTCACACGCAAGGAAGTGCGTCCGGGCAAAAAAAATACCAAAACGATTCGCCCCCCTGACTGCTGGGACCCACGAGCTACATCTTCGCACGCAAGGAAGTGCCTGACAGTCGGGACCCACCTGGTCGAAGCGTACGTAGCGTTGTCATGCTGGTCGCGAACGTGTACGTACATATATACTGGTGGATGTAGAGGCGCGCACTGTCATAGTAGAGGCACGCACGTAGCATGTACACGTATGTACAGCGGCGAGGGTGCAAGAAAGAAAATATGACCACGTACGTACATACGGGCAGGGTCTCTAACACCTATCGTGCATACGTACATGGCTGGGTCGGAACGGAGAAACAACGTCGTCGTCGTGTTCATGGGGAGCCAACCGGCTGGGTCGGAACGGAATGCGTGGTCGTGTTCATCGGGAGGGCTTGGACGGAACAGGCGATGGAAACGTGTCCTGGCGTACCGCACAAAGGAGGAAACGGCCTTGTGTTCGACCGGCCACGTTCGAAACAGGGTCCTGTTGATTGGGAGGGGCCTGGCGTACCGCAAAACGGAGGAAACAGACCTCCTACGGTCGAAACGGGGGTCCTGTTGATCGGGAGGGGTGTGGCGTACCGCAAAACGGAGGAAACGGACCTCCTACGGTCGAAACAGGGGTCCTGTTGATCGGGAGGGGTGTGGCGTACCACAAAATGGACGAAATGGACCTCCTACAGTCGAAACGGGGGTCTTGTTCATCGGGAGGGGTGTGGCGTACCAAAAAATGGGAGTCCACAGGATACTGTTCATCTCCACCGTCGACCGCCTCCAGCCTCCACAGGCTACCGTCGACCTCCTCCAGCCTCCACGGGCTCCTGTTCATCCGGCCTCCACCGCGCGCTACTCCACCGGCTACTGTTCAACCACCCCTCCATGGGCACCCCTCCACCGTCTACTATTCATCCAGCCCTCCACACCACGGGGTCCTGTTCAACCACACCTCCACGGCCACCCCTCCACCATCTACTGTTCATCTAGCCCTCCACACCACGGGGTCCTGTTCAACCACCTCTCCACGGCCACACCTCCACCATCTATTGTTCATCCAGCCCTCCACACCACGGGTTCCTGTTCATCCAGAGGCAACGCCACCACTCACTGTTCATCCAACCCCCCCTCCCCCCACAACGCTCACTGTTCATCCAATCGATCGGCTTCAGTTAGCAGTAGTAGAGAAGGAATCGCTCCATCGGGTTTTGTTAACATCCATCGATCGATCGTTCGGGTTCAGTAACGCGTAGCCTGCAGTCCAATCGCTCGGGTTCAGTTAGAGCCCAACGCCTCGCTCGGCTTCAGTTAGAGCCAACGCCTCGCACACACGCGCATACTACGAGAGAAACATGCATCGCTCCGCCCCCGACCTTCCACCGTAACCGGCAACTCCCCAAAATTTTCCTCCCCCTCGCTTCTACAACGATTTTTTCCGTCAAATAAATAAAAGAATATTAAAGTTTTGTACCTAAAGAAAAAATATTCACAAAAAACTCTAAATGCGTTATAAAATAACTCAGAAATAAATAAAAGAATATTAATTTTTTTGTACCTAAAGCAAAAATGTTCAAAAAAACTCTAAATACAACATAAAACAACTCAGAAATAAATAAAACAATATTTAATTTTTTGTACCTAAAGCAACAATATTCACAAAGAAACTCTAAATACAGCATAAAATAACTCAGAAATAAATAAAAGAAATATAAATAAAGCAGAAAAGAAAAACCAAAATAAACAAAAACTCTGCGCGCTGCCCAGTGGACATGCCTGGCCTTGGGATAGGAAACAAGCCCTTAAGGCCGAGCAGTCCCACAGGGTAGCGTGGCAAAGTTAGGCCCAGAGGCTGCTAAAGAGAAGAGCTCGAGAGAGATACCGCACTGGGCCTTATAAACCAGTGCGGACGCCCCTCGGCTAGCGAGGTGGGACTAAACTTGCCGCACAGGACTTTAGTACCGAACTATAAAGGTTTGTCTTTAGTACAGGTCGGGGCCATGAACCGTTACTAAAGGTGGTCGCTTTCCGCCGTTTGGCGTGGCCAAATTTGACCTTTAGTACCGGTTGGTGGCCCAAACCGGTACTAAAGACCCCTCCTATATATATAACACTTACGAAAATTTCAGTCAGTTTCTTCTCATCTGCTTTCTTCGTCGTCGTGCCCGGCCCCGTCGCCGTCGTCGTGCCCGGCCCCGTCGCCGCGCTCGTCGCCCCGTCGCCGTCCCCGTCACTGCCGCGCCCGTCGCCCCGTCGCCGCACCCGTTGCCCCGTCGCCGCCCCGGTCGCCGTACGTCACCGTCCCTGTCGCCGTCCCCCGTCCCCGTCGCCGCCCAAGGCCGTCGCGCGCGACCGACCCATCCCCGTACATCGCCGCCCCTAGTCGCCTCGCATCGCCGGCCGTCGCCTCGCTGTAAATATTTTCTGTTTTCTGTTTTTTAATTTTTATACTTTTAGGTTTATATAAATGTTAGATTAATACCAATTGTTAGATGATTAGATATATATATATAGAAATGTTAGATATTAATTTCAAATGTTACATGAATTAGATAGAAAATAATGTAGATATATTTATGTCAAATGTTAGATGAATTAGATGAATTAGCTAGATAAATTTAGCTATATGAGATTTGATGATCTAATAATTAATTAAAAGTTTACTATAAAACTAGTTTATTTTTGGTAAGAAGCTTAATAGAACTAGTTTATTTTTAGTAAGTGCTTAGTTGAATTACTTGAATTAATAGGACTAGTTGAATTAATAGAACTAGTTGAATTAATAGAACTAGTTGAATTAATAGAACTGCTAGTAAGTGTTTGTATCAATTAACGTTTCAACCATATATGAACATAGGAAATGTCTGCCGACGAGAATGATTTCGTTATGTGAGAATACTGCGAAGACAAGCGCGACACGTGCGACAAAAATTTCCTAGTTGATGGTAGGCGCTTCGGCATCAAGCTGGATGAGACCTTCGAAGTGAATGTAGTAAGTCACAATGACAAGTCTTTTTTTGTAATTAAGCATATGCTTCATTTGCTTCAACTTATAATTTTAATTTTTTACTATTCTACTAGCGTATCCCCTGCCATAAAAGATTTTTTTTCTTGCATAAGATAGGTTTCCATACTATGAAAACTATGGAGGTAAAGAGAATTTCCTTGAAGACTGAGCATGGTTATACTTTCCACATAACATTATACAATGCAGATACCTACACCTACTTTGAATGCAAAACTTGGCAAGGACTATGCAAGGCCTATGCATTTAAGCCTGATATGGTTATCACCTTTGATATTCTTCCGGAAGATGATATTGAAGGTAATACCGCGCGGTGGCTGGGGCTGGGGGCTGTGGGCTGATACGTCTCCAATGTATCTATAATTTTTGATTGTTCCATGCTATTATATTATCTGTTTTGAATGATTATGGGCTTTATTATACACTTTTATATTACTTTTGGGACTAACCTATTAACCGGAGGCCCAGCCCATATTGCTGTTTTATTTCCTGTTTCAGTATTTCGAAGAAAAGGAATATCAAATGGAGTCCAAACGGAATGAAACCTTCGGCAACGTGATTTTCTGGAAGATTATCATACTGGAGACTTGGAGTCCACGTCATAAGATACTCGAGGAGCCCAGGAGACAGGCCCCCCCCCCTACTAGGCGCGCGCCTGTCTCGTGGACCCCTCGAGCACTCCCCGGCCAACTTCTTTCGCCTATATAACCCTACGTACCCTAAAACTATCGAATATCAAGATAGATCGGGAGTTCCGCCGCCGCAAGCCTCTGTAGCCACGAAAAACCTCTCTGGAGCCTGTTCCGGTACCCTGCCGGAGGGGGGATCTTTTATCGGTGGCCATCTTCATCATCCCAGCACTCTCCATGACGAGGAGGGAGTAGTTCACCCTCGAGGCTGAGGGTATGTACCAGTAGCTATGTGTTTGATCTCTCTCTCATGTTCTCTCTCCTGTTCCCTCTATGGCACGATCTTGATGTATCCCGAGCTTTGCTATTGTAGTTGGATCTTATGATATTTCTCCCCCTCTACTCTCTTGTGATGAATTGAGTTTTCCCCTTTGAAGTTATCTTATCGGATTGAGTCTTTTATGAGAACACTTGATGTATGTCTTGACGTGCTTATTTGTGGTGACAATGGGATATCATGTGCCTCTTGATGTATGTTTTGGTGACCAACTTGCGGGTTCCGCCGATGAACCTATGCATAGGGTTGGCACACGTTCTTGACTCTCCGGTAGAAACTTTGGGGCTCTCTTTGAAGTACATTGTGTTGGTTGAATAGATGAATCTGAGATTGTCTGATGCATATCGTATAATCATGCCCACGGATACTTGAGGTGACAATGGATTATCTAGGTGATATTAGGGTTTTGGTTGATTTGTGTCTTAAGGTGTTATTCTAATAAGAACTCTTGAATAGATTGATCCGAAGGAATAACTTTGAGGCCTTGTTCGGTTGCGTGTGAATCCGAGTGGATTGAAGGGGTTTGAGGGGGATTTAAACCTCTTCTAAGTCAAAATATGAACCAATCCTTGCAAATCCCCTCCAATCCTCTTGGGGAGAGGATTAACCGAACAAAGCCTGAGGTAGTTTCGTACCCTACCATAATCTCTTTGTTTGTTCTCTGCTATTAGTGTCTTTGGAGTGACTCCTTGTTGAATGTTGAGGGATTGTTATATAATCTATCTATGTTATTACTGTTGAGAGAACTTGCACTAGTGAAAGTATGAACCCTAGGCCTTGTTTCCTATCATTGCAATACCGTTTACGCTCACTTGTACCACTTGTTACCTTTCTGTTTTTACAATTTCAGATTACAAATACCTTTATCTACCATCCATATTGCACTTGTATCATCATCTCTTCGCCGAACTAGTGCACCTATACAAATTACCATTGTATTGGGTGTGTTGGGGACACAAGAGACTCTTTGTTATTTGGTTGCAGGGTTGTTTGAGAGAGACCATCTTCATCCTACGCCTACTACGAATTGATAAACCTTAGGTCATCCACTTGAGGTAAATTTGCTACTGTCCTACAAACCTGTGCACTTGGAGGCCCAACAACGTCTACAAGAAGAAGGTTGTGTAGTAGACTTCAAGCTGTTTTCTGGCGCCATTGCCGGGGAGGTGAGTGCTTGAAGGTATATCTTTAGATCTTGCAATCGAGTCTTTTAGTTTCTTGTTTTATCACTAGTTTAGTTTATAAAAGAAAACTACAAAAAAAATGGAGTTAAGTTTGTCTCGTGCACTTCATGTTTTTAATATCTTTCGTGAGTATGATGGAAAAGAAAATTGTGCTCAAGTGCTAGAGGAAGAATGCATTAGAATGTTTGGTACTAGATCTTTGTGTGATGAGGATGGTTGCAATGTTGTTAGTATGAATTCCTTGAATATCCATGATGCTAATGATATGCAAAGCCACAAGCTTGGGGAAGCTATGTTTGATGAATATGATATTTTTTTGTCCCCCAAGTTTTGATGAGCAAATTTATTATGATGAAAGCATGCCTCCTATTTATGATAATTATATTGATGAAAGTGGGTTTGGAAGAGTGTCAACTTTAGGTAGTATTGATCCCACTATTTTGGAGGATGTTGAATCTTATTGTGATGAACATGAAAGTGGATTTGGAAGAATGTCAACTTTATTTAGTGATGATTCCACTATTTCGGAAGAGGTTCCAATTGATTATGAGAACAAAGTTGCTATCTATGATGATTATTGTGATGATTTGTATGCTATTAATAATAATGATAATAATGAATCTTGTCATCATGATTTTAGTTTTCAATTGGATTATGCCTCACATGATAATTATTTTGTTGAGTTTGCTCCCACTACTATTGATGAGATTAAATTTGCTTATGCGGAGAGTAGTAAATTTTATATGCTTGTAGATCATGAAAAGAATGCTCTAAGTGATGGTTACATTGTTGAACTCATTCATGATGCTACTGAAAATTATTATTATGAGGAAGGAACATATGCTTGTAGGAATTGCAATAATATCAAGTTTCCTCTCTATGTGTTGAAAATCTTGAAGCTATGCTTGTTTTGCCTTCCTATGCTAGTTGATTATTGTTCACATAAGTTGTTTTCTCACAAAATACCTATACATAGGAAGTGGGTTAGGCTTAAATGTGATAGTCATATGCTTCATGATGCTCCCGTTATGTTTCAATTCTTATCTTTTATGTGAGCATCATTGTCATCATGATGCCTTTCTAGAAAGGCATTAAAGAAAAGCGCTTGTTGGGAGACAACCCAATATTTATCCTTACTGTTTTTGTGTGTCCACATGATTATGCTACTGTATTAATCATGCTTTATATCTTTTGTTTCAATATAGTGCCAAGTAGAACCTTTGGGAAGACTTGGGTGAAGTTTATGTGATGTTGCTCTAAAAAACAGAAACTTTAGCGCTCACGAGTTTAGCTGCCATTTTTTACTGGAGAGTGATTTTAGGTTGATTCTTTTTGCAGATGATTAATAGACAAACTACTCAGGTCCATCAATTTATTTCATAATATTTGGGGTTCGAGAGGTATACTTTTGATACAGATTACTACAGACTGTTCTGTTTTTGACAGATTCTGTTTTCATTGTGTTGTTTGCTTATTTTGATGCATCTATGGCTAGTATTAAGGGGTATGAACCATAGAGAAGTTAGAATACAGTAGATATTACACCAATATGAATTTAGAATGAGTTCATTACAGTACCTAAGTGGTGGTTTTATTTTCTTATACTAACGAAGCTTATGAGTTTTGTTTTTGAGTTTTGTGTGGTTAAAGTTTTCAAGTTTTGGGTAAATATTCGATGGACTATGGAATAAGGAGTGGAAATAGCCTAAGCTTGGGGATGCCTAAGGCACCACAAGGTAATATTCAATGACAACCAAGAGTCTAAGCTTGGGGATGCCCCGGAAGGCATCCCCTCTTTCGTCTTCGTTCATCGGTAACTTTACTTGGAGCTATATTTTTATTCGCCAAATGATATGTGTTTTGCTTGGAGAGTCATTTTATTTTGCTAGTATTTGCTTTCTGTTAGTTAGAATAATGTTTTGCATCTTTAGTTTCAATAAAAAAATCAAGGATAGCCTTTGCCATGCTTATTTTGCTAGTATACATGTTGCTGTTTGAAAACAAAAAGTTTACCGCTGTTGCAAAAATTACCTAGAAAAGTCAGAGAATGGTATAATGTTGAATGTTTTTGAATATTAAGCTATGATAAATTTATTACAGTGGTAATTTTAGTTCATAATTTTTGGAGTCAGGGAAGTATTGATACTCTTGCATTCTTTACAGACTGTACTGTTTTGACAAATTGCTGTTATGTTTGCATTGTTTGCATATGTTTGCTTGTTTAATGATTCTATTTAAGGATAGGAGTATTAAATATGCAGAGACATTTAGTATTCAATGTTGAATAATAATGTTAGTGATTTGTTACAGTAGAATATGATATGGTTTTGCATTGGTTTATACTAACCTATCTCACGAGTTCTTGTTGAGTTTGTTGTGAATGAAGCTTTTGATAAAAAGAGAAACCATGATATGAGAGGAATTAAGGAGACACAAAAGTTCAAGCTTGGGGATGCCCAAGGCACCCCAAGATAATATTTCAAGAAGTCTCAAGCATCTAAGCTTGGGGGTGCCCCGATAGGCATCCCACCTTTCTTCTTCGACAACTATCGGTTAGTATCGGTTGAACCTAAGTTTTTGCTTCTTCACATGAGTTGTGCTATCCTTGCAATGTCATTTTATTTTGTTTTTCTTGCTTCTTGAATACAATACAAAAGATCTGAATTTTTTTAATGAGAGGGAGTCTTCATATAGTTGCATAATTATTTAGCTACTCATTGATCTTCACTTATATCTTTGGGAGTAGTTTGTCGTTTGCTCTAGTACTTCATTATATCTTTTAGAGCACATCGGTGGTTATATTTTGAAGAAATTGCTAGACTCTCATGCTTCACTTATATTATTCTAAGAGTCTTAAACAACATGTTTATTTGAATGAAAACTATAATAGGAAGTGAATTGGATGCTATGAGCAATTTGATGCTTGATAATTGTTTTGAGATATAAAGGTAGTAATATTAAAGTCATGCTAGTTGGGTGATTATGAATTTAAAGAATGCTTGTGTTGAAGTTTGTGATTCCCGTAGCATGCACGTATGGTGAACCGCTTTGTGATGAAGTTGGAGCACAATTTTATTTATTGATTGTCTTCATTATGAGTGGCAGTCGGGGACGAGCGATGGTATTTTCCTACCAATCTATCCCCCTAGGAGCATGCGCGTAGTGCTTTGGTTTTTGATGACTTCTAAATTTTTACAACAAGTATATGAGTTCTTTTGATTAATGTTTAGTCCATGGATTATACACACCCTTTCACCCTTCCATTATTGCTAGCCTCTCTTGTATCGTGCAACTTTCGACGGTACCATACACCCACCATATACCTTCCTCAAAACAGCCACCATACCTACCTATTATGGCATTTCCATAGCCATTCCGAGATATATTGCCATGCAGCTTTCCAACGTTCCGTTTATTATGACACGTTTCATCATTGTCATATTGCTCTTTGCATGATCATGTAGTTGACATCGTATTTGTGGCAAAGCCACCATCATAATCTTCATACATGTCGCTCTCGATTCATTGCATATCCCGGTATACCGTCGGAGGCATTCACATAGAGTCATATCTTGTTCTAGCTTCGAGTTGTAAATCCATAAAAGTGTGATGATCTTCATTATTAGAGCATTGTCCGAGTGAGGAAAGGATGATGAAGACTATGATTCCCCCACAAGTCAGGATGAGACTTCGTACTTTACAAAAAGAAAAAAAGAAAGAAAGGCCAAAAAGAAAAAAAGAAAAAAAAGAAGGCAAAATAAAAAAGAAGAGAAAAATAAAAAAAGGTAATGAGAGAAAAAGAGAGAAGGGACAATGCTACTATCTCTTTTTCCACACTTGTGCTTCAAAATAAGCACCATGATCTTCATGATAGAGAGTCTCATATGTTGTCACTTTCATATACTAGTGGGAAATTTTCATTATAGAACTTGGCTTGTATATTCCAATGATGGGCTTCCTCAAAGTGCCCTAGGTCTTCGTGAGAAAGCAAGTTGGATGCACGCCCACTTAGTCTCTTTTGTTGAGCTTTCATATATTTATAGCTCTAGTGCATCCGTTGCATGGCAGTCCCTCCTCACTCACATTGATATCCATTAATGGGCATCTCCATAGCCCGTGGATACGCCTAGTTGATGTGAGACTATCTTCTCTCTTTTTGTCTTCTCCACAACCACCATTCTATTCCACATATAGTGCTACGTCCATGGCTCACGCTCATGTATTGTGTGAAAGTTGAAAGAGTTTGAGATTATTAAAGTATGAAACAATTGCTTGGCTCGTTATCGGGGTTGTGCATGATTAAATACTTTGTGTGATGAAGATAGAGCAACAGCCAGACTATATGATTTTGTAGGGATAACTTTATTTAGCCATGATATTTTGAGAAGACATGATTACTTTGCTTACTATGCTTGAAGTATTATTATTTCTTATGTCAATATGAACTTTTATTTTGTATTATTTGGATCTGAACATTCATGCCACATTAAAGGAAATTACATTGAGAATCATGCTAGGTTGCATTCCACATCAAAAATTCTGTTTTTATCATTTACCTACTCGAGGACGAGTAGGAATTAAGCTTCGGGATGCTTGATACGTCTCCAACGTATCTATAATTTTTGATTGTTCCATGCTATTATATTATCTGTTTTGAATGATTATGGGCTTTATTATACACTTTTATATTACTTTTAGGACTAACCTATTAACCGGAGGCCCAGCCCATATTGCTGTTTTATTGCCTGTTTCAGTATTTCGAAGAAAAGGAATATCAAATGGAGTCCAAACGGAATGAAACCTTCGGCAACGTGATTTTTTGGAAGATTATCATCCTGGAGACTTGGAGTCCACGTCAGAAGATACTCGAGGAGCCCAGGAGATAGGGGGGCGCCCCCCTACTGGGCGCGCCCCCTGTCTCGTGGACCCCTCGAGCACCCCCCGACCGACTTCTTTCGCCTATATAACCCTACGTACCCTAAAACTATCGAATATCAAGATAGATCGGGAGTTCCGCCGCCGCAAGCCTCTGTAGCCACGAAAAACCTCTCGAGAGCCTGTTCCGGTACCCTGCCGGAGGGGGGATCCTTTACCGGTGGCCATCTTCATCATCCCGGCGCTCTCCATGACGAGGAGGGAGTAGTTCACCCTCGAGGCTGAGGGTATGTACCAGTAGCTATGTGTTTGATCTCTCTCTCTCATGTTCTCTCTTGTGTTCCCTCTATGGCACGATCTTGATGTATCCCGAGCTTTGCTATTGTAGTTGGATCTTATGATGTTTCTCCCCCTCTACTCTCTTGTGATGAATTGAGTTTTCCCCTTTGAAGTTATCTTATCAGATTGAGTCTTTTATGAGAACACTTGATGTATATCTTGCCGTGCTTATTTGTGGTGACAATGGGATATCATGTGCCTATTGATGTATGTTTTGGTGACCAACTTGCGGGTTCCGCCCATGAACCTATGCATAGGGTTGGCACACGTTCTTGACTCTTCGGGAGAAACTTTGGGGCTCTCTTTGAAGTACATTGTGTTGGTTGAATAGATGAATCTGAGATTGTGTGATGCATATCGTATAATCATGCCCACGGATACTTGAGGTGACAATGGATTATCTAGGTGATATTAGGGTTTTGGTTGATTTGTGTCTTAAGGTGTTATTCTAGTACGAACTCTTGAATAGATTGATCCGAAGGAATAACTTTGAGGTGGTTTCGTACCCTACCATAATCTCTTTGTTTGTTCTCCGCTATTAGTGTCTTTGGAGTGACTCTTTGGTGCATGTTGAGGGATTGTTATATGATCTATCTATGTTATTACTGTTGAGAGAAATTGCACTAGTGAAAGTATGAACCCTAGGCCTTGTTTCCTATCATTGCAATACCGTTTACGCTCACTTGTACCACTTGTTACCTTTCTGTTTTTACAATTTCAGATTACAAATACCTTTATCTACCATCCATATTGCACTTGTATCATCATCTCTTCGCCGAACTAGTGCACCTATACAAATTACCATTGTATTTGGTGTGTTGGGGACACAAGAGACTCTTTGTTATTTGGTTGCAGGGTTGTTTGAGAGAGACCATATTCATCATACGCCTCCTACGGATTGATAAACCTTAGGTCATCCACTTGAGGGAAATTTGCTACTGTCCTACAAACCTGTGCACTTGCAGGCCCAACAACGTCTACAAGAAGAAGGTTGTGTAGTAGACTTCAAGCTGTTTTCTGGCGCCATTGCCGGGGAGGTGAGTGCTTGAAGGTATATCTTTAGATCTTGCAATCGAGTCTTTTAGTTTCTAGTTTTATCACTAGTTTAGTTTATAAAAGAAAACTACAAAAAAATGGAGTTAAGTTTGTCTCGTGTGCTTCGTCTTTTTAATATCTTTCGTGAGTATGATGGAAAAGAAAATTGTGCTCAAGTGCTAGAGGAAGAACGCATTAGAATGTTTGGTACTAGATCTTTGTGTGATGAGCATGATTGCAATGTTGTTAGTATGAATTCCTTGAATATCCATGATGCTAATGATATGCAAAGCCACAAGCTTGGGGAAGCTATGTTTGATGAATATGATATTTTTTTGTCCCCCAAGTTTTGATGAGCAAATTTATTATGATGAAAGCATGCCTGCTATTTATGATAATTATATTGATGAAAGTGGGTTTGGAAGAGTGTCAACTTTAGGTAGTATTGATCCCACTATTTTGGAGGATGTTGAATCTTATTGTGATGAACATGGAAGTGGATTTGGAAGAATGTCAACTTTATTTAGTGATGATTCCACTATTCCGGAAGAGGTTCCAATTGATTATGAGAACAAAGTTGCTATCTATGATGATTATTGTGATGATTTGTATGCTATTAATAATAATGATAATAATGAATCTTGTCATCATGATTTTAGTTTTCAATTGGATTATGCCTCACATGATAATTATTTTGTTGAGTTTGCTCCCACTACTATTGATGAGATTGAATTTGCTTATGCGGAGAGTAGTAAATTTTATATGCTTGTAGATCATGAAAAGAATGCTCTAAGTGCTGGTTACATTGTTGAACTCATTCATGATGCTACTGAAAATTATTATTATGAGGGAGGAACATATGCTTGTAGGAATTGCAATAATATCAAGTTTCCTCTCTATGTGTTGAAAATCTTGAAGCTATGCTTGTTTTTCCTTCCTATGCTAGTTGATTATTGTTCACATAAGTTGTTTTCTCACAAAATACCTATGCATAGGAAGTGGGTTAGGCTTAAATGTGCTAGTCATATGCTTCATGATGCTCCCGTTATGTTTCAATTCTTATCTTTTATGTGAGCATCATTGTCATCATCATGCCTTGCTATAAAGGCATTAAAGAAAAGCGCTTGTTGGGAGACAACCCAATATTTATCCTTACTGTTTTTGTGTGTACACATGATTATGCTACTGTATTAATCATGCTTTATAGATTTTGTTTCAATAAAGTGCCAAGTAGAACCTTTGGGAAGACTTGGGTGAAGTTTATGTGATCTTGCTGTAAAAAACAGAAACTTTAGCGCTCACGAGTTTAGCTGCCATTTTTTACTGGAGAGTGATTTTAGGTTGATTCTTTTTGCAGATGATTAATAGACATATTCCTCAGGTCCAGAAATTTATTTCATAATTTTTGGGTTCGAGAGGTATACTTTAGATACAGATTAATACAGACTGTTCTGTTTTTGACAGATTCTGTTTTCATTGTGTTGTTTCCTTATTTTGATGCATCTATGGCTAGTATTAAGGGGTATGAACCATAGAGAAGTTATAATACAGTAGATATTACACCAATATGAATTTAGAATGAGTTCATTACAGTACCTAAGTGGTGGTTTTATTTTCTTATACTAGCGAAGCTTATGAGTTTTGTTTTTGAGTTTTGTGTGGTTAAAGTTTTCAAGTTTTGGGTAAAGATTCGATGGACTATGGAATAAGGAGTGGAAATAGCCTAAGCTTGGGGATGCCTAAGGCGCCCCAAGGTAATATTCAATGACAACCAAGAGTCTAAGCTTGGGGATGCCCCGGAAGGCATCCCCTCTTTCGTCTTCGTTCATCGGTAACTTTACTTGGAGCTATATTTTTATTCGCCACATGATATGTGTTTTGCTTGGAGCGTCATTTTATTTTGCTAGTATTTGCTTGATGTTAGTTAGAATAATGTTTTGCATCTTTAGTTTCAATAAAAAAAAGTCAAGGATAGCCTTTGCCATGCTTATTTTGCTAGTATACATGTTGCTGTTTGAAAACAGAAAGTTTACCGCTGTTGCAAAAATTACCTAGAAAAGTCAGAGAATGGTATAATGTTGAATGTTTTTGAATATTAAGCTATGATAAATTTATTACAGTTGTAATTTTATCTCATAATTTTTGCAGTCAGGGAAGTATTGATACTCTTGCATTCTTTACAGACTGTACTGTTTTGACAAATTGCTGTTATGTCTGCATTGTTTGCATATGTTTGCTTGTTTAATGATTCTATTTAAGGATAGGAGTATTAAATATGCAGAGACTTTAGTATTCAAGTTTAATAATAATGTTAGTGATTTGTTACAGTAGAATATGATATGGTTTTGCATTGGTTTATACTAACCTATCTCACGAGTTCTTGTTGAGTTTGTTGTGAATGAAGCTTTTGATAAAAAGAGAAACCATGATATGAGAGGAATTAAGGAGACACAAAAGTTCAAGCTTGGGGATGCCCAAGGCACCCCAAGATAATATTTCAAGAAGTCTCAAGCATCTAAGCTTGGGGGTGCCCCGATAGGCATCCCACCTTTCTTCTTCGACAACTATCGGTTAGTATCGGTTGAACCTAAGTTTTTGCTTCTTCACATGAGTTGTGCTATCCTTGCAATGTCATTTTATTTTGTTTTTCTTGCTTCTTGAATACAATACAAAAGATCTGAATTTTTTTAATGAGAGGGAGTCTTCATATAGTTGCATAATTATTTAGCTACTCATTGATCTTCACTTATATCTTTGGGAGTAGTTTGTCGTTTGCTCTAGTACTTCATTATATCTTTTAGAGCACATCGGTGGTTATATTTTGAAGAAATTGCTAGACTCTCATGCTTCACTTATATTATTCTAAGAGTCTTAAACAACATGGTTATTTGAATGAAAACTATAATAGGAAGTGAATTGGATGCTATGAGCAATTTGATGCTTGATAATTGTTTTGAGATATAAAGGTAGTAATATTAAAGTCATGCTAGTTGGGTGATTATGAATTTAAAGAATGCTTGTGTTGAAGTTTATGATTCCCGTAGCATGCACGTATGGTGAACCGCTTTGTGATGAAGTTGGAGCACAATTTTATTTATTGATTGTCTTCATTATGAGTGGCAGTCGGGGACGAGCGATGGTCTTTTCCTACCAATCTATCCCCCTAGGAGCATGCGCGTAGTGCTTTGGTTTTTGATGACTTCCAAATTTTTACAACAAGTATATGAGTTCTTTTGATTAATTTTTAGTCCATGGATTATACGCACCCTTTCACCCTTCCATTATTGCTAGCCTCTCTTGTATCGTGCAACTTTCGATGGCACCATACACCCACCATATACCTTCCTCAAAACAGCCACCATACCTACCTATTATGGCATTTCCATAGCCATTCCGAGATATATTGCCATGCAGCTTTCCAAGGTTCCGTTTATTATGACACATTTCATCATTGTCATATTGCTCTTTGCATGATCATGTAGTTGACATCGTATTTGTGGAAAAGCCACCATCATAATCTTCATACATGTCGCTCTTGATTCATTGCATATCCCGGTATACCGCCGGAGGCATTCACATAGAGTCATATCTTGTTCTAGCTTCGAGTTGTAAATCCATAAAAGTGTGATGATCTTCATTATTAGAGCATTGTCCGAGTGAGGAAAGGATGATGAAGACTATGATTCCCCCACAAGTCAGGATGAGACTTCGTACTTTACAAAAAGAAAAAAAAAGAAAGAAAGGCCAAACAGAAAAAAAGAAAAAAAAGAAGGCCAAAGAAAAAAAGAAGAGAAAAATAAAAAAAGGGAATGAGAGAAAAAGAGAGAAGGGACAATGCTACTATCTCTTTTTCCACACTTGTGCTTCAAAATAAGCACCATGATCTTCATGATAGAGAGTCTCATATGTTTTCACTTTCATATACTAGTGGGAAATTTTCATTATAGAACTTGGCTTGTATATTCCAATGATGGGCTTCCTCAAAGTGCCCTAGGTCTTCGTGAGAAAGCAAGTTGGATGCACACCCACTTAGTCTCTTTTGTTGAGCTTTCATATATTTATAGCTCTAGTGCATCCGTTGCATGGCAATCCCTCCTCACTCACATTGATATCTATTAATGGGCATCTCCATAGCCCGTGGATACGCCTAGTTGATGTGAGACTATCTTCTCTCTTTTTGTCTTCTCCACAACCACCATTCTATTCCACATATAGTGCTATGTCCATGGCTCACGCTCAGGTATTGTGTGAAAGTTGAAAGAGTTTGAGATTATTAAAGTTGAAAGAGTTTGAAAATAGGCTATGGAGATGCCCATCAATTGATATTAATGCAAGGAGTAGGGATTGCCATACAACAAATGCACTAAGAGCTATAAGTGTATGAAAGCTCCATATGAAAACTAAATGCATATGCGTCTAATCCTATAATGGAATATTCCCACTAGTATATGGAAGTGACAACATATGAGACTTTCCATATGAAAAACATGGTGCTACTTTGAAGCACAAATGTGGTAAAGGATACTAACAATGCCCCTTCTCTCTTTTTTTATTTTTATTTTTTTATTTTTCTTTTTCTTTTTCTTTCTTTTTCTTTCTTCCCTTTTTTTCTTTATTTCTTTTTTTTTCTTTTTTCTTCTTTTTTTTCTCTCATTGTCTGGAGTCTCATCCTGACTTGTGGGGAATCATAGTCTCCATCATCCTTTCCTCACTAGGGCACTGCTCTAGAAATGATGACTGAGGGAGTCCTGGATTAGGGGGTATTCGGATAGCCGGACTATATACTTTGGCCGGACTGTTGGACTATGAAGATACAAGATTGAAGACTTCGTCCCATGTCCAGATGGGACTCTCCTTTGCGTGGAAGGCAAGCTTGGCGATTCAGATGTTAGATCTCCTTCTTTGTAACCGACCCTGTGTAACCCTAGCCTCCTCCGGTGTCTATATAAATCGGAGGGTTTAGTCCGTAGGACAACAACAATCATAATCATACGCTAGCTTCTAGGGTTTAGCCTCTACGATCTCGTGGTAGATCAACTCTTGTAATACTCATATCATCAAGATCAATCAAGCAGGAAGTAGGGTATTACCTCCATCAAGAGGGCCCGAACCTGGGTAAACATCGTGTCCCCAGCCTCCGATTACCATTAGCCTTAGACGCATAGATTGGGACCCCCTAACCAAGATCCACCGGTTTTGACACCGACATTGTTGCTTTCATTGAGAGTTCCTCTGTGTCGTCACTTCAAGGTTTGATGGCTCCTTCAATCCTCAACAATAATACGGTCAAGGTTGAGACTCTTCTCCCCGGACAGATCTTCGTGTTCGGCGGCTTTGCATTGCGGGCCAACTCACGTGGCCATCTGGAGCAGATCGACAGCTACGCCCCTGGCCATCAGATCAGGTTCGGAAACTTGAACTACACTGCCGACATCCGTGGAGACTTGATCTTTGACAGATTCGGGTCTACGTCAGGAGCGCCGAACGATCACGACGAGCACGACTTAGATCTGCTGTCAGACAGTATTCGAGATATCGCACCTGCAACAGCTCCGGACCTAAATTCGGGGCAGATCGCGTCGTCCGAGGACGGGTCGATGGACCGCGCCATGGAGGCCGCATACTCATCGGCATTGGAGCTGAACACAGACTCCACCTCTAAGGAAATTTTTGTCACCGGACCCCCGGACTTGGGTCTGGCCATAGGTTCCGAACCACGTGCATCCGGGCCCATCGAATCTGATTGGGCTCCGGTAATGGAGTTCACCACTGCAGATATCTTTCACCACTCGCCCTTCAGTGATGTGCTGAATTCATTAAGGTCTCTCTCTTTGTCAGGAGACTCTTGGGTGAACTATGTCCAGCTCGAGGGGGAAGCAGATGACGAAGAAATTTGTTACCCACCCACCACCCACTTCATTGCCGCTGTTGACGATTTAACTGACGTGCTCGACTTCGACTCCGAAGACATCGACGGTATGGATGACGATGCAGGAGAAGAACAGGAACCACTGCCCACAGGGCGCTGGACAACCACCTCCTCATATGACATATATATGGTTGACACCCCCAAAGAAAACAATGGCGATGAGGCAACAGAGGATAACCCCTTAGGGAAGCAATCAAAGCATGGGCGTCATCGGTGCTGCTCTAAGCCCCGCCACAGCAATACCGGGACAGGAGACAAAAACAATCCGGATGGTGCCGAAGATGAATACAATCCCGATCAGCCTACCTTCGAGCAGGCCAAACAGGAAGACGGGCAAGCTAGCCCAAATGAATAGGCGACAGACGGAGACTTGGAGGATGACAATTATATGCCCCTCTCCGAAGACGAGGTGAGCCTCGACGACGATGAAATCAGCATGCCTGAGGATCCCGTACAGCAGGAGCGCTTCAAGCGCCGGCTTATAGCCACTGCGAGAAGCCTGAAGAAGAAGCAACAACAGCTCCAAGCTGATCAAGATCTGCTCACAGACAGATGGACTGAGGTCCTGGCAGCCGAGGAATATGGACTCGAGCGCCCCACCAAAGGTTACCCAAAGCAAAAGTTGCTACCTCAACTCGAGGAGGAGGCCCTAGAGCCTACACTACCAGGACAGGACGAGGCTAACCGGCCACCTCGTGGCCGAGATAAAACGGCATATCAGCCCGAATACCGGCCCGCACCCCGACGCTAATACACTATGGCGTGGGGCAATATGCAGGACCTGCGAGACATATTGGAAAACAAATCAGGACAACCAAGATCAATCTACGGATTGCGGGGGCTTGCCACAAAACATGACGATGACCGTCATGCCGGATACACTAACAATAAGTCCGGCTGGGCCGAACATAACCGACCAGACTTAGTCGAACTGCGCCGTGACATAGCCCGGCATAGAGGCGCCGCACACCCCCTCTGCTTCACTGATGAAGTAATGGATCACGAATTCCTAGAAGGGTTTAAACCCGTAAACATCGAATCATACGATGGCACAACAGACCCCGCGGTATGGATCGAAGATTTCCTTCTCCACATTCACATGGCCCGCGGTGATGATCTACATGCCATCAAGTATCTTCCCCTTAAGCTCAAAGGACCGGCCCGACACTGGTTGAATAGCCTGCCGGCGAACTCCGTCGGCAGTTGGGAAAACCTGGAGGACGCGTTCCTCGACAACTTCCAAGGCACTGATACGTCTCCAACGTATCTATAATTTTTGATTACTCCATGCTACTTTGTCTACTGTTTTGGACTATATTGGGCTTTATTTTCCACTTTTATATTATTTTTGGGACTAACATATTAACCGGAGGCCCAACCCAGAATTGCTATTTTTTGCTTATTTCAGTATTTCGAAGAAACAGAATATCAAACGGAGTCCAAACGGAATAAAACCTTCGGGAACGTGATTTCCTCAGCGAACGTGATCCGGGAGACTTGGACCCTACTCCAAGAAGTGCCAGAGGTGGTCACGAGGGTGGAGTGCGCGCCCCACCCCCCTGGGCGCGCCCCTGCCTCGTGGGCCCCTTGTTGCTCCACCGACGTACTCCTTCCTCCTATATATACCTACGTACCCCCGTCAGATCAGAACAGGAGTCAAAAAACCTAATTCCACCGCCACAACCTTCTGTATCCGCGAGATCCCATCTTGGGGCCTGTTCCGGAGCTCCGCCGGAGAGGGCATCTACCACGGAGGACTTCTACATCAACACCATAGCCTCTCCGATGAAGTGTGAGTAGTTTACTTCAGACCTTCAGGTCCATAGTTATTAGCTAGATGGCTTCTTCTCTCTTTTTGGATCTCAATACAATGTTCTCCCCCTCTCTTGTGGAGATCTATTCGATGTAATCTTCTTTTTGTGGTGTGTTTGTTGAGACCGATGAATTGTGGGTTTATGATCCAGCTTATCTTTGAATACTATTTGATTCTTCTCTGAATTCTTTTATGTATGATTGAGTTATCTTTGCAAGTCTCTTCGAATTATCCGTTTGGTTTGGCCAACTAGATTGGTAGTTCTTGCAATGGGAGAAGTGTTTAGCTTTGGGTTCAATCTTGCGGTGTCCTTACCCAATGACAGAAAGGGTTGCAAGGCACGTATTGTATTTTTGCCATCGAGGATAACAAGATGGATTTTTTATCATATTGCATGGATTTATCCCTCTACATCATGTCATCTTGCTTAAGGTGTTACTCTGTTTTACTTAATAATCTAGATGCATGCTAGTAGCAGTCGATGAGTGGAGTAACAGTAGTAGATGCAGAATCGTTTTGATCTACTTGTCTTGGACGTGATGCCTATATACATGATCATACCTAGATAATCTCATAATTATTCGCTTTTCTATCAATTTCTCAACAGTAATTTGTTCACCCACCGTAGAATACTTATGCTCTTGAGAGAAGCCACTAGTGAAACCTATGGCCCCCGGGTCTATTCTCATCATAACAATCTCCATTACTTTATTACTTGCTTTTTTTTTACTTTGCCTTTTACTATTTACTTTGCATCTCTATATCAAAAATACCAAAAATATTATTTATCATGTCTATCAAATCTCACCCTCGTAAGTGACCGTGAAGGGATTGACAACCCCTAATCGCGTTGGTTGCGAGTAGCTATCGTTTTGTGTAGGTATGAGGGACTCGTGTGTGATCTCCTACTGGATTGATACCTTGGTTCTCAAAAACTGAGGGAAATACTTACGCTACTTTACTGCATCATCCTCTCCTCTTCGGGGAAATCCAACGCAGTGCTCAAGAGGTAGCAGGAACATACGTGCCACCACCGGATGCTGATGACTTAAGTCACATTACCCAATAGCCCGGAGAGTCAGCCAGGAAATTCTGGACTCGGTTCCTAACTAAAAAGAACCAAATTGTCGACTGTCCGGACGCTGAAGCCCTAGCAGCCTTTAAGCATGATATCAGCGATGAGTGGCTCGCCCGACACCTCGGCCAAGAAAAATTGAAGTCCATTGCGGCCCTCACGACACTCATGACCCGCTTTTGCACGGGGAGGACAGCTGGCTGTCTCGAAGTAGCACCACGCCCAGAAACTCCGACACTTCAGATGTCCGCGACAGTAACAGCAAGCCACGACACAACAGACATAAGCGTCAAAACAATGGCAACAACACCAAAGATACAGCAGTCAATGCCGGATTCAGCGGCTCAAAATCCGGTCAACGGAAAAATCCGTTCAAAAGAAACAATCTGGGATGGTCCAGTCTAGACCACATACTCGACCGCTCCTGCCAAATTCACGGCACCCCTAATAAGCTAGCCAACCACACTAACAGAGATTGCTGGGTGTTCAAACAGGCCGGCAAGTTGAATGCCGAAAACAAGGACAAGGGGCTGCACATCGATGATGACGAGGAGCCCCGGCGGCCGAACACAAGGGGACAGAAGAACTTTCCTCCCCAAGTGAAAACGGTAAACATGATCTATGCCACCCACATTCCCAAATGGGAACGAAAGCATGCACTAAGGGACGCCTATTCGATGGAGCCAGTCGCCCCAAAGTTCAACCCATGGTCATCCTGTCCGATCACTTTCGACCGTTGGGACCACCCTACCAGTATCCGTCACGGAGGTTCAGCAGCGTTGGTCCTTGACCCAATCATCGATGGATTCCACCTCACGCGAGTCCTCATGGACGGTGGCAGTAGCCTGAACCTGCTTTATCAGGACACAGTGCGCAAAATGGGCATCGATCCCTCAAGGATCAAACCCACCAAAACCACCTTCAAAGGTGTAATTCTAGGTATAGAGGCCTATTGTACGGGCTCAATAACACTGGAAGTGGTCTTCGGATCTCCGGATAACTTCCGAAGCGAGGAGTTAATCTTTGATATCGTCCCTTTCCGTAGTGGCTATCATGCACTGCTTGGACGAACCACATTCGCTCGATTCAATGTGGTACCACACTATGCATACCTCAAGCTAAAGATGCCAGGACCTCGCGGGGTTATAACAGTCAATGGAAACACATACCGCTCTCTCTGTATGGAAGAGCACACTGCGGCCCTCGCGGCGGAAGTACAAAGCAGCCTTCTTCGGCAGACCGCCAATTCGGCGATGACAACCCCGAACACCGTCAAGCGAGTCCGGAGTACTCTGGAACAGGATCGTCAGGCACGCCAAGAGCTCGACTAGCAATCCGGCCTCCGTCCCAGTCCCATTCAGGCGGCATTTGTGCTGCGTTATGCACTCAAAATACCATGGGCATAGGCGGAGGCGCGACGACGACGCGGTCCACAGTGCGGCTCAACCGCCACGAGACCCGCATACCTTTATCATCTTCTTTGTTTTTCAGGACCCCACTTTCGGGCAGCCCCTTCAGAGAACTTGATCATCGTACTAGTCACAAGAGGGAAAACCAAGGAGGTGAGAGGCTTTGCGTACAAGGAAATACCCAGGTGGTCTCTGTTAATGATCGTTATACCTGTTTTACATACCCGCATGCAGCCTGCCCTTTGATAGGACATGTCAAATAGTCCTATTTTTCTCTTAACGCATTAATTGTACAAATACGCTTTGACATATTATTTAAATAACAGTGGGAAACAATATATAGCGTCAGCTTATTTTCTCCATATTTTCCCTTGATTTCTTATTTAATATTGCGCCCGTACACTTTCGTACGTTCTTCTTGCCAACGTCTTTTATAGTGCCCCATAATACGACAAGAAAAGTCCGAACACTTTCGACAGTGCGGCACCCGGAACTTATAGCATTGTATGCATCAGCTCCGAATCATGTCTTGGGTCAATAGTTGGGTTTGCCCGGCTCCCTTGTTTTGGTACCTTACGTTCCGTTATATCGGCTAAGGTAGCGCAGGGAGAACTACTGCGATTGTGTCCCGGTTCTTCCGGACGAGCAGCTTGGTAGAAAAAGCCGAAAACTGACTGTCATGATGTGGCGAGAGCTGGTCGCTCTTCGTGAGGTACTAAGTCCTTAAAGATTTTTTCTGCTTCAGGCGAGGAATCGGCCTTGTACGATTTAGGCGTGTATAGCGCCCCAAGATTAGCCTTCCGAATACTAAGGGCTTCACCGATATTTAAAATGGTAGACTTCTATGGCTAAGTGAGAGTTACAAAGCCGCATAGTCCGATTGCCTGGTTCGCTGCGCTAAACACCTCCTTAAAGGACCAAAAATTTGGATAAAGAGTGTTTGGGTTTTCTCGAACACCCCAGTACTAGTTACGTGGGGACGGAAGCCGATGACTGGCCTACTTTCAGAATTTTATAAATGGCTGCACAGAAGGTAATATTTTAAATCAAAAGGTGTTACATCACGCACACAAATTCGTTTTCATATTATAGAACGACATGGGTACATTCACTCAAAAATTATGTCCTTGGTACATTCATCGGCCACAAGGCGAGCGCCTTTCATAACGCCATCATAATATTTCTCGGGGTAGCGATGCGCCTTACCCTCCAGCGGTCCATCCTTCACTAGCTTCTCTACATCCATTTTGGCCCAATGCATCTTCGCACGGGCAAAGGCCCGGCGGGCACCCTCAATACAGACGGATTGCTTAATAACTTCAAGCCATGGACATGCATTTACCATTCGCTTTACAAAGCCGAAGTAGCTGTCGGGCAGGGGCTCGCCAGGCCACATCCGGACTATGAGGTCCTTCATGGCCACTTCGGCCGCCTTGTGGAGTTCGACGAATTGCTTCAGTTGGTCACTTAGGGGCATTGGGTGTTCGGCTCAAGGATACTGGGACCAGAACAGCTTCTCCGTCGAGCTCCACTCTTCGGCACGGTAGAACTCCGTGGCATCTGATATGCTGCGTGGCAGATCTACGAATGCCCCTGGAGAGCTCCGAATTCGGGTAAGTAAAAGAAATGTCTCCTCCACATGCTTGCTTTGCATAATGAATGCCTTACCCGCCGCTATCTTCTTTGCTACCTGGATTTCCTGGAGGGCCTTTTCACTACAAGAAATATGTCAACTAGTGACCTTCTATCAGTGACCCTGGAAGAATTGGTCATAGATCTATGACCATTTCAGACCAATTGGTCAAAAGCTGTTTGGGAGGCTCCAAACCCTAAACCATTGCGACCATTTTGGTCAGAAAGGTCATAATTTCCTTACATGAAATGGTCATAAAGCAAATAGTGCTGGTCCGTTGCCTTATTTCTAGTTGTTAACGACCAATATAGATGGTCATAGCCTTGTAGATTATGGTGGGTTGTGATGACTAGGCGCCATCTCATCAGTTTTGCCTATGTGTCATGTCCATGTGTCAATTTTTGCCCTAGGTTGTGAAGCAACCTATATTTCTGTTATTCCAAAAATTCCCAAAAAATTCTCATAAATTGTTTGGATCATATCTTCATCAAATATGTCAAAAACCTTCCTTGCCTAGTTCAAAACTAACTCAACATTATTCTTTTTCCAATTCTGTTCAGAGCAGCACTTTGTGAAGGAAGTGTTATTTATATATTCTTGATTTCCCTAAAAATTTGTGAAGAAACTCTTCTTAGTATCTGATCATCCTCAGCCAAAACTCACGCCCATTGGCCATGTGCATTTCCCGTACCGCTAATCAAACACTTGGCTGCTAATTCGTGTTTGAGCATAGTTCGGTCTCCTCATGAGAATCTTATATTATAATTTTCTTCCTAGCACCTACCTGGGGAGTGCCCAACCCACTAGACATGCCTAGGCCTCCCAGAACGCATGGCAACGCCACGGTCATGCGGTGACCACGCGGCAGGCATGCGAGCTTATGCGCTCTAGAGTTGGGGCCCTCGGCTACCGTCCAAACCTCGATGTCTCGCCATCAAACCATGTATTTCTGATTAAATAGATACTTATTTTAGCTATAAATGATTTTTGGAACAAATAAAGAGCAAACTATGAGGCACCTGCAGTTCAAATTTGACCCGCTTCCAACTGAATCGACGTGAATTTGTCTTTTTCACCAGAGGTGGATTAAAACTTTTGACACCCAACCATTTTGTCAATTGTGCATTAAATATGGCCTAGTATTTTATAAAATTTATTTGGTCCAATTTTGCAACAAATATATGGTAGGTCCTTCACAAAAAAACTCATTTCAGGCACTCGGAAAATGGAAAATGAATTTTCCGTGCAAAGAATATGAAAACTCCCTTAGGAAACATTGTTTGGAATTCCAAGATGCCCCCTTGTGCACGATATGAGATCATTTGAACAAACTATGCGATGAATGTGGCCATAAGAATGATCATTTGGCTTGAAAGCCATGAATCTTCACGCATGATAGCTCGTTTCTGAGAACACTTTTTTGAAAATAATTTTCGTATTACAAGTTTATTATTTTTCCTGGAAACTTGGTCACATATATTGACACAATGCAAAGATTTTCCAATTTTTTGATTTTTTTTGAAATTTTTATGCCCGTTTGAAAATGCGGTCAAAACAGCATAAATGACCGTTCCTAGCTAGTGGTTGAATCTTGGAAAACTTTTGATGTTTCTATTATTAAATAGATACTTATGTAATTAGAAATGATTTTTGGAAAAAATAAAGAGCAAACTATGAGGCAGCTACAGTTCAAATTTGACCCGCTTCCTACTAAGTCGGCGAAAATTTGTCTTTTTCACCAGAGAGGGACCAAAGCTCTTGAAATCCAACCATTTGGTCATTTGTGCATTAAATATGGCCTAGTATTTTATAAAATTGATTTGGTAGTTCCTTCACAAAAAAACGTCATTTCGGGCACTCGAAAAATGGAAAATGAATTTTCCGTGCAAAGAAAATGAAAACTCCCGTAGGCAACGTTGTTTGGAATTCCAAGATGCACCCTTGTGCACAACATGAGATCATTTGAACAAACTATGCCATGAATGTGGCCATTAGATTGATCATTTGGCTTGAAAGCCATGAATCTTCACGCATGATAGCTCGTTTTTTAGAACACTTTTTAAAAATAATTTCCATATTACAAGTTTATTATTTTTCCTGGAAACTTGGTCACATATGATGACACAATGCGAAGGTTTTCCAATTTTTTGATTTGTTTTGAATTTTTTATGCCCGTTTCAAAATGCGGTCAAAATGGCGGGCTTGACCGTTCCTAGCTAGTGCTTGAATCTTGGAAAACTTTTGGTGTTTCTCTGATAAAATAGATACTTATGTACCTAGAAATGATTTTTGGAAAAAATAAATAGCAAACTATGAGGCAGCTACAGTTCAAATTTGACCCGCTTCCAGCTCGATCAACGAAATTTGTCTTTTTTACCAGATGTGGATAAAATCTGTTGACACCCAACCATTTGGTTAATGTGCATTAGATATGGCCTAGTATTTTATAAAATTAATTTGGTCCAATTTTGCAACAATTATATGGTAGGTCCTTCACAAAAAATAGCTGACATGATTTTAACACATTATTTTTAGGCAACTATGACCTATTTAGATGGTCATAATATCACACTGCATTGTGATTGGTCCGTGGACATCTCACGCGGATCGTGCATCATACGCCGTCGGATGCTTGCAGATCCAACGGCCGTCCTCAACCCTTTCACACCAACCCCGCAACCCTAGCTCTGTCCTCTGGTCATTTTCCATCCACCCCCCCCCCCCGCCTCCTTCCTTTCCTGCCTCCCACTATTTGATCCAATCCTCTTCCCCGACCCCTCCCTCCACCTCGTCTCCCCCAATCCCACCGGCCGGCGGCGACCTCTCAACCATCCCCCACCCATCCATCTCTCTCTCTCCCGTGGCGGCGCTCACCACTTCAACACCGTCGGCGACCACAACCACAGCCTGCACCTCCCCTCCCCTCCCTGGCTGGAGATCCACTCAATTCCTCTCCACTACCACCCCCACCAGCGACCTCCCTCCCTCCCTCCTGAGATCTACGGATGTGGCGACAGCGGCCGAAACCCACCCATCGCCCATGGATGGATGGGGACGGGGCGACGTCGGCGGATCCGCACCCACCTTCTGTCAGTGGGTCCCAGAGCATCCTGCATCGTCTACTGCTTCAACCACGACGCCGTCATCTACTGCTTCAACCACGATGTTCTTCGTCGACCTCCACCACGCGCGCTGGCATCCGTCCATCTACGGCCATGGTGACCGCGGATCTCCGACCATGATGTACGTCTGTCTCCCCCTCTCTCACCCTTCCTGGCTGCCTCGGCGCCTTAATGTTTCGGTGTTATCTCTGCTCGTCACAGCTCCTTCATGCGGTGCGCGCATCGATGGATCTGGCGCCCTCCTCCCCTCCCCTCCGATGCACTGACACCTAGGCCGGGCGAGGCTTCTTCTACATGGGAAAGGAAGCCCTAGATTTGCTCTGCTTTGTTCAGGGTTACTGCTATTACGTTTCTTCGTCGCGAATCAGTCAAATCCGACAAGATCCCTCTTCCTCGAGGCCTTTCCTGGCCCATCCTAGACCCATTCCTAGGGCCGTCAATCAGGACAACGCTAATCGCAGGATCAACAGCGCCCCTAGCTTCGCATTCTGATTTGTACGCTACCTGCTAGTCTACGCCTTCAGATTTCATTGTGCATAATTGTTCTAAGGGCACACAGAAGCTCAACCTCATGTAAATTGCAACATATCCAGTCACTCATGTAAACATACAGTAGAAAATAGTGAATTACATGCAAGAATTGGTAGGCCGGCATGCCTAGGTTGCTATTTCGTTTAGTGAATTACACAACTCAGGCTAGGTTGCGAGGTTAGGGGTAACAGCTCCAATCCCCCCTGATTACGTATGAATCTGCGGGGGTTGCATAGTTGCAAGCTGGATTCGTTGATTTGGCGCATTTCCTTCTCTGTTAATTGACGAGTGGTGGAGCAATTGAGAGATTTTTCTGTTCCAGACCTCACTGATATATTGGGACCTTGTTTAGTATTCATTGATGATCATAGTCTCAAATTTAAGCCAAGAAGATGATCAAATGCTGATTGACCGACTATGCTACATGAGGAATTACTGTGCCTCCTGGCAAGTTGTGTTAATTTCATAGGGGTGTGTACCGACCTTGTTTTGATCTTGCTGATGCAGGGTAAGTTGTTGAACAGCGCAGGTGGTCAGGCCTGCCATATATGTGGTGACACTGTTGGCATTTCGACCACAGGCGATGTCTTTGTCGCCTACAATGAGTGCGCCCTCCTAGTCTGCCGCCCTTGCTATCAGTATGAACGCGAGGATGGTGTACTACAAGGAGTTGACGGCCTACTCAAGTGCCAAGGGAAGGCGGCAGCCTGGCCGCGCCACCAAGAGCCCAAAGCCAACCTCCAAGATTGAGTCCTACCCGTAATTCACGGATAAGGGTATTGATTAAGCTACTCCTGCCCTTTTGATTGATTAAAACGGTTGTTGATGCTTGTGCTAGCTTGCTAGGCCCTTCTGATTAAGTTACTCCTTAATATTAGTGCTTCAACCTCCAAGATCTACTAGTTTGCTTGCTATTGTACCTCGAGCATATTGTTTTCATTAGACTAGTGTACCTTGAGCATGCAAAGTAAACACATGCTACTCCACTTGCCTATTTGTACAGAAACTTTTGTTTAAATAAACCAAGCAAATAAACCAAACGGTGCGAACACATTCTGTTATGAAATTTGTCTACTCCACTTGTTTGACTGTACTGAAACCTTTGTTTGCATGTTTCTAAAATACAGAGAAGAACACCCTGTGTTCTGGTAAAATATTTGTTGGCTATGATATGAAATTCCATGATGTGTGTGTTGTTTCAGTTTCTGTAACTACAACAAAGTCCGTACTTGCTGTTGATGATTGTTGGCTAAATTTATAGTTGAAATAACAGTAGCCAAGCAGTAGATACAAGACATTTACCATATTTTGCATCGAATGTTCAAAATCAGTTTTGTTGTGGTTTCTTGTTTTGTGAGTCAAATTGCATAAGATGGGAGTATCACAACATGCATATACTGAAGATGGGAGTATCACAACCAATGATTCTTAAGTTCTACCTGTGAGCACCAAATGTTTGGGAACTCTTTTGTAATTTGGTTAATCAGCATTTGTATTATACCACTTCCTGGTTGCCGTATCAAATATTATACCATTGCACTATTTAGTTACTTTTCAAAGTTGTGATAAATACCGTAGCAAAAAATTGTAGCCACATAATGATGTTGTATGGTACCCCTAGCAAGTAATATGCTTGAATCAATTTGATTTTTCCTGATTATAATTATCTTACAGTGTTGTGATGTTGGCAGGTATATGCGAGTCCGGCAGTGCGGTGGCAGTCCTCGTGGAACGAGCGCTGGACTACTCCCTTGGCCAGGCGTACCTGTGCAAGCACAAATGGAGCGAAGACTTAATGTTGGTGTTGCCCGCCAAGTTCTCCAGCCCGTGGTGAACCAAGGCTATGTCAAGAGCTTCATTGGTTGGGTTGCATTCTTTGCTGCTAGTCTCATGAATGGGGTGCATTTCTGAAACTGAACTAGCTTGAGTGCCTATTTTCTTCTTAAGTTGTCATTTTACCAAACATTTGTTGATTGTCGAAATGTTATATTTAGTTCATGATTAATGATTTTCATCAATAAATTGTTGGTCACACGAGTCAAGCTTGTGCTCATATTTAGCCAGTTTTGGATGTATCTTGATCCAAATGTCCAGAAAAATAGAAGCTAACCATATCAAAATTTAGAGCACTCTTGATTGCTATATTAGGGCAGCCTTGACCATGTGTTGTTTTTCTTGAAGGAAGTTATTTTTCTTGAAGTAAGGGCAAGGAGGAGGCAACACGTTGGAAGCTGGAGGACCCAGGGATGGATAATATGTGTTGGTCTCGCCATCTACCTGGCCCTTTTGTTGATAAATCCATTGCGTAATGGTAAGCTTGCTGGCCCTTTTGTATCTGCATGAATTTGGTCCATCTTAATAGTATGGAATGCCTTTGCAACTATATATGTGATCCTTGACTAGTTAGTTTCTAGAATGCTAGTCCATATGGAATCTTTTTTATATTTTTTAATGCGAGTCAGCACCAATCCTTGACAAGGTGACCGTGGAAGGGATGGAAGTTCATATTGTTGTTTGTAATGAAGGTCACAGCCTAATCCTGACTATGGTTCATATGAGTATGGCATATGGTTCATATTGTCATATATTTTTGTATATCTTCGGCCATTTTCCTATTAATTCTTCAAACATGATACCTGATCAATTGGTCTAAGAATTTGATGTTGAATACTACAATTCAAAATCAGTTTTGTGTGTGGAATTTCATTGATCATAATACTCACAGTTAGGCTACGTATGTCCAAATGACTACTCATGGTAGCAGGGATATGACATACTGTATTCCTGTCATATATTTATTGATAACTGCACATTGTGAGCTTAGCTATTGTAGAATCCATATTCATGACAATGGAGAAAAATATTGTTTGAAAAAAATGCTAATCATGGGATGTTTTTGTGTTAGTACAATGCTCAAGTCTGTACGTTGTATTTTCTGGGGCCATCATATTTATTGGTAACAATTCTTTTTCTGATCTTCATATAGATGGCTTTTGAACTCTATGGTATGTTGGCTGGAAACGTGAGCCCAATGACTGGTGAAAATGTTAAACCATCTTATGGCGGTGATGAAGAGGCATTCTTGATGAAAGTTGTGACTCTGATATACAGGGTTATAGAGGAGGTATAGTTGTACATTTGTATTCAGACCGTTTTTCTTCTAATTTCCATTTCAAGCCTGATTGTTAAATTCTGAAATTCTGCAGGAAGCTCACCGGAACTATGATGATCTAAATGAGTACTTTTGGTAAGTAGCAGTCGTATTTAGTTGTTGCCTTCAATATATTGCGCCCCTGATTTTTATTGAAGTCATCAATTTATTCTTGTGTTGCTTTTCAGGAAAGTTGACTGCTTCGGCTTGGATGGCCCATGAGAGCTGATGCAGATTTTTTTCAAAACTTCAAATTTCCTTATCCTAATCATCTAAATGGAGTATGTTTCTAGATACTAAGATGACAGGAGCTCCATTCTGAAGAAGATTGAAGACAATTGTGGAGTTGTAAATTACTGTAGCCAGCTATCACACTTGTAGAGCTTGTAATATTGTGATTCCAATTGTATTACGTGTTATTGGTAGACCAAGAGCTCCATACTGATTCTGGTTCTTGTTATTTGAAGTATTACATGTGTTTTCTGTCTGTTTGAATTTAAATATTTGTTATTTATCCACTGGCATATTGAAATCTGAAGAACATGACCTTGACATGAGGGACCCAAAAAACAAAACCTGACATTTCGTACCCACTTACCAGAATCTGAAAAAAAAGAAAACAAAGGCCATGGCCCAAAAATAAAAAGGCTAAAATGTTGGGCTATGCCCATGTAGCTGACAAAAACTGATATATAAAATATAGATAGGCTGAATTGATGGGCCTGGCCCATGCAGCTCATGAAAATTGACAAAAAAACATAAATGGGATGAATTAATGGGCTCGGCCCATATAAACACCGAATTGGACCGGGCTGATTCTTGTGCCACATCAGCTTGCCACGTTGGATGCCTACGTGGCCTGCGGAGGTTGCTAGTGACGAAAACAAGGCAGTGGCATATTTTGGTCGTAAACGTCTATGACCTTCTCACAGAGAAGGTCGTGAATGTCAGTTTACGATGGCCAGCTTTTGACCTTCTGTTTATGGTCACAAAAAGGTCGCAAATGGAAAACAGTGACCATTCAGTGACCAATAGGCAAGGTCACAAGTTGACATATTTCTTGTAGTGTTTGGTCTTTGGCCTTAGCATCTTTCGCGCTCTGGAGGGCCTTTGCAAGCTTAGACTCTTGCACCTTGAAGTCATGCTCCAAGGACTCGAATTTCTTGCCGAAATCCTGGAGCTCTTGATGTACCTCGCTCACCCGAGCATCTTGCTTTTCATGCGGCCTCGGATAGCGCTTTCTTCAGGGCCGCCACTTCGGTCGTGGCCCCTATAAAAAATCATGATGCTTTTTTGTTAGCATCATTAATTTTTTTCCTATATGACACATGGACGGGGCATCACTTACCCTTGTTCTCTTTGAGCTGCCTCTTCGTGAGGCTGAGCTCCTCTTCGACCTGCCTTAGGTCCCGCTTGAGTCCGGCAACCTCTGCAGTACGGGCGGTAGTGGCTAGCAGCAACGCCTGCTTATTCACATAGACATTCACTATTAGACTCCTAAGGATTAAAAGTTGACCCTCCATTTGGCTTTCCTTTCCGAACACCAAACAGAGTATCAGGGGCTATTGTCTATCGGGTGATAGTTTCTCACACTTTTGATTACTTACCTCAAAGACTGTTAGGAGGCTGGTGCAGGCTTCAGTCAATCCGCTTTTCGCGGACCAAACCTTCTCAATCACCGTACTCATAAGAGTACGGTGCTCCCTGTCAACGGAAGCAGTGCGAAGTACTTCCAGCAAATCATCCGATGCCTCCGGATGGACGGAGGTCATCGGCGCCGCCGGCTCGCCCTCCTTAGAAAAGGGCTGCCTACTTGAATCCGGGACCTTTGGCAGTTCCGGCGCAGTGTCCGGCTGAGAGCCAGACTTGCTGCGGCCCCCGTCAGCATAGTCCATGGGGATCTTACCCCCCCATGTGCCCGGCGTCTGGGATTTCACCTTGGGGCGTCTCCAGAACCGCCGCCCCCTGTTCCGGTATCCTTTGGGACAACACCTCGGTGTCATCCGTGGGATGATGGGAGGTGGCCGTCGGGAGTGAATTCATCTCCGATTCATTCAGGGACCCATCCGAAGAGGATACCTCGAGATGGGACCCGGCTGGATTGCATATGTGTGTTCAGCGTTGTCACAAACCATGAGGTTAAGACGCATGAAACGTACTATAGAGTGCGGATACTTACGATCTCGCCAGGGGCTTGCCACTGGGCAACCACTCCTCCTCGCCAAGCTTTTAAATAGCGGATAGCAGACTGGTTGCGGATTAGGGTCCGCGTAGCGGAATGCGGATAGCGGGCAATATTGCGGGCGCTATGTCCACATAGCCAAATTTTAAAAAACACTCATAAATTTGAGATTGTTGTGTATATTTCTAGGCCATTGAAAAAATATGACACTTAATTTGAGAAATCATCATTTATATAAAAATATAAACTATAATTGAACAATATTTGGTTGTGCCACCATGCAAGCAAGACACATTTACCAAAATAAATTACAAAACACAACAACAAGGACTTATATAGCGGGCGATATTGCGGATAGCAGACGATATAGCGGTCTAACAAGTGATATTGCACCTGCATCATGACAACACGCTATTTTCTAGCGCAACCTTAAACTAATAGCGGCAGGGTGACGCTACCGCTATTGCGGACGCAATAGCGGAGGTAGCGGATGCTATTTAAAAGCATGCTCCTCGCTGTAGGAGACCGTGGTGGAGTGATCCGGAAGGCATGTGTTTCCCTTCTTCGGCGTCCTAGCCTCCCCCTGTGGGGCGGCTTTCCTTTTTTTTCTCCTCCCCAATGCGAGGAGGGGGAATTTCTTCATGTTTCCCCCGTCTTCGTGGGAGGAATTTGCCTCGGCATCATCGGACGACGAGTCTATTACGGCCCTGCGCCGGAGACCTTTCCTGGTCCTCGCGACCGCTCTCTTGGACCTTCCGGCCTCCCTAGATGGGGCGGCCTTGCTCTTCCTCTCCTCCCCTTCGTGGGAGGAGTGCGCCTCATCGTCTTCGGACGAGGCGTCCGGTTCAACCTTGCGCCGAAGACCCTTCCTGGTCCTCGTGGCCTTCTTTTCGGCCTTCTTCTCCGGCACCTTATAAGGCGCCGGAACCAGCATCTGTGTCAGGAGTGCGGTTGCTGGATCTTACGGAAGCGGAGCTGGACAATCGATCCGTTCTGCCGTCGCCACATAATCCTGTATTGATAAGCATGGTGACTTAAAATCCTCCCACGAATATGCTGGGAAAGGTACATCTTGTGATGTTCAGAGAACTTACCAGATTGGCGAGGCGCGTGGCGCTGAGTCCGCGGTCCTCGGAAGTGGGAGGAGGTACTTCGGCGGCCTTGAACAACACCTTCCGGACGTCTTTATGCGTTATGTCAAAGATCTCTCGCAGCGTCTGGTGTTCGGCCGGATCGAACTCCCACATATTGAACGCCGGTCTTTGACACGGGAGGATCCAGCGGAAGAGCATGACCTGGACCATGTTTACAAGCTTGATCTTCTTGTCTATCATATTCTTGACGCAGTACTGGAGTCCGGTTAGCTCCGCAGGTTCGCCCAGGCCAGGCTCTTCTTCTCCCAGGAATTCGGGGGACGCCACCCAGATGGCGTCGCGCGGCTCGGTGATGTAGAACCACCTCGATTGCCACCATTTCACGGTCTCCACGAAGGAGCCGTCAATCCAGGTAACGTTGTTCATTCTGCCCACCATGGCGCCTCCGCACTCCTCTTGCTGGCCGCTCACAATCTTCGGCTTCACGCAAAAGATTTGTAGCCACAGGCCGAAGTGGGCCTTAATGCAAAGGAAGGCCTTGCACACGACGATAAACGTCGAGATGTTGAGGACGAAATTTGGGGCTAGATCATGAAAATCTAGCCCATAGTAAAACATGAGCCCGCAGACAAATGGGTGAAGTGGAAATCCTAGTCCGCGGATGAAATGAGGGAGGAACACTACTCTCTCCCGAGGTTTTGTTGTGGGGGTGATTTGCCCCTTCGCCGGAAGCCTGTGCGCGATGTTTGCGGCCAGGTATCCGGCCTCCCAAAGCTTAGTAATGTCCTCCTCCGTAACAGAGGAGGCCATCCACTTGCCTCCCGCTCCGCACATGTTACGGATGGTCTTACGGAGAAGGTGAGAACTTGGGCGCTGGAGCTCAAGGGTGCGAGAATGGATGAGTAAAGGAGGAATAAGGTGTGGGTGAAAACGGGGGATCGTTATCCCTTTATAAAGGCGGTGAAAACTGTGCGCCTCCCCGCTTGCCTGTCAAAATCACTCTCCAAGCGCCACGATTGATGGCGCGGTTGGGTTACCCATACCCATATTGATGAGAATCCCGTGATAAGGGGACAAGATCTCTGCTTCGACAAGACGTGCCAAGGAAACCGCCTCGCAGTATGTGTGGTGGCTGGTTGTGAGAAAAAGGTTCGAATAATGACCCGGCCGTGGTGTGATGTCACATTATCTAAAGTTGTCAGCAGAATAGATTTGTGGAATATTGTTCTCTCTACGGTGGTATGTGAAATTTGTTTTGCAGAGCTGGACACGATTTAAGTGTTTGAAATTTACTTTGGAGTATTCGGAGATGGAACCCACCTTGCAATGCCGAAGACAAATCTGCACGCCCAACTCATCGTCATTGAAGTCTTGTTCAGGGGCTACTGAGGGAGTCCTGGATTATGGGGTATCCGGACAGCTGGACTATATACTTTGGCCGGACTGTTAGACTATGAAGATACAAGATTGAAGACTTCGTCCCGTGTCTGTATGGGACTCCCCTTTGCGTGGAAGGCAAGCTTGGTGATTCGGATGTTAGATCTCCTTCTCTGTAACCTACCCTGTGTAACCCTAGCCCCCTCCGATGTCTATATAAACCGAAGGGTTTAGTCCGTAGGACAACAACAATCATAATCATAGGCTAGCTTCTAGGGTTTAGCCTCTACGATCTCGTGGTAGATCAAGTCTTCTAATACTCATATCATCAAGATCAACCAAGCAGGAAGTATGGTATTACCTCCATCGAGAGGGCCCGAACCTAGGTAAACATCGTGTCCCCAGCCTCCTATTACCATTATCCTTAGACGCACAGTTCGGGACCCCCTACCCGAGATCCGCCGGTTTTGACACCGACAATGACCATCACACTTCTATTTACTTATAACTCAAAAGGAATAATAAAAAAATATGACTCTATATGAATGCCTCTTATAGATGATCTAGCGTAACATGTATGAAAAATGATGCACGGTGGCTGAGCCACAACTACTATGTTAGCTATATGATCATGCAAAGCAATATGATAATGAATGCTCAAGTCATCAAACCGAAGTGGTGGAAGTTGCATGGCAATATATCTCGGAATGGCCATGGAAAAGCCATAATAGGTAGGTATGGTGCCTGTTTTGAGGAAGATATAATAAGGAATCACGGGGTTTGGATGCACCTGCGAAGTTTGCACCGACTCTCGAGGTGAGAAATGGCAATGCATGGTACCGTAGAGGCTAGCAATTTGCGGAAAGGTAAGAGTGCGTATAACCCATGGACTCACATTAGTCATAAAGAACTCATATACTCATTACAAAAATTTATTAGCCCTCGAAGCAAATCACTACTAAGCATGCCCTAGGGGGATAGATTGGTAGGAAAAGACCATCGTTCGTCCCCGACCGCCACTCATAAGGAAGACAATCAAGAATAAATTGCGCTCCAACTTTCATAGCATAACGAGAGACTATATGTGCATGCTTCGGGAATCAAAAACCTTGACACCAATATTATTACTTAACCACAACCGTTTACTAGTACTTCCCACATATTTATTATCTCTATATCACAAAACTGTTGCAAGGAATCAAACATATCATATTCACTGATCCATAAGTTTTATGTAGGATTTTATGACTAACCATGCAATTAACCAATTCCTATTGACTCTCTAAATAGATATAAGTGAAGCACGAGAGTTCAATTCTTTCTACAAAGCACCATGCTCTAACAAATATAAGTGAAGCAAAATAGCATTCTAAGAACATCGGTTTTCTATGTGAAGAGAAACAAGCAATCCACACTTCAAATGATATAAGTGAAGCACATGAAGCATTCTATTAAGCCATACTCAAAAGATATAAGTGAAGTGCACTCAGCATTCTATAAATCAACCATGGACTATCTCATACCAGCATGGTGCATAAAAGAAAAATGAAAACTAAATGCATAAGACGCTCCAAGATTTGCACATATCACATGAACGAAAGGAATCCGAAAACATACCGATACTTGTTGAAGAAAGATGGGATGCCTTCCGGGGCATCCCCAAGCTTAGATGCTTGAGTCACCTTGAATATTTACTTGGGGTGCCTTGGGCACCCCAATCTTGAGCTCTTGCCTCTCCTCCTTCTCCTCATATCGAGACCTCCTCGATCTTCGAACACTTCCTCCACACAAAACTTAAACGAACTTTTAGTGGCAGGGTTAGTGAAAATGGCAATGAAATACCATCATGTACTGCTGCAACATAAATCAAGCAATGACGAAGTCTAACTCTCTTCCTATGCATCAGCATGTCATACAAGAATAATTCGTGCACATCAAGTAAAGGCCAATACAAAGCGTAAGCAGTTTCTTGCAATTTTATCGTGTTGGAAACATAGAGAGGTGGAGATGTAGTTCCTCTCTCATAATAACTACAAGCAGGAGCAGCAAGCACATGCATATTACATTGATCAAAATTATCATGTGCAACGGTAGAAGGCAACCATATATCTATCTATCTATCTATACCCATACTAATTTGTGACTCCCAAGAAATTCTCAGTTAATTAGTAATTAGGAGCCGTTTATCTGGTGGGGCTGAATTATTACGGTCTAGATCTTCCGTTAACTCTCTAAGTTACCATGTTAATAAGAAATTCCCTATAAATTACGACAGACGTCAGATGAAGTAGAGGATCTGAAGATTAAGACATGCGCTATACCTCTCTCTCAAAATCTATCATGACACCCTCCTTCCTCTCCTTCCAATATCTCTCTCTCTCAACTCTCAAGTACCTCAAAAGAAAAAAACGTCCCGATCTCAAAAGAAAAAACACTCACGATCTAAAAGGCTAAGCCATCACCGGCGGCTCAAAAGAAAAAACACCCCCGACTCAAAAGAAAAACCACTTCCGATCTAAAAAGTTGAGCCATTCCCGGCAGCGACCGTGATCTCATAAGTTGAAGCTTCCCTGGCGGCGACCATGATCTCACATCAAGCCTTCCTTCCCCTCACTTCCCCCGTCCTCTTCTTCTCCCTGAACCTACATCTATTTAACAGTTGCAGTGATGGATAGCCGGAGCTGAGCCGAGGCGAAGGAAGGGGTAGATGAGTCATAATCAAGATATTCTCCATCGGCAAGGAAAAATTTCTCCATCCCTTCAGATTCCTCCTCGCGGTTAATCTCACACAATTTGATCTCTACGTGATCCATGTGTGCTGAGACACTGGTAAACAAAAATTTGTCCATTGCATTAACGCGGATTTGCATCTGTTCTTCGATGTTGCTGGTTTTGATTTTTAGAGTCTTCTCGACAGCAACAAGAGATAATTTTGTGATGGTTGTCGCATAGATTGATGTTGCTGATTTTGATTTTCAGGGCCTGCCCACAAACGATGTTGCTGCTTTCGATTTTCGCATGACGCTGACGAGAAAAACTGCTGAGGATCATACGCTGATTGTCAGGACGCTTACCACTGTACCCATAAGAAAACTCTAGCTAGCCTGGCTGTGGAAGAGCCTCGGTGTTAATTCTGAACGGCTAGGGAGCGACGTCTTCCCCTCCACATGAACTCTCCACAATGTGGTGGCAACCACCCAGGCGATTGGCCGCTGTCTGGCTGCCTCCATGTAGATGAGAAAAGAATTAGACTTCTTGAGACGCATCTACGTAATGAAAGGAACAAATTGGATCAAAGCATAGAAGAGGAAAGCAGCTGTAAGTCATCCGGTTCTACTCTTCTTCCCTCTACCTACTTCATTCTTCATGTAATCTGCATGGCTGCATGGTCTGATGCTTCCTGTGAGAACAATCATATATGAGTTGTCCACTTTGTTGTATGTCTTGAGTTAATCCTTTCTCCCCAGAAATAAGAACACTCAGTTAATAATGTCTTACAAAGACAACTTGGAGTTTTTTTTCAGTCCTATGGATCTTGGTTCCTTTGTCTCAACGAGAAAAAGGCCTGGCTATAGAAAAAATGGGATGCCGTGAGGCATCCATGAAATGATAGAGGCATGTCTGATATGATTTAGTACATTTTTGCCCGTCTTAACATGAGTGCTCAGTACAATATTTAAAAACAGTAATTTTTGACAACGTGGATGCCAGATTTAGTCACTACCGTAGTTGTAGATTCGGAAGCATTTGAATATGTGAGTTTTAGCTATGCATTCACTAACTACCAAAGATACATACAAGAGTGTTTGCTTCCTTTTGTGTATGCGATTCAGATATTTGCAAGCCTCACAATGTGTGTCACTGAATTATGTTGTTCTGCAAAGGTCTGGATATATTCATGGATGCTTCAGATTTCAATTTTGATTATCATTTGACATAGCTATTTAATTAGGTTTGCAAGATATATTTTTTATCATCTGTTTGTTGCAGAAAACAGTAACTTGCCAGAAAAAAATAAGATTATATATACAAGGCGAGAGCGTATGATTGAAGGCCATGATAATAAATTGATAATCGGGATTTGAAAACCATGAAATTTTCAAGCATCTTACCTTTAGGTATTCGCGATTTTCCAGATAGAATGTTCGAGAGCACGATTGTCAGACGCTGCCCTTCCTCCTCCAGTAGCTGATTTTAGCCCAAGCCTGTGTCCTTCCTCAAGACAATGTCCCCTGGAAGTAGCTCTCCTGAATCCATCGTGCCTTCATGTTATCCAGCGACCGTGTGCTCCTCTCGCTACCTTTTCCCCATATTGGTTTGTTTCCCTGTTGTTTCTCTCATCCCACCCTCTCTTATTTCTGTCCATTCTATGCGCTATGTTTCACAAGATAGATTTGCGGCAGCTGCAGGGCCCGTATTTGCTTATTGTATTATGTGTTCAGCACCGAGTACATCAACTTGCATGTCGGCAGTCAGCCGAGATTAAGCTCCAATTTCATGGATGCATGCATGGGCCTAAATATGACAGATGCATGAGTGTGACCGCTTAAGTTTGATATCATACAACTATAGTAGCATCCATAATCTATGTGTACGTAGAGATTCTTTATTTACATGGTAGCCCTTTTTGGTGACTGTATTCTTTGATACATATATGTGATATATGCCACTGGCCAACAAGGCCCTCCATGGCCCAGTTGTCCGTCGTTGTCTCAGCCCATAAAAGTATGATAGTACCCTGCCTCTCTATACTTCTCACATGAAAATTCAGGTATGTTCCTTTTTTGATTTTTTTCTCTCCATAAAAAGGTGGAGTCGTTCCTAAATATGCCATAACTTTTTCGTTGTCAACTGGTCAGTATAGTTCTTCCAGGAACAGCGTGTACATCCAACAAATTTTAGTTGCCACGGGGTAATAAGGAACAGAGAAGCATGTCAATCTACCAGATACCTTTGCTGTCATGCTAAGAAGAGTTTAATTATGTTGTTCGGACAGTAATCAGGGGTTCATAATTTTGCATCAGGACCAACAGACATCTTTTTTTGTCATAGATTGGCTTACACTAGTAGAAAAGGGGGCAATGGTCCAGGCCGGGTCAGCCCATTAGTCCCGGTTCAGTCCAGAACCGGGACCAATGGAGGCATTGGACCCGGTTCGTGAGCCCCGGGGGCCGGCCGGGCCACGTGGGCCATTGGTCCCGGTTCGTCTGGACCTTTTGGTCCCAGTTGGTGGGACGAACCGGAACCAATGGGCCTCGCTCCTGGCCCACCACCATTGGTCCCGGTTGGTGGGACGAACCGGTACCAAAGGCAGCCCATTAGTCCCGGTTCGTGCCACCAACCGGGACTAAAGGGTTGGACCTAAATTCATATTCAATTTCTCTGAAGTTAGTAGAAATTTATTATGAATTTAGGTTGAATTTTCTCTATAAGCGCATTTATGCTCATTTTTTTGGTAAAGTTAATCACAACTATTTTTTCTTCTATTTATTTCTGAGTAGTTTTTTATATAGTTTTTTTTCTTTTCTGCTGTATTTATTTTTTTCTATTTATTTCTGAGTTGGAATAAGTCATTAAAAATAAAAAAGAGACGCAATGCTCGTTAATTAGCTTCAAACCTTTCGGAATAGTGTAAACTGCACTGCACATAGCTCCGTGCAGTCTACCCTATTCCTCAAGGCTTAAAGCTAAGCAACGTGCAGGTTAGCATTGAGCCTCTTTTGCATCGTCTCTGTACTCGGGGCTTATAAACCGCTGCGAGTGCCTCTCACTTAGCGAGGTGGGACTAAAAAACGGTTGCAGAAAGAATCAACTAAAAAACTTTTTTACCGGTTCATGCCACGAACCGGTACTAAAAGGTCGCCTTAAAACCTGTACCAAATAAAATGCCCTTGTAACAGCCTTAGAACTGGTATTGAAGGAATCAACTACAAAGCTTTTATAAACGTCTAGTATTATTGAAAATAAATTATATAGAATTTTGTTACAAACTTTGATAGCAAAAAGAATTCTGTTCAAAACATTGAAAGGAAAAAGAATTATCATAAAAGAAAATAAATAACTAATTAGAATTCTGTTCAAAACATTAAAAGCAAAAAGAATTACCATAAAAGAAAATAAATAAGTAATTAGAATTCTGTTCAAAACATTAAAAACAAAAAAATTATCATAAAAGAACATAAATAAGTAATTAGAATTTTGTTACAAACTTTAATAGCAAAGAAGAAGAAGAAGAAGAAGAAGAAGAAGAAGAAGAGGAAGAAGAAGAGGAATAAGAAGAAGAAGAAGAAGAAGAAAAAGAGGAAGAAGAAGAGGAAGAAGAGGAAGAAGAAGTAGAAGTAGAAGAAGAAGAAGAAGAAGAAGAAGAAGAAGAAGAAGACGAAGAAGAAGTAATTAGAATTTTCTTACAAACTTTAATAGCAAAAAGAATTATCATAAAAGAAAATAAATAAGTAATTAGAATTCTGTTCAAAACATTAAAAACAAAAAGAATTATCATAAAAGAACATAAATAAGAAATTAGAATTTTTTTACAAATTTTAGTAGCAAAAAAGATTATCATAAAAGAAAATAAATAAGTAATTAGAAAGATTATAACTAATCTGAGCTAAAATAAAAAAAATAAAAAAAAAGCAAAAATCAAAAGAAAATAAATAATTCAAAGCAAAAAATAAAATAAATAAAATAAAAAAAGTGCCACCTAAAGGACTACCATGGCCTGAATACGACTAGAAACCCAACAATGGGCCAGGATTCAGGCCCGCAATAGGCCCAATAGGCCCACAGGCACATATAGTGCGTTTAGGCCTGTAAGCCTCCATTTGAGAGGAGCTCGAGAGGGCAGCGGGACTAGGGCTTATAAACCACTCTCTAGCTCCCTCAGCTAGCGAGGTGGGACTAAACTTTCGTGCCGCGACGCGGGCAGCACAGGAGTCTTTGGTCCCGGTTGGTGGCACAAACCGGGACTAAAATGGTGCATTGGTACCGGTTCGTGGCACCAACCGAGACCAATGCCCACCCTTTAGTCCTGGTTGGAGCCACCAACCGGGACCAAAGCCCTCTGCTTCCCGCCCTTTGGGCTGCTGAAAAGAGGTCTTTGGTCCCGGTTGGAGCCTCCAACTGGGACTAAAGGTCACATTAGTCCCGGTTTGTCTCATGAACCGGGACCAATGATCTGCCTATATATCTGGCACTCACCAAAAATTTGTTCAGTTCGTTCTTCTCCCCGCCCCGACGCCGCCAGGCTGCCCGTCCGTCTCCGGCTCACCGTCGTCGTCGCCGCCCCGCCCCGCTGTCGCCGTTGCTGCCCCGCCCCGCCCCGATCGACGCCGTCGCCGCCCCGCCCTTGCCCGTTCCCGCGCCGCCCCTCCCCTGCCCATCGCCCCGCCGCCGCGCCCCTGTCCGTCGCAGCGCCGCCCCGCGCCGCACCTCGCCGTCGCCGTCGTCATCGCCATCGCCGTCCCCGACACCGTCGCCACGAGTTAGATTTTTTTGTTATATTTTTTTGTAGACTTAATTTGATGTTAGTAGTAGTTAATTGAGTTAGATTTCGTTAGATTTTTTGTAGATTTTTGTGTAGTTCATTGATTTTTTTTTGTTAGATGTGTAGTAATTTAGATGTGTAGTTCATAGATTTTTCTGTTAGTTTTTTTCCATATTGTGTAATTAATGTGTTCATATTGTGTTAGATTTTTTTATGATTTTTTCTGTTGTAATTTAGATGTCAAACTTTTATAATTTTTTCTGTTGTAATTTAGATGTCAATTTTTTTTTCATATTGTGTAAGTAATTTAGATGTCAAATTTTTATGATTTTTTTCTGTTGTAATTTAGATGTCATATTTTAATGATTTTTTTGTTCATAGTATTTTCTTTGTCAATTTATTGTGTATGTATAGGAAAATTAGTTAGAAAAATAATAGAACTATAGTTAAACTAGTTTATTTTTAGTAAGTAGTATTTTATTTTACTTATAGTAAGTGCTTCATATATAGTTGAACTAGCTAGTTGATTTTATAAACCAATTTATTTTACTATATAGAAGTAGTTTGTCTTTAATAAGTACTACTTTATTTATTTATAGCAAGTGCTTAGTAGTTGAACTAGTTGATTTAATTAATAAAACTACTTTATTTAACTATATATAGAAGAAGTTCCCGCATTGACGTCGACGATGCCTATCCCGCATCCTCGTCGTCGTCGACTCGGCGGTGGAGGACTGCTTGATCAGGGCCATGTTCGGGACTGGGCTCCGCCGGGCTGGTATTGGGAGGTGCTACCTTCTGGGGGACGTAGGTTGGTGAGGAGGCAGCCCGTTATTGACCCGATCCTTGTTTGGTGGCGGTCGCATGGGCCAGTGATGGTGCCGAGCCTTCCGGACACCGCGGAGGTGGTACGTCACCATGTTAGCGAGGAGGACGGGCACGTCCGTCGCTACATGGTTGTGTAGGAGGGCAGGTTCGACAATACCTGGCAGATTCTTCAGGGATCTCACTGGAGCTATGATCCTGTGATCGTTCCTTATCTTTGGGTGTCCACCGCCGGCGACGATACCTGTCGGGTGCTACGGTTCTAGCTGTATTAATTAGCGATGCTATATGTATGATAGTATTCGAGGAGTATTCGATGATGTACAGACATAAGAGATGATGTACTTTAGGTTATAATTGAATGCAAGCTAATTTGAATATTACTTTGTTTTACGATTTGATTTTGCTTATTGAATGCTCATATTGGAAAAGTACTCCTACTTTGAATGCTAAAATTGAAGAGCACTCTATGCAGAAATCTACGAGCCCCCTCCATCATCCACGCCGTCGTGGGGGTAGCTTCTCCTTCATTCTCGTGTGCTAGACAATTTGTTGTAATAATGCACTCGGGAATGAAAGGAGGAGCTACGTACCATCACCGATAGTCAACCCGTGATTAATAATAATGATCTAATTTAGGTTTTTTAGTACATATATTTAATATTTGAATTATGAACTTAGGCCGGAAATGGCATACTCGGACGATGAAAACCGCCCGGGGGAGTGCGACTGGTGCCACGACGACCGAGGTATGTGCGATAGGTTCATTGAGCTAGACGAAGATCGGCGCTTCAGCATTAAGCTCGAGGAGACCTTCGATGTTCATATGGTACACAACGACGACAATAGTTTTTTTCGTAATTAAGCACGACTTCAACTATTTTAAGGTGTATTTTTCATCTTTTCCAATTCGACTAGCTTATCCCATGCTATGCAAGACGCTATGTCTTGGAGAGGATGGGTTTTGAAGACCATGAGAGTATGGAAACCAAAAAAATTATCCTAAGGACACATCATGGTGTGTATTTTCAAGTAAAGTTGTACAATGCTGAGAGTGTAACCCATTTTGGTTGCAAAAATTGGGAAGCACTTTGCAAGATGTATGGTTTTGATGAGGGTATGCTTGGCACCATGGATCTTGGTGATCCTACAATCCAGCAAGACAATATGGGCATTTGGGTCCTTGTGGATACACCTCCAATTCTTCCCCCATGTGAGCTTAAGATTGTTATTAAGTAATTTATATTGTTTATTTCAAAATAGTTGAGAACTTGTTTCCATTGACAGCTTATTTTCATTCTTCAAAGAATGTGCGGAAAATGGTAGACAAAACCCACTACACCGATGGCTCCGAATTAACTTATAAGGAGAAAAATCATTTGATCGCATTTTGTACTTATCTTGAGAATTACAATGTCTACAATAGAACTCCTCAACATTATGGTCAATACGTGCCACTAGTGCATGTGTTGAACTACGGTAACTACCATGGAGATACCCTGGTAAGATTTTTTACTATTATGACATCCCTGCATCTTTTTAAATACTTCTAAAACTAGTACATCATTGCTAACTACGAAGTTATTACTATGTTTTTCAACAGATAATCCCGAATGATTGTGTACCTCATTTGATGTATACGCACGGTCGCCTTGATGTTTTGAACATACAACCAGGTCGTCCTATGAATCTCAATTGTCCATACGGGATTTCTAAAAGAAGTGGAGACATGACAATCAAAGAATGGAAAAAATGTATGGACAGTCGTAAGGAGCTTCTTGGAAGCAAAAGGAGGCGAAGCGCAAGAATTGGAGACACGATGATCTCCATTCTTCATAATGGAGAGTCAGGGTCTATATTGTTTTATGCTATTTTACCTTAAGGGTGTTTAGGTCCTACCTGATACTGATGATCATGTGCTAAGAACAATTATGTAGGGTTGGGTTCGATGACTATGAGGATGATGATCGTTTGACTTGTTATTAATAACGAGTAGAAGTTGTATGATGATGCATAATTAGTAGGACTTGCTATTATATATGAACATAGCAGCATGATGTATGATGCGAGCATGCATGAGTTATTATATATCAGCGGGTGAAATGAACATAGCAGTAGCTAGCGTTGGTAAACCAAGGACGAAGATATAAGAGAGGACACTTCTCTCTATTAGCTAGCTAATAACAACCTAAAATTAACCGGCAAAAGCCCTAAACCAGCCACTTTTTTTTAAAAAAAAAGGAAAACCTCAGCTGCTGACACGTGGAAGCCTTTTGGTCCCGGTTCATGTCACCAACCGGGACCAAAGGCCCCCTTGCCTGGGCTGCTCGCAGTTGCCACGTGGAGGGCCTTTAGTCCCGGTTCCTGTTAGAACCGGGACTAAAGGGTGGAGGCATTAGTAATGGCCCTTACGAACCGGGACTGATGCCCCCTTTTCTACTAGTGTTATCGTATCTACTTTAATCCTCTACACCTATAGTTCGGATTGTGATCTTCGCATGTCCTTATTTTATTACTTCACTAACACATTAAACTTATAGAGAAGGAACACAAGTTTAGCAAATTTGGAAGGAAGGTCATAGGTAAGATGAGCCGGCAGATGACTTCATGTATTATATAAAACCAAAAGTGAATATGAATAGATCTTTAATTTAGAAGACATAGAGTTATCTTCATGTTTCTGCAGACAAATTCAGAGGGAGATAGAAACCGCCCAAAAAATAGATATGCTACTTAAAAGTTGTACTTTTTTTACAAATACATGTAAATGTTATGTGTGTGTGTATGTGTGTGTGTGTGTGTCTATATATATTTATATATACATATATATATATATGTATATATATATATATATATATATATATAGACACACACACACACACACACACACACACACATATATATATATATATATATAAAGTTTAAAGAAAACAATACAATCATTCTTAGAGTATGCAAAAAGGACAAAAATTCTAGCCCAAATGCAACAACAAAAAGAAGTCCATTTTAGTGTAAGTATTTGTCTTTCTTGTGTATATGGTACATATGAAAAAATCCATTTATGAAATTTCATAGGTACATATACTATTGAAAGAAGAGAAAGAATCCTAAAAAAATATTTTTGGTGAAAAAACTAATAGGCTCCCTTGAGGTTGTCCTCCAAAAGCACTTTTCACTATATTCATCTACTTACAAAGATATATTTCGTACTGATTAAAGGACATCTTCTCAAAGTCTATTCATTCTTATTTGAAAATATCTAGCATGAAATCCAAATTTCACAAAGACAGTACCCCATTAGACAGAATATACAAGTGACAAATCTATATTATGTAACAGTTGAATCACATGTCATAGATATAAACGTTTGAATTAAAATAATATGTTTGTATTCAAATTAACAATGGGTACCAATTGTGTGGTATATATTACCTCTGCACCATATACAATTGTCATTTTGTACACTTGAAAATTCCTATTGTAATTGACAATTCTGAAAAACAAACGTTTGCTATTTTGCCATGGTTATGCACTTGCTATTGTTAGCCTTAGCCATAGTTTTTCAAAAGGAACACATTGCGTAAAATTACCTATATCAAAGTTAGCTATGACCCGAACATGCTGCAAAAGATATATACTCCCTCCATTCCTAAATATTTGTCTTTCTAGAGATTTCAACAAGTGACTACATACAAAGCAAAATGAGTGAATATACACTCTAAAATATGTCTATATACATCCGGATAAATATTTAGGAACGGAGGGACTACATATGTACATATGTTAGTGATAAATATGCCGAGTAACAATGTATTAATTGTTATTAAAACATATTCAAATTAGTGTCACTATGTTTCTAACAGATAGAACAAAATTTTGGTAGACAACCAAATTCCAATGGAATGTAACATCATGACAATATCCACCAAATGTGTATGATTCTTTGTTATCTTTTTTTGGAGCACAGTAAAGTAAAACATGGTTTAGTACAAATACTGAAAAACAAATTCATGGATTTTTAATATTCATGCATAAAACCATACATGACTTACTAAGCTTACTAGTCCGTGCAAGCGCATGGGTTGGCGACTAGTCAATATAATCCTTAACAAGTGCAAACTTGTCCGATATAGTGTACTTTGGAGAATTCAAAAAGATAATAGGACTATCATGTGTAGGTGCAATAGCAACAATTTCATGTTTAACATAAGAAACAATAGCAAGTTCATCTCCAATAGCATAATTCATATTGGCGTCTTGGCCACAAGCATAGCAATCATCATCAAAAAGGGATATTTCAAATGAATCAACGGGATCATAGAAATTATCATAGCATTCATCCTTCGGTAAGAACGAAGGAACATTAAACAATGTATGAATTGAAGAGTTACTCTCATTAGAAGATGGGAACGGGTAGCTAATCCACTCTTCCTCCTTTTGTTCTTCACTCTCCTCATCATCTTTTTCATCCAATGAGATCTCACAGTTTCATCAATTTCTTCTTCCATAAACTCCTGCAAAATATTAGTCTCTTCTTGGACAGCGGAGTTGTTCTCAATAAATACATCAATATCGTAATTGCATTTATAATTATCATAGCAATATTTAAGGATAGCAAGATTTTTAGGTCTATAAACTGAATCATCAAAATCTTCAAACTTTAAAAACAAAGATTCAATTTCATAAGAACCCTTTAAAGCAACAAATTCTTATCTTCGTTCCACATCATAGTAATCATATATGCCATTAGCTTAAGAAGCCAAGTTTTCATTATCGTTAAGTTCACATGAAAAGGGAAGATGTGGAGCGTTCATCCTAGAGCAACAAGTATAATCATATCTCAAGCATAAATCCCGAGCATACCAATGCAACATATAAATTTTATCCCATAACAATTTCCCTTTATGTGTCAAGTGATAATCCCTAAAGTATTCACGTTGATCCAACGTTACTCCCGTTATATAGTTCAATGGGGTTTTCTCAGGATTATCAAAGTAGTGCATAATATCTTTCACATAACGGTCATCGAGGGTTTTAGGAGGTTCCCCATCTCAATGAGTAGCAAGTACCACTAATGCTTTTGGTGTTTCATGTTCCATATCCATACCTAAAGATAGAGAACAACTTAGAACAGGAAATAAAAACTAGTTAGTGATAAAGCAAACAAGCACACACGAGAACATTCACCCCACGCTATAACTCCCCGGCAACGGCGCCAGAAAAAGGTCTTGATAACCAATAAGTATAGGGGATCATTTGTAGCCTTCTTCGATAAATAATAATGTCGAACCCAACGAGGAGATAAAGGCGGAACAAATATTCCCTCAAGTTCTATCAACCACCGATACAACTCTACACAAACTTGACGTTTGCTTTACCTAGAACAAGTAAGAAACTAGCAGTACTTTGTAGAACGGGAAAATAAAAGTTAGGTGCTTTTTAAATAAAAGTGCAAAAACTAAATAAAGCGAGTGTGGAAAAGTGGTGGTAGGATTTGCGGAATTGTCCCTAGCCAATCGATAACAAGTACCGATAATCATTCTTGTAATTTTATACGGGGAGAGGCATGAGCTAACATACTTTCTCTACATGGATCATATGCACTTATGATTGGAACTCTAGCAAGCATCCGCAACTACTAAAGATCATTAATGTTGTGAAACCCAACCATAGCATTAAGTACGAAGTCCTCTTTACTCCCATACGCCATGAACCACTTATCCGAGTTTAGGCTGCTATCATCCCCGCAACACGGACAATAAGCAAACCATGAACATATTGCAACACCCTACAGCGGGGGACCCTCACGTTTGCACAAGAATGGAGGTCACTGTAGGACAACACCAAAATAAAATATACAATCATACTATCAAGATCACGATTAACCCAAAGGACAACAAAAATCTACTCATGCATAAAGGGGATGTCGTCTTTGGTCGCCAGGGTTTAAAGTGATTTCCATCCAGCTCAAAAGGAAAGGAAAGTGCTAGCTCCCCTCGACACTAGAAGCAAGTGCGGAGCAAATCCTCACGATGTCCGTTAGTAGACGCCGCGACAAGCCTCCCGCCAACAACCAAAACCCTGGTGAGAGCCCCCACTCCTTGCCGCGGTACGGAGATGTCTATGCTGCTCTGGGGATCCGCGCGGTGGCTGGAGCTGGGGGCGAATCAATTGTTGCATCTGGTGATTTGTTTTTGCTCGATCCATCCATCGGGGCAAGGACTGATGAGGAGTGATTTGTGAATTAGGCATGATTTTTTGATTATTATTATTGCTATTAGGTGTTGGTTTCTTTCCTTTTAAGGGAATTCAGTTAGTTGAATATTTACAAATCTTGCCGGGATTTGGGATCTCCATCCCCCGTGTCGTCTAACTGAGCCAGGCGACTAGGGGCTCCTGTCCCTCCTTCCAGCGCCTTCCTTATCCCCCTCAGGTCGCCGCCTACGTGCACCACCAGGCCTTGTCCGACTGGTGCCGGTGGCGGCGGCCTCGTCTCCCCTAAAGGAGTCCTGTACAAAGAAGGCGTCCTCAGATGTCCAGTCTATTCTACGTGGGCTAGACTGATGGGCAAAGATGAAGGAAGAAGACCACCTCCCGTGTCCGGTTGGGACTCCTGTATGCATGAACGACAAGATTAAGTGTCCGGATATACTGTTTCCTTTCTTTGTAAATCTACTATGTACAACCCTAGGCCCCTCCGATGTCTATAAACCGAAGGTCTTAGACCAGAGGCAGGATCATAACATTCATAGGCTAGATAATCTAGGGTTTAGCCATCACGATCTCGAGGTAGATCAACCCTTGTAACCCATATACTCATCGAGTACAATCAAGCAGGACGTAGGGTTTTACCTCCTTTAAGAGGGCCCGAACCTGGGTAACCATTTTGCCCCTTTGTCAATTGTTACCATTGATCCTCAAACATACAGCTTGGCCCCCACTACCCGAGATCTACCGGTTTTGACACCGACATTGGTGCTTTCACTAAGAGCTCCGTTGTGTTGTCAATGGAAGGATTCATGATGCGCCTCTTCATCAACAATGATACTATGTCCCGGGAGAATTTTCTCCCCGGACAGGTCTTTGTCTTCAGTGGCTTCGTGCTACGTGCCGACTCGACCTGCCGCCTCGAGGAGGTCGGCAGCTATGCCACTAGTTACCAGATCAGATTTGGGTACTTGAACTACGTCGCTCATATCCGAGGGGATCTAATCTTCCAGGGATTCCCGGCCCCGACTGCTACTCCCCACCCTCATAAAGAGGGCCCTTCGGATCCGCTATCAGATCTCGTCCAGGGTCCAATGCTCACAAGTGCCTCGGCCTTAGATCCAAGGCAGATCGCGTTTTTCGATGACAGGAGGATTGACCCCGCCGGACTATCTCCTACCACTAGTAGGAAACAGGTCTTTCGTCCAAACTCAGTATACACATTAGACCTGTTGCATCATGAACCGAGACTAATGTGAGCATTAGTCCCTGTTCGAGTGGCTAATTAAGGCGTTGGGAAGGCATTAGTCCCGGTTCAAATGGGACCTTTAGTCCCGGTCTGAGACACGAACCGGGACTAAAGGGTGTGATGCCCTTTTGTCCCGGTTCGTGTCTCAAACCGAGACTAAAGGTTAGACCTTTAGTCTCGGTTTGAGACACGAACCGGGACTAAAGGTTGTGATGCCCTTTAGTCCTGGTTCGTGTCTCAAACCGGGACTAGAGGTTCAAACTCTACCCCCCCCTTGTGTATTGCCTTTTCATTTTTGTAAAAAACAAAAGAAAATGATAAAAACTTCAAAAATTAAAATCCTTCGAGATGTAGTTATGTTACTACATCTACTAGTTAGGAAAATTTAAAAACTTAAATTTGGACATTTTTCAAAAAAGTGTTATGAAAAAGTAAAACGACCATATTTTTGCATATGATGTCGAAAAAACCCGCATAATATATCAAAAAAAAATCAGGACAAAAATCCGCATCCGATTTTGACCGCCATAGGCCTATTTGCAAATTTTTAGAATCCTCAATGAAAGGTAAAAAAGATATGCTCAAATTTCAGTTTTTTTGACTTTTGGTTAAATCAGGTCAAACTATGGTCAAACTATTGTCAAACTACTTATTCAAGAAATATTAGTGTTAATAAATAATTCTTTTTTTTTGACTTTTGGTCAAACTATGGTCAAATCTGGTCAAACTGTGGTCAAACTACTTATTCAAGAAATATTAGTGTTACTAAATAATTATTGTTTTTTAGAATAATAGTTTCAAACTCAAAGAGTGCTTAATTCTCAAGTTCATCTCCTAAGGGTTAATAGGATTGGCAGCTTAGTATTGTCACGAAAACAAGAAGTCTAGACTTGGAAATTAGGGGGAATAGAACTCGAAAGTTAAGCGTGCTTAGGCTGGAGTAGTGAGAGGATGGGTGACCGGCCGGGAAGTTAGACAATTTGGAATGAGTGGTTCATAATTGAGCAATAAATAGTGATTATAGATTTAATTGTCAAATAATTGAGAAATTTGAAATTAGTAAAAAAAATCAAAAATAAAAAAAATTTCAAAAAAATTCCTTTAGTCCTAGTTGGTGTTACCAACGGGGATTAAAGGTGGAGCTCCAGACAGCGGCCACGTGGAGCTCCTTTAGTTCCGGTTCGTAAGCAAAACGGGACTAAAGGTTTGGGATTTAGTCTCGACCCTTTAGTCCCGGTTCCAGAACCGGGACTAAAGGCCCATTTTGTACTAGTGTACCATGGAACTCTCAGCCAGAGACGAAGATGAGATCGCGCCGTTGGTTACCCCGGAATCAGACGGGACTCTCCCAGTCATCGAAGAGGCCTACTCGCCTTTAGAGGATAATTCAGAATCACCGAGGTCTGCATCCCCCAGACTCAATCAAGTGTCCGTACCCGCAGATCCGCAGACTCCCATCCATCTTTCACTTTTAGACAAAGCGCTGGGCTTAATGCAATCTCTGGCCATTATGGAAGCTTCGCCTTCGAACTACACCTAGCACAAGCTGGGGGGCTGAGGTCGGGGAAGTTTTCACTCCACCCACCACCCACTTAATAGCCACTGTCGAGGATTTAACCGACATGCTAGACTACGCCTCCGAAGACATCGATGGCATGGACGATGATGTTGACGCCGAGCAAAGCTAAACCCCATCTATTACAGGGCGTTAAACGACCACTACTACCTACAATGTATACATGGTGGACACTCATGAGGAAAAGGATGACGATGGCATTCAAGATCCAGGCAAGGACAGGCCCATTGACGAACCACCAAAGTGCCGGCGTCAGCGGTGCCGCTCACTATCGCGCCTGGGCCTCCAGGCGCGTCCCGGTGGGTTGTTCCCACCTAGGTGGCCTCCCGTACCCCTTCTTCGCCCTTTAAATTCCCAAATAGTCCGAAAACACTCGGGGAGACCCTAGATCAAATGTTCCGCCGTCGTATGTCTCTGTATCCATGAAAAACCAATCGGGAGCCCGTTCCGGCACCCTGCCGGAGGGGGAGATCATCACCAGGGGCCATCTTCATCATCCCGACGGCCACCACGATGAGGAGGGACTAGTCTACCCTTGGGGATGAGGGTTTGTACCAGTAGCTATGTGTTTAATCTCTCTCGCGCGCGATCTTGAGATGTCACAATCTTGATGTATCATGGGCTTTGTTAACATATATGGATCATATGATGTTTCTCCCCTCTCTACTCTTGTTGTGATGAATTGATTCTTTACCCTTCGATGTTTTGTCTTGTTGGATTGAATGTTCAGATCTGAGAACACATGATATATGTCTTGCATATGAATACCCGTGGTGACAATGGGGTATTATTTGATTCACTTGATATATGTTATGGCACTCAACTTGCGGATTCCCAAGGTGACTTTGGGGTAATCTATGCGTAGGTGTTGATGCACGTTTTTATTATATTTTCTCCGATAGAAACTTTGGGGTCTCCTTGTAGTTCTTTATGTGGATTGAGTAGTATGAATCTGAAATTGTTCGATACATATCGTATAATTAACTCATGGGTACTTGCGGTGACATTGGGGTATCTAGGTGACATTAGAGTCGGTGTTATTTTAGTATAACCTCTTGATTATATCGATCGGAAAGAATAGCTTGTAGTTATTTTAGTACGCACTCTAGGATAGATTGATTGGAAAGAATAGGTTTGATGTGGTTTCGTACCCTACAAAAAATTTCTATCTTTTGTTCTCTGCCAAATGAACTCAGGAGTGATTCTTTATTGCACTTTGATGTGTCATCATATGATCCAACTATGTTAGCATTGTTGAGAGATTGCACTAGTGAAATTATGCACCCTAGGACTCATTTTCCATCATTGCAATACCGTTTGTGCTTCATTTTCCTATTTACTACCTTGCTGTTTTTTATTGTTCGCACTACAAAAACTCATATCTACTATCCATACTACACTTTTATCACCATCTCTTCACCAAACTAGTGCACCTATACAATTTGCCATTGTATTGGGTGTGTTGGGGACACAAGAGATTTCTTGTATTTGATTGCGGGGTTGCTCCAGAGAGACTATCTTCATCCTACACTTCCCACCGATTGATAAACCTTAGGTCATCCACTTGACGGAAAATTGCTACTATCCTACAAAACTCTACGCTTGGAGGCCCAACACGAGTCTACAAGAATAAATTTGTGTATTAGACATCAAGCTCTTTTCTGGCGCTGTTGTCGGGGATGTTAGGTAAGCGTCACTCACATGCCATCAGCGAAGCTCTTTCCGGGCACCGTTGTCGGGGAGGTGAGTGCTTGAAGGTATATCTTTAGATCTTGCAATCGAATCTTCTAGTTTCTTGTTTTATCACTAGTTGGTTTATAAAATAAGACTACAAAAGTTGAAATTGAGGTTGCATCATATTATTCATCTTTATAATGTCTTCCATGAAAATGATGGAAAGGAAAATTGTGCTCAATTGTTAGAAGAAGAATGCTATAAAATGTTTGGCATGGAATCCATGAATGATGAGCATGATTTCAATGTTGCTAGTATGAATTCTTTGAATATCCATGATGCTAGTCATATGCAAAGACATAAGCTCGGGGATGCTATATTTGCTGAAGATGATATTTTTAGTAACCCATGTTTTGATGTGCAAATTCGTTAATGATTATAATGATGAAAGTGGATTTGGAGATGTCATGAATTTATTTAATAATGAGTCCTCTATTTTGGAAGAGGTTTCAATTGACAATGATAAAAAAGTTGCTATCTATGATGATTATGGTGATGACATGTATACTATAAATAATAATGATAACCGTGAAACTTTTCATCATTATTTTAATTCTCAATATGATTATGCCAATCAAGTATCACATGATAGTTATTCTGTTGAGTTTGCTCCCACTACTATTGATGAGAATAAATTTTCTTATGTGGAGAGTAACAAAATTTCTATGATTATGTATCATGAAAAGAATGCTTTAGTGATAGATATATTGTTGAATTCATTCATGATGGTACTGAAAATTTTTATGAGGGAGGAACTTATGCTTGTCAGACTTGCAATAATATCAAGTTTCCTCTCTATGTGTTGAAAATCTTGAAGTTTTGCTTGTTTTGCCTTCCTTTGCTAGTTGATTCTTGTTCCCATAAATTGTTTGCTCACAAAATCCCTATGAATAGGAAGTGGGTTAGACTTAAATGTGCTTGCCATGTGATTCATGATGCTCTTGTTATGTTTCAATGCTTATCTTTTATGTGAGCATCATTGAAATCATCATGCCTAGCTAAAAAGGCATTAAAGAAAAGCGCTTGTTGGGAGACAACCCAATAGTTTTACCTAATGTTTTTGTGTTTTCACATGATTATGCCACTGTATTAATCATGTTTTATTGTTTTTGTTTCAATAAAGTGCCAAGTAAAGCCTTTGGGATCATGTTGGGTGATAGTTGATTTGATCTTGCTGAAAAACAGAAACTTTTGCGCTCACGAAAATAACTCTTATTGCAGAAGAATTAATATAAAAATTAATCACGTGGTCATAATTGTTTCATAATTTTTGGAGTAGCATAAGTATGGTTTAAGTACAGATTACTACAGACTGTTCTGTTTTTGACAAATTCTGTTTTCAATGCATAGTTTGCTTGTTTTCTAGTTTCAATGCCTATATTGCTCAATATAAATTGTATAAATGATATGCTACCTTAGGAATGGTGTGGAAACAATTATGAATCTAGTCTTCGATAGTATCAAAAGTGAAATGGTTTGCTCTTATTATACTAACCTATCTCACAAAGTTCCGTTAAGTTTTGTGTGATTGAAGGTTTCAAGTTTTGGGTGAGATGTCGATATGAGGGGAATAAGGAGTGAAAGAAACCTAAGCTTGGGGATGCCCAAGGCACCCCAAGTTAATATACAAGGAAGATCCAAGCAACTAAGTTTGGGGATGCCCCGAAAGGCATCCCCTCTTTCGTCTCCACCATTATCGGTAAACTCACTTGGAGCTATGTTTTCATTCATCACATGATATGTGTTTTGCTTGGAGCGTCAATTTATTTTGTTAGAATTTGCTTGCTTTTATTTATAATAATGTTTTGCATCTTTAATTTCAATAAAAGTGGCAATGATAGCCTTTCCCATGCTTATTTTGCAAGTATACCCGTTGCTGTTTGAAAACAGAAATTTTAGCGTTGTAGCAAATATTCCCTAGAAAAGTTAGAATGTGCCTTTTGCAAAATAAGCTCTGATAAATTTTCTACAGGGTGGTAGATTTTCATAATCTTTGGAGTTGAAGAGTTACTGATACTCTTGCATTCTTTACAGACTGTACTGTTTTGGCAGATTGCTGTTATGTTTGCATTGTTTGCATATGTTTGCTTGTTTAATGATTCTATTTGAGGATAGGAGTATTAAATGTGTGGAGGCATTTAGTATGCAATGTTGAATAATAATTTTAGTAATTTGCTACAGTAGAGAATGATAAGGTTTTGCACTAATTTGTACTAACTTATCTCACGAGTTCTTGTTGAGTTTTGTGTGGATTAAGTTTTTGAGATTTAGGGAAACCGTGATATGAGAGGAATTAAGGAGAGAAAAAAGCTGAAGCTTGGGAATGCCCAAGGCATTCCAAAATTATATTTCAATAAGTCTCAAGCATCTAATCTTGGGGATGCCCCGATAGGCATCCCACCTTTCTTCTTCAACAATTATCGGTTAGTATCGGTTGAGCCTAAGTTTTTGCTTCGTCACATGATGTGTGCTATTCCTCGAACGCCATTTTTTATCTTGCTATTTTAATAAATTACTTAGATCTGAAAGTTTTTAAATAAGAGAGAGAGTCCTCAAATACATACGCATTTACATAACTACTCACTTGATCTTCACTTAGATCTTTTTGGAGTAGCTTGTCATTTACTCTTGTCCTTCACTTATATCCTATGAGTAAATTGTTGAATGAATTGGATATCATGAAGTTGAAATTATGTGTTCATATCATGCCTAGTAGTGGCCTCACTTTGGGTTTAGAAAGTGAAAGCTTTTGAAGCTTGACAATCACAACATTGGTCATACAAGCAATTCACGAATAATTAGTATAAGGAAGAGAACTTTCACATACAAATACACTATGTTGGAAATCATTTGTGATTGTGAGCCCCCATCAAAGTATTATATGTAAAAATTGTTGACGTTGGACAAGGAAGACAACGTAATGATTTATGTTTGTTCATATTCACATAGAAGTTACATTGTCATAGATCCTTCAACATGTGATGCTTGCCCCCCATCTTTGCTAGCCAAAAATTCGGCACCAAGTAGAGATACTACTTGTGCATCAAAAAACCCTTAAACCCAAATCTTGTTTTGAGAGTCCACCATACCTACCTAAGGATTGAGCAAGATCCTTCAAGTAAGTTGTCATCGGTGCAATAAGGCAATAAAAATTGCTTCTAAAAGTGTTAGATCATTTAGTGTAAGAGAAAATTGAGCGTTGTACGAACTTGTGATGGCAAAGAATAAAAGCGACAGACTGCATAAGAAAGGTTGCTATCATAAGAGGCAATATGACGTGACATTCTTTTGCACTAAGGGGTTGAGCATACAAACAAATAAGCGCATGGGAACCTCTGCTTCCCTCTGAGAAGGGCTTATATTTTACTTTTATGTATTTACTTTCATGCAAGAGTCAAAGTTTTTCTCTCTCTCCCTTTTATTTTTCTGCTTTGGCAAGCATCATCTGGTGAGGAAAGAGCTAGGCACTTATATCCAGTTGGATATGGGTAGCATGAGTTATTATCGTTGACATCACCCTTGAGGTGAATACGTTGGGAGGCAAAATGATAAGCCCCTATCTTTCTATGTGTCCAGTTGAAATGTTTTGCTCATGTGTATGTGGTGAGTGTTAGCAATCGTAGAAGACTATGATAGTTGAGTATGTGGAGCTCTTACTTAGACTCTATTGAATAAGTTGAATTGCAATTGCTTGGTGCCTGAGAACATAGGTTGTTGAGTTTCATGAGAATTCATTGTTTGAACCTTAACATGTGAATTCGTTACTACTATAACATGAGAAGTTCTATAAGAAAGAATTGTTGTTATGATGCTAGGAAAAGTGATTGAAATTGTCATTGATCAAACATGTGCACTTTTCTAGCATTCACACTTCATAAATTATTACTTTTATCATTTACCTACTAGAGGACGAGTAGGAATTAAGCTTGGGGATGCTGATACATCTCCAACGTATATATAATTTATGAAGTATTCATGTCATGTTTACAATAATTTTATATGATTTTGGTATGATTTGCATGGAACTAAACCGAACTGAGGTTGTTTTCAGCAGAACTGCCGCGGTGTTGTTTTTTGTGCAGAAATGGAAGTTCTGCAAACACCGCGAATATTTTTGTTGATTTTTGATGGACCATAAGAGAACCCATGGGCCAGAGCAGCATATGGGGGGTGCTTCGAGTGGGGCACAACCCACCAGAACGCGCCTGGGCCCCCAGGCACGCCCCGGTGTGTTGTGCCCACCTCGGATTGAATCAATTCATCACAACAAGAGTAGAGAGGGGAGAAACATGATATGATCCATCTATGTTAACAAAGCCCATTATACATCAAGATCCACCAATTATATGCACCCTATGTGCTTTACTGATGAAGTAATGCATCACCAATTTCCGGAACAGTTAAACCCGTAAACATCGAACAATATGATGGAACAACATACCCTGCCATCAGGATTGAGGATTTTCTTCTCCACATTCACATGGCTTATGGAGATGACCTCCACACCATCAAATACCTCCCGTTGAAGTTGAAGGGATCAGCATGGCACTGGTTGAATAGCCTCCGAGAGAGGTCCATAGGGAGTTGGGAAAATCTAGAAGACGCTTTCCTGGACAACTTTCAGGGCGCATATGTCCGTCCTCCTGATGCCGACGTCCTAAGTCACATAATCCAGCAACCCGAAGAGTCAGCCTGCAAACTTTGGAATCAGTTCCTCATTAAAAAGAACCAAATCATGGACTTTCCAGACGCCGAAGCCTTCGCGGCCTTTAAACATAGCGTCCGTGATGAATTGCTCGCCTGACACCTCGGGCAGGAAAAACCGAAAACCATGGCAGCCCTGGCAACACTTGTGACCCGCTTCTGTGAAGGCGAAGATAGATGGTTAGCTCATAGAAGCAACAGTTCCAGCGATCCAGACACCTCTGAGGCCAGGGACGTCAATGGCAGGCCACACCGCAACAAAAACGAACGCCGGAATAACAACGACGACACTGAAGACACGACAGTCAATGCCGGCTTTAGTGGTTCTAAATCCGCTCAGCGGAAGAAACCTTTCAAAGGCAATAGGGATAGTCCATCCAACTTTGTCAAAATCCTCGAGAGGCCCTGTCAGATTCATGGTACCCCCGACAAGCCTGCTAACCACACAATTAGAAATTTCTGGGTTTGTAAACAGGCCAGTAAGTTAACACTACTAGGGATATGCTTATACACATGAGCTCAGTAGTAGCGCTTTTTATAAGAAAGCGCTGCTGCTAAAGAATGATAGCACTTGTGTCTGAAGAGCGCTGCTACTATTCATGTAGCAGTATCGCTTTTTATGTAAAAAACGCTACTAATATAGTTGCCAAACGGTTGCAGGCAGTGTAGGTATACCAGTAGCGCTCGCAATTAAAAAGCGCTACTGCTATTGTACAATAGCAGTAGTGATGTCCTCTAACGAGCGCTACTGCTAAATAGCAGTAGCGGTTATTGCTAAACAGCGCTACTACTACGCTTACCTTATCCACACCCCGCGCGCGTACCTCACTCTCCCTCACAAACTCTCACTTGTCGCACGTTGCCTACCGTCACTCGCATCGCCCGCTGTCGCCCCTGACGCCCCCAAGGTATCTGCCTTCCTCCCTCCATCCTCCTCTAGCCGCCCTTGCTCCCTCCCTCCCTCCTCCTCCTCTCGCCGCCCTCCTCTCTCCCTCCTCCCATGGCCCTCCTCTCTCCTCCCTCGCGCCGGCAGCCCTCGCTCCTCCCTCCTCTCCCTCATCCGACCGCAGCCCTGCTCCCTGCTCCCTCGTCTCTCCGCCCTTCCCCAGCCGCCCGAAGCCCTCACTCCTCCCTCCTCCTCCGCCTCCTCCCACTGCCCTCCTCTCTTTGTATAAAAATTTAGTGATGAATTTTTATGGTACAAGAATTTAGTAATAGAAATTGTTAGGTTGTGAAAAAAATGAGGATAATAATGTTCTTAGGGTATAGGAAACAAATTGCAGACAATTAAAATTTTTATTTGGAATCAAAATGGATATTTAATTGATATCTTAGGGAGTTTCACTAAGTCCTAAGATGACGATAATAATGTTTTTGTTTATATTTTGTTTTTGCAGAAATAAAGGAGCCCCTGCATAATCCCCGCCTTCGTCCCCGTTACCGACCCCCTCCGACCTCAAGGTGAGACCAGCCACCCCATGTTGTTAAATTAATTAAGGTATTTTAGGTGTTTAATCTTAGAACGCTCATATGATGTTGATATAAATATGTATATCTTGTGTTTCTTAAATAGGATATGTGCTTGCCCAAGTGGCCAACCATGTTTGCAGGTTACACCTCCGACTAATTTATTTCATGATTTAGTTTTGCTTATTGAATGCTCAAGTTGGAGAACTACTCCTATTTTGGATGCTCAAATTCGAGAGCACTATTTTGAATACTATTTTGTTTTTGCAGCCAAATCTCCATGTCGTCGCCGCCGCCGTCGTCCCCCTCACAGGCCCCCTCCGACCTCGAGGTGAGACTAGCCAAATCTCCATGTCAATATGAGTCCCATAAGATATTTTGAAATGTTTTTGTTCATAGTTTCAACCATTGAAATGCAACACTACAAAAAAAGACACATCCGTGACATTTTGGGCCGAATGAATTTTTTTCTTGTTGTACTTATGACACTTCTATGACGATAATTATGAAAAAACCAGGTATCATCATAGATGTGGTGGGCTCCTACTTATGTGACAAAAAATCATGATAGTAAATGGGCTTTTCGTCCTGGGCGGGCCGGAGATGCAGTTGCATGACATTCTTTGGGACGTCCATGACGGAACAAACCGTGGTAGAAGCGAGGGCGAGGAACATATCGGGGAATTCCCGGTTATGGTGGGTGGTTGGGGGCCGAGCGATGCGCGTTTATCTCGTACACGCACGCGTGTGTGTGTGAGGCGTTGGGCTCTAACTAAACCTGAGCGAGGCATTGGGCTCTAACTGAACTCGAGCGATTGCACTAGCTATGTTACTGAACCCGAGTGATTCCTTTCCTACTGCTGCTAACTGAAGCCGATCAAAACCTGCTGCCTCCTTCCCTTAATGAACAGTAAGCGTTGTTGGGGGAGGGGGTTGGATGAACAGTTCCCAGTGGGGGTGGATGAACAGGACCCCGTGGTATTGCCTCTGGATGAACAGGACCCCAATCGAGCTGGTTGGCGCTGGTTGAACAGGACCCCGTGGAGGGCTGGATGAACTGGACGACCCCGTGGATGGCTGGATGAACAGTAGCCGGTGGAGGGAAGGTTGAACAGTAGCTCGTGGAGGGGTGGTTGAACAGTAGCCTGTGGAGAGGGTTGGTTGAACAGTAGCCGGTAGAGTAGCGCGCGGTGGAGGCTGGATGAACAGGAGCCCGTGGATGAACACTCACAGGTGGAGGCTAGAGGAGGTCGACGGTGGATGAACAGTAGCTCATGGAGGGTGGAGGAGGTCGATGGTGGAGATGAACAGTATCCCGTGGAGTCCCGTTTGGCGGTACGCCAGACCCCACCCAATGAACAGGACCCCTGTTTCCACCATAGAGCTCCAACAAAAGTCCATTTTCTCCGTTTTGTGGTGCGCCACACGACTCCCGATCAACAGGACCCCGTTTCAACCGTAGGAGGTCCAACAGAAGTCCGTTTCCTCCGTTTTGCGGTACGCCAGACAACTCCCGATGAACAGGATCCCGTTTCGACCATGGCCGGTCAAACACAAGGTCGTTTCCTCCGTTCTGCGGTACGCCAGGCCTCGTCTGCATCGGCTGTTCCGTCCAAGCCCTCTCGATGAACACGACGATGCATTCCATTCTGACCCAGCCAGTTGGCTCCACATGGACACGACGACGATGCAGTTTCCCCGTTCCGACCCAACCATGTACATGAGCCCTGGCCATACATATGCGCGAGTAGGCATTCGAGACGCCGCCCGTATGTACGTGCGTGGTCGTATTTACTTTCTTGCACCCTGGGCGTTGTATGTATGTGTACATGCTATGTGCGCGCCTCTGCTATGACATGTGTGTGCCTCTACTACGACACATGCACGCCTCTACATCGACCAGTATGTACGTACACGTTCATGACCAGAATGACAACGCTAAGTACGCTTCGACCAGGTGGGTCCCGACTGTCAGGCACTTCCTTGCGTGCGAAGATGTAGGTGGTGGATCCCAGCAGTCAGGGGGTGAATCTTTTTTTTGCCCATAATATGGACGCAGTTCCTTGCATGCGAAGATGTAGCTGGTGGGTCCCAGCAGTCAGGGGGGAAACGTTTTTTTCGTGAAATACGGTGGACCGTCTGGTGGATCCCTACTGTCAAGTGGAGGAATAATTATTTCGCGCGTAATAAGGAGGCACTTCCTTGCGGCCGCTGTGGACCCAACTGTCAGCCTCTCCACGTACAGTACTCTTCCAATGGAAGTCGTTCCTTTGACCATGTTGACCACTCCGTGTCGAGGGCACCAGGGCGATGGACGACGGGGAGGCCTAGGTAGGGGACGACACGGAGCCGAGGAAGATGCGGCAGTGGAAGCCCGCGCAGAGAGGAGTATGAGGGTTCACTGGTTCGGGTGCAGTGTGAGGCTGTCGTCACCGCAGAATAACAGGGGGTGTGCGTGAGTAGAGGGATGCCCGAGCCAGCGGTGGGAGTAGTAGGGGGCGGTGAGGCCTGCGCCGCATCACAACCGGCCACATGAGGCGGGAGAAGGCGGTCCTGCCGGTGCTGGATTTGGCGGCTGGAGCAAGAAGATCAGAGATTGAAGAAACACGACGGCTGTTGGATTGACATCCAACGATTACATCTGCTAGAATCGTTTGTTGACATCAATAATAACTGAAAATATCTTGTATACGCGTCAACTTAAATGGCCCACAAGTCAAACCATTCCCTCTTTTTTTAATAATTTTTATATAGGTCACTGCAACTTCTTATGCAATTTATTGCAGTCCGTTGTTTTTTGTTGGCCAGGGTTCTAAACGAAATTTTAAACTATTTTTGCATATTTATGTGGGTTCTAAACTATTTTTAATACTGAAATGTCGAGCCAGATTTAAAGTACTTTGAAGATATATTTAAATTAGGTTAAAGCCCAGTGAAATAGGAATCTGAAAATGTGAAAAAATTCAGAAATTATAAAGTCGTTGCCAGTTTGTCATCTGTTTTTATATTTACAACCCATTTCATATTAGTTTCAAGAATTGCAGGCGTCTTGAAAGAGTTACAACCCATCAGGGGCATAGAAAAATAAGTAGGACTGGATTGGGTATTCTTCAGAAAATATAAATTGGGCTCATTTTCAAAAAGAAAAAAAATAGTTGGGCTGGTGATATGGTGAACATAAAATATAAGCCTGGGCTAGACGGGCCACTGATACGTCTCCAACGTATCTATAATTTTTGATTGTTCCTTGCTATTATATTACCTGTTTTGGATGTTTATGGGCTTTACTAAACACTTTTATATCATTTTTTTGACTAGCCTATTAACTGGAGGCCCAGCCCAAATTGCTGTTTTTTGCCTATTTCAGTGTTTCACAGAAAAGGGATATCAAAGAGAGACCAAACGGAATGAAACCTTTGGGAGAGTTATTTTTGGAACAAACGCAATCCAGGAGACTTGGAGTGGACGTCAAGAAGCATATGAGGAAGCCACGAGGAAGGAGGGCGCGCCCTAGTGGGGTGGGCGCGCCCCCCACCGTCGTGGGCCCGTCGCGGCTCCCCTAACCGACTTCCTTCGCCTATATATACCTACGTACCCCGAAAACATCCAGGAGCACCACGAAACCCTATTTCCACTGCCACAACCTTCTCTACCCGTGAGATCCCGTCTCGGAGCCTTTTCCGGCGCTCCGCCGGAGGGGCAATCAATCACGGAGGGCTTCTACATCAACGCCATAGCCTCTCCGATGAGTTTTGAGTAGTTTACCACAGACTTTCCGGACCATAGTTATTAGCTAGATGGCTTCTTCTCTCTCTTTCAATCTCAATACAATGGTCTCCTCGATCTTCTTGGAAATCTATTCGATGTGACTCTTTTTGCGGTGTGTTTGTCGAGATCCTATGAATTGTGGGTTTATGATCAAGTTTATCTATGAGAAATATTTGAATCTCCTCAGAATTCTTTTATGTACGATTGGTTATCTTTGCAAGTCTCTTCGAATTATCAGTTTGGTTTGGCCTACTAGATTTATCTTTCCTGTAATGGGAGAAGTTCTTAGCTTTGGGTTCAATCTTGCGGCGTCCTTTCCAAGTGACAGCAGGGGTAGCAAGGCACGTATTGTATTGTTGCCTAAAAAGATGTGGTTTATATCATATTGCTTGAGTTTATCCTTGTACATCATGTCATCTTGCCTAATGCGTTACTATGTTCTTATGAACATAATACTCTAGATGCATGCTGGATTGCGGTTGATGCGTGGAGTAATAATAGTAGATGTAGGCAGGAGTCAGTCTACTAATCTTGGACGTGATGCCTATATACATGATCATGCCTAGATATTCTCATAACTATGCACTTTTCTATCAATTGC